>NC_060145.1:356258678-356883678 GCF_021461385.2 Schistocerca piceifrons
TTAATAAATGTCAGACTCAATTTATTCTTATCTACAGGCCACTCGCCTAAGCTTACAAGAGACAATTACTATTCCGTAAATTGTTCTTGTTAATTACGGAACTACAAATGCTATCTATTACTTGAGACAAAGACAGATCCTCTATGTTCAAAATCCATTCCTCAGAATAGATAATGATTACTTACCTTGCAGATACGTGCGTGTCACCAGATCTGATCACCGACTTCTCGCTGAGAATATTACTTCTGCATTCTTCGGCTGCTGCTGCCTAGCGTAGCTACACGATGGCTCCTCAAAGCGGCCATTACTGCTCTCTCTCTGCATCCTCTCTCAAAATCTCTTGCTTATATACCGTTCTAAGTCGAGGCTGAACTTCTATAATAGTCGTTCGGGATATTTCCATCAGCTGGCTCCTTCGACACCAAAACACTTTAATGTTCGATTTCTCTTATAGGTTTCCACTCGATGGTACCACTTTACGTATACTGGAAAGCTTCCTTTAGCGTCAGGGCTTGTGGCACTTGGCGCAGTCTCCTTTCATTTGGTCTGACAAGTATTGCTTATTAATTTTTTTTCTTGGGACTGGACAATGATGATACACAGCACAAGTACTGCAATGTTTACAGGTGACACAGTTGCCATAGATTGCACAAATTGGTCCCTCACAGTAGAAACAGGGACTGTTTTCGTTAGAATTTAATTACAAACAAACCAATGTATTGACATGATTACGTGTTTCCGGGTCACGACACTCAGCCTGAAAGTTTCGGTAATATGCAACATCTATTTTGAGCTCTGGATATGTGCACACCTACACATGAATTGGTGTCTTCAACGCCTTCTTTTTCTATTTATTTAAAATTAAATTATTTTTTTTAGTTTTAGTTTATTGGCTTTCAGTTCGTGCTCAATCAACGATCTCCGTAATGGAAAGCCGATACGACAGTGTACTGGAGACGATTTTCTTGTCACTTACGACGATATGAACGAAAGGGTAACACAACATCCAGTTACCAAGAGCAGAAAATCTCCGACCTGGCCGGGAATCAAAACCGAGCCCCTTCCTCATAGCCTTCTTGGGACTGCACAAAGTAATTTACTGACGGGGCTTCCTCCTTTGCCAGTAACCGAGCACTTGTCGTCTGGCGGATTCTCCCCATTCTTCTGAACAGTACTTCGTCCACATTCTCGTCTACAAGTACTTCAAGTTGCTTATTTCCTTCATTTTTATGTCATTCAAATTATCATCTGAATATCTATCTTAGTTTCTTGGAACGAAGCAATGTTTGTTGCGTCCCATCGATACAACATGTCAGACGTCTATTAACTGTAGTCTTTCTTTTTTCATACCACCGTTAACTTTCATCACGAGTTTAACCTCCTCCTTTACGTATACTGATCTTAGACTTCCAAAGTTCCCTAAATTCCCCAACTGTTGTTTGCTTTCCCTTTGTCTTCACTTTATTCAAAGGTCACCCGGGTTCTATTGCTTACATCGCAACTTGCCCGCTAACAGTTATTAAGTGCTTCAAAGGTAAATTTTGCCCATTATAATTTGTTCAATTTGCTTATTTTCGAAACTCCGTTTATACTCATACCGATTAACTTAATTGAAGCTGAATTTAGTCCCTCCCCCTCCATTATTTTATTTCTATTTTCTTGTATTTTATTTATTATATTCCATGCTCTTGGTTTCACTCTAAACCTTGTGGAGACAAAAAAACTCACACGTAAACATCCTGTTTAGATACTAAACAGGTAATAATGTGTCGAAAGGCCGGCCGGGTTGGCCGAGCGGTTCTAGGCGCTTCAGTCTGGAACCGTGCGACCGCTACGATCGCAGGTTCGAATCCTGCCTCGGGCATGGATGTGTGTGATGTCCTTAGGTTAGTTAGGTTTAAGTAGTTCTAGGGGACTGATGACCTCAGAAGTTAAGTCCCATAGTGCTCAGAGCCATTTGAACCATCTGTGTCGAAACCTTAATGGGGAAAGGCTCTTCACTAGGAATAGTATGAAGCAGCAAAATAGAACTTCTCAGGATGGTGTCAGCGAAATCTTGTGGCATTTGCTGCAGCTGTGTTGCAGTGGGAACCGAACAGAATGCACAATTGTTAGTCAAGAAAGTATTTAGTTGGTGACGATAAATAATCTCTTTTAGCAGCCGTTATACGTTGACTAAGCACCATTAAGCACTCGATCGCAGTAAGTGTCTCTTAGTGCTTCCATCAAAGTACGTGGACGAGCGGCATTCTGTTGGAAAATACACCTGGAATGCTGTTCATGAACGGGAGCATAACAGATTTGCAGTCGGCTGCGTGGGACAACCACGAAAGAGCTCCTGCTGCATATGAAATCACACCCCACTCTGTATATAATGTGTGTGTGTTCCACAACTCTTCCTAAAGCAGTGGATCGATTTCAAGCAAATGTTGTACACATGTCACTTATTGTCTGTAAAGAATCGATGTGACGGTAAGAACCACAGATCTATCAAACGATTTGGGGTGAGGTGAAAACGCAGTGTAGCCCACTACCCGTGAATATCCATACTTTATTCATCCACTATTTGAGAATGAGAGCACTTGCTCACTCGAAACAAACTGTACATATGATTTCAAACATTCACGCAAGCTTTTCTGGCTAAAAACTCGTACAAAACAGCGAAAGGAAAAAAAAAACTTTATGGCCTACTAATTTTTGCT
Source organism: Schistocerca piceifrons (assembly GCF_021461385.2). Taxonomy (NCBI): domain Eukaryota; kingdom Metazoa; phylum Arthropoda; class Insecta; order Orthoptera; family Acrididae; genus Schistocerca; species Schistocerca piceifrons. Next base: position 356,261,381 of record NC_060145.1, read on the forward strand.
ATTGATGCAGTAAAACTGCAAAATGGAGCACGAGTGTAATTTATCATTTCTTTACTAATAACAGTATTAGCGACAGATTTTTTGAGGCACTATTCACATATGCCAGTGAATATACCAGCAAAATTATATCACTGTAAGGCATAGGAGATATTACATGTTAAGCGCCAAGATGCGTGTAAAACTGCCGCATCGTGCATTATATTTATAATTTGTTACTACTTTGCTACTAACTCTATTCGCAACATATTTTGCAGACAGTAAATAGATATACCTCTGGACGTAACTGCAAAATTATATCAGTGTACGACTCTTAGTTAAGGAGATACCAAGTCATAAAAATTGAACTTCGTGAAGGTGAAAGTGCAGGGCGAAATTCGCTAGAGATATAGGGGAAATATGTGTATAAATACGTGTGAAATACGTTTTATGTGTGTGAAATATATTTGACATGTGGACGCAGGTAAAGTCATGTGTGAAAAGATGATCGTAAACCTCTGGAACGGTTTTAGTCATATTTGGTACACATACTAGTTACGGTATCGAAATAAATACCCGGTGGTAAACACGGGCTGTAAAATGCGTACCTTAACAGCTATGAACTTTATTCTGTGGAAGGGATGCGTTTCACATTGGTGAAGATAAACGCGTGCTCATTGCTCTTAAGGTTTGCTTTTAGAATCCATGTTTACTGTAATTTTTTGTTGCATCAAATGATCGTTCCTATAATATATTTGAATACTGATCATTATTCCTCACACACACATACACGCAGTTTTATATATGTGCAGTCAGTTCCACAAGAAAGCGTCGGCCATATTTTTAAATGTAATGTCCGCAGCGACGCCCCTGGTAGTGGTTTCGGATCAGTAATCAATACGTTGTTGCACAGTGTGAGACTTGAATGTTTTGTTTTGTCCGTTCGCAGTTCAAAATGAGTGCAAAATATCTGAACCGTCACGAGGCAATGTTCCTTGTAAATCATCTAAAGGGACCAAAGCTTTCATATGGAGCTGATACTAAAATTCTTAGAAAGTCAGAGTCATTCGTTGCGATGTGGGTCAAACGATATTTAGGGGATGGAAACGTGGATCATTTACCGGAGAGAGGGCTAATGTGCCAAGCTATAGTCGATAACATGATTAACTATTAGGTAATTATGTAATTTGTAATAACATCTATTTTCATGTAAACATATATTTGTAAAAGTGTCTTTTATTTCATACAGATATGGCGTACACTTCCTAGTGGAACTGACTGTGTGTGTGTATATTATGTGTGTGTGTTTGATTGTGTGTGTGTGTGTGTGTGTGTGTGTGTGTGTGTCAAGAAAGAAAATAATTCTCATGTACTTCTGAAATATCCTCGGTAGGATTCATATTAATCCTATACAAGCACTGTTAATGAAATATTTTACGTCTTTTACGACTTTTTGACAAACTATCTTCGGGATCTCCACTGCTTGACGTCACTTCAAAACTTACCCGAAAAGGGTAATATCCGTCTACAGTTTTTATTAACATCAGAATAGCGATATTGACAAGAAGCAATTCGTACATCTTCGGATCCCGCCTAAAGTGCCTACGAAGCGAAATGATTCGGGCTATCTAGACAGTCAGGCACGAGGTGTTTGTTGTACAGTGTGGTTCGCGCTGCAGGCTGCACAGTTAATAAATAACTCGGATGTGTGCCGTATGAAACTGTATTACATAATCGCGACTCTACGTGCAAAGTAGAGGAGAATAGAGTGGACATGTATATTATTTTTGTGAACATAATTTCTCCAAGACCAGTAATGTAATGGATTTGTGGTTGTGTCTAACACGAACTGTAAGTCGAGTGAGCATGTAGGCGTACGTTTGTAACATGTATTGGCTGCAGTTTCATGCCTAACCTGCTAAGTGACTCTTGTGTCGAGTAAATAAATAAAAACATCTGGTGTACTGTATTAGGAACATGACAGATCGTTTAGCAGAATTACGACCCTCTATCATCTCACGAATTATTTTTTAATCTCACGTCAAGAATAACGAACTCGCGAATTGCACACTAAATCTGCACAGGGACAAGGACATCTATATAAGATCTCAGATTAGTGGAGTATTACAAAATCACAGTATTCTATCTTGATATGGCAGAATTAAACGAGGTCCCTCCCTCACACGTACTGCATTTTGAGTACAAATGGAAACAGTTACATTGTTATTCATGCTAACACGGATGAGGGCAAGGAAGAATGAACAAATGTTAGAGAATGCGTGTTGCATTGGGTACTGACTGAACTCGTCACATTCGATGGTTAGCTCAGTTAACGCTCGATCTGACCGGAATTCCACATCCACCTTCTCTGTAGTTTATCGTCTTCTTCCTTACCTGTTAACATTCAAGAGGAACAGTATGCCGGTTCTTACTCGGCCATCTAGGTTTATGTTTCCTGGTCTCCCTCGTCATTTCAGGCCGGATAGAGCTCTTTCTATAATGACCTCGCCGTTGACGGGACGTTAATCCTAGTCCTGATTCTCTTTTTCTTTCGTTTCCAAATAGCAGTATCAACAATGAAATTCCGCCTGAAGTTTAGAACGTACAAACCGACTACCATTTTTCCGTCCTGAATCGTTTAGTGACTAACCATTCCACAAAGGCAGTGTAGATACAGGAAGCACCTGAAATAGTGTTGAAAAATAGTACTTGAAGCACCTGAAAACAGGATACAGCTCATGGGCGTACACAGTAAAAAAAAAAAAAAAAAAGATCTCATACAGAACTTGCATCTAATCCAGTCGTATCAGTTTAGTAGTACTTACTGCAACAGACACTGCTTGTCAAATCTCAAAGGTGTTTCGACGTTCGCCTCTATTCTCCGTTTTAACTGCAAATGTCAGATGGCTCTGGGTTCTGGAATCTTCGAGTAGAACGATGGCCGTGTTAATAATGTTAGAAACCATTAATAATGTGAATATACAAAGTATTCACATGTATCTGACATAATCTCACAGCAAAATAGTGCATACAAATCAGAGGCGAACTATACTATCTCTGATTCTCGCCAGTACATGTTTCGTGTATCGTATATCACTGTGCGTACTCACCTCTCTCTATGCTATAACTACAAAATATGACAAAGGAGACTTATTTTCAACACAACTCCTGATACAATCAAGGCATAGATCGCAAATTTGGAAAAAGAATCAGTAATATTTGTTTGTGGAGAGGCTAATTATTTAAAATTTTTCTAGTATTTTCTTTACTCGACAGGGAAGATTTGAACTCTTGAATTTAAACCAAACTAGATATAAATAAAGTTTTATATTTAACTGCGTGGTAACCAACACCCAGTAGTAAGTGCTGTTGTCTGTTCAAGCGGCTTACTTCGTGCTGTTTACACTCTATTATTATCTTTGTTGCAGATGGAGTTATGAGACAACCTTCGTCGCTGTATGAGCATTTCTGAGTAAGTAGACTACTTACGTTTCTTTGGCAGTTCCGCCGCATAATTGTCATGAATTATATATTTTTAACAAGAAGGCATTAATAGTTTTAGTTTCCTTCTTTTATGGCACTACATACATGAATCATGGTTCAAGTGAAATAGACAGAATACCACACAGAGGCAACACGACCACAAGAATAAAGCAGATTGAACAACACTCCAACACGTTTACGGGAGTCAGAACGAAGGAGTGTGGTACACGATAGCGTGTAAGGAAATTACGAAACCTTGGGTAAAGTAATAACTTCTCATATTTACGTAAAGTGAAACTTCGTGAAGGTCCTTTCTGAGCTGGTGCCTCATACAAATGTATAAAACCATTAACAGCTAATATTTTTAAACAATGCCCACTTGGAAAAAAAAGTTTTTAGTTTTATTACTTTTCTACGTGCAGTTACAAGCTGCGCAATCATTACGCATGATTCCGAAAAGAAATTCGGGAATATCTCATCTTTCAAGTTCGCACATGTGGTATTTCGCTTTCAAAACAACCACAGAATGAATTCCGAAAATATGGCGCACAACAGTACACCACGGCACCGCAAGGAGCGCTAAATAACGTGCCATCGCTTCTCTATGTGTACTCTGTCTCTTTAGTTAAAGTACCCGCTGTAGCAATTCTCACAACTGTGTCTTTGGAGAATGTACTCAAATTTCAGTCAAACTGATATTCTCAAGACTAACAATAGTGTGCATAACAAAGATACGAGAATATGTGGTAAGTTGACGGATCCAGTAAGAAAGCAAATATTTTACCAGAAACGAAGGAAGTATCACCCAACGTGTTTTGCATAATTGGTATCAGCTACACTGCGAGAAGTATAAACTGGATAGCTGCCTGCATGCCAGGCGACATATTTCTAAACTAGGAGTTGTGACATTCGAGGTTATTATTAATGTGTAATAACGCGAAGAATTTGCTTCAACGCCGGCCGAAGCGGAAATAATAACCGTAACTATAGGAATGTTTCCAATGGCGGAGAAGGCTTTTCACTTATGTAATTCCAATCCCAAAGAAAGCAGGTGTTGACAGATGTGAAAATTACCGAACTATCAGTTTAATAAGTCACAGCTGCAAAATACTAACACGAGTTCTTTACAGACGAATGGAAAAACTGGTAGAAGCCGACATCGGGGAAGATCAGTTTGGATTCCGTAGAAATATTGGAACACGTGAGGCAATACTGACCTTACGACTTATCTTAGAAGAAAGATTAAGGAAAGGCAAACCTACGTTTCTAGCATTTGTAGACTTAGAGAAAGCTTTTGACAATGTTGACTGGAATACTCTCTTCCAAATTCTAAAGGTGGCAGGGGTAAAATACAGGGAGCGAAAGGCTATTTACAATTTGTACAGAAACCAGATGGCAGTTATAAAGAGTCGAGGGACATGAAAGGGAAGCAGTGGTTGGGAAGGGAGTGAGACAGGGTTGTAGCCTTTCCCCGATGTTATTCAATCTGTATATTGAGCAAGCAGTAAAGGAAACAAAAGAAAAATTCGGAGTAGGTATTAAAATCCATGGAGAAGAAATAAAAACTTTGAGGTTCGCCGATGACATTGTAATTCTGTCAGAGACAGCAAAGGACTTGGAAGAGCAGTTGAACGGAATGGACATTGTCTTGAAAGGAGGATATAAGATGAACATCAACAAAAGCAAAACGAGGATAATGGAATGTAGTCGAATTAAGTCAGGTGTGGAGTTTTGCTATTTGGGGAGTAAAATAACTGATGATGGTCGAAGTAGAGAAGAAGCAAAATGTAGACTGACAATGGCAAGGAAAGCATTTCTGAAGAAGAGAAATTTGTTAACATCGAGTATAGATTTAAGTGTCAGGAAGTCGTTTCTGAAAGTATTTGTATGGAGTGTAGCCATGTATGGAAGTGAAACATGGACGATAAATAGTTTGGACAAGAAGAGAATAGAAGCTTTCGAAATGTGGTGCTACAGAAGAATGCTGAAGATTAGATGGGTAGATCGCATAACTAATGAGGAGTTATTGAATAGAATTGGTGAGAAGAGGAGTTTGTGGCACAACTTGACGAGAAGAAGGGACCGGTTGGTAGGACATGTTTTGAGGCATCAAGGGATCACAAATTTAGCATTGGAGGGCAGCGTGGAGGGTAAAAATCGTAGAGGGAGACCAAGAGATGAATACACTAAGCAGATTCAGAAGGATGTAGGTTGCAGTACGTACTGGGAGATGAAGAAACTTGCACAGGATAGGGTAGCATTGAGAGCTGCATCAAACCAGTCTCAGACTGAAGACCACAACAACAACAACAACAATCTACTAAACTGAAATCGCTGAAAGAATCTGCTGCACGAAACATGAGGTGCTGCGAAGATTAACCGCACTATGCACCAGCACGAGTACTTTCGTATCGTCGGGAGCCAAAGCGGCTGTTCGCGTTCCAAGAGCAACCGCATCGTTCAGGCAATCGCCATCAACCAACTCCACCATTGATACGCTCATTGAAAAAGGCCGGAGCCATTATGGATATGGTATTCTTCTGTGTTTATTTCGATTTTTCCTTCCGTATTTATTGTCTCTGTGCTATTACACATGCTTCGTTGGCGAGTTAAGCTGTAAATTAAGATAAGACAACTGCGTCACCCGATTTTCTCTGTCACCGATACGAGAGTGAGACAAGAATTAAATAATTTTTTATTGAAAATGAGACCACCGCGACTTCTAGTACTCAGTCACACACAATTGATATCATCAAAGTGTACAGGCCTGAAGATGATTTTGACGCAACGTCGAAACTAGTAGCAAAGTATATATGAAATCTTAAATACAGCTGGAGGAGTTTCATTTTCAATAAAAGAAATTATACCAGCTGATGTCCCACCATCAGCCAATTTAAATGTGGATGAACGAAGAGAATTACATAATGTTATTTCCTCTGTACAGCGACTATTTGGGGCTAAGTTAATTATGAGGCGACACATTTTGAACCAAAATAGCGGCGATCCTTAGACAAGCTCTTTTGTTTGAAAAAAGACGCCAGCAACGCATGGCTACTACAATACTGGAAGACAGTCTGTGGTTGGAAACACTCAGCTAATGGCAAACAAACTGATCTCAGGAGTTCCAACAGAACTCACTGGTAAGACAGGCGTAGCTTTTGTAGGAACGACCGCTCAGAATAGCTGTAGGAAATGGTGCCGAGTTTTTAAACAGGAAACAGCAGGGTCGCTCAACCTTCATTTTGACGGTGTCCTGGGACAGTCAACACGTGGCGTCCAGGTCCATCAATGAGGACCTCGTGGACAATGGACAGCCTCCGTTGGCCGAACACGGTGAGAATCTAGGACCTACAGCACGAGTGGGCAACCGGCAACCCGCAGATCGGATCCTTTCCGCGATTGGCTTCAATTCGGACCGGAATGAAATTCGTTGGACAAGAAGCGAGTCGCTCACATTTTAGTATTCCGGGACGTATTAGAAAACCGCAACTGTTGAAATTGGAGTTAATTTATATCGAATTAACTGCAAACAGTTGCTTTTATAGGCGTTTCTTTTTCCATTGTGACATTTCAAGATACCTGGCATTCCATCTTCATATGCTTAACGAGTCGAATTTGAGCTCTTCGCATTGTTACGATTATAGTACTGCCCTTCCCATTCACGTAAGACCCCATGATTTTCTTAGATTAAGCAGTCTTCAAAGTAAAGACACAGGTGAACTGCAGATATTGGCTGCGAGTGGGCAGTGATGTAAATCAATGGGGAAAATTGAAAACTTGCATAGATGTGGGATTCGATGCCGGTTCTCCTGCTTACTAGACAGATATTCTGACCACTAAGCATCCGGGCACGGTGGTCCTCGCAACTGCACGGGCTACCATGTCCCGCCTACCGTCAGACGCGAAGCCTCAGCTTGTCCACACAGTACTGATGTTGTGCCTCGTGCCCATTATCCTCATTACTCGCTGCATTTCGCCGATTCCCGCAAGAGTTCGAGCCTGATATGCATCCACAACAACAGACACCACATAATGTATAATCAAGGCGAAGACGGCCAATGATCTCTTCAGTGCAGATGCACAACAGACACGAACTCTTCGAGTTTGTTCTGTTAAGAATGAAGTGTTGAGATCTATCTGTAAGGAAGTCTTGAATCACATATCTGCTCCGATACTACATAGGCTCGTATTTTTTTTTCACTAAACAACTGTGTGGGACGATGTCAAATGCCGTCCTATAGTCAAGGAACACGGCATCAACCTGAGAGCCGATGACTACGGTGCTGTGGATCTCATGGAGGAACAGTGCGAGCTGAGTTTCACACGACCTCTGCGGAATCAATGATGATTTTTAAAGAGGAAATTTTCATTCTCCAAAAACGTCATAATTCCTGAGCGTAGAATATGTTCCATAATTCTACAACAGACTGACGCCAACGATATAGGTCTGCATATATCTTAGGTCCCTTCCAGAAAACTTGGTTGAGCCGTACTTTTTTTCCATTCATCCTTCGCTGCTTTAGCGATCTACAATAAATTACTGCTGGAAAGGCAGCAAATTCTTTCGGATAATGTTTGTAGAATCTTATAGATATTTCATCAGTATTTGAAGTCCTTCCACTACTAAGCGATTGTAGTTGTTTTTCTGTTTCACATCGGCTATCTCAGTATCGGTTATCTCAGCTGACGTTCGTATGACGATTGAAAGGGGGGACCGTGTTACGATTTTCCGCGGTGAAACAACTTCGGAAGCCCGGATTCAGTATTTCGGTCTTCTCTCTGTTATCTTCTGTTTCGGTGCCACTATGGTCACTGAGTGAATGAATAGATGACTTTGACCCACTTACTGATTTTACATGCGACCAAAACCTCTGAGGGTGTTTACTCATTGCTTGCCTTACGCTCATTTTCGCTTCGTTCTGCTTTTGTTTGTCACCTAGATTTTTATTTCTTTTGAATTTGAGATGATGTTCTCTTTGCTTACGTAGCAGTTTACTATCACGGCTATTGAATCATGGTACGTCTTCCCATTTCTTAACACCTTACTCGGAACATACACTCCTGGAAATGGAAAAAAGAACACATTGACACCGGTGTGTCAGACCCACCATACTTGCTCCGGACACTGCGAGAGGGCTGTACAAGCAATGATCACACGCACGGCACAGCGGACACACCAGGAACCGCGGTGTTGGCCGTCGAATGGCGCTAGCTGCGCAGAATTTGTGCACCGCCGCCGTCAGTGTCAGCCAGTTTGCCGTGGCATACGGAGCTCCATCGCAGTCTTTAACACTGGTAGCATGCCGCGACAGCGTGGACGTGAACCGTATGTGCAGTTGACGGACTTTGAGCGAGGGCTTATAGTGGGCATGCGGGAGGCCGAGTGGACGTACCGCCGAATTGCTCAACACGTGGGGCGTGAGGTCTCCACAGTACATCGATGTTGTCGCCAGTGGTCGACGGAAGGTGCACGTGCCCGTCGACCTGGGACCGGACCGCAGCGACGCACGGATGCACGCCAAGACCGTAGGATGCTACGCAGTGCCGTAGGGGACCGCACCGCCACTTCCCAGCAAATTAGGGACACTGTTGCTCCTGGGGTATCGGCGAGGACCATTCGCAACCGTCTCCATGAAGCTGGGCTACGGTCCCGCACACCGTTAGGCCGTCTTCCGCTCACGCCTCAACATCGTGCAGCCCGCCTCCAGTGGTGTCGCGACAGGCGTGAATGGAGGGACGAATGGAGACGTGTCGTCTTCAGCGATGAGAGTCGCTTCTGCCTTGGTGCCAATGATGGTCGTATGCGTGTTTGGCGCCGTGCAGGTGAGCGCTACAATCAGGACTGCATACGACCGAGGCACACAGGGCCAACACCCGGCATCATGGTGTGGGGAGCGATCTCCTACACTGGCCGGACACCACTGGTGATCGTCGAGGGGACACTGAATAGTGCACGGTACATCCAAACCGTCATCGAACCCATCGTTCTACCATTCCTAGACCGGTAAGGGAACTTGCTGTTCCAACAGGACAATGCACGTCCGCATGTATCCCGTGCCACCCAACGTGCTCTAGAAGGTGTAAGTCAACTACCCTGGCCAGCAGGATCTCCGGATCTGTCCCCCATTGAGCATGTTTGGGACTGGATGAAGCGTCGTCTCACGCGGTCTGCACGTCCAGCACGAACGCTGGTCCAACTGAGGCGCCAGGTGGAAATGGCATGGCAAGCCGTTCCACAGGACTACATCCAGCATCTCTACGATCGTCTCCATGGGAGAATAGCAGCCTGCATTGCTGCGAAAGGTGGATATACACTGTACTAGTGCCGACATTGTGCATGCTCTGTTGCCTGTGTCTATGTGCCTGTGGTTCTGTCAGTGTGATCATGTGATGTATCTGACCCCAGGAATGTGTCAATAAAGTTTCCCCTTCCTGGGACAATGAATTCACGGTGTTCTTATTTCAATTTCCAGGAGTGTATTTGTCTAGGGCACATTGGAGGATACCCTAGAATTTTTCCGTTTCTTCTCCCCATATTCGTCCTCATCACCGAATATTTGATGCCGACTGCTAAGATACTCTGAAATTTGTATTCTGTCACTCTTTTTCAGCAAAAATATCTGCCTACCTTTCTTAACATTCTTTGTACGAGGTGTTTTCATAGATGCTATCACAGCCTTATGATCATTCATACCATCCTCTACGTTAACTGATTCGATAAGTTCATGTCTGTTTGTTGCCAGGAGGTCTAAGACGTCACCCTCACGAGTTAGTTCTCTAACTATTTGCCCAAAGGAATTTTGAGAAAAGAAATCCAGAACAATTTCTCAGAAATTCCTGTCTCTGGCACCAGTTTTGATAGCATGACATTCCCATCTGGCAAATTTAAGTCATGCCGTTTTCAACGGTATGTTCATGAAAGTTACTAACAATATTCTACAAGTTCGTCTGAAGCGCTATACCGCAAGAACTCCATACCCACGTCGTCTATAAAAGCATCCGATTGCCATTTTTGAGCGATCTTTGATACTTAGCTTTACTCAGATTAATTCACGTTCGCCGCGCGGGGTAGCCGCGCGGTCTAGGGCTTCGTGCCACGGTCCGGGCAGCTCTCTCCGTCGGAGGTTCGAGTCCTCCCTCTGGCATGGGTGTGTGTGTTGTCCTTAGCATAAGTTTGTTTAATTTAGATTAAGTAGTGCGTAAGCTTAGGGACCGATGACCTCAGCAGTTTGGTCCCATAAGACCTTACCACAAATTTCCAAAAAAATTCACATTCGGAATTCGTGACAACCTCGTTAGATTTTACTGAATTATTTACCGCAATAAACACGCCACCGCCAATGACGACTATCCTATCCTTACGATATATATTTCAATATGGAGATAGTATTTCGTTGTCATTAACGTCCGGTTTCAACCAACTTTCTGACCCTAATACTATCTGTGCATTATAATCTCCAGTAAGCGATACTAATTCTAGGGTGCTCCAGCAGTTTGCTAAAATCACATTAACCTGGTCGAGGATCAAAAGTTGCACCCAGCAACGTAACTTCTTCAACCGTTTGTGGCGCAACTGGCCGTCGGACTCTCCCAGGAGCAATTCCTAAATGGCCAATTAATTCGGATTTCCGAATCACGTTCTTCAACCAAGATGCGGAAAGAACACTTCTCCGTATTCCTTTAATGTATCGATACTTGCGAAGAGCAGCAGCACTGTTGCTGTTGGTGTGATAACATAGCTCTACGTGGAAAGCCCTACTCACCTGACCAGACCCATGCTGACTGTCTGCAACTGTAATGCACATCATGCTTGTATTTCAGCCGCAGGACCACCGGCGCCTAACGGCAAGTCATGATACCAACAACGCAAATCCTGCAGTGCACATTCTGAACATCATTCCTATAATGTTGGGTACCCGTACTGTAAACAATTTTTTCGTTCGCGCTGGCCCAAGTTGCGAAAGTTTAATTACAACCACCAAGTACCAGTTGTAACATCTGCGCCACTTTCTACTAGCAATTTAACTGCACTGTATCACTGCGTCCATCACAAACACACAAAAAGTATTAAGTGATTGTTAGTAGGAGAACATATTGTTGTCAACGCCAGTTAAAGGAAATACACAATGAAGAAGACTACATATTCCAGATCGCTATCTGACGTACCGGCCACTGCTTGTGTAGAAAAATAGCTCTGGTGGGACCTGCATGCAGTGCTGACGGACACACGCTGTTGTGTTTTCGTTATCGTGAAACAACAAATGTTACGAAATGTTTCTTGACACACTTCTGTTCGCTCCTCCTTAATGCTTTTCCATGGCTCAACTGATTCAAGAAGACATTTTTAAATAATCACCCACCCAAAATACGACCTTTAATACGTCCGCCCCTCCTCCCTACCCAAGATTGTGGGACCTGCGGGGCGGTTATATATGCTTCTGGTCGTTGAATCCATCATGATTAAGAATATAAGTTATCTTTTGGGTCATTTAAATGAAGTAAACCATGACTTTGGGGGTTATAAGCCTGTTCTGGAACACAGAGTTTGCGTCTTGTAATTCTAGATTGATTCCTGCGCCTTTCCTACTCTTCAAAGTCTCGATTTTTAATGAGACTGGCAACTTAAATTCACGACAGTTCGAAATCATTGCCTCATATTCTAGCCTGTCAAGATGCTCATTGTATACCGACATAAATTGTTACCTGTTGGCTAACTGCGGTTTTTTTCCATGTCTTGTTTGATATCCTGAACAAGTTGATGAAATGGCTGCATTATACTAACGACTGGAAAGACTGAAGTATGGTACTGCTCTCTGATATGATTAGAAGCTTCTTAGGCAAGACTGTTCTTGCATACATGACTGCGTGTGTGATGGAATGTTCTTCTAAGGAGAAGATAGGCGTTTGTTTTGAGGAACGATAATTGTTCGTCGAGTCTGCTGTTTTGGCAAAAAAATAGCACAGTGTACCTTATTTCCGCATGTTGGTTTTTCTCGGTCAGTATAAATTCCGTAGAAATCTTGATATTTTTCGTGAATGATATTTCGTAATTGTAGTTCCGTATGGCCTGCAGTTCTGTTTATGCTATACGAAAACACTGTTAAGCTGGAGATTATCGTAATAAATAGGTATTGCTATATCCTATTTCTGTGCGTAGGTCGCAAGTCGATTACCATGTATTATGGACATGTAGCGCTACGAAACATGTATGCATAGCTACATTTTGGCCCAGAAGGATATTATGCCTGTGACGTATATCCCTATCCAGCTCTTCGACATTCTCTAGAATTGGATTCCATTGGTGGTTTGTTATTTTAAGAAAGAATTCATGTACTAAAATTAATCTTCTAGTTACGAGTGGCATTTCTGTAGCTTCCAGTGGCAAAGCATTTGTACATACGGAGTTCATAGAACTGAGGAATATACAGAGACATTTGAACTGACCATGTCTGGTTTTTCCAATGATTGACAAAGGTATTTACTACTTCTGCGTGCATTCCCCTGTTCTCAACACGCCCGAACAGTCTGAATTCTCGGCGGCGCTCATTGCGCACCTTCACACCAGCTCGGTCACTGCCCTTGCAGGTAAGGCGTCTAAATGAGCGCGACTGAACGCTAAAAAGCGTTCTAATTTCCTGTCTACCTTCGAACCGAACCGAGTAACAGTGCGAAATTCTAAAACTGAAGGAATTTCAAATTGTGGCGTATACCTGTGGCCTTTGCAACACATTGGATTATAAACATCAGTGTCTTGACCAAGACATGTTACTTCATTAAAATTGACTACCAGTTTCACCTGGAAAACACACTTAAACAAATAAAAAATAAAAATTCCCCTTGGGAGGATATGACAACGAAATAAATGCTGAAACTAAGTGGAAGTAACCTGCTTGAAGCTGTGAAGAGCGTAATCAACAAATGCATTAACTCTGGAAGAATACGAGAAGAATGAAGAAATGCTGAGGTGATACTACTTTTTCAAAAGGACGATGGGGGAAACTCGAAGAATTATCTTCCAATTAGCTTGTTATCACTAGTTTGCAAACTCCTGAATAGAATTGCAACAGATAGGACTGGATTTATATCAACCTTTTGAGCATGTGGGATTTCGGAAAGATTTTTCTACTATGGATGACTTCCAGACTATTCTCCTTTTTTAATTTTCAATGCGATAGAGTCTGATGAATTTCTTGAAAGATTTCGTGATACCTTCAGCTGCCATTCTCTTTATTTTATGTTCGATTGTACATTTTTATGAGCATAACATGGAGTCATAGGAGTAACGACATACATGGTATAATTTACTACTAAAACATCACCCATAAAATATTTGAAAATGGCCTAAGGCCGAAATTGTAACTCGTACATGAGAATGACAGCTGAAAGCATCATGAAATCTTCCAAAAAATTCACCTTCTTCGAGAAAACGACTGAGTATAACATAAGGATTCATCTGGCCTTCATACATTATCGAAAATCTTTCGACTCCGTGGAGATCTGCTTAAACATAAAGGCCCTTGAAAATGCCAGGCTAAATTCATGTCATATGAAGCTCGTGGAATACATCTATGAACAGGCAACAATGACAGAATAGATGTAGAGATTATCACCAGGAAGATCCCAATTGCCAAAGGCGATCGCCGAGGTGATACTATTTCTCCGAAAATGTTCACCCTTGCATTGGAAGATAAATTCATATTACTTAGACGGGAGTAACAGAGGAATAAAAATCAATGGATCATGTCTGAATCATCTGAACTATGCCGATGAGGTGGTCATAAGTGAAGAAACTAAAGAGTATGATTTGCGTCTGCAGAGACTGGCTTGGAAATGAACATCAGTAAAACAAAAATACTAAGCCCAACAGGAGACCAACCGCTTACAGTCGGAAATAAATCTGTATGAACTGTTTGATGTGTACGTCTACCCTAGCCACAAAACTGAAGTAGGTAAACGTAATCAAAATGCAGAAATTTCTCGCAGAATGGGTATGAACCAGGCAGCATTCCAGAAGCTAAACATTTATCCTGAGCAACAAGCATGTCCAAATAAACTGAAGTCTAAGGCTGGAGGCTAATATGTGCAGCGGGCCATGGAGCGACGGATGCTAGAACTCAGCCTCAGGGAAACGTTTCGATCAGAGGACATTATAAGGAGAACAAAGGTAAGAAATGTCCTAGAAAGAGTTGCAAGTCCGAAACGACAATCAGTCGGACACGCAGCTCGACTAGCTCACAGCAGGTAGACCCCTAGAACTGTCCATTGGAGACCATGGGACAACAAGGTGACGTGAAGCTGACGTAAAGCTGTTGGCTCTAACACGATAGTACCAGGTGGCTCAAAATTGAAGACAATGGAAACAAATGGAAGAGGCCTATATGCAGCAGACGACTGATATAGGCTGAAGAAAAAGAAGAAGAAGAAGGAGAGGGAAAGGAAGAGATTTTAAGCTTTGCAACCATTGCGAGGTCTGTTGATTACAGCAGCGATATGCTGACAGTGCGCCTATGTTTTGCTGCTAGAACCATTACATCTCATGATGAATGCAAGGCCGAAATCGGTAACCAGCTTTAATAGATTAGGGTGTGATCAAGACTTTTACTTTATTTTGCACAGACTAGGCGTTTTGCCTTAGGGAAACACAGTGAGGATATTGTAATTCGTTTTTGTCATACAAAGTGTATCCGTACGTCTTGATCACCTCAAATAAAATTAATATATATATATATATATATATATATATATATATATATATATACTTACTTACTTACTTATCGCGAATGGACCCAGAAGGATCACGCAAAGCTTTCTGACGTCGTTTCTTCCATACTTCTTTCATTCGTTCTCCATGTTTTCTTTTTCTTTCTTCTGTCCATTTTGTTCCTGGTCTCTTTAGTGCTTCCTTCTCCGACAATACAATCCACTTTTCCACCTTATTTCTAAAAGTTTTTCTATCTTTGACATCTTTAAGTTCAATATTTGCTTTTTGTAAATCTAATTTTACTTGGCTAATCCATGGTGTTGTTGATTTGACTTTTTCTATGTAAGTGAGAATTCTGTTGGTGAGTCGTGTGGGGGGAAGTCTAGTGACATGTCCATAAAATTTTAATCTTCGCCTTCTTATGTCTGCTGCCACGTTTGATATAGTTTCTGTGGTTCTTCTTGATTGTATCCGGTATCCTTCTTCTGTTAATTTTGGACCTAAAATCTTTCTCATAATTTTGCGTTCTTCTTTTAGTATTTTTTCTAAATCACATTTTGTGTGGAGTGTGAGCGTTTCACTAGCATATAGTGCTGCTGGCTTAATTACTGCGCAGTAGTGTCTGATTTTTGTGTTCGAGGAGATGCATTTTTTATTGTATATTTCATGTGTCATACCATATGCTCTCTTCAGTTTCTGTTGTCTGATCTTCTGTGCAACTTTCTCTCCTCCGGTTGGCTCCAAAATTTCACCTAGGTATTTAAAATGTTTTACTCTATTTATTTTTCCATATTTTGTGTTCAAACTGTGTATATGGAATTTCATACAGAAAAATTCTGTCTTTTGAAACGAAATTTGTAAACCTACTTTATCCGCGCATTCCTTAAGGATCTCTATTTGTTTGGTGGCGATTTCTTCATCATCTGCAAGTATGGCCAAGTCGTCCGCGAATGCTAAACAAGATATCTCCACGTTGTCTTTGGTTCTACCAAGATGGATTGGTTTCCAGTAGGATTGATTTTTTAATTCTTTTTCCCATTCCTTAATGACTTTATCCAGGACTATATTAAACAGAAGTGGAGATAGCCCGTCACCTTGACGTACTCCAGTTTTTATGAGAAAAGGTTCAGAGATTTCTCCCCTGAATTTAACTTTAGATACAGTGTCTGTCAGTGATTCTTTGATAAGCCTTAGTGTTTTGGAGTCAAGTCCAAGTTCCTCTAAAATGTTAAACAAAGATTGCCGGTCAATTGAGTCATAGGCTTTCTTAAAATCTACAAATGTACAAATTATGGGGGCATTTCTAATTGCTTTGTGTTTTAATATTGTCTTTAAATTAAATATTTGTTCTATGCATGAGCGACCGGGGCGAAAGCCTGCTTGATAATCACCAATTTGGCGTTCCAGCTGCTCTTGTGTTCTTTTCAGCAGGCATATTGAGAGAATTTTGTAGGTGACTTGTAAAAGTGAGATTCCCCTGTAGTTATTGACATTTGTTCTGTCTCCTTTTTTATGTAACGGGTGAATAAGGGCACATTTCCAATCCTCTGGTAATTTTTCTGTTTCCCATATTTTTGTTATTATTTTTGTGAGCTCTTGCAACGTCTTTGGTCCTAGGTTTTTTAATAGCTCCGCAACAATGCCATCTCCGCCAGATGTTCTATTATTTTTTAAGTTTTTAATGTGACATTTGATTTCTTCCTGTGTTGGTGGTAATGAATCCGGTTGAGCGTTGGCACTGATTTCTTTGGGAAACCTTAAACTAGGTTCTGGGCAATTTAGTAGGTTAGAAAAATATTGAGCCAATACTTGACAGTTTTCCTGGTTTGTTAGGGCTAATTTACCATCAGGTTTTCTGAAACATAAATTTTGAGGGATATATCCTCGTATTTTATCTGCGAAAGTTCTGTAGAAGTCTCTTGTATTATAGTTTTGGAAATTTTCTTCTATGGCATCCAGTTGTGCCTTTGTGTACTTCCTTTTTGCTTGCCTAATGGATTTTGAAACCTGTTTTCTAACCTCGTTAAATAAATGTAGACTTTCTTGTGATTTTTTACTGTTATATTCTTGAAATGCCTTTTTTCTCCTTTCCAATGCATTTTCACAGTCTGAATCCCACCAAGGGTGTTTGAATATCTTTTTCAAGGGAATAGTTTCCTTAGCTATTCGCGTGATTTTAGAATGAAATTCTTCACATGTGTTTGCCTTTTCCTTCTCCCATTCTTCTTTTACTTTAGATTCTTTAATCTTCTTGGTGTCATATTTCTGTATTTCTGTTTTCTTCTGATGACTTCTTCGTGCTGTAAACTTGATTTTAATTCTAGTTAGGTAATGGTCTGAATCAATGTTTGCTCCTCTGCGTACTTGGACGTCGTAAATTTCTTTTTGTACTGGGTATGAAATCGCCACATGATCTATTTGAAACTCGCCAATTTGTTGTATAGGAGATCTCCATGTCTTTTGTTTTCTTGGACATTTTCTTAGAGATGTTGACATTATCTTCAGGTTATTCTGCTTACATAGTTCGACGAGCCTTGTACCATTTTTATTGGTAAATTTATGTGCAGGATATTTGCCTACGGTTTTTTGGTGGATTTTCTCTCTACCAATTTGGGCATTAAAATCGCCGAGTAGAACTTTTGTATCATCTTTTGGAATCTTGGCCATTATATTCTCCAAATTTTCCCAGAACTTTTCTGTTTCTATGGGGTTTTTCTTGTTGTCTCCGTTTGTGGGAGCATGAACATTAACCATTGTGTATGTTTTGTTGGCACATTGTAAGCGCATCGTCATTATCCTATTATTTACGGGAGTAACTTCCTTGATGGAGCTGAGCACGCTCTTGTGTATGATAAACGCCATCCCGAGATGGGGGTCTCCTCTTCCGATTCGTTTATCCGTCTTGCTCTTAAAGATGCGATAGTTGCCATAATCTGATGTTTCTTCATCTGTAAAACGTGTCTCCTGTAAAGCTAGTATTACTATCTTTTGCTTTTCAAGTTCTGTTGTAAGGTTTAGAAGTTTTCCTGGTTGGATTAATGTATTTATGTTAAAGGTTCCAATGTATGTAGGTGTTTTAAGTGGAAGTTTGCCAGAGAGCTCCGACTTTCTCTGGTGTAATCGTGTAAGTCCAGGTTCCCCAGAATCCGAATTCCTGGTTGCCATCTGTTGATGGGTGGATTGGTTACCACCTGGGGTAATGTTGTTATTACTTGCACGAGTCATACTTGCTTGTAATCAAGTTGGTCCAGTGTTTCCACTGGGTGTTTAGAACCAGGGATTGTTAGTTCCTGGCGCATTATGACCAGCCGCACATTGTGTGAACAGACGCTGACCAGGATGCCGATGGTTCCCACTTCAGACGCGTCCTGGATTTGGGTGTTGACAGTGCTTATTGTAATGGCGGCACTTACTCGCCATGACACAGCAACGTCTTCGGGTTCTGTGGTTTTTGAATGAGTGTGACCCTTGCCAAAAGTCATCCTCCCACACCCTCGTGATGCTGCCGCCTCGGTCCGGGACTGCTTATTTGGGTTTCCCCTTATTCGCAGCTGTCCACCATATCTGATGGATCGTTCGCTATCCGCCAGCTGCGACCCGCCCTGTACCTGAGGCTCGGCTAGGGTATATATATATATATTAATTATATATATATATATATATTTTATATATATATATTAATTTTATTCTGAACAAAATTTTATTTGAGGTGATCAAGATGTACGGGAACACTTTGTATGACAAAAACGAATTACTATATATATATATATATATATATATATATATATATATATATATATATATATATATATATAGAAAACGATGTTTACCTACCAGGGGAAAATTAAACAGCATGATGTCCTGTTTTGTAACTTTGTTTGTTACGTGTATATGAACAGTAGCATTCTTTCAAACAGCACACTATATTTTTCATTCGGTAGTACAAAATATACATTGACTTGTTCCAGCACAAAATGCAGGTACCCGGAGTAATGAACGCATCTTCTTGCAAGATTTAATAGTAAACGAATCTAAACACAATGTACGGTGGCCAATGAGAACTCGGCGCAAGATACTGTGTCCTAGATACCCATTGTGTTGGTAGCACACACGTGTATTCTCCTTCTTAGCGACACTTCACCCAGGAGACGGGGAAGAATTCATGTTAGAAACGTGGCATATGCGGTGTCCTTTAGGTTATCATTAGATCTCATGATGAATGCAAAGGTCAGGACTCTGTGCAGGCCAGTCCATTACAGGGGTCAATAACTCCAGTACCGAGCATCCCACAACAGGCACTAACCAACCACTGACGCTGATGTTCTACTTGTCTCAGCCATCGCGGGTTTTCACTGGAAGTATGTTCTTCGTATTTACCTGCCCTTTGTTTTAGAAGAAACATGCGCCGGTGAAAACAACATGAGTGAAAAGTTCTTGTCGATAAGGATTTATTGTTATGTCCACTGACAAAACTGTAAACGATTCTAGAAAAGTCTGGAACGAGAAACGTACTAAAATGCGATGTAAAATACGCCTCCTGTTCAAGTTGTCGTGTGTTGACTTGAGGATTCATCGCAACAGAAGCTAGAACTGTAACTTCGGTGCTTCGTCTGCGCGAGCTTTTCCATCGGGAAGGTGAGTTCTTTTCATGATATGGCTCCCTCAAGAATTCCTCTGCCTGAATTGCGTTACAGCCACATTCAACCATAGTGAAAGAAAAGTAATTACGTTACACAGCCAAGAAATTCGTTTACTGTACAAATGATATCGTTTAAAACTGCTACAGTGCTGTGCGACTCTGGTGTGGGCAACTTTCGCATGATTTGTCATCGCCAAGTAACAAAACTGGATGAAACTCGAAACATACATTGAAAGAACTGCTACAGTGTAGTACAGAAAGTGACTCAAAGAAATACACAATAGAGAACGAAAAGTCACTTTTATCCAGAGATTATAATTACACTGAAAGCGCCGCGATTTACACTATGTTATCTAAAGAATCCGTACAACTGGCTGAAAATTCGTGCTTTGAACATCAATGTAGGCCTGTGCTGTGATAGTGCCACGATAAACAACAAGGGGTACAAGTCCCCCTCCATGAAAAACACGACCACACCATAACACCACCGCCTCCGAATTTTGCCGTTGGCGCTACACACGTTGGAAGGTGGCGTTCACCGGGCATTCGCCATACCCACACCCTGCCAGCGGATCGCCACTTTTTGTACCGTGATTCGTCACTCCACACAACGTTTGTCCAATCGTCCAATGTTTACGCTCCTTACACCAAGCGAGGCGTCGTTTGGCATTTAGCTGCGTGATGTGTATGGTTTACGAGCAGCCGCTCGACCCTGAAATCCAAGTATTCTGACCTCCCGCCTAACTGTCATAGTACTTCCAGTGGATCCTGATGCAGTTTGGAATTCCTGTGTGATTGACAGGATAGATGTCTGCCTATCACACATTACGACCCTCTTCAAATGTCGGTGGTCTCTGTCAGTCAACAGACGAGATCGGCCTGTACGCTTTTGTGCTGTAAGTGTCCCTTCACGTTTCCACTTTATTATTACATGGGAAACATGGACCTAGGGCTGTTTAGTAGTTCGGAAATCTTGCGTACAGACGTATGACACAAGTAACATCTTATCACCTGACCACGTTCGAAGTCCGTGAGTTCCACGGAGCCGGCCGCAATGGTCGAGCGGTTCTAGGCGCTTCAGTCTGGAACCGCGCGACCGCCACGGTGGCAGATTCGAATTCTGACTCGGGCGTGGATGTATGCGGTGTCCTTAGGTTAGTTAGGTTTAAGTAATTCTGAGTTCTAGGGGACTGATGACCTCAGATGTTGAGTCCCATAGTGCTCAGAGCCATTTGAACCATTTTAGTTCCGCGGAGTGCCCCATACTGCTGTCTCACGATGTCTAATGACTACTGAGGTCGCTGATATGGAGTACCTGGAAGTAGGTGGCAGCACAATGCACTTAATATGATAAACGTATGTTTCTGGGGGTGTCCGCATACTTTTGATTACATAGTGTATGAAGGTCACTGGATATTGCAAAAGGCGAGGGATGTTTCTTAATGGGATGTGTGATCACCACGGACGGCAATGCATGGTGTGTAAAGTGCTCCCACGATGGTTTTATGTGGACAAAAAGTTATCTCCTGTGGTAAAGATAAATGGCACATCCTGTGTACTTCTGTCTGAGATCATACAAACTGTATGATTTCTTAGCAAGACGTCATCAGGTGGTACCTGAATCGTGTTAAATGACGCCCGCCTACAGGCATGATCCGCGAATGACAAACTGGCAACTTTGGATAGCTTCAGACCACGGTGAATTAATTATAACTAACCCACCCATTATAAAAACTGCCCGTTGAAACCACCCTCCCTCCCAGGTGGCCAGCGTTCGGCCAAGCCCTGTTTGCGCTAGGTGCTGCATCAAGTCCGTTTTACACTAGCAACTTTTTGGTTAAAATCGACTACTCCATGTGAGTGCGCGTCGCGTGCCTGCGTGTAAATCAGCCGCGAACGACGCTGCGCGTGATCCGGTGACGTGAACCGTCTATTGTCTGTCGAGCGTGGAGTTCTAAAATCTTGAGTACGCTGTATATTACGCATGCGCAGAGACGGGAGACAGTTGCGTCGTCTGCTAACGTCAGAAGTTAACCTATTCTTGCAGTGGATAACACTCTAGTCCTGTTACAGTAGCAGAACGTATATCGTCCTCTACTACTGTACTATACTTCAATATTTATACTGACTTCCGGAAGCCATTCGATACAGCTTTGCGCCGCTGCCTAATGAGCAAAATACGAGCTTGTGGAATATCAGACCAACTGTGTGAATGGATTGAAGAATTCTGTAGCAATGAGGACACCGCATGTTGTTCTGAACGGAGACAAGTCTTCAGACGTACATATAAATCGGGCGTGTCCCAGTGGGTGTTACAAACGATTAATTTTCACAGTATATGTAAATGATCTATTGGATAACGTCGGAACTCCCATGAGACTTTTTTTTTACGATGATGCTGTTGTATAGAGATAAGTCACATTGCTGGAAAATTTCAGCGAAATTAATTTATAACTGTCAGTAGCATGATTATTATAATTTTCGCTCTTTTGCTTCACGAATGATTTCCTAAATATTGTAATTTTTTCATTTGCTGATGAAACTGTAGATTGCTTGCATTGGGTTCGGTTGTAATTGTTGATTTTATCTTGATCCTCTCATTTAGTTTAATTAGAGTATTATGCTAAGCTGTTAGTCACTCGTTAATAATATTGTTTCGGTTCAAATTAGAACCGATATAGAACTTCTCATCTTTAATATTCCATGTTGATGCCAAGAAATTTCTCTTTGTTGTAAAAAATTTCTTCTGTAAATTCTTGATTCGTAGAGTATCTAATGTGTTGAGAAATTTTTTGTCTCCGTCAAACGATGTACGTGTAGACTAGCGCTCGCTGTTGACAGTATCTTTAAGTGCACGCTTTGTCCTGAGCGGCACAACTCAGTTCCTACCTTGACGATGTCGGTTCATGATGTTATATTTTACAACTATCTCACTTAACTTCAGTGAACACATTTGGAGCTATGTATATTTTGTAGTTGCATCTTCTCATTACTGACAAACAAATGTGCTTATGATATATTATGATTGGATTGTGTTCTCGTTATGTGATTGATATGTATACACTTTAAATTTCCGAAGGCGCGTAATCCATATATTATACATTACCCAACTTCTAGCAAACTGTTCTTTTAATGTTATTTATCCTTTCTTATCAGATGATGACAAGAAGGTCCATCCGAAACTTGTCATCGAGAAATAAATAAAGTACATTATTTATGGATTCATCTGTTACTCCTTCGTAGAACAATTCCGTATTTAAGGTTGAATAAAAAGTACACTGTTTTCCTCATATTGAGTTTTGTTTATTCCAAAGTAGTTTCCGGCTTATTAGGCCATCTTCAGGAAACAACTGATTAGCGTGTAAAACGGACACTAATTGGTAGGTAACCAAATATTATAAACAAAGGTACGCTCCACTTGAGTAGAGTGATGCGCAACGAACTTGTTTCTCAACGTTGAAAGTACAATTTACACATGGACGATGTTAAGCACAATAAATAATTAAACTACTCAATATTACGGGTTAAATGGCTATAACCCTAAATTTTGTGAGGTCTGTACATTAACTAAGAAACTGTTAAGCTGAGCACTCTTCATTTATATTTTGCGAAGAACGTGTTCTTAACATGGTAAAATAAACTTTAGGCAGTGGACAGTATTATACACAACAAATAAAATACACAATCTTAGAGTATTACAGTTGCTATGGTTATGATGCCATAGTTTGTCACGACCTCACAAATTCAGTCAATGTCAAGACCTCTCCAAATTTAGTATTACAACAATTTAAGCTATAATACTGTGTAGTTTAATTATTTATTGTACTTAACTTTGTCCATTGTGCAAATTATAATTTCAACGTCAAGAAACAAGTTTGATGCACAACACTCTATGCAGATGGAGTGTATCTTTACTTATAATGTTCGGTTACCTAAGAACTAGTGTCACTTTCAGACGCTACTCAGTTGTTTCCCGAATATGACCTAATAAGACGAAAATTAGATTGAAATAAACAAAAATCAGTAGAACAAAAAGTGTACTTGTTATTCAAGCTGAAGTATTAAATGCTATTAGCTCAGAAGAAATTTCCTTCCTTACTCTGAATATATTGAAGTTTCGTACAAAAAGGCGAAACATCAAATAGAAAATATTTTCTTTTCTTTCGAGAGATTTAACGGTGTTACTGATTGTACAATTTTCTCTCTTTAATAAAAAGGCATGTCTCGTGTCAATGCCAGATTTTACTTTACACTGCACCAAGCAGTTAAAGAGTCACTTATTTGAAACCCCATCATTTCTCCCCATTACAACGAAGTAGTGCAAAATTTGGCCCAAAGATGCTTAGGTCTTTGCATCGTAACGGTGCAAAAGGGTGGCGCCCTGCTATGTTATCCTTGGCCTCGGTGACGCTTCAAACAGCACGGTATCAGCTTATGAGAAAGCAAGGCCAGGTTAAGAAGTTCATTTGAGGTTTAAGGTGGGTTGATGATGTCACATTGGCACCAAGTTTCAGAACTCTGCCTAACGTCACCGTGGACATGTTGAAACTGCTTTATTATTTGATTCTGAAACTGCTCAGTGAAATTGAATGCAAGTGACCCTGCTTAAGCTGCTGAATGCTTACTCAGTATTCTTAAACTTCTGAGTGAAACTGAACGTATTCTCACTTTGCTATTCTTTATCATCTCAACACTGACCCACAATATCCTAACGAAACACAACTCAAAAATGATAACCTGATTTCAAATAATTATTACAAAAGAATGGTCCCAAATTACGGGAAATCCTAACAATAACCTATACATTTCGTAAGTCACTTACCTCACAAAAACCTTCATCGCACGAACTACTGCAATACAGCAAGCGTCGATACAGCCATATAAATAATAGATTCTAACTACTGTAGGTTCTAACTGGTAATAGGCATATGGTTAGGAAAGGAAAGATATCGGTGCAGAGCAAACAATGTATTTTTAGCTTAATAATGTGACATCCAGTTCAAAAAATATATAATCGTAAATAATATTCAATCTCCAAGTCGAACACGTACATATCGTACGAAGTCGCTAATACTTCAAACCTCTAAACTCCATCCATTCTAACTACTCACTTCCAACCTCCATCACTGCTGGCTGTTTACTTCCAATTGCAAGCCCGACCAGCCACAGAGAGTCTCTTACAGACTGGCACAGCGCAGTCAGAGATTTAATACAGAGCGCTACATAGCGCTGCCAACATACAAACACATAAACAGTGTCACCCTGTAGGAAGGTCGTCACACTGCCATTAACCACATCTCACCCCTTCTCTTGACTCGCAGCGTTTAAAGTATGCGATTTTATTATGGATGGCTGAGGAAGACCTTTCAGACGCTCCGCCGCTCAGAATCGATCAGGAAAGGCTATAGGACGTGACACAAAGTGCGTTAACGATACCAGCGCTTACGTTGTGGCGTCCATTTACATACATTCCGCCGTCTGAAATAACATTTTGCAGTGTGGTCTACAACAGAGCGACGTTCTTGGCAATCTTCAACATAGTTGACGCCCCTGGAACGATTCAGCTCTTCTCTAAGCACGTGGTGGGGTTCGAACTCCTCTGCACATGACCTAACCACTTTGCAGAGTGGAACTACCGTAATTTTGTACACTCGTATGCAAAGTGGAACCACTGTGGATCGTTCAAAACCATTCGGCGAATTTTTGGCGTGATTAAATTCAAATGGTTGAAATGGTTCTAAGCACTATAGGACTTAACATCTGAGGTCATCAGCCCCCTAGACACAGAACTACTTAAACCTAACTAACCTGCAGATATCACACACATCCATGCCCGAGGCAGGATTCGAACCTGCGACCGTAGCAGCAGCACGGATGCGGTCTGAAGCGCGTAGAACCACTCGGCTACAGCGGCTGGATTTTAGCGTTATCCAGAGCAGCAAAGATTTTTATGCATTTTCAGCCCTCCTGTTTCGTGCCCCCATGTGGTGTGATGAGAGGGGTTGCGCCACTGACGTATGTGTGAATGAAACAGTAAAGGATCTGTCTAAGATCCTCCACCTTGGGAATACCCTCAGCGCCACATGCACACTTTTATTAAGCACTTGGACAGCAGCAAATTTTGAGATGAGACACGTACTTACAAGTTTCGCAGTACACGGAGTCCACCACGAAATTTGTGCAGATACAACATACCACGAACCGTCAAACCTTTGCAAGTGTACACTATGTGGACAGTCTTGTGAGAGATACCATATAGAAATATGCAACAAGAGGACCAGATCAATTAGAGACTATGCAATAAATGGTTCAAATGATAATCTGTTATAATACCTGCACTGAATGTAATCTACTAAGAATTATGCAGACACTCAATACATCCTTGTAATTCACTCTCAAATGATTGTAATCTAATGTATAACTACAATGGCTATTTTGCTGCAATAAATCGTTTATTTATTAAGCACTTCAAAAATGTACCTGTACTGAGGCAACCCTTGATGGATTCCTAGGCGCCTGTAGGCAGGCATCCCACTCACACCCTTCACCCGGAAGCGGTGAGGCCATACTTTCTCTGCACAGGGCTTTATCCTTATCGGCACACGATTAAAACGCCAGGGGCGTTGCAGACGACTAACTTACCACTAGTAGTCGATTGAGACAAGAAAGTCGCTCGTGGAAAAGGTACTTAATGTGTGCTCAGCTCGAGCAAGTCCTTATATCTTTCGCTAGTCGGTGCGCCGGCAGTGTGCCAGACAGGAACCGGCACTTGCTAATTATACCTCGAACACACAGCCCTGATCCGTCATATACTTGGAACGATACTCCAATTGATCTTCCTCTTATCAGCCGCCAGTTTAGAGCGTTGGTGCAGGGTCGAATGTCACGGAAACCCGATCGGCTCGTGTGCTAATGCGAGCTGGCACTATCGCCGTGATCTGTGCGAGTCGTTGCGACTTGTTGAAATGCAAATTGGCCGCGCAGATTTGTGAAGAGGCGCGTAGGACTCGCACTCGTCGCGACGACTACGACGGTGCTGCCATCTCTCCACCTCCCCCCCCCCCCCGCTCCTTTCCACCTTCACTACTCAGCTGGCACTCCACGGGCACAGTTTCTCCCTTCAGCGGCGACGGACGATTGTCATAGCGGAGTCAGCCTGCACGAATACGCAGCGGGGCGAAGGGGAAAAATTTGAGAGAACGAAGCAACGCTTTTAGTGCCGAAAAACAAAAATCGGCGGAGGTATGTGCGAGAGTAGGGCCGGGAGTCCCGTAAATCAAGTTTGCCGCCGGTCCCCTCGGCGCGGTGCGGCGGCGGCGGACGAGAAAAATTCCGGGGCTAACGAGACGTCCGGTGGCTGCCCACGGGCCGCTCATTAATTAGGAACGAAGGCCGAATTAATCATCAGAATTAACTGTTATTATGCGAAATGCTATGCCGGAGATAAGCAGCTGGCTCCCTGGGAAGGAGGCCGGCGCTCTCGGGGCGCGGGTACAGATTCGTATCTGACGCACTTTCAGGACGTTTTTATATTCTTTTGTTTTTAGTTTTAAAAAGCTGTGGCGTAACAGAATGACAGGATGCGTTGTGAAGAACAAAGACAGCATCTTTCATAAATTTTTAGGTGGAAAGTACGACGCTGCCATAAAATTCAAAAGACGTGATAGTAAAGCGTATATTTTAGTTAGGACGTACGCTAAGAAAACCAGATGGGGCTGTTGAGAGGGCAGTGCTGGTCTCGAAAGCAACAGGTAGCAGAAAGTGTGGAAGGCATGGGACAGCTGGAAAGGCACCAGTGAATAGGAAAAAAGTAATAAATAAAATTAAAAAGGAAAGATAGAGGAAGAGAAGAAGACTTGGTTGGAAGCAGAACCAACTGAAGATCTTTCGAGCAGAGACTGAAATACACTACTGGCCATTGAAATTGCTACACCAAGAAGAAATGCAGATGATAAGCGGATATTCATTCGACAAATATATTATACTAGAACTGATAAGTGATTACTTTTCATCCAAGTTGGGTGTATAGATCCTGAGAAATCAGTACCCAGAACAACCACCTCTGGCCGTAATAACGGCATTGATACGCCTGAGCATTGAGTCAAACAGAGCTTGGATGGCGTGTGCAGATACACCTGCCCATGCAGCTTCAGCACGATACCACAGTTCATCACGAGTAGTTACTGGCATATTGTGACGAGCCAGTTGCTCGGCCACCATTGACCAGACGCTCTGGAGAATGTGCTGGCCAGGGCAGCAGTCGAACATTTGCTTTATCCAGAAAGGCACGTACTGGACCTGCAACATGCGGTCGAGCATTATCCTGCTGAATTGTAGGGTTTAGCATGGATCGAATGATGGGTAGAGCCACGGGTCGTAACACACCTGAAATGTAACGTCCACTGTTCAAGGTGCCGTCAATGCGAACAAGAGGTGACTGAGACGTGTAACCAATGGCACCCTATACCATCACGCCGGATGATACGCCAGTATGGCGATGACGAATAGACGCTTCCAATGTGCGTTCACCGCGATGTCGCCAAACACGGATGCGACCATCATGATGCTGTAAACAGAACTTGGATTCATCCGAAAAAATGACGTTTTGCCATTCGTGCACCCTGGTTCGTCGTTGAGTACACCATCGCAGGCGCTACTGTCTGTGATGCAGCGTCAAGGGTAACCGCAGCCATGGTCTCCGGGCTGATAGCCCATGCTGCTGCAAACGTCGTCGAACTGTCCGTGCAGATGGTTGTTGTCTTGCAAACGTCCCCATCTGTTGACTCAGGGATCTAGACGTGGCTGCACGATCCGTTACAGCCATGCGGATTAGATGCCTGTCGACTGCTAGTGATACGAAGCCGTTGGGATCCAGCACGGTGTTCCGTATTACCCTCCTGAACCCACCGATTCCGTATTCTGCTAACAGTCATTGGATCTCGACCAACGCGAGCAGCAATGTCGCGATACGATAAACCGCAATCGCGATGGGCTACAATCCGACCTTTATCAAAGTCGGAAACGTAATGGTACGCATTTCTCCTCCTTACACGAGGCATCACCACAACGTTTCGCCAGGCAACGACGGTCGACTGCTGTTTGTGTATGAGAAATCGGTTGGAAACTTTCCTCATATCAGCTCGTTATAGGTGCGCCACCGGCGCCAACCTTGTGTGAATGTTTTGTAAAGCTAATCATTTGCGCATCACAGCATCTTCTTCCTGTCGGTTAAATTTCGCGTCTGTAGCACATCATCTTCGTGGTGTAGCAATTTTAATGGCCATTAGTGTAGATGTCGGAGACGTTCAACTTAAGGTAAAACGGAAATCGCATTGGCACATAAGTTATTTTATTATTACCCGATGTATTTCAGTTTTTGTGTTTAGATCACCCACTGATTTTGTTATTTGTTTCTGTACCAGACGACAGAGTCGATGAGTATCATAGGGAAGCAGTGGTTGAGGAAGGAGTGAGGCAGGGTTGTAACCTATCCCCGATGTTATTCAGTGTGTTCAAATGGCTCAGAGTACTACGGAACTTAACATCTAAGGTCATCAGTCCCCCAGAACTTAGAACTACTTGAGCCTAACTAACCTAAGGACATCACACTCATCCATCCCCGAGGCAGGATTCGAACCTGCCACCGTAGCGGTCGCGCGGTTCCGGACTGAAGCGCCTAGAACCGCTCGGCCACCGCGGCCCGCATTCAATGTGTACACTGAGTAAGCAGTACGGGAAACGAAAAATATATATGGAGTAAGAATTAAAGTTCATCGAGAAGAAACAGAAATTTCGAGGATTTTTCATCGTAAGTAACTGAAACTACTTCCCTTCAATAATTTATTTACATCACTTAAAATCGTTGTGAGGCACAATTACAGTTGAAAAAACATGGTCTCACATTTTGTTTTGGTTGTAGAGCACCACCACCCCAGGAAATTTTCAGTAGTTAGGGGAAAAAAATGGTTCAAATGGCTCTGAGCACTATGCGACTTACCTTCTGAGGTCATCAGTCGCCTAGAACAGAACTAATTAAACCTAGCTCACCTAAGGACATCACACACATCCATGCCCGAGGCAGGATTCGAACCTGCGACTGTAGCGGTCGCTCGGTTCCAGACTGTAGCGCCTAGAACCACACGGCCACATCGGTCGGCCGGAAGCAACATCCCTCCATGTTACACATCGAGACGACCTCTGGCGTCGAGATGACGTACTTTGACCAACCACTGGCTGATTATTGGTTATAAAAACATGCGACAGTAGTATTAAGGAGAGGTGGTTGCTGCTAACAAAGATCTTGGAGCTTGGGTTTTTTCGCCTATTTCAGGAGGCACGAAAACCGTGGACGCTTTTTGAAAGGGTGTCGTGGCAAGAAACTACGTTCGCATTTTAGCATACGATACAGCATTGTTATCCTGGAATGTCTTGCTAACAGAGAACTTCCCCAGGGCAAAAACCGATGGAAATACCGGATGATCACAAAAGTCAGTATAAAATTGAAAACTGAATAAATCACGGAATAATGTAGATAGAGAGGTACAAATTGACACACATGCTTGGAATGACATGGGATTTTATTTGAACAAAAAAAAAAAAAAATACAAAAATTCAAAAAATGTCCGACAGATGGCGCTTCATCTGATCAGGACAGCAATAATTAACATAACAAAGTAAGACAAAGCAAAGATGATGTTCTTTACAGGAAATGCTCATTATGTCCACCATCATTCCTCAACAATAGCTGTAGTCGAGGAATAACGTTGTGAACAGGACTGTAAACCATGTCCGGAGTTATGGTGAGGCATTGGCGCCGGATGTTGTCTTTCAGCGTCCCTGGAGATGTCGGTCGATCACGATACGCTTGCGACTTCAGGTAACCCCAAAGCCAATAATCGCACGAACTGAGGTCTGGGGACCTGGGAGGCCAAGCACGATGAAAGTGGCGGCTGAGCACACGATCATCACCAAACGACGCGCGCAAGAGATCTTCCACGCGTCTAGCAAACTGGTTTTTTTTCCTAATAAAACCCCATGTTATTCCAAGCGTGTGTGTCAATTTTTACCTCTCTATGTACATTATTCCGTGGTTTATTAAGTTTTCAAATTTATACTGACTTTTTGATCACCCGGTACAATGGGGCGACGGCGGGGCTATAGGGTGGTGTATGGCAGGCAGCGTTTGCGGTAAATCGTTGTGTCGAAACAACCAGCCGCGAGTATAAATTGTCTTGGGTGAAAACAACTGACTGTCTCAACAAGCAACAGTAACTGTCTTAGATTTGACGACACAATTTACTTAGAGTGAGCTGTTGCTAGATCAATGAGAGAAGCGTTCAAAGATGTTGTCAACCAATCAGAGTAAAAACATTTAGAAATTTTGGTCTTATGTAGTCAGGAAGATGTCCGAAATCCTCTATTTACTCCCTCTGTGACCATCCCACCACCGAAACGGAAGATAGCAGAGAGGAGTTCGAAATATTGAATTTGGTTTTCTGAAATTCTTTGAGCTCCTAAGATCGTAACACGCTTCCTCCTTTCAATCATCGTACGAACATCGAACAGGCGGCAACTGAGATAACCGACCTCGGAATAGAAAAGCAACTACAATCGTTAAGTAGTGGAAAGGCCTCAAGGTCCAGACGAGCTGCCTATAAGATTCTACAGAGATTATGCCAAATGATTCGCTGCTCGTATAGCACCAGTATACCGTAGATCGCTGAGCAACGAAGGGCACCTGGCGACTGGAAAAAAGCGCAGGTCACACAATTATAGGCCTACGAATATATCGTTGATGTCAATCAGTTGTAGAACTGTGGAACACGTTTCATGTTCGAGGATTATGACGCTTTTGGTGAACGAAAATCTCCTCTATAAAAATCAATATGGATTCCGAAAACAGAGTTTTTGCGAAACTCTGCTCGGTCTGTTCCTTCATGAGATCTACAGCGCTATAGACAACGGGGCTCAGATTGAGCCGTGTCCCTTGGATTCAGGAGGGCCTTTTACATCGTCCCGCCATTTAGTAAAAAAAAAAAAAATCATACGAACTTACCGAGTTTCGGACCAGATTTGCGACTGGATTCAAGACTTCGTTTTGGACGGAACGAGCGGTCGCTCTCAACGGAACATAATCTTCAGTTGTAGAGGTAATTTCCAGAATATCCTAAGGAAGTGTGATAGGACCGTTAGTATTTACAATGTATATAAATGATCTAGTAGAAAGCGTCAGAAGCTCTGCAGATGATGCAGTTGCCTATAAGAAAGAAACGACGATGGAAGACAATATCGATTTTCGGAATGACCTGTGGAGGACTGAAGAATGGTGCAGGCCCTGGCAGTTGAACGTAAATAAACATGGCATACTGCGTATATATAGGAAAATATTTCTGTTACTGCGCAACTACACTAGTTGCGACAGACTGCTGGAAACAGTATCTACCGTGCGATGTTCAGTGGAATGACCTAGTAAATCAAATAGTAGGAAATCAGATGCCAGACTGAGCTTAGTACAATGAATCATTAGCAAATTAACTCATCCTGTTATGAAGTGGCTTACGTGCTTGTTCTATCGATTCTTGAGTATTGTTCGTCAGTCTGGGATCCTTACCAGGTAGGACTGATAGAAGAGACAGAGAAGATACCGCGAAGATCCTTTTTGTTACGGGATCGTTTAGTCAGCGCGTTACAGAGATGCTTAAGAAACTCTAGTGGCAAACGTTGAAAGAGAGACGTTGTGCATGACGGAGAGGTTTGCTATTGAAATTTTGATTGAGAACTTCCCGGTAAGAGTATAACAGCATTCTTCCTCGCGCATACATCTCGCGAAATGCTCATGACGAGAAAATTCGAGAAATTAGAGGTAATACGGAGGCTTACCGACAATTATTCTTCCCTGCGTGTGCAATCGGGAAGGGGGTAGCAGATAGGACACACATCATTAGGTGTCTTGTGGAGTATGATGTAGATATGGATGTAGTGATTGTGAGATCACTCTCCAAAACGTCAGTCACTGTTCCACCTCGTCTGCCATCCAACAGTGTGTACAGCAGCACACGAATAGTCTGGACGTGAAAACGTGGAGGCGAGGAAAAGTGTTTCACCAGACGGGCTGTCACTTTGTTTCTGGAGACTTTACGTAACTTTCACGTCTCGTCTCGTCTTCTGTCATAGATCGAATGCTGTAGGTGGCGCAGAACTGGTACCAGACATCATGTGATACTCCATCCCTGAAGCGAGTGAAGCCAGTGAAGTGGTGTATATGTTCAGTCGATTGCATCAGATCAGTACAGTAAGACGTATCGTCGTGGCAAAGCAACAATATGGCTGAAAGGAGCTAGCCTGTTTGGACATGCGAATGACCGCTTTGTGAATGAAGTTGTCCTATTCGTTGGTGTATCAGCGCGGTCTGTTCGGCATGTCCACAAGGAATGCTGTACCACTCAGGGGCAAGCTTCACGCCTTGTCAATGACAATCGTTTTGAAGCTGGAGAAGAATTTCTGCTTTCATTGAATTCTATTCCATCTCAACCAGTTTCCGGACGAACACTGCGAAGGTAACTGCGTCTGATGGGCAGATGGAGCCGTATACTTCTCGAAAGTCGACTTCTCACAGTGACTCATAAAGCCACATCTCCACAGTGGCCCAAACAACACCAAAACTTGATTGTATCTGACTGGAGATGTGTAGCGTGCACAGAGCAGCAGTGATTGAGCCTATTTACAGGTGATCCAAAGCGTAGATGTAACTGAAGCATGAAGTGGTTCTATGATGTTTCGGAGGTATTTTCGTTCCATTGAACGGACTCAATCATTCACCGCGCACACGAAGCATGATGACTATTTCAACACTCTCGGTGATCAAGTGTCGCGCTTTCTTCGTGACAAAACATCCTTGCCAACATGTGGGGAGGGTTGTTTCGACTACGCTGCAGAAGTTTCGCACGAGAGCTCTTAGACATCCTCCATGCAGCTGCGGTCTCTTCACTTGCGATTTTCATATTTTTGGAACCCCGAAGAAAGATATGTGTGGCCGCCCACCTGCTTCGCACGAAGACATGCGTACCTAGATACAATCGGGTTTCCGTACGCAACTGTAAACATTATCCCATGAAGGCATTGACCGCCTTGTCTCACGTTGGGATAAATGTATTAAAAGTAATGGCTATTACTTTTGAAATAATAACCAATTTACTTACCTTTATCCGTCTGTCTCGTTTCCATTTTACTGCCACTTATATACTGCACCAAGTGTAACTCTTTCATTGAAGAACCTTCCCCAGATAGAAGGAAATTACACGAACTGATAGGAGCTGTCTGCTTGTTGACCGCGTACGATCCAACCAAGCTACAACACTTGGGTAAAAAAGAAAAAAAATTGATTAATCAGATTTCCAATCTCGTACAAGGGAACCTACTTTGCATAGTCGCATAATATCTATCTGTGATGGTCACTAACACCCGACGTGGAATATGCATTACATTTTAAGATCACCTCATCCCCACACGGCCCAAAACTTGCCTCCCAAGACGAATGACACCCGGATGATCAATTTCGCGAACTTCAAGCTGTTTCCGAAACTGTTTAAACATTAAGGCCTTTCAACCAATCAGACCTCAAGTTTCTCATTGGTCATTCCCTTCCCTCGCTAACAGCACTTTTCGGAACTTTACTTTTAACTTGTAAATATTGCGGAGAAACCTGACGTCATGAGAAAGTCTCTGCCCTAAAAATGAGCCTAGTTCGATCTGGCCACAACAATCTGTATGAATGTATTGTGTCTCTCTGTTGCGGCACATTTATTCAGGTACGGGAAAATCGAACAGATCAGTTCCTGACGGGCAGAGCTCATTTACTCCAGATTTCGGATTCAAATGGTTCAAATGGCTCTAAGCACTATGGGACTTAACATCTGAGGTCATCAGTCCCCTAGACTTAGAACTACTTAAATCTAACAAACCTAAGAACATCACACAAATCCACGCCCGAGGCGGGATTCGAAACTGCGACTGTAGCAGCAGCGCGGTTCCGGACTGAAGCGCCTAGAACCACTCGATTGCATTCGTTCCCAACAGCTAAGAGGATATCTCCATAGCACGACCGTCTCTCTTGCCAGACTCACAGGAAATAGATCTACCAGACTCACAAAGAATAGATCCCCTAATTAAAATCCGAATCGGATAACTGTTTTTCCGAATCCTTTTCTCAACAGAACCAAGTATGAGATACTACACCATTACTGCTTAAATTGGACTTATCTATTACCGTATATGAGCAGTGTCTCACTATTCTTAATAAGCCGCACTTAATCAACATCCACGGGTCCCACAGCTGTATAATATCTTCTGGGAATAGTTAATCCATTGATAGCGACGTTGCCAAATCCACCACCAATCAATTCAACACATCTGCCATAAACTAATTAACAAATATTTTGCACCACCTGCATATTTGCAAACGTGTGTCGTATTTTATTCATGGATAGCGGGGAATGAGAAAATAATCTTAATGTAAAAGACTTGACTGTGAAATGAATCCAACTGTCTGTACAAATGTGCACTTCAGTGCACATCTGTGAAATCAAAATCTTCTGCAAACATAAATTCAGTACCATGGTGCCCAACTATGTGGGTTGTGGCCTACTTGGATCCTTGTTGCCATGTTGTCCACAAGGGGGTCGAGATGTGTT
This sequence comes from Schistocerca piceifrons, assembly GCF_021461385.2. Classification (NCBI taxonomy): domain Eukaryota; kingdom Metazoa; phylum Arthropoda; class Insecta; order Orthoptera; family Acrididae; genus Schistocerca; species Schistocerca piceifrons. The sequence goes on from NC_060145.1 coordinate 356,296,869, forward strand.
GCCTAGACCTGTCATAATCTCAGCTTTTCTGAGATCATTGTGTGAGGAGGGTTCTTCAGACGAATCACTGCAAGCTCCATCTGCCCCCTAGCACGCTCAATCTGCTGCATATCGATAGACAGCGCAGACCATTCCATTCTGTGGATACATGCTTCCTCAAGGAAGGGTTCTGGTGACAAGAGGGCGCAACGGTCCGCTGCATTGTCGTCTTGAAATATAAATAAATTGCCGAAATATTTGCTGTAGGACACGACAACAGCGCTAGCAATCGTCTGTAGCTTGTATACTTCCATAGGCTCATGTATTTTGATTAATCCTGTATATAACGAATTAGATTAATTAGAAAAAGGTGGCCTGGAGAAACATGAGTCATGGATCAAACACATGGCAATACATATATTTTTTAAAGGATCTTACTACAAAATGAAATAGGGTTCTAAATCAAACCAATTTATTGCAATAGTTCTGCTGTTCAAATACATGAATATACTCATATATTTGAAAATAGGTCAAACAAGTTCAGAAACGTCAGGAATACAGAATGAATTATCGATTAACGTGAGAGATTTGAATGTCTGAGCAAAGACCGGAAGATAATGCTGACATATGATGTCATACAGTAAATAAGCTGTGAAAGTACAAACTCGTATAGCCTGTTTACTGATCGCGTGATTACGCCGAAATATGCTTAAGACGGGCGTACTAAGTCATACATTCCATGAAATTACAAGTTTGGCAACATTTATTTGCTTCTGTCATCAGGTATACAAATAATCTTAGAGTTCCATCACTTGTTCGTCTAAGCTCGCATAATATCACCAAATCCTGCAGATCGTTGAGCAGAAGGCTGCACGTGACACGATCTGTTGGTGCTAGGGAAGAAGTCCTTACTCGCTCGCAGGTGGAGAAGTGAGCCTGCAAAACTTGCCAATGTGGCGGTTTTAAATAAATCAAAAAATTCGCTAGTTACCAACAGTTTTTGCAGCATTAACCTACATTAGGCCATATTTCTTAATTCTATTTGAGGTCCTGTGTCTAGAGATGAGTTTGCTCACCAGTCAGTGCGCTGGGCTCCACGTTTCAATTTTCTGGAAATTGGCATTCGGCTCGTCCCCTCTGTTAAATGGTTACTGTTAACCAAGTTTCGTTGCAAATTTTCAGCAAGTTGCCTGGCTGCCCATGGCGTTGGAGCAGAGCTTCCTCGTCTCTCACGGTACCTCGAAGGTAAATACCGTTCCGCTTCACTCTCTCCTGGGAAAGAGTTACCATCGTTAAGACAAAGTTCTTTTGTCAACAGTTACGGTCGGCTGTCACAGCGTGCTAAGTCTGCGTGTCGGCCCAAACTCAATAAATTGTTTGCCGTGTTATCTGATTTTCGCACGAAGGCAGCCGGTCCGCACACAGTGTGAACTGTATAGCGGACCGCTATGCGGCCGGCAGCAGAATCGGGGGAAGCCCCAGACAATGCCACGGCGCACCCGGATTAGCGGTCGGTCAGCCGCACAGAGTAGCCCGACCTCCTGGTTCCTTAAGCTGCAAGGATGCTTGTCCCAGTGGACTTTACGGGGCTTCAGTTTTACCGTTGGCAAAAAGAATTCCCGTCTGGGATTCACCAAGTCCAAGAAAATTACAGAAAGAGGTGCTTGTAACTTCCACCAGTATACTGTATAGACAGATGTAAGAATTAATTGACGGCCCATTCTCTGCAATCACTGACGACCTCTGCTATAAACATGAGCAGCCACTAGCTGACATTGATCGAACTTAAACCAAAAGAATTTAAACAGTATACATTGACGGAAAAAATCGTAACGCCAGAAAATAACAGGCCAAAGAACAAATGTTTTTTGAAAAACTTTTTTTGCTTTGATAGCTGATCTTTATAGATTTTTATGAGCTGAATCACGCATAGTTTTCGAGCAATATGCTTTCTATTACATAGTATAGAAATCCTATGCTATACGGTACACGGGGATGCGCTTTGTTACAACGTAAGCATGTTTTGTATTTACAGTAAGCTACTTAAAACAATGGTATGTGTTAATAGTGGTTTCACTTGTCAGCTGGAATTGGTTTGTATTTTCTTTCTCTTTTTTCTTTGAAGCTTCTTGTGTAGCTTTTTCTACGATGAGTCGCTTGTTGAACTTCTCGATGAAGTGACCGACAGTAGTCCCCCATCATGTTGGTGTTCCAGTGGCCTTGGTAGCGTTTTTCCATCACTTTAATGCCCTGGTGAAAACATTCTCGTTGCTCCTTACTAACATCTTCCATATTGTCCGGGAAGTCATCAAGGTGACTGTTTAAAAAGTGAATTTTCAGGTTCATTAAACATCGTAAAGCTTTAAACTTCTTTAATGTTGTAGCTATAATAGAAACATATTGTGAGCCTTTTTCATGTTTTAAGAACTTTGTGACGACTTGCTTGAATGATACCCATGCTACTTTCTCCTTTAAGGCCATTGCGGATTCAAAGTTAACATCAAAAATCAGTTTTCTAATGTCGGGTCCGACAAAGACGCCTTCTTCTAGTTTAGCTTCTGAAAGGTGTGGAAACTGTTGACAGAGACACTTAAAACATGGTCCATTTTTAGGCAAAGCCTTTACAAAGTGTTTCATTAGGCCTAACTTTATATGTAGAGGTGGTAGGAGTACATTTTTTGGATCTACAAGGTTTATCTCCTAGAATGTTCCTCTCATCAGGTTTTAAAGACTCCCTCACAGTCCAGTTCTTTCTGCACCATTGTTGATCCCTAGCCCTAGTGTCCCATTCACACAAGAAACATGGAAATTTGGTAAAACCACCTTGCTGACCAAGGAGCATGCATGTTACTTTAGATCGCCACATATCATCCAACCGTGAACAGCATAGCCTATTTTATTTAGCACTATTTCTAGGTTTCTTTCATATGTACAGAATGTCCAACAGGTATAGATGCATACATATTACCATTGTGTGATAAAACTGCCTTTAAACTAGTTTTGGATGAATCAATAAACAGCCTCCAGTCTTCCTTTTTGTATTCAATACGAAACTCATTCATCAGACCTGGAATGTCTGAGCAGTACACTAAATCACCTTCTTGTTGAAAAAACTTGGAAAACTGCTGCTCTCTCTTTCTATACACGTATCTGCTGGTTCCAACTGCCAATAAGTTCTTTTCTTTTAATCTGGAGCCAAGCAATTCAGCTTTTTCTTTCGTTAAGCCCAGATCCCTAATGAAATCGTTAATCTCGGTCTGAGCAAACAATTTGGACTCTAGACTTCCTGTATTACAATGGAATTCATCATCATCTGGTTCATCTAAATCAGATTGTACATCTGAAAATACTTCTGTTGGAATTGAATTTAAATCATTTGGTGGCTGAGGAACCGGCAAATCTACACCATCTACTAGTCGGATGGCGGACGAAAGGTTAGGGTAGTTTAGTACCTTCTTGTTTTTCGAATTATGACCACTAATATCCACACTGCAAAAGCAGCAATCATGGAAATGATTTCTTGGCTCCTTCCACATCACAGGAACAGCAAATCTAAGGGCTTTTTTCTTCTTTTTGGATAATTTTCTCAGATCTTCCACACACACATAACATACCTTATGTGGCGCCCAAGATTTATCTTGATCACCAAGTGTAGATCCAAAGTATGATAGATAAACCTTTCTCACAAAGTCTATAATGTTTTTTGGTGTTTTTTTAATCACAAATTCACCACAAATGTAACAAAAGCTGTCAGCAGAGTTCTTACCACCACGATTAGACATTGTACTGAGCACATGTACAGGAAATGGGAAAGTGAGTTTGGGTTGACAGTAAACAAAACACCATCTGTTAACACAAAAATAGAATCGACCTTTTCTTGCCAGCAAATGTTTTTCAGCAGTGCTACTAAGGTCGTCTACATTCATTACAACTCCTTTTTAAATTATTTTAACTGTATAAAAGCTGTTAAATTCTTTAAAAAAACCGCTTAATTTAATAAATTTAACTGTAAAATGTGAAGAAATGGTGGGTGACACAGTACTATAATTTCATTTCCCACACTAAGAAACATAAAAATATTTTCAGCAAAAAAGTTTTTCCATCGTTGGCCTGTGTAATTAATGCAGAGAAACGAAATTTCGGGAATACTTTTGTCTAGGTAATATTTAAGTGATTAACATTGCAAGCGCGAGATAAGCGCGAGATAAGCCACCGCCAATATGAAACGCTGGAACATTAATAACCGGTGTAACCGACAGAATGTTGAATGCAGGCATGCGAACGTGCAAGCATTGTGTTGTACAGGTATTGGATGTCAGCTTGTGGGATGGAATTCCATGCCTGTTGGACATGGTCGGTCAGTAGAGAGACAATTAATGCTGTTTGTGGATGGCGCTGGAATTCTCGTCAATGATGTCCCGTATGTCATCTATTGGCCACAGATATAGAGATCAAGCAGTTCAAAGCAACAGGTAAGCGTTCTGTAGAGAATGTTGGGCTACAAAATCGGTATGTGGGCTAGCGTTATCCTGTTGCAAAACATCTCCGGGAATGGCATTGCAACAGATCGAATCACCAGACTGACGTACAAATTTGCAACCAGGGTGCGTGGGATAACAACGAAAGCGCTTCTGCTGTCATACGAAATTGCAACCCAGACAATAACTGCAGGTGTATATCCAGCGTGTCTAGCACGCAGAAAGGTTAGTTGCAGGCCCTCAAATTGCCTCCTTCTAACGAACATACAGCCATCACAGGCACCGAGGCAGAACAATCTACCATCAAGAAACCCAACAGACTTTCACCCTGCTCTCTAATGAGCTCTCGATTGACACTACTGAAGTCGCAAATGGCGGTGGTGTACGTTCTGTGGAATGCAAGATACAGAGCGTCTGTCTCGGAGCAGTCCATGAAGTAACCGATTTGTAACAGTTCGTTTTGTCACTGTGGTGCCAACTGCTGCTCAGATTGCTGCTGCAGACGCAGTACAATGCCCCAGAGCCATACGCCGACCACGATGGTCTTCCCTCTCGGTAGCACCACGTGGCTGTCAGGAGTCCGGTCTTCTTGCGGCCGTCAAGATCCCAGTCTTCCTGGTACCGCACATTCCCGTGACCACTTCTGCCAGCAATCATGTTCAGTGGCTACATTCCCGCCAAGTCTTTCGCAGAAGAAACATGTAGCTTCTCGTAGCCCTATTACACCCCCTCTACAAATTCTATGAGGAGTTGATAATGGCGTCTACGTCGCCTTAAAGGCATTCTTGGCTAACATCAACTCACCACGTGCAACCACAACCCCTCGGAGCGGCGCTACTAACGCCAAACTTAAGCGACTGGTGCGACATTTGTATAGACGTCATCTTTCAAATATGGAAATACGCTTACCAACTTTTGTTTAAATGATAATCAATTGAAACCCTCATCTGCCGACAGGTGTTGTCGATATACTTCGATGGGGACAGTTGAAAATGTGTGCCCCGACCGGGACTCGAACCCGGGATCTCCAGCTTACCTGGCATACGCTCTGTCTATCTGGGCCACCGAGGACACAGATGAATATCGCGACTGTAGGGACTTATCCCTTGCACGCCTCCCGTGAGACCCACATTCCCAACTGTCCACAATCTACATACGTAATGTACCTAATAGATATTTGCCCATTCACTCATTACTCGCGCACACTAAGGTGACGATTCCCGTAAGAGTTCGGGCAACTTGTGCGCATTCGCACAGACGAACGTCAATGGCTGGGTAGCCTTTAACTGTGCGAATGCGCACAGGTTGCCCAAATCTTATGGAAATCGTCACCTTAGTGTGCGCGAGTAATGAGTGAATAGGCAAATATCTATTAGGTACATTACGTATGTAGATTGTGGACAGTTGGGAATGTGGGTCTCACGGGAGGCGTGCAAGGGATAAGTCCCTGCAGTCGCGACATTCATCTGTGTCCTCGGTAGCCCAGATGGATAGAGCGTATGCCAGGTAAGCTGGAGATCCCGGGTTCGAGTCCCGCTCGGGGCACACATTTCCATCTGTGCCCATCGAGGTATATCGGCAACACCTGTCGGCAGCTGAGGGTTTCAATTAATTATCATTTATTCCAGAGAAGCTGCACGGTCATCAGTGGTATCTGTTCTTTCGAGAACAGTTACTGTCTTCATATATATAACTTTTGTTTATGTCGTACAGCTCCTTCTTGGTGCTGCGATTTTTTTTCCGTCAGTGTGTGAAAATGGAACATGGGGCGTGTCAGTCCAGCAACAGTCTGTCAAGTATTACATATATCTCAAATCACGCACAACGGAGACGAGAGGTGACCAACATCCAAGATGCCATATATGTTGCCTACCTACTATTTCGCACAACACAGAGCTGATGGGTTTGTACTTCTGTTCGTAATGAACGCCCAGAGGCCATAATAATTGCGGGGTTGCCTTTGTGAAGTATCTGGGACTACACAACCCTCCCACTTACCTCGCGAAATGCAGTGCTCAGTTCTGCTGCCATGCCTTCGATGTATTTAAGAGACGTAATTTGTAAGTAGTGATCATAACATGTTGCTGTTGACTGCGGGCGCCCATTATGAGCCAGATATACAATTTCCTAAGTCACACGCTAGCGATTAACTATACGAATGATGTTATTGTAGTGTATACCAATTAGACAGGCAGCTTTCTTACCGTAAAGTGACAATAAATGCAATGACTTTCCGACACACAACGGAGTGAACATTTCTCACAGGGTACGTTGTCCGTCCACTATTGTAGACACCAATATACTGTAGGGGCCTTCACTGAGAATGCATACTGTTGATGTCTGTACGTAATTATCTCACGTAATCGAAGAAGTACTGAGAAAGAGGCTTACAATTTTTTTCTTCAACAGTTTGTATTTAATTGCGTCGCGACACTCCCACAGAGATATTAGAAAGGTCACTTGCCTACGTCGGCGACGCCGACGCTCGTGGTGTGTCATATGCCAGGACAACTCATTACTGCTGGACAAGCGCCGGTCCGCGTCGCCAGCCGAGTCGCGCCATACTCAGATCCATCATTCTCGCTGCGGGAGACAGTCTAGTGGACATCTGTCGAAACTATCCCAGAATCAACCCACGCTGAAAACTCGTGACAGCTTTAAACTGTGCTGGATCAAGATTCCGATCACGATCATTGCCCTTTCGTAAACTGTCCTTTCCTAGCTCAGCTTTACAGAGAAAGTCGCAAAGGCCGGCTTAGAGCTTTAATGTACAGACTTTAACGTACGTATAAGGGTTATGGCGGCTCCTTTTCCTAAAATTGAAATTTAATAGACCTCAAATTTGTTCAATGTTTTTCATAGCTGCCTCCAATCCGGAGCGGTATTTTTCCTCCTAAGAGAACGTTCGTTTTATAATTTTTCTCATATGGACAAGAGCCATAGAGGACCGGAAAAAATGAAGATACCAATATGAAAGTCATAACTGAGGTTCTAGATTTAGCATCGAATTAGTTTCAACAGAGATTTAAGAACTACAGCCTAAGCGAACTTACCGAAAATAAATGAGTAGAAGGCGTTTATGAGGTTTGTATCCTCAGCTGAGGGTCTCCGTTGGTATTTATCAGGATTATTGCGGGCATTGGGTCCATGAGGTACAGAAATACGCGGACTCCGAGTTATTAACCATCAACATTTTATTTCTATGAAGACATTTGTAATAACGTGCTCGCTACGCCGACCTGTCCTGTGTCTGGCGTCCTCCCACGGACAAATACGGATTTGCCAATACTCCATTGTGAGTCGAAAAAGACATAATTGCCCATCGGAACCACGCGCGTTGGAAACTGTTCTTCCGTGCAGGCGGCTAGCGATGCGAAGCGACTGCTGTGTGTGTGTGTGTGTGTGTGTGTGTGTGTGTGTGTGTGTGTGGGGCACCTTGCGGCCGGCGAATTCTGACACCGAAATTCTTCAGCACTCCACGATAACTCCAGCTCGCATCCGCACTTGAAGGCTGCGTCCAGACCTATGACCCTTACCCAAAGAAGGTGAACCACCGAATGTGGCTCAAGACGACACCATGGTGTCATGGATTAACATTACTTCAAAATTCAAAGGACTTAATTCTATTTGCTGCTTGAATAAAGTTCAACTCATTGTCAGTAGTCTTTATATATTCTTGGATATCCATAATTAAATCATTATCCTTGGGAAAAAGTGGTCAGGGAATGATTTGCATTTGCTAGTATGTATGATACGTTGTAATAAACTGATAACATTATCGTTAATGGGGGCTTTCCAGCTGCATGAAAAGTAGTTGGCTATATAGAAGTCATATGAAACAGATCACGTGATAAATCACATTGAATGCCATTTAAAATTAACTCACTACCGTTTAATTTGAAGGTGACAGGTTGATCCGTCGTATCAGACTTTTATAACTAATTTTGACATCGGGAGTCGAATTGAAAGTCTAAATTGTAGCTTCAGAACATCGTTTAAGAAATGGCTGATGCAAATTCATTAACTTCCTTGGGCTACCATTTCTTGGAGGTCAATTCAAAAACAATTCTTTCTCACAGCTATACACTCTATTGTCTAAAAATACTGCCGATTCTGGGCAAATTAACTTAAGACTACGTTTACATATATACAGATCATGCTCACTTTAAGACAAAAAATACCTTCTATCCTTTCTGATCAGTAAATAGTTCGTCAGCTGATACATGACATGAAGATTCTTTGCATATTCCTTAATACAATTATTTCATAAGGTAGGTTAATTGAATTCGTACTAGACTGTTGTTCAAGGGCTACAATTTTGTCTTTAACGTCTAATGGATCTCGGCTTGTTAAAGCCCCAAATACGGTGCGAAGGACACTCCTCCAAAATCTAACCAGGCACGTTTGCGCCTAATCAAGATTTTGTGTGGCAAAAGGTTTAAGAAACAGTTAATATCTTTCTTATAACTAGCAAATGTGGACTCTATCTGCATTTTGGCGGTAATCCAATTGTTATACCAAGACGTTCTCATTTCCAAAACTGTGTCATTATCTTTGACTGAACGAATCAAATCAATTTGCTCCTTAATAAAATTGAATTGTTGTTGAATCTCACCGAAATTTTATTTAAGTACAGAGCTTAGCATTATTTGTTGATACTACCATGTCTGATCGTGGTTCAAACAAAATACCTGTTGTCTGTGGTACTGCTACAATAGCATTAATGGAACACATTGTCACACTAAAAATTAGAATTACAGTAAACATGGTTAATTATATCTAAACACTAGAGTTAAACAATGTATATAATACAAATGTGTCTCTTGTGGCAACCTGTGGAGTAAGATTAAGTTCCACTTGTGCACTTCCTGCAATAGCTGCAATTTGTATTTTCACAACACATTCATACATGCACATGGCTGAGAAACAAACATACTTTTTACATTCACTCACACTATACACGTCTACGAAGGTTGTAGGGGTGTCTGGGACTGGATCGCTCGGTGTATAGCGACGCCTCGGTCTCGAAGTCTGGACTGCGACCTAGCACTGCTCGTGTCCTGGATTTAGGAACAGCTGGCCGGTCCCTAGGTCGGTCCGCGTTGCCGTCTCGCGATGCTACAGAAGTCTACCCAGAAAAAGGTTTTACACGATTGACACGAATGACAATCGAACGAAAAGGCAGTTGGGGCTTAAGATCGGATACGGTCCTTTCCAAAACTTCTTAAACTTTTTGAGCTGCCTCTTCTTTAACAGTACGTTGCTCAGGTAGACTAGATCTCCGACTCGCTATTGTGGAGCAGCAGCTCGACGATCGTGTTGTTTCGCGTGCTGCAGAAAAGATTGATGATTCCGCCGTTTCACTCCCTTCCATGCCTCCTTTAGCTTGCGCGCTAATTCCTTTACGTGTTAATTGCAGATTCCAGCGGTCGATCGTGCAAAGTCCAAGGGTGAATGCATCCTTCTTCCATATACCATTTCGTACAGACTAAGGCCAGCTGACGTGTTCATTTTTGCATTGTAAGCGCTCACGGCGTACGGAAGACACATATCCTAATTGTCATGCTTGCTACTTACGTAGTGACTAACCATCTTAATTATTGTTCTGTGAACTCGCGTCCATTTAATTCTGGGTGTGCTGGTGTCGTTGTTAGTTGCGTTATTTGCGTTAGCTTGGACGTCTGTTTAAGCAACGCACTCATGAAGTTTGATTCTTGGTCACTGATAATGCTTAATGATGATCCAAACTATCGGGTCCATTCTTTTACAAACACCTTAGCCACAGCCTCAGCACTCTGATCAGGTGTTGGTAGCATGAGAAGATATCTGGAGAAATGACCTAATATGGTCAATATGTATTTATTCCCATCTTTAGTCTTAGGCAAAAGTCCATCGACATCAAGTCCTACTCTTTTGAATGGTTCACTAGTCTCTGGCAATTCTTGTAATGGTGCTTTAGTTTTTCGCGAATTATTCCGTCTGTTGCAATAATCACATTATGAAACGAACTCAAAAACGTAAGATTTACGTCTTGGCCACCAGTACATCTCGGCTATTATAATGTTTGTTGCTTTCTTACCGCAGTGTCCAGATAATAAATAATCATGTTCTTCCGTCATGATTTGTTTTCTCACGCTTTCCGGTATAACTAGGCGGTTTCCTTTACTAGTGATCTTGTATAGTAATCCATCTATTTCGACAAAACGTCGATCATTTTTCCATATTTTGCATTATGAATATTGCTCCTCGGCTGCTTTTAATTTTTCCTTGCTACTTATTGTAACACAAACACGTACCTTTCATATCGTTGCGTAAGCATTTACGTGTAGTTTGCCAGGTCGATGACTATCTTTAAACTCAACTAATTCAGTCTCAAAGCTCACCTTGACAGTCTGGAACTTGGGTCCTTTAAGCTCAATATCCATTTAAGTGCAGTGTGGTCTGTAATTACTGTGAATTCTCTTCCTCTCAAAAAAATCTGTTGTGCGTTATACCAAAAACCAAAGCTCCTTTTCTGTTGTAGTATAATTACTTTCTGATTGTCTGGAAGCAAATGATATTGTGCGTTCATGGCCATCAATTTCTTGAAACAAAATAGCACCGACAACAAAATTTGAAGCATTTGTTGAAAGACTGAAGGGCTTGCTGAAATGTGGATAGGATAACACTATATCTGTGGTTAAGGCCGTTTTAAGTTCTTTCATTGCTTTTGTCCATTCTGTTCACCAGTCGAATGTAGTTCCCTTTTTCAGTAGCTGTGTCTTGGGATCTGCTACATTTGCATAACCGGCTATGAAACGCCTATAAAAACATGTTAATCCTAGGAATGATTGTAATTCATTTAATTTCCATGTTTCCGCACACTTTTTGACAGCTTCAGTTACTTTTGGATCAGGACAGACGCCTTCACTAGTTATAACATGTCCAAGGTAGTTCACTTGTAGTGTTTGGTATTTTTCAGGATTATTGCCGGCATTTGGCCCATGAGGTACAGAAATACGCGAACTCCGAATTAGTAGCCATCACCACTTTATTTCTATAAAGGCATTTATAATAGCATGTTCGCTACGCCGACCCGTCATAACTGTGTATGACGCCCTAAAACTAAACTAAACTCCGTCCGAACAGGCATTGGAAGACCCAACGGTACCGATCGGCCGCCGTGTCATCCTCAGCCCAAAGGCATCACTAGATGTGGATCTGGAGGGGCATGTGGTGAGCACACCCCTCTCTCGGCCGTTTTGTCACTTTAAGAGATCGGAGCCACTACTTCTCAATGAAGTATCTCCTCAATTTGCCTGACAAGGGCTGAGTGCACCCCGCTTGCTAACAGCACCTATCCAGGTGCTTGCCCATCCCGACAGCGATTAACTTCGGTGATCTGACGGGAACCGGTGTTACCACTGCGGCAAGACTGTTGGCGTCCTACTACGAACGAATACGGATTTGTCAGTACTCCATTGTGAGTCGAAAAAGAGTTAATTCCACGTCGGAACCACTCTTCTAGTTGGAAACTGTTGCCGGCCGCTGTGGCCGAGCGGTTCTAGGCGCTCAGTCTGGAACCGCACGACCGCAACGGTCGCAGGTTCGAATCCTGCCTTGGGCATGGATGTGTGTGATGTCCTTAGGTTAGTTAGGTTTAAGTAGTTCTAAGTTCTATGGGACTGATAACCTCAGATGTTAAGTCCCATAGTGCTCAGAGCCTTTTGAACCGTTTTGGAAACTGTTCTCCCGTGCCGGCGGCTAGCGACGTGTGTGTGTGTGTGTGTGTGTGTGTGTGTGTGAGGCGGTCTGCGGCCAGCGAATACTGACACTGCAATTCGTCAGCACTCCACGATAACGCTAGCTCGCGCTCGCATCCGCACATGGCGGCTGCGTCAAAACCTGTGACCCTTACATGGGCACGATTTCATACTAACCCAGTCTGTAAAATACAACATTAATCACTGAATTAAAAGACGTAATAAATTCTACCAGCAGAGTTACAGGCACTGCACCTTGTGACATTAAACTTCCTAACGGTTTTTGAAAATATCAGTGATAGCTCCAATGACCCACACCTGACGTAATTGTGAACAGGTAACTCAGAATGCGTAGAGTACAACGATTTTCCTCCATTCTCCAACCAGTCAGCAACCTTTTAAGATCCATTATTCTCTCTTTTACATTTGGAATTAATAATTTAGAAGGTAATAAAAAAGCTATATAAACGTACTGTTAAAGGATTACTCGTGTTGACAGTCGGATGTCGGTCTGACCGTTGTTTTAATTACTGCTGGAGAGGCCACGTTAACGTAACAACTAAAAATTTCTTGCCGTATCTGCAGTAAGCGAAACGTTACTCTGATGAACTTCGGTTACGATACGGAGCCGTTATTACCTTAGCTTGTTTAGCGACGCTTCACCACATCTAACTGCGTGATTGGGATATGATGGGCGACCAGAGACTGTCTCTAGCAGTACACGTTTATGTCAGTGATCTCCATGTCACTCTAGCAGGAGTGCCTGCATGCCTCAAGCCGTGGATCGTTTTCTTGCATGACGCCACGGATATTGTTCATTGAAAATGTATGAAGCATCTTGCAAAACTGGCGGCTGATTCTTTGTTAGCTGGAAAATTATCTTCACCTGCCAATCCTCCGTTCCTTCGTCCATGGTGATGACTTTGGGCCTCTTCTCGTTTAGTAGGGTTTTCAGTTGATAAATAAAAACTTGTTGATACACCACACCATAATAATCTACCACCAATGATTTCATAGTGTTTAAATTTCAGTGAGGTATGACGGACTTTCTTGAGTGTAAATCAGTTTTCCATATTCCTTCTTCTTTCTGTTGCAGTCTTGCACCAGATGCAAACGCTGAAGCTTCTACAAATAACGTAAGCTCATTCTTTACATCCGGGAACGTTAAAAGAGCTGCGTTTGCGGGGCCAATTTACATTTCTCAAACTGTTATATTGCGTCTTCGGTCCACTGTATGCTTCTTTTGTCGTTTTTCTTCGTTTTCGTCAAGCAATCATTTAGAATAGCTTGATGTTCTGCGGCTTGCTCCAAACGCCTTCGGTAAAAATTCAGTATGCCAAGGTAACGATACAGTTACTGGAAGTTTGACATTAGTTATGACTTGTACTTGTTTTAGGTCTGGTTTGGTACGGATCTCAAACATTAATCCTCAAACTAAATTTGTTGAATCGTTCAAACAGGGTAGTTAAATGTCGGTTATTTCTTCTGGAGAGCTAGAAGCTGTCAGTACATCATCTTAATATGCAAAATAAAAATCTAAACCTCTCAACACGTTATTAATAAATCTCTGAAAGGTACTAGGAGTATTCTTAACGCCAAAGGCATGAAATTGAATTCATAAAGTGAAAAATGTGTGATCACAGCACTCTTTTCCTTATCACTTTCAGCTAATGGTATTTGGTAATATGGTTTGAGGAGATCGACTTTAGAAAGTTTTTTCTTGCCCACAAGCATGGAATTGACATCATTTATGTGAAGAATTGGATAGCGGTCAGGAAGGGTCCGACCAAAGCTGCGTTTTAAACAACAATCAAGATAGAATAACTTTGATCCACAATTTTTAATCTCAGATCCATTCCTAGCACGTTTGTAGTACGCTTCTTTAACCTTATCCTTGGGACACGCATTGTGGAAACATCAACACCGCTGTCAACCAGAAAACGCAAACCTGAAATTTTATCTGTCACAGACAATCGATATTGGCAGCCTGGTATAGCCGTTGCGGCAGAACACTCAGCCGCTGCTGTGCCTGCCAACTGGAGTTTCCCTCACTATTCCATTCGTCACGTTGGACACAATTCTGAGTTCTGCATTTAGAGCCGTAACGAAAATTAAAATAGCAGTACTCGCGTGAAGTACTGTATCTCGGCTTGCTGCAGCGTCCGCTACGAGTACGTCGTCGCGATTGATATTGCCGCTCCTTCGATCTGGATCTTCGGGCTTCAGTTTCCAGCTCTTCGATCTTTACCAGAAGAACTTTCACTGATACAGAAGAATCACCCGTCACAGGGGACACTTCCGCTGAGTATGATTGAAGTTCCTGAGTGCTTCGCATTTCCATCATTCGATCAGCCATTTGCGTTAGTTTGTCCACATGTCTTTCGTAGATTATTAAACCATTTCGGACGCTACTAGGATATTTACCTAGCCAGCGATTCTTTAAAATTTAATCTGAAACATTAGTTCCACCATACCTTTTCATTTTCCGAAGCAATTGACTGTGTTTAATGTCACTAATTTCTAATTCGCTAATTAATTTATTAATTTGACTTTCCTAACTTTCCTCAGAAGTCATTAACAGTCTTTCTTTGGATAAAGAATATTCGTTGCCTTTAGTCGCTGTTCACAGATCCCATATATTTTCGACAAATTGGATCTCTAACTGTGCCAACGAATAATTGAATTAGGTTACTTCAGTCTGTATACCCGCGATTTTAAATTGTGCTTCAGCCTGACAAGACTATATATCAGCCTTTTCAGTCTAGAACGGAGGAAATTTCACACTAACTTTGTCCACTTCAATTTTCGTATCACTGTCGCGGAGATTACTGTGCTCTCTTTCTGCCATCACATTTGTTTCTTCTTTAGATCACGTTCGAGGTACCAGTTGTTAATATTTTTGTGCAATTAATCACAATAACAGATTCAAAATTATTGTTTGGAATCTTCCGTTTTGTTACGGGACCACTATCACACTCGAACAACAAACCAATTGAACTCTAGATCTTTTAGTCTGTGCATTTCAGAACGTCATTTGTTTTGAAAAAGGGAAATAATGTTAACACAGAGAACAATTGTTTACAGAATTGTAGGTTATGAACATAAACATAATCCGGCACAGGGCAATAGGGCAATGCTACAGACCAAATAACAGACATATCTGGTACATAATTCAGATGTATACACCATAAAACAAATGAAATGTGAGGTAGCCTATTACATTCCACAAAAGATAGATCAACTTATAATTAAAGCAATGGCCTGGTTTGATAACGTCTTGCTGCAGTTCAAGACAAAACAATATAATTTCGGTGAACATAAATGAAATATGAACAACTCGTCCAGCTCCCTTGACAGAATGCTCTAACAGAAAATCGCAAATAAACTTTAGAACTTGTAGTCAAAGGTAAAATGATTAGTAGGTATGACATCTGCATTTGAACAGTAGCCCAGTCAGAGGCAGCACGAACTAGTTTATCATGTCAAGCATGGAAAACGTAGTCATGCCCATCGATCGCGATGCGAACGGCTCCATCGCTTGGGATGCGATTCTACTGAGAAATGCGGAATTAAAACGAACTGCTCTGCTCATGGCTGCTACTAACCATTATAAGGAAGCGCACAAACACTAAAAATAGAGGGAGCAGCCGCGCTACTCTTAACACGGTCCGGCTCTGACTAATATCTACAAGGAAATGGGGTGCTGAGAACGCATCGCGACCCTTTGGTAGATTCGTATGCGTCACCACAGAAGGCACTAATCGGCCGAAAGATGGTCCCACAGCCAACCCAATCTGTTCTGACCAGTGACAGTCCAGTCTCCCCACTCTCTAATTGGGGAGTCTGAAATGACACCAATTCCGCGAACGTGGGAAAGGTGGTATTCCTGCGTGCCGATGTAGCCATAACTTGTAATTCACAGTAATGACTCTGAACCTCTACATGATTTCGCCATGTTGCAATTTGCTAACAATAATTAATCTGCGAATCTGAAAAAAAAGGCGCTGCAGTCATGGACTGTGCGGCTGGTTCCGGTGGAGGTTCGAGTCCTCCCTCGGGCATGGGTGTGTGTGTTTATTCTTAAGATAATTTAGGTTAATTAGTGTGTAAGCTTAGGGACTGATGACCTTAGCAGTTAAGTCCGATAAGATTTCACACGCATTTTTTTTTTTTTTTTTTTTGAAAATTGTTTCATTCCCACCAGCTGGTAGTAGTCTATTGAGGCAAGCCATTCGTGGTCAGGTTTCAGGGTAAAATTGATTTTTACATGATTTATTCATAAATTAATTTTATCAGCTTTCGAATTAATAACTTGACCAAATCTTGACTGATTCGTAATTTGACAAGTATTCGGAATTTGTGATCGGAAACGTGAATTAAGTTTAATTGGTTTCTCCACGATTCTTGTATGTCAGAGAAAAATCTGGGAGAGTTAGAACTTAATGTGGGGCAGTCCAAGGGGTCCCTTGGGAACATTTCAGTGATCGTATCCTAGATAACGGTGTCACCTCTGTTTTTAGAATTTCTGTAACAATTCTGAACTCTGTGTTCGACACAACATACTTATCTGTTCATCGTGCCCTTTCACAAAATTTGTAGAGACTACTATGAAACTGGGCACTGCATTACACGAAGGATTACGAAATGGAGTCAGCGCAATCTCTGAGAATTTTAATGGCTTACAAATTAGACGATCCCCTTTAGAATTCTGCTTTGCCACTTAGTCCATTCTAATTACGTCAATCAAATTCCTAATTTTTCTTAGTATGGTTTCTCACTAATCCTAAGGTTTTCCTATCATAATTGTTCTCTCATCATGCACTGGCAGTGCCAGCTTTCAAATTAGCGATATTTCACTGCACCATTGTCCTGTCACTACTTGGTGGTACTGATGATACGGCGTCTGACGTTTAAAAATTTGCCCTGATCTCTTACAACTGCAGACAACTACTAACGAAACCGAAGGCCACTGTTGTTGCTACAACGGAGAAAATCGTGACTTTGGTTCCTGTTTCAATTAATGATCTTCACGTAAATACGAACACTTGAGTGTTGTTTCGGGATGAGTCTTTCTTTCCTGTTCCCGACACAGTGTCCCCATGTTCACCGAGACTTATTCCTCTGTTGGTAGCGCTGCTGGCAACATTCGTGTTTCAATCTCCATTTGTAACAGAGGCCCAAGAAGTACTGGTTGGTGCAAATACGGCCAAAAAGAAATAAGAAAGAACCGATCGCAACATTTTCACAAGAACGAGGATTTAAAATTAGGACGACTATCTCAGTACGTGATCGAGTGCGCCGTCCTGAAAATTCTCTGCAGCGCTTTAGAACGACTGTACCATATTACTGTATCTATAGAAAACATCTGACTGCTTCGTTGCCGATAGTACGAGGCTATCTTTTCAAGGTCCGATCGGTCGCTAAATGGAAAACATGGTGAAATTAAAAAACGTTTTACTTACAGTACTTAGCTACACATTCCAGCTACTTCTCCGCATACTCCTATTCAAAAATCTGCCTTAGCGTGTTACCAAATTTCCAATACCCTCCTCATAGAAGGAAGCAGCCTGTAATTTCGACCAATTCCCTACGCTCGTCTGCTGCTCGCTGTTTGTGCAAAACTGTTGTCTTCATAGCTAGAATTTCACATGAGCAAACAGATGAAAATCAGAGGGTGCTAAGTACGAGCTGCTGGATGGGTGATGAAACACTTGCCTTTGAAAACGCTGCAAGACGTCATCGTCTCAGTTTTAGTGTGGGGCCGAGCTTTCTCCTAAACAAGAACAACGCCTGAGGACAACATTCCTCTTCGTTTTTTCTGAACTACCCTGGGCGTTAAAGCGTTACGCTGGATGAGGCTGCAATGATGGTCGTGCCACATTTCAGTAATTCCATCAAAAACGAACTGCTTTTTGGTCATAGAACACATTAGCCGTACACTTTCTGATGGAGAATGTTTGCTTGCATTTCTTTGGTTTCCTCGGGGAATGAGAAACCATCTATGTGTGGATTGCTCTTTTGTTTCTTCATTTTCGAATTGAACCCAAGTCTTATCCCCTGTGACAGTTTTGTACAAAAAACTTTTTCCTTGATCATGGTAGTGCTGGAGAAATGTTAAGGTGGAGCTTATTTGCAGCGGTACCGTCAGCGGCATAATCGAATACTTTCTGCAAAATGTGTCGTGAATACAGTAGTAGCGAAGAAATAAATTAGAACATGACGCCTGATGCGGCAGTTTTACTACGTATACAGCGAAAGTGTAGCAAGTGATAAATTTTCTTCCTTTCATCATTTTGTGGAGGTTGTCTACGAGTAAAGATTTGAATTAGTTGGAAAGTTGTTGCATGTCGCTATGTGCTCTCATTTTGAAATACTGAGTGCGTAGTCTGGGAATTCGCGAGTCGTGAGCTACATTTCCATTTTCACCCCCGCACCTTCGAAAGGTACGTGGTACTTATCTTCACAGTGATACATGTACAAAGTTTGGTTGAAATCATTCTAGTGGTCTGAGAGGAGCTGTGCAACGTACATACATGTGTACTTGCCTCCTCTGCCAGAAACAGTTTCAAAACTCAAAGTGCGTGTTTCTCGTGTCGGTGACCCGACATCTGCTTCAGAATGCAGAGCGTGAAATGGATGATATCTTAGATGTTGTACGTGCGACTAAGGAGTCTCATATAGATTTGTTGACCAAAGCATTACGACCGTTGCACACCGAGAGATTTAGCGTCATCCAGTTGCATTGTGGAAACGTGATCCGGTAAGGGAGATATATAGGGATGTGCCAGGAGGAATAGTCAGTATTCAGAGATATAACGTGAATGACCATAGAAGCAAAAAAGTCCAGTAAACATGGGCTCCAAAATGTATGCCTCAAGAGATCTGGGTACTGGTTCAGTAGAAGAGATGTGTTTCACAGTAGCGAAGATAAACAAGAGCTCATAGATCTTAATGTACGCATTTTAGAGCCCATGTTTACTGAACATTTTTGCTTCGAATGATTATTCCTGTCATATCCCTGAATACTGCTTTTTCCTCCTGGGATACCCTGTCTAAGCCAAGAGCGTCAAATGGAAAATCATTCTAGCGGCGATACGGCATGCTAATGAAGAAATTCACTGACATAAGTGACTTCAACAAAGGGAAGATTGTCACGGTCCAGGGAAACGAAAAGAGCGGAAAAAGAGAGAAAACGGTGAAACCGCTCTGCTGTTCGTGTGCATCTGCCAGGAGCATATAGAGAAAAGTAGTTGAAACCACGCAGCCGACAAGGTATTGGATGTCCACGCCTCACTGCAGAATGTGGAGGTCGGAATCTTGCCCGAAAGATAGACGGTAGCCGGCCGCAGTGGCCGAGCGGTTCTAGGCGCTTCAGTCTGGAACCGTGAGACCGCTACGGTCTGATGACCTCAGATGTTAAGTCCCATAGTACTCGGAGCCATTTGAACCATTTTTGAAAGACGGTAAATTGTCGCAGATATGACGACAGACTACAATGCTATCGCAGGCATAAGTGTTTCGGAGCACACCGTTCAGAGGACATTATTGAACATAAGGCTTCGTGGGATAGTCCCCCTATGTATTCCTGTGTTACCAGGTGAGATCGTCAGTTACGACTGCACTGAGTACGCGATAATCGATATTGGACCATGGATAAATGAAAACCCGTCACCTGGTCGGACTACCATGTTTCTTGTTACATCAGGTCGATGGGCGTGTCCAGATACACCGTCAGCCAGGCGAACGGCAGCTAAAAACATGCATGCGCCTCGGCCGCGAACAGGCGAGGCCAGTGTTATGGTATACGGGACATTCACCTGGGGTCCCAAGGGACCTCTGGTAATGGTCGAAGGTTCCATAACAGCTGTGAAGTGTGTGAAGGTTAATGCGACCGCCTGCATCCCTTGATGCTTGAAGGCTTGTTGCCGAGGTCAATGACATCTTCCAACCGGATAACTGGTCGTGTCACAAGGCTAGAATCGTCCTACAGTGGTTTGAGGAGCATGATAGCAAACTCATGTTGATGTCTTGGCCTGCAAATTCGCCTGAATTGAATCCGTGGTATCACATCGAGGACGCTACCAAGAGACAGTTCAGCGCTGACAAACCGCACTCCCGTAATTTAAGGGCCCTGTGCGTAGACATCTAAGGCCACATACCTCAGGAAAACTATCAAGGTAGTATCCATAACACAGAGGGTCGCTGCTGAATTGCGTTCAAATTGTGGAGCAGTACGCTATTAATGAGGTAATAATGCTTCGGCTCATCAGTGTGGAACAAACGAAGGACATAATTTATATATACAGGGTGAGTCACTAACTATTGCCACCAACAATAACTCCGAATGTATGATAGGAGCTGAGAAGTTTGTGGGACGAAAGATGCATGCGACAACGGGGCCCATAATATGACGTTGGTTTTTTGTTGCTAGGTGGGGTCGCTTCAGAGTTATGAAGGTCCACCTTATTTTTTTAAATGGGATGCTATAGTTTGGTACTTATTTTCTGATAGCGGCTATAGAGACGAATCCAATGATGTGTAACAGTAAGGTCTTTGAAGGTCAACGAAGGTCAAAAAGGTGGCATGAACATCCATTTACAGAAGGCGTTCGAAGTGATGACCATTGGTATCAATGCAGTGCTCCAGTCTTCTTATCATGGATTGAGTGGTATTCCTTATCGCTTCAGCACTTATCGAAGCACATGCTCTGACAATTCTCTCTCGCATATCTTCAGGTGTAGTTGGAACGTCTTTATAAACAACGTCTTTTACGAAGCGCCACAAAAAAATATCCGGAGGCGTCAAGTCTGCCAACGAGCCGGCCACGACACATCTCCTCCGCGTCCAATCCAACTATTTGGGAATTGTATCAGCAACTCATTTCTAGCCATCAGCAAAAAGTGTGGCGGACACCCATCGTGTTGATACCACATTCTGTTCCTTGTTCCTAAAGGTGTTTCTTCCATTAACAGGCCTAATGTTTCTTGCAGGAATGTGGTGTACTTCCTATGATTAAGATTTCCTTCGATGACAAAGGGGCCTATAATTCTGTCTCTCAGAATCCCACACCATACATTCACCGACCACGGTTTTTGGTGTGCAGATTGCCGCAGTCAACATGGATTTTCAGTTGCCCAATAATGCATGTTATGCAAATTAACAAATCCACGGTTTGTGAATGTAGTCTCGTCAGTAAATAAAATCAAATTAATAAATGTGTCATCCCTCTGAACCTGAAGTTGAGCCTATCAGCAGAATTCAATGCGACGCATACAATCCGTACCAGTTAATTCTTGGTGGAGACTGATGTGGTAAGGATGATACTTAGGCGATACAGAACACAAATAGCACTATTGTGGCTATTGCCAGAGTCCCTTGCGATTTGACGCGACCTAACACAAGGTTCTCGAACCACAGTGGCAAGAGTACAAATTTCCGATTCCTCGTTAGTAACTTTCCTTTGCCGGATATGTTTCCGATGCGTTAAACATCCAGTTGTTCTCAGCTTATCACACACATATTTAAATATACGACGTTGAGGATATCTTCCAGCGTATAAGTCTCTAGCTCTCACTGAATTTCGATGGCATTCTCCGTAAATGAGAAGCATATCGACTTGTTCTTCGAAGGAATACATCATTCACATTCGCTTGATTCGACGATACTAGTCTTACCGTTCCTATTAGTGTTGTTTTGCGAAACCGTCGAATGGTGTTTACATGTCAATGACACGTTAGATGGATACGCCGTATTCGGCGAATATTTACTGTTTGCACGATATACGAGACAGAATTGTCAGAGCATGTGCTTCGATAAGTGCCGAAGTGATAAGGAATACCACTCAATCCATGATAAGATGGTTGCAGCACTGTATTGGTACCAATAGTCATCCCTTCGAACTCCTTCTGTAAATGGACGTTCATGCCACATTTTTTACCTTCCAAGACTTTACTGTTACACCTCATTCGATTCGTCTCGATAGCCGCTATCAGAACATAAGTATCAAACTATAGCATTCCATTTTTAAAAAAAAGTTGATCTTCATATCTCTGAAGCGACCCCACATAGTAACAAAAACCCAACGTCATATTAGGGCCCCCGTTGGCCGTTCCATGTATTGTCCCACAAACGTTTCAGCACCATGTCCTGCTGCGTGAAGAAAACCGAAACTGCCTAATGCATATCCTTGTCCGACAGGAATCTTCGACGCTTCGAAGACTATTTTAAGGAACCGCAAGCATGATAATCCCATGAGGGGAAATCAAGACTGTAGGACGGACGCACCGAGTGTCTTCCACTGGAGTTGGCGTAACTTTTGCTTTACGACGTTTGCGATATGGAGATGTGCGTTATCAGGAAACAGCAGCACCACTGGTCGCAAAATGGTTCAAATGGCTCTGAGCACTATGGGTTGGTTCAAATGGCTCTGAGCACTATGCGACTTAACTTCTGAGGTCATCAGTCGCTTAGAACTTAGAACTAATTAAACCTAACTAACCTAAGGACATCGCACACATTCATGCCCGAGGCAGGATTCGAACCTGCGACCGTAGCGGTCGCTCGGTTCCAGACTGTAGCGCCTAGAACCACACGGCCACTCCGGCCGGCGAGCAGTATGGGACTTAACATCTGAGGTCATCAGTCCCCTAGAACTTAGAACTACTTAAACCTAACTAACTTAAGGAAATCATACACATCCATGCCCGAGGCAGGATTCAAACCTGCGACCGTAGCGGTCGCGCGGCTCCAGACTGAAGCGCCTAGAACCGCTTGGCCACCACGGCCGGCCACTCGTCGCACTTTTTCCAGGTGCTTTGCCTTGATTGTACACGGTAATTTCTCCAGCATTGCACAGTACAATTCGCAGTGACGCAGACACCAGGTTCATTGAAATCATTTAGTAATCGGCCCTGGCAATCAAAGAAATGAGAATCAAAGAACATGGGGAGCATCACCTTCCCAGCTGATGGCTGGATTTTGAACATCTTATGACGACTGGATCGTGGATGATACCACACACATCGGAAAGATACAAATCCCGTCCCTATCTGTCGGTGCTTGTATGGGGTTATCAGAAACAGTCTGAGAAGTTTCTAACGGCGTTGCACGGTAGATTGTGCTGAAAAATAACTGTTAACAAAAAAAAAAAAAAAAAGAAATCGATACTTTGCTCCTTTTCCAAGGTAGTTAGCATTGGAGTTCGGCAATCAGGCCGTTTGCCAAGGGAATTCAAACGGCCCCCAAACGACAGTGTCGCCAGACGTGTTCTTCGTTTGGTTTCCTAAAACAGCGTAAGAGTTCGTTACAAAAATTGGACATGGGACGGTGATAAGAATCGAACCCAAGCGAAAGGGTGAGCAGTCTCTTGCGCTGTGAGAACAACTGACACTAATCATATCGGCTGGCAGGCCGCTTGTATTTGCCCTCGTAACTGCCTAATTGGCTAACTATAGAGCTACGTACCGAATTTTTTTCTTAATAACTATTTTTCAGCACAGCCTACCATGCAGCACCGTTGAAAGGCTTTCAGAGTTTCTGACCACCCTGTAATCCCACGTCGCGCCGCGTTGCGTATACGCTGCAGCAGCGCCCTCAAACTTTTTGCTTGCCTCTTGTACATTTTCTGTAGTTGTTGTCGGTGTGTCGCCTCGAATTATACGCTTATAGCCGTTTGTAGGCGCTATATTCATTTTGAGTTGCTCTACACTGAGGTGTCAAAAGTCATGGGAGATCTCCTAATGTCGTGGTCGGAGCTCCTTTCGTCCGGCGTAGTGCAGCAACTCGTCACGGCATGGACTCCACAAGTCCCTGCAGAAATACTGAGCCATGCTGGGTGGCCAAATCATTCGCTCGAATTGCCCAGAATGTTCTTCAAACCAATCAAGAATAAATATTGGCTCATTGTCATCCATAAAAAAAATCAATTGTTGCTTGGGCACATGGTTGCAAAGTAGAGGAACATAACAATTTTCAGTCAATGACCGATTAAATAGGATCAGAGGAACCAACCCATTTCTTGTAAACACAGCTCACAGCATCACGAGCGTGCAGAGCGCCTTCGTGGGATCTACGTCGCACTCGAACCCTACCATCAGCTCTTACCAGCTGAAATCGGGACTCATTTGACCAGACCACGATCTTCCAATTATCTGTTCCACCAATACGGTCACTCGTCGAGGAAATGTGCTGCAGGAGATGTGCTGTCAGCAAAGGCATTCGCGTCGGTCGTCTGTTGCCGTAGCCCATCAACACCAAATTTCGCCGTTCGTCGTATGTTGATTTCTGCAGTTATTTTACACAGTGTTGCTTGTCTGTTAGTACTGACAACTCTACCCAAACGCCGCTGCTCTCGGCCGTTAAGTGAAGGCCGTCGGCTACTGCGTTTCCGTGGTGACAGGTAATGACTGAAATGTGGTACTCACGGCACATTCTCGACACTGTAGGTTTGTACCTAATCCCCTGACGATTTCCGTGTCCGCCCCTGGTAGCTGAGTAATAGCCGCCACGGTAGCTCAGTGTGTTCTGTCAGAGGGCTGCTCACACTCTGTAATAAAAAACTAAGTAAAGGAATCAACGATAAACGTCAATGGATGTCTTGCGACGTGCGCGCAGACCAAACGCAATGAACAATACCGAACGAAAAGAGAAAAAAAAAAGTAGTCATCGCGACAGCATGTCAATCCTAAGGGCCCGGGTTCGATTCCCGGCTTGGTCGGAGATTTTCTCCGCTCAGGGACTGGGTGTTGTGCTGTCCTAATAATCATCATTTCATCCCCATCGACGCTCAAGTCGCCGAAGTGGCGTCAAATCGAAAGACTTGTATCCGGCGAACGGTCTACCCGACGGGAGGCCCTAGTCACACGACATTTACATTTAACGATTTCCGTAATGGAATGTCCCATGCTTCTATCTCCAATTACCAGTCCGCGTTCATAGTTTGTTAATTCCAGTTGTGCGGCCATAATAACGTCGAAAACTTCTTCACATGAATCGCTTTAGTAGAAATGACATCTCCGCCAATGCACTGCCTTTTTATACGTTGTGTATGCACTGGTACTGTCGTCTGTGTATGTGCATAGCGCCGTCCAAGTACTTTTTGTCACTTCATTGTATACTTGAAGCATGATTTTCTCATTTGTTGAGATAGCCGGACGATGCACTGATACTAAGCAAGATGGAGAATCGTTTCTCGGATGATTGAGAGTATGCAGTGTGTGATTTTATGGCAACCAGTGTTGTTGGCTCATAGTTCTCCGTGTCTCCCTGGAGAACGGAGGCCTGAATAAGATTTTTGTGGGAGGTGGCCACATCAGAAATCGGTCGATAGCGGAGAGGGCGGGCAGTAGCTGGAGGGCGGGGGTGGGGGGGGGGGGGGCAGGAAATGTCGGCAGTGGCGGCGGCGGCGGAGGCTGCTGCTGCCGCGGGCGCCCGGGCCATATGCATAGGGATAGGGATACGGATAGGGATAGGGGCCCGGCTTGCCTCGTATATAACTGTATCTGTCAATCAGTCCGTGAGCCGGTCATTAGGCATTAGTGGCCGGCCCTCGGCGCCGGTACAGTCGCGGCCGCTCGCGCCCGCCGCCCGCAACCAGCGGCCAGCTGCCCGCTCCGGCACGGCACGGCCTGTACCTGTACATTCTCCCTGCGAGGAGGAGACTCTGCTACCCCAACCACTGCGTCAGCAGGTGCAAATAGGGAGCGGAGACCAGACGTGGCGACACGCCGATTCCGACCAACTCCGGCGTACGAATGGAGACTCACTCGTAAGCAGCTCGGATCACCTCGGTTCCGCTTACAAAGGAAAAAAAAAAGTTCCAGATCAGGCGCGGCCCGTGGTTTCCATCCTGGGGAAGGCTGCGAAATTTATCGATTGTATCTAACCTAGACCTCAGGCTACTCGTCTGTCTGTCACCACAACCAAGGTTTCAGGAGGAGAGTGCGGTGGGGAGGGGGAGGGAATATCATACTCCAGTCAGACGTTTACATACTGTATCGTCTTTCTGTTTCATAATCAACTACTAAATAACATCAAAAGCTAACTCCAAGATGAAAGGCGGCCGGTGTGGCCGTGCGGTTCTAGGCGCTACAGTCTGGAACCGAACGACCGCTACGGTCGCAGATTCGAATCCTGCCTCGGGCATGGATGTGTGTGATGTCCTTAGGTTAGTTAGGTTTGATTAGTTCTAAGTTCCAAGGGACTGATGACCTTCGATGTTAAGTCGCACAGTGCTCACAAGGGAACCTCCCCATCGCACCCCCCTCAGATTTACTTATAAGTTGGCACATTGGATAGGCCTTGATAAACTGAACACAGATCAATTGAGAAAAAAGGAAGAAGTTGTGTGGAACTGTGAAAAAATAAGCAAAATATACAAACTGAGTAGTCCATGGGCCATATAAGCAACGTAAAGGATAGTGCGAGCTTAGGAGCGCCGTGGTCCCGTGGTAGCGTGGGCAGCAGCAGAACAAGAGGTTCTCGATTCAAGTCTTCCCTCGACTGAAAATTTTACTTTCTTTATTTTTGCATAGTTATTATCTGTCCGTTCGTTCATTGACATCTCTGTTCACTGTAATAAGTTTAGTGTCTGTGTTTTGCGACCGCATCGCAAAACCGTGCGATTAGTAGACGAAAGGACGTGCCTCTCCATTGGGAACAGAAAACATTTGATCGCAAGGTCATAGGTCAACCGATTCCTCCACAGGAAAACACATCTGATATATTCTATACGACACTGGTGACGGCATGTGCGTCACATGACAGGAATATGTTGACGACCCACCTAACTTGTACACTTGGCGAATGGGTAAAAAGATTCTTCTACCTTGCCCGATTTAGGTTTTCTTGTGGATGTGATAATCACTCCCAAAAAAGTGATGAAAACATAAGAGTTTGTCACATAAACTGAAAATAAAATTAAACTTTTCACTCGATGGAAGATTTGAACCAAGGACCTTTCGTTCCGCAGCTGCTCACGTTACCACGAGACCACGGCACTCCTGCGTTCCTATCGTCCTTAATGTTGCCTATCTCCCTTGAACTACTCGTTTGTATATTTTCCTTATTTTTTCATAGTTCCACACAACTTCTTCCTGTTTTCTCAATTGATCTGTGTTCAGTTTTTCAAGGCCTATCCACTGTGCCAACTTATAACTAAATCTGAGGGGGATGCGATGGGGAGGTTCCCTTGTCAGAGCCATTTGAACCAAGATAAAATCTGTAGATAGCTTATTAAACCCGCCAAGTCACATTTCCTGACAGTTTATCATGACAAAACGTACTGAAATGCGGCCGGCCGCGGTGGTTGAGCATTTCTAGGCGCTTCAGTCTGGAACCGCGCGACTGCTACGGTCGCAGGTTCGAATCCTGCCTCGGGCATGGATGTGTGTCATGTCCTTAGGTTAGTTAGGTTTGATTAGTTCTAAGTTCCAAGGGACTGATGACCTTCGATGTTAAGTCCCATAGAGCTCAGAGCCATTTGAACCATTTCGTACTGAAATGCGTTTTGGAGAGGTCTTTAAAGCGATCTATGTTAGCTTCATTGCATGGTTAAAGGTTTTGGTATATTCATTTGTAAACTACAGACGTTTAATGTTTTGTGCTCTCAAACCGCGGTGTTTATGAGCTCGCGTCACAAACAGTGATGTTTACATGACGTCACACATCTTGCGCTGAGATTGGCTGACATGACGAACCTGAGCTACCGCCATGGAAATGTACAGACCATATTTCTCGTATTTACACTTGTCTATTATAAAAATATACATTTTGAGTGATATAGTGCACACAACCACTCAGCGGCATTGTACATTAACTCTGTAAAAATTGCGTGTGTGCCCTTACCTTGATTTACACTGGTTTTGATCTTGATTCATGTTTCCATCGAATCTGGGTGCATCAAGTTAATAACCGCATATTCCGAAATTTTTCCTGGTAAATTGCACACTGAACTCATATTGTGTTGTTTTCTATCTCGTGGTGCGCTGCTGTTATTCGCAAGAAAGTAAAACTCTCTAACCTTATGCATAATACAATCACAAAATGAAACCTGATAATAACGCAGTCAGCGAGCATGAGAACTAAAGTAATGGGATATATATGCCGCGCGTTTTTTTCCTCTAATCATTCGCGAAACTCACGTTAGGTGGTGATACTTTTGTTAATGTACTCTAATGCAGTCTGGCGAGACATTGCAAACTTATTCCAGCGGTGGGTAAAATAGCCAACGGCAGAAACAAGACAAGCTTTTTAAATCAGTATCAAAACAATAATACTAAACGTCGATTAAAGTCGCGTCCAACCATAATGGAGATGTACAGAGACAGGGATTCGATAGAGAAGTTTCAGAAACTCTGCTCATTCTACGTCTACATAGATACTACGCAAGCCACCAAACCTTGATATAAACAGTGGAACGTGAAAATTGTGTGCAGGTTGGTATGACACCCTTAGGCATCAACACCAGAGCCTTCGGGACGCCACATAGAGGTAAACTGGATTTCAAGTCGCAGCCTTAAGATTAACCTGTTCGGAGTATATCGTGTGACATCACATATCGACAGTTCTAAAACATTGGTCAGCATAATTTAAATCCGTGTGGGAAATATGTCGAATGCGTTCTGATAATTTAAATTCTGTAATACGTTACTGAGAAATTTATTTTAATATATATTTTGGGACGGTTCCGCCTCAGAGCCTTTAAATACGACCCACGCCTGGTCGATATAAAAAGGCAATGTCGCATTTCTGACCGGGTCTAGCTGTCAGAATAGAAAAAAGAAGCAAATTTTTTTCGACGTATCAGATCCATAGCGACCTTCTCGATAGCCACGCGCGTTAGTAATGCGCTTTCGTGATTCGGGGAGGCGCGTTGGGCCCATGAATCGAGTCCTCTCGGCGCCGGCCAGTCTGGATGTGGCTTTTATCTAGTTTTCCTTATCCCAGTAGGTAAATACCGGCCTAGTATCCAAGTCCCGTCTCAGTTTCACGATTCGCATGCAGTGTGCGATCAGGAAACAGTAGGACTTCCTGTAGGTCAGACAGACCGACATAGGGGAGGTCGACTGGCTGGGCGTGGCGGAGGAGACCTTAACGAACAGTATTGTGCTTCTGCGGTCGCGTGCGGGTTTGTGGATGTTGAGCACACTGTTTCTTTTTCTTGTTAACCACCGTGTAGTACTGTCGCCACGCGGAGCATAGTACAGAATCTCGAGCAACGCTACGACATGAAGGTTTGCTTCAAAAATGGAAAAACAGCCACGGAAACCTTCAATAGCATGGTTATCGAAGACGAAACTAGGGTTTCCAGTAGGATCCGGAGACGAAACATCAAAGTAGGGAGTAGCAAACGAAAACGCCTCCTCGTCCAAAGAAAGCCTGGATGAGCTACTAAGGGTAGAAAACCATTCTACTGGTTTTTTTTTTTTATCATCGTGGAGTCATCCTGGAGTTTGTACCCTCTGGGCTAACCGTGAATGCACAGTTTCCACGAAAGTGTTCGACAGGTTGCGAAAACGAGTCAACAGCTTGCGACCGAACATCACCCGTTCTTATTGTTAAGAACAGAAGAATTAGAAATAGAATTAGTTAGTAACAATTGGGGAAAACGTAGGCATCACAACAAAAACAACACGAAATGAATGATGACATGTGCATTAACAACTACACAGCTCACAGAACTTACAACACGGGAAAAATGCACCGTGACGGAGCTCAATCATGACGCACTGAAACACAACAGGGAATACAACACACAAAAGTGTAAAATCTACATCAAACCAGTGACATTCATCTCAGGGTTTCACAAACACGAACAAACACAATATCACAATGCATGATGATGAACAGCATGGAAGGAAAAAAAAGCGAAAACTTGAAGTTTCCGAAAGAATACAAGCAAACGGACAACCCAATACAACTTCAACCACTTAAGCTCGAACGTAAACAAGAATATGGCAACAAACAGGAAATACACTCAACACACAACACAACACACTCGTAGCCCGAGCAGATAGCGAGAGAACGATTAAACCTAGACAAAGAACACAGAACTTGAGGAACAGACGACATTTTTAAGCTGGAAGAAAATATACGCATTTCGAGGCTAGAAAACAGAGACATATTCCATACAGCATTGCGACTTGTAATTAGAATTGGCAACTCAAAAATGCCACAATTTGCTATCTGACGACCGAGCAGTCAGACAGACTTTTGCTGAAATCACCCAATACACCGTCAATCATTAAAGAATTCACTGTTCTACAACACAAAGACAGCACTGATCAGACAGAATGCTTACGTACGTGTCACCTGTCAGAGTCGTATCAGGGGTCCCATATCACTCCAACTGCACACGACGCACACCATTACAGAGCATCCACCAGCTTGAACAGTTCCCTACTGACATGCAGAGTCTATGGTCATGAGGTTGCCTCCATACCTATACATGTTCATCCGCGCGATACAATTTGAAACGAGACTCGTCCGACAAGGCAACATGTTTCATTCATCAAAAGTCCAATGTCGGTGTTGACGGCTCAGGTGAGGTGCAAAGCTTTGTATCGTGCAGTCGTCAAGGGTACACGAATGGGTATTCGGTTCCGAAAGCCTATATGTATGATGTTTCATTGAATGGTTCGCACGCTGACACTTGCTGATGGCCCAGCATTGAAATCTGGAGCAACATGCGGAAGGGTTGCACTTCTATCACGTTGAACGATGTTCTTCAGTTGTCGTTGGTCCCATTCTTTCAGGATCTTTTTGCGGCCGCAGCGATGTCAAAGATTTTGACGTTTTACCGAATTCCTGATATTCGCGGTAAACTCGTAAAATTGTCGTACGGGAAAATCCCCACTTCATTGCTACCTCGGAGATGCTGTGTCCCATCGTTCGTGCTCTCACTATAACACCACGTTGAAATCATGATAACCAGTCACTGTAGCAGTAGTAACCGATCTAAAACTGCGCCAGCCACTTGTTGTCGTATATAGGCCTTTCCGACCACAGTGCCGTATTGTGTCTGTTTACATATCTCTGTATTTGAATACGCATGCCTATACCAGTTTCTTTGGCGCTCCAGTGTATCATACGACCCATACTTAACGAGATATCACATTTTAGATATATGTGTTAGATTCTTTAAGGAATCAAGGTGCGGCGCTTACTGGTAGTTAGAAGAATACGTGATTAAATTTGTAGGTGGTTTGGGGGTACATACGGTACAGAAAGCTGTCACTTTTAGCAGTCAGAGTAGTTCTGACGTGACTGACTTCACAGCCGAATTTCTGCACATTCCTTGCCCCATGCAGAATCTGCTCCGTCACTTACGATCTAGTCGTAGGGGAGGCGTAAAACGCTCGATCTTCCTTTTTTTGCAAGCAAGGAGGGGTAGATTTCTCACTGCTGTCGATAATGCGCCCATTAGAAATGTAGCTGTAGTTAAAATAGACCACAAAAAAAGGTAAGAAGGGTGTGATCCGAAGGGAGTCGATCTTAGGTCCAAGTAAGTAATCCAATGGGTCCGTGAAAGAGACAATTTGTCAGGACACTTGCCATCACGCTGGCTACGTCCTGTCATGACGTTTTCCTTACAAGGAGAGGCCAGACCTGCCGACCTCACCGTTTTAGACAAGATTCAGCATGAAAATTCTGAAATTTTCAAGGCGCACTTCTTTTTCTAATAATTTTCGGCTGCGCAGACGGATACCGCCGACATTCTGCCCCGAATTTTCGGCCCAGAGACGCGCATCCATTGTCATGAGAGTGGACAACTACTGAAAAGCCCAGGTGCAGTCACGGTATTTATGCCGAATCTCGGGCATGCAAAATGTGCTGGCGTCTTTCGGCGCTTGCCTTCGGTGATTACATGCACGGGACAGCTGAGCTGTGTGTGGTAGATTTAAGAGATGATTATAACTGAGTATCGAATGACCCCTTCGATTCCGCTGTGACTGGATAATTTTAATTATAGGATTCCAATTTTTATCCAGTTGAAATCCGTTGTCACTTTTTATAATATTATCGGCAGTCACAGAGGAATCGACGAGGTCACTGGATATTCAATGATTAGATCATCTCTCATTTCCACCACCGAGGGCAGCCAGACAGCTCGGCTGTCCCTCTCGTGTCACCGCCAGACGCATGCGCCGAAAGGCACCAGCACATCTCGCATGCGCGAGAGAGATTCGGCATGATTCCATTACTGTACCTGGGCTCCTCAGTACTCGTCTATCACCTAAAATAGCCGGAGGTATTTGGGTCGAAATATCTTGGGAGAATGTCGGCTGGATCCGGCTACACACCCGAAAATCATTAGAGAAAGGTTCAGTATATTAGATTGCGGCTATTCACCAGTAGCTCACATAAAATGGTTTATGTCACTATGCTTTAGTTTTCAACAAAAACAAGGTCGAAGGTAGTGATGCAGGGCCCAATTCAGGCTATGTGTAATCGTTATAACGCCCAACAACTAGTGACTTTTATTTGCACATGTCAGGCCTTAATAGTTCACGATATATCTAAGAATTACTGAGTTCGATTCCTTACAGATAAACTTAAGGACGGTTTTGGTAACGGGATACTGCCCAGTAGATATAAGGCCTACGCGTAGATTACAGTCCATGGCTTTGCGCCGTACATCTTGCAATATTTTTTACTCTTTCTTAAGCGAATGAAAATGGTCCTGACATACAGTGTCCAGTCACATTGCTGTGACGATCACCTGTGTTCAACGTCAACGTGCAATATTGACACACAGACGGCAGGTGGCAACACTAGCAGTGGAGAGAATATAGAACGTATTGTGGGGACACGGTAATCGGTGCAGTTGACGTCGTTATGCGGAAAGGGAGCGATTTATCTGACGTCCAGAACGGCACGATCATTGGCTTTCAGACCAAGTGTGGAAGCGTTTCTGAAACAGCAAAGTTTGTAGTGTCCGCCGGCCGCCTTGGTTGAGGTATACTGCTTATACCAAAAAGGCGTTACCCAAAACAGATGCCGAGGCAACTGTGGTGCAGTACGAGCCATAGACGACAGGACGAACGTCAGCTGCTGAGATGTAGACATGCAGCTGTTGAGTAACTGACCACCCACAAGGGCTACCAACTGTGTCTGCTCTACGGTCTTCCAGCGAATGTTGCTGCGTATGGGCCTCTGCAGCAGGCTCCTAACCCTGCTCCCATGTTCATTCTCGACGAATGATGGAATTTACTCGCCAATACTGCGATTGGACATTCACTGTGGGGCAACAGGTGACCTTCTTGGTTCAAATGGCTCTGAGCACTATGGGACTTAACATCTATGGTCATCAGTCCCCTAGAACTTAGAACTACTTAAACCTAACTAACCTAAGGACAGCACACAACACCCAGCCATCACGAGGCAGAGAAAATCCATGACCCCGCCGGGAATCGAACCCGGGAACCCGGGCGTGGGAAGCGAGAACGCTACCGCACGACCACGAGATGCGGGCAGGTGACCTTCTTGTTTTATGCTCATTTGGACTGTGGCCGCTGGTGGGTACGGCCTTGCAACAGTAGTCAGAAGGGTCCAGAAGAGGAGCGTTATGGTCCGGAGAATGTTTTCGTGGCATCCCATGGGTGATCCTGTTATTCTGAAAGCAGAACGGATCAACACAAGTATGCATCTATCCCAGGGGACCATGTCCAGACTCACCTTCTCTCTGTCTTTACTCAGCACGACCGCATCTACCAGGAAGACAACGCAATGTGTCACACAGCTCGCAATGTACGTGCATGGTTCGAAGACCATCAGGATGAGTTTACAGTACTTCCCAGACGACCTAACTCCATGGATTTAAATCCAGCCGTGAATCGGTTCGCGCCATCGATCCTCAACCGAGAAACTAAGCGCTGCTGGTCACGGCGCTGGAGTCGGGATGGCTTTACATCCTTGTCGATACGTTCAAGAACATCACTGACTTTCTTCAGGTACGCCTGCGCTGCAAAAGGTCGTTATTCAGGCTGTTGTTTGGTGGTCACTGTAATGTGAGTAGACCGTATGTGTTTTAAGCAAAAACTTTTGGGAAAGGAGGAAACTGGTCAACATGTGTGCACATAGTTCGCACGTGTGTGTGTGTGCGTGTGTGTTTGTGTTTGTGTGTGTGCGTGTATGTCGAAGGGTTGATGGGTGGATCCTTTTTGTCACAAAATATATTATCCTTTTTTGTTTCCCGTTCTTCAGCAGTTCACTAATAAAGGATGAAGGGTTTCCTCATCCACCTCCAGTGTATCTACAATATAATGAAATCATTAATTGTACAACTTTAAGCAAATACACTGCTGCCCATTACAAATGAAAAAAAAATTAAGGCGCCGTGCAACAAACATCAAATTGGCATGAAGTTAAATGCTACTTGACTGTAAATGTACTAATGATTATAATTTCAGAGCAAACCCACAAAGTAAATAGGAGTAACGCCAATAGGAGTAAAGCCATCTACAATCTGCATACAACAGTAGATTATGCAGGTGTTTCACCTTCACAAATGGCATTTGAATGTTGTTTACTTGTGAGAAGTTCGTGTTAGTCTTAGAATAAGAACGAGAAACGTGGATTTATCGAGACTGTGGTTTTCGTTCTGCAGTATTGCTGTCGCGTTAACTGGGATGCCACATCTGTCATGCGAGTATGTAGTCAACGTCCCTACGTGACTAGCGCTAGAGAAGACAGACTGTGACTGGCGCCCGAGAAGACGGACACATTGTTGGCTCGGGAGTACAACACAACACGTTCTTCAGGTATTACGTTTCTGTCCCGGTGGATGTGCCCTACCTTAGGTGCCTCCATGACGCTGTCTTTCAACAAGATACCGCAAGACATGTTGCCATACCTCAACTGAGATGCCACGTCTGACATGCGACTATGTAGTCGATATCCTTTATGTGGTAAGCTGCTGTGGGACCAAACTGCTAAGGTTATCGGGCCCTAGGCTGACACACTACTTAATCTAACTTAAACTAACATACGGTAAGGACAACACACATACCCATGCCCGAGTTAGGAGTCGAACCTCCGCCGGGGTAGCCGCGTGAACCGTGGCAAGACGCCTAGACCGCGCGGCTACCCCGCGCGGCTCGACATCCTTACTTGACTAGGACCCGAGAGGACAGACACATTATTGGCTCGGCTGTGCAGGATCGTAAAATCACGACTATTCGACTGTTGCCCTGCCCAGCACGCTGTCGTAATCTCTCACTCAGTGAAAACATCCAATCATGGGATGCCTAGAGATTTTCATGTCTCTACTCACTATCCTCTGCAATTCATGAAGTATTGTATAGAATAGAAGCAGCACGGAATGGATTACCCAGTACCTGCCATATAAGCTCAATTTGACTCGATGTTCAACCAGGTTGGAAAAATTATTGCTGCCAGATGTAACAGCACGGTGTACTAAATTTCGCTCTGTGTACGCCCAGAAATTATCTAAAGAATCTTGTATTCTTCATTATTTCTTAACTTAATATACGTTTAGGTGACAAAGTCATGGAACAGTGAGATGCCCATTTACGGATGGCGGCTGTATCACGCACACAGGGTATAAGAGGACAGTGCATCGGTGGAGTTGGCATTTATGGCCAGGTGATTCATTTGAAAACGTTTCCGACGTGATTATGGCTGCAAGACAGGAAATGACAGAATTTCCACCCGGAGTGGTAGTTGGAGACAGATGATTTTGGCATTCCATTTCGGAAACTGTTAGGGAATTCAGTATTCCGAGATCCACAGTGTCAAGAGTGTGCCGAGAATACCACATTTCAGGCATTACTTCTCACCACCTAGGCAACAGCATATGTGTAGAGTTGTCAGCGCTAACGGATAAACAACACTGTGTGAAATTACCGCAGAAATCAGTCTGGAACATACGATGAACGTATGCGTTAGGGCAGTGTGGCGAAATTTGGTGTTTATGGGCTATGGCAGCAGACGACCGATGCGAGTGCCTTTGTTAATAGCACGACATCGCCTGCAGCGCCTGTTCTGGGCTCATGACCATATCGGTTGGACCCCAGACAACTGGAAAACCGTGCCTGGGGTAGATGAGTCCCAATTTCAAGAGCTGTTGGTAGGTTTAGACCCCACGACGCCACAGACCCAGGTTGTAACGAGGCACTGTGCAAACTATTGGTGGCTCCATAATTGTGTGGACTCTGTTTACATGGAATTGACTGGATCCTCTGGTCCAACTGAACCGAACGTTGACTGGAAATGATTTTGTTCTTTTACTTCGAGACTATTTGCAGCCCTTCATTGACTTCACAGCAATCCACCATGTCAGCAGTTCACAGCTGTTCGCGATTGGTTTGAAGAACATTGTTGACAATTGGAGCGAATGATTTGGCCCCAAACAGGTCGCCCGACACAGATCCCATTGAAAATCTATGCGACATAATCGAGAGGTTAGTTCGTGCACAACATCCTGCACCAGCAACACTTCTGCAATTATGGACGGCTAAAGAGGCCTCGTGGTGCAGTATTTCTGCAAAGGACTTCCAACGACTTTTTGAGTGCATGCTACGTTGAGCTGCTGCACCACTCTACATCTACATCTACATGGATACTCTGCAAATCACATTTAAGTGCGTGGCAGAGGGTTCATCGAACCACTTTCACAATTCTCTATTATTCCAATCTCGTATAGCGCGCGTAAAGAATGAACACCTGTATCTTTCCGTACGAGATCTTATTTCCCTTATTTTATCGCGGTGATCGTTCCTCCCTATGTAGGTCGGCGTCAATAAAATATTTTCGCATTCGGGGGAGAAAGTTGGTGATTCGAATTTCGTGAGAAGATTCCGTCGCAACGAAAAACGCCTTTCTTTTAAAGATTTCCAGCCCAAATCCTGTATCATTTCTGTGACACTTTCTCCCATATTTCGCGATAATACAAAACTTGCCGCGTTTCTTTCAACTTTTTCGATATACTCCGTCAGTCCTATCTGGTAAGCATCCCACACCGCGCAGCAGTATTCTAAAAGAGGAAGGACAAGCGTAGTGTAGGCAGTCTCCTTAGTAGGTCTGTTACATTTTCTAAGTCTCCTGCCAATAAAACGCAGTCTTTGGTTGTCATTCCCCACAACACTCTGGGCAAAAGAGTTCGGAGACGATATTAGGAGTTCAAAACGAGGAAAGTGTTGCTGTGCTTCATGCGTGTTATTGAGGCGGTGTTACGTTTAATCAAGGAAAGAGCGGCTTACACGTTCTGACGCATTGCTCTATCAAAATATTGACATTAATCACGAAAGACTGTGAGACGGGTGTTACGATTAATCAAGGAAAACACCCAGTTGGGAAACGGGGCCAAAAGTACTTGGTTACTGTTGAGTTGCGCAATTTACAATTTCTTTATTGATTACTTCAACCATTAAAAGTCATTTCTTTACCACTTGACCAGGAACAGATCCAAAAAGCTAGCAGGCATGAGTGCCTTTTCAAAACAATTTACTTTACAATTAACGGCCAACCCATTTTACTTAAAACCAACTTTGATAAAACATTTGATAACAAATCAAAATTTTCCAAGTAACGAAATTAAAGATTTTATTTTACCGTTAATAGCCAAGCCATTTTACTTAAAACAGACTTTTATAAAGCATTTAATAACAAAATTAAAACTTTGCAAGTAATGAAAGAAGAACACCAATTTGCATACAATTTCGCTACCGAACACGTAGGGAGCCACTTTTGGCTCAACAAGATATTAAATTACAAGGGCTCGCTAACAGGGAGGCAGAATTAGAATTCTCAAAGGATGCCAAGTAGATTAAAACAAGCCGGCCGAAGTGGCCGTGCGGTTAAAGGCGCTGCAGTCTGGAACCGCAAGACCGCTACGGTCGCAGGTTCGAATCCTGCCTCCGGCATGGATGTTTGTGATGTCCTTAGGTTAGTTAGGTTTAACTAGTTCTAAGTTCTAGGGGACTAATGACCTCAGTAGTTGAGTCCCATAGTGCTCAGAGCCATTTGAACAATTTTTAGATTAAAATAATCAAAGTAAAGATACAGTCATTGACCTATTACAATAACTAACAATTTTAAAGCCATGTAATTTTAAAAAAACCACCAATGAAAGGCAAACTTAACATTTTTAAACAGTGGCCAGAAGCAATCAGAGTAAAATATAACCATTAAAAATTTTACAATAACAACTTTAATACCATGTCCTGCCACCAAAATGTCCTGGGATAGAAACAATTAACCGACCAGATGTAAGGGCGGCCACAATTGTCTCCCGAAGGATGTTCAGGCTAGAAGCGGACTAACAGACCCACAACGCCTCACATTCAGCAATCACATCGACCTCACGCGAGGCCAGGGGAGGAGGAGGAATCAAATCAGGAACCATAATCCCTGCCCAAAAATACACTTCCTCCCAGGCAGTATTAATAAGAAGTCAAAAGATCACTGTTTATAAATATACCGGCGACAGGGACAGGAAATCCGAACGCAGGAGGCCACAAGGCAGAAAAAAATGTAATCCAAAACAATAATCCCTGCCCAAAAATACACTTCCTAACGGGCAGCACTAATAAGAAGCGGAAAAGATCACTGTCTATAAATACACCGGCGACAGGGGCAGGAAACCCGAACGCAGGAGGCCACAAGGCAGAAAAGACACTGGTTGCACAAACCAAAATTCTTCAATTAACATCTAAACCTTTAACCAACTTAACTTGCAGTTTATCAGAGAAACAGCAGGTGAACTCCTTATGCAAAGGTTCCTCACACCGGACCGTGTCCACGTCGCCGGCGTACCCAACTGGGCACAGTCACGCAGCCACGCGCTCTGTCACCGGAGCCCTCGTCTTCTCTGCACCCACGGCAGCGAAATACCACTCCTCAGGTTAGGCGAGTTACTAGTCCATCA
Source organism: Schistocerca piceifrons (assembly GCF_021461385.2). Classification (NCBI taxonomy): domain Eukaryota; kingdom Metazoa; phylum Arthropoda; class Insecta; order Orthoptera; family Acrididae; genus Schistocerca; species Schistocerca piceifrons. The sequence continues at coordinate 356,335,955 of NC_060145.1, forward strand.
TTCCCGCCTCCAGACGGAAAATTTAAAGACATCCGTTGCCGCTTCCACCACGTAGTGACTCGGAACCACCGCCGTGGCCCCCGAGTGTTCACAGCAAGAGCTTTCAGCCTTGTCCCGTCAACTCACCCCACACATCTCGCACCGCCAGGATAGATTACGCGGCTTCTCGGAACAACAGCCAACTCTCCACCGCCACGCCGCGGTCTAATCGTACGACATTCTCTCGTTCCCGATTTTGAAAACGACCGACTGAGACGTCACCGCTAGGATACCAACCGGCCATCCCCCAAAAGATCTTATTCCTTTACACAAGGCTAACAGGAAGCAACGACTCGAAGATCGATAAGACCAGACAGGCAGCCAGAGGGGAATCTCAACAGAATCGTACGCAGTATAACGATAAATATGAAAGAATCAATTAACGATGGAATGGAAGGACTCAGAACAATCTTAACAGCGCGATACATGCTGAGAGCCGACACACGGCTCAGTTACGTTCTGCACAGTAGGCAGAACGGAACTGGAGACTGTATTTGCTGCTGATGCAGTCTTAACGACCAGCAATGCGATTCGCTGATGCGAAAGAAAGAGTAATAGAAAATGATCCTATTATTTATTGGGGATCGAACTCCGAACCTTTGGAAATAAAGTGTGGCATTTATCCACTGAGTCACCGAAGACTACTACTCCCCATGAGCACATTCAACGCATTCCAAGGAAACATGGGTGGTTGGTGTTAATTGCAGGTGTCGACACGGTTCCATTTGGGAGAGAGTGGACTGCACGGTGGAATGTGTCAGGGAGTGGAGTACAGAAGAGAGAGCGGGTGGCTGTTAGCAGGACGCGGGCATTCCGGAAAGAACGCGCGAGTCGCCCCGCGCACAGCGGCGGAATTCGTGGGGCGCCGAGCCTGTCGCCGCGGTCGCGGCCGCGGCAGGCGGGACAGCGTTCCGGGCTGTAAACACGGCGCGACGCACCCCCGCAGCTACAGCTGTCCTGCCTGGTAGCCGCGGCCCCAAACAAAACGAGCGCCGCGCCGACGGCGCTCATCCATCACGGCCCGCCCTGGCCCTGGCCCTGGACCTGGCCTGCCCCAACCTAACCTCCCTCGCCTCCTCGCTCCACGCTGCCTCTCCGGAGACTGTCGCCGCACTTTCCCAGCCGCCAGCCGAGCGCTCCGGCTACTGCTGAAGGCCGCTAGCTGATGGGCTCCTGCCTAGCGGGGGTGCAGTCGGGCATGTTTCCGCAATTTAAATTACTTATCGGATAAAAGGTTGTGCCTCTGAGGACATCCGAGCTTATATCTCATACGTCGATGTCGTCGTCGTCATTGTTGTTGTTGCGGTCTTCAGTCTGTAGCGCCACTACCACTTGTAACTGGGTTTCTCTTTTGATGCTAGTCAATTGTTAGGATAAGCATTACTGTAAAGGGCATTTGATCCTAAAGCATTATGTCAGTGTGAAAAACACTAAATAAATTACTTTTTCTCTCTTAACAACATGTGGGCAGGGTGGGTTCTTCCCTGGCTCGGGTATCAGGTAGAATGAAACAGCATTTTTACATAAGATAACTTTTATTGAAAGTTTTGTACAATGGTTTCCTTACTGGATTGTTGTGGCTGGGAGAGCGGCAGCTCTGTCGTTTGCGAAGCCTTCTGCTGCGGCAGCGGCGGCGTCTGATTACGCCTGGCGGTGTGTATCTCGTGTCGCCGTCTCGCCCAGTTGACTGGAGACGCGCATCGTGAAGCGGCCCGTTTAATTATTGAGAACGAAGTCGTGAATCGGATGGTAATACCTTGGATGTGGCGTCCCAGTGTTTCTCTTCTCTATGCGGCCGCGTATGTTAGTGTTGTGCGTCGGCCAGCGGAGTGGCGCGCCGGGGGAAGGCCAGTGTCCCGGACTCGAACAACGGACTCCAGCTTGCCAGTCTTCGGCTATCAGATCTTCATCCCAGCTCACAGGTGACTGCTGATGTGAGGCTGTCTCCTTCCCGTCCTCACGAGTCACCCGGGTACATAAAAATCAAATACCTTCTAACTTCTGTCTTCTGGCGGCGAGGCTGCTGTTTGCTATTCCATTACAGCGGTGGACATGGTGCTTCTGTGTACGATGTAGTCTCTTCCTGCATGACGGTCTTCAGCACTGAAGCTGAACTGAAAACTGCTCCTTTCGGACCCACTGCGTGTCGCGTATTTATTCACTTCAGTTCACTGGAGGTGAACGACTTAACGGTCATTGCCTCTTCTGTCACGTTGAAAAGCTTTTCGAAGAATCTTCTTAACGTCGGTCACTGGCTCATGGAAGGTAGGCAGGACCTTTGATCACATGTCACAATTGAGAAACACGTGAGCCGGTCGGACGATGCCCTGACAGCTGAATCGACAGCTTTCGCTTATGTGGGGAGGTCGATGGCTTCTCCTGAACGTGCTGACTTCACGGTCATTGCTTCTGCTGCTCTACCCGCTGTTTGCCAGTGTTAAATTAAACTAAGTTTTTCATTTAATTTCTAATTTCTACTTCACTTCACATTGATTTTACTAATCCAAGCACTAAGGTGCTGTGGAAAAGTGCTTTAGCTGCCGGTAGCTGGTGAGCATGGTGCATCATTTGGGCGAACGTATTGCGAGACGGGTTAGGTTGGCTCAGAGTAACATTCCAGCACAGCAGCAAGGCACAGCAGGCAAATGAATTCCTCCATCATCGGGCTTTTGGTTTTTTTGGCTAGTACGTGGCCAGAAGCTGCATGTTGGCATCACACACGCGCTGCTAGCTGTCGATTTTGTAACAGACGCATTCGCCGCCCAGCAAACTACCAAACGAAGAGCCTGTGCCAGACGGGGAGGTGACATGAAGCCATCAGCAGCAGCCATGGGTTTGAATCCCCATTATGCTACCAGCTTCCTGCACTAAGTCCATTCTCTGTACTTGTGGTCGCAGCGTGGCAGTCCCGCTTACTCCAGCAGCAATCAGACTCCTGCCCAGGGCCAGCGGATCGGGCCCCAGGCTCAGCAGGCACCTTTCGACAACTGTGTGGGCGCGGCTCCTCATTGCATGCTTCGCCTACCGTCTGGCACCATTCATCATAGAGCTGGCTACCTCTGCAAGATTTCTACCTGTTTCCACGCACTGCTGACGCCAGCACTGTGGCCCTTCCAACAGGGGCGCTTGCCAGCCTCCAAGTGCAGGCATCAGAAAAAGGGGGAGGGAGGGGGTGGGGGAGGAGCAAATGTTGTTACCAGTTGGCCAGCCGATAGCAGCCGCCTGACCGGCAGCTGGCCCTCCTTCCGTGGGGCACAGGGATGCTGATGTTACTATTTTTTATTTCAGCGGGTGTTTCCATTTATCAGCAGTTGCCTGTTTACGGATACCTTAAACTTCGATCCTGCCAATCTTCTTTCCCATGGCTTTGTCTGTAGTTCCTCTCCACGTTGCCCTCGACCTCCCTCGGCTCCTACTCCTTGGAGGAGACCTGTTGAACAAGCACTGCGGCCATTGTTGTTCTTCCATCCATTGGACGTTTCCATACTATCTCAGTGCTCGAGCATCAATCCTATCTGTGACTGGTTCCACAACATCCATCTTCATTCTCATATATTCATTAGTGAATCGATCAAAAAGAAAATGGTTCATGAATTTTATTCATGATTACAGGTCATCATATCATTCCCCACCCTTTTGGTTACAAAAAATGATTCAAATGGCTCTGAGCACTGTGGTGGGATTTAACATCTGAGGTCAGGAGTCCCCTAGACTTAGAACTACTTAAACCTAACTGACCTAAGAACACACATCCATGCCCGAGGCAGGATTCGAGCCTGCGACCGTAGCAGCAGCGCGTTTCCGGACTGAAGCGCCTAGAACCGCTCGGCCACAGCGGCCGGAATTCATTCGATCCAAGTGGGTTGCTTTCATGCTGTGCTGTAACCCTTACATTTTGACAGCCTTATGATTTCACCTCTGTCTCTCTTTCAGTGTCCAATACTCTGAGCCCTATGCCAGAATAGTTTCATTTATCAACCACAGCACGCAATATCCGGATATGTGCTGACTCCAAAAGATACCATTTAATGATCTAAAAGCCACCCTCGCTTGACTTATCCTGTGGGATATGTCCAAGTCACACTGCTCAGTCTTATTAATTAGTGAACCCAGATATTCGAACACCTCTACATTTCTTACCCAGCCAAACTCAAAATCTAAATCCTCTATTTGCCCACTTTCAATAACAATATCTTCTGCTTTATCTATATCGACTGTTAGTCGCCATTGTTTATAAGTATCCTTTAACTTTCTCATTTGATACGTGGGATCATCCTTATTCAGAGTGAAGTACAAGTAGATGTAAATTACAGATTCTGACAGCTCCTTCTCTCTGGGAATTCATGAGCCTGCCACCCAGCCCTTCAGCCCTTGGACCTCCTGAAAATGTAGCCTCCTCGTTGCTCCTGGGACAGCTACAGGCCCAACGACTGGTTTGTTACGGCTCTTCATCCTTTTCCTATCCCGTGGAAGCCTCTTCATCTCTCATCTCTGTACGACCATTGCAAAATGCAACTTCCGCCACAGAGGAAAAGCACTATAACCACCTGCTTAATAGTGTGTTGACCCACTTTTGGAATGCGATACAGCAGGGACAGAGTGGGTTAGATTCGACAAGTAGTTTCGTAGATTTCCTGAGATATGTAAAACAAGACGCCTACGCAAAAACCACGCAATAACCGTAAATTACGGGCTGATGGTTGGTGGACGTGGAGTTGGGGCCACATGGCATCCAAGATTTGTTCTAAATCAGGCTAATTTTGTGGCTGAGAAAACAATTGGAGTTAACTATACCACTGTAGGGTAGCCCCTGTGTAGGAGCCCAGCTTCTGCTGGAGCAGGCCAGGAATGTTCGCTACGCTGTGACACAAAGTCTGGAAGTAGGACTTAGTACGGGAAGCTGGTACTACAACGGAGATTCAAGCCTGTGGCTGCTGCTACAATGGTACGGTGCTACAGTGGCCATGCCGAAAGTTTGAAAGTTGTCGCCCCAGTCGGGGAAGACATCTGGCATGAACTGGTACAGGTGACCTGCGTTACTATTCAGGTACCCAACAGCTGTCACAGTGTCTTCGATTACTACCACACGTTCCATGGGAGCCCAAGTGAATGGTGAATAGCTCCCTCCACTGACCTGCTTCCATGGCGCGGTGCAAGTTTCGGGTTGCCACATGCCTGAAAGATGTGGTATCTGGACAGGACTATAATTCCACTACTGCACAGACCGGTCTTGATGATCTCGTGACAACTGCAGTCGTAATCTACATTGTTGTTTTGTCTACATGCTTACACGTTGTAGGAGCCGTATAATGTGGAGCCACATGCTCAACATTGTGCTCCGAAACACTTGTGCCAGCTCTGTCATTATTCTCTGTCGTCAGATCTGTACCTGATTTACAGAGCGGGAAAACCTCCGTCCTCATTGTTCTGTGATGTGGCGTGGACGTCCTACTAATGTTTCACCGTCCTCCAACCACTTTTCACACATACTCACGGCAGCAGCACGCGAATAGCCAATTAGCTTCTCAATTTCTGAGGTGATCGTTTCCAGGCTCGTGACCATGACGATCTGCCTTTTGTCAATTGTATCAATGGATTTCCCAATTTGCTTCCCGTATCGTCATTAGAAAGGTTCTTCATTTGTCTCTGCTCTGCTTAATTTTCCTCACCGCATTACCTGGCCGCAGTGTATAGAGCAGCATTTAGTCTCAAGGAAGAGAGTACGTTTAGTTGGCATTGTTTTGGCTTACCAATGTACTTACCTGCTTACTGTTGTCAAACCGTGTTCCCCTTTCACAGTTTTTACTCTCCCCTCCAATCTGTTGATTCCTTGTAGTTTCAGGCTATGTCGTATCAACTGATCCCCTTTTTGTCAAGTTATGTCATAAATTTATTTTCTCCGCATTTAAATGCTGTATGTCTTCATTAGTTATATGACCTACCACATAATATTCAGCATTCGTGTGTAGCTCCAAAATTCGAAATCTTATATTTTCTCTTTGCCTGAACTATTTGGCATCAACGTTTCACTTCTGAACAAGACTGATCTTCATAAAAAAACCTTCAGAAAAGATTTCCCAACACTTAAGTCGGATTTGTCACTAATAAATTTACCTTTTTCAGAAATTTTTTCCTTGCTGGTACCAGTTTGGGGGATTTATTTTCTCTCTACTTTAGCCATCATCAGTTATTTCGTTGTCAAAATAGCAATAGCCCTCTATTACTTTTAGTGTCACATTTCCTCATTTAATTCCCTCAGCATTGACTAATTTAATATGACTGCATTACATTTACCTTGTATTGCACCTGATGACGTTCATGTCACAATCTCTTTTCAAAATACTATCCATTTCGCAATCCCAAGCTTTATATTTTCGTTATTTTGGTCAAAGTAGAGACTGAGTATCATCGGTGATAGGGTACGACCTTGGATCACTCAGCTACTGCTTCCCTTTCATGTTCTTCGAGTCTTATACCGACGGTAGTTTTCTGTACAAGTTTTAGTTAATCTTTCGTTCCCCGTGTTTTATAACTGCTCCTTTCAGAATTCGAAGAGTGTGGTCCAGGTAACCGTGTCACACCTTTCTCTAAATCTACTAATCCTGTGCTATCTGCAGCTCTTACTTTATAGTTTACCTTTGTAGTCTTTTCGTGTTAGGCCATTTTCAAGTACTTCGTTAAAAGATGTTTTCTGAAACAATATTAGATCTTCAGTATGTCCTCAATTTTTTTTCGACCTAACTAACAAAAGTCAGTTACTCAGGTACTTGTAGTGTCTCAAACGTTACGTTATTCCTTCATAATCGCCTGGTGTAATTTGCGAATGTCTTCAATAATAATTATTTTACTGTTATTATTATTATTATTATTATTATTATTAGGATGTAGTGCATCAATGTAAATAAATTAAAGACTCTTTGCTTTCATGCCTTATGTGTTTTGTTTTTTGTTTGTGAAGATCTTCATTGGCTTTTAATAAAAGTTCGTTGTATGCAAACAAAAAGAAACGGAACACCAATGGTATAAAACAATCCAAGATAATAATAACAATAATAAAGAAACAACTAAGAAAATACATAAAACATAATAATGACGAAATTACTTTGTGGTTCAAACTTTTATAACAGTGTCTGTATTATGATTTTCACCTACTTGCATTACATGCAATTATTCTGATTTTCATCTACATGCATTACATGCAATCGAGTCATTATTGTTACACATTTGGGACGGAGCGCCGCTACATGAAATTTAATACGCAGTGTCCTCGAGACGGTAGAAGCGTTGTTGACATCCGCAAGGTGTCAAGATGGCGTTATGTACTGTTTCCCTGTTTTCTGCACAACTTCACTTACATCGAGTTTCTGTGGTATCTTACGTCTGAGTCGTTCCTCTTTCTTTCGCAGAAAAGGATGTCTGTTTGGTATTATTGCTACAACTATACTTGATGGCAATTCTTCGATACTACATCCTCTGGAATCTTCGCTTCATAGCCTCACTCCTATACGTGCATCACATTGACATCAATAACGTTCGTTATAACATATGTGACTCTGTCAATCACACAATTTAACGCTCAATACTTCGTTGTGGGTAGTACGTTCCGTTATGAGGAGTTAACGTGATTATGATAAACGAAGTATGAAGCTAAAATTTAGCCATATGCAAGAAGTGACGACATCAGGACTTTATTTGACTTGCAGATGTAACGAAAATCTTCCGTGGAATATTTCTTAAATAAGATTTCTGTTATTACGATAGAATGTGGTAACTTACGGACCATATGAAGAATATGATGAGCTTTGTTGTGCTAAGCTGTGGTTCTGGTCGACCTGAAGTTCATAGACAGCGGAATGAAAATTACGTCAGTTTTCAGCATACGAAAATACAGGCTAGACGCAGGCTTCACGTACGTGAAGGAACTGAGTGCTTTACAGAGTTTCAGTATCCGAGGATGCGGATATGGAACTTGGGGATGCGGAGCGGATCGAATTTCTGTTATGTGCACATATCACGAGGCATCTTTACAAGGCAATCTCTTGTTTTGTTGTTGTTGTTGTAACTATTTAGTGGTACTGTATTATTGGCCTTCTGCAAATCCACGATGTTGGAATGAATCTCTCTCTCTTCCCCTGGCATTCTCTTCTCTATAACATTTTGTCATGTCAATATTCCATCAATACATGACCGCTGCGGTCTGAAACCACTGTGTTCTTCGGACATTTGAACTTCAATCTGTATTCTTTCCTTTAAGATTCTCCCATACAATCGTGCTCATGATGGCATCACACTTATTCCCAGGTAATTTCCACCGTCCGACATACTCCCCTTCTTATAGACTAAAGTAATAATAGTCTTTTTCTCTTTCCTGCACATCCAGTCCCCTTCCAAACAGTATACAATTGGATCAAGATATCATCCTTTATTAAGTCTATGTTTATTCCACACGGACCCAGAGATTTCTCCTTTTTCACTTGATTCACAGCCTTACGAATTTCGTGTAGGTTACTTATCGTTTCCATAAACGTCTGCCCTCTTCGATCAAATTTAGTATTCCTTCAGTGAATTTCTTTTGCTTGCTCATGAGAAGCACTTGGTAATGTTTTACCCATCCGTACATGTGTATTAAAGTAATCCCGCCACTATCTTTGTTTTCAGCTTATTAGAGTATCCGGGCACTATGTTTGTTTTCAGCTCTGAGTACCTTCACTATCTTTGTTTTCAGCATATTAGAATAATTCCGGCACTATCTTTGTTTTCAGCTCTGATTACCTTCAGCACCTTTGACGTTCTGCTTGCTTTAGTACTTCCTCTCCCACTTTCTACTTCATCTCATTTTTAGATGTGGTAATGACCCTCTTTGCTTGTTTCCGTTTAGCCCCACATGTTTCACTGTTCGTGAAATCGAGTGATCAGCGATTTATTACAGGCTTCCTATTTCATCCCCATCTATTTCTCTGCTTCCTGATTTCACCATGAACTATTCCTCTCTCTTCTCCATTTCGTTTTCTCCTCCAGAACTCCAAAGGCCGCCTCATGTACTGTTGCTTTAATTGACAGATACATATTCTTCACATCTCATCAAGAGAAGTGATGCCTTGGCTGTCAGTCTAAGCTGACTGAAAAAGCGTGTTGAATCCTTCTGTAAACTTAACATGTCGTACTCTTGACCTACCACTTTTTTCCCTCGTTTGGGGCTCCTTAAAACTCTCACGTCCTTAATAAACATCCTCGTTTTCTGCCGTGCTACACATGGTCAGTTATTCATGTTAACGAACGAGTCGTTTTTCCCCACCTACGGGGGTTGGAGCTTTAATAGAAGCTACTATTTATTTACAGGTCGTACAAAATAGATACGTGTTTCAAAGTTTTAACGAACTTTAAAGTAGTCACCAGCATTGTGTTTAACCCGTTGCCAGCGATGTGGAAGTCGTAGGATACTCCTAGCATTGCCAGTTGCGTTGACAGTTCGAGCGGCGCGGTCCATTGCCCGATGAATTTGTAGCAGTTCTGAATGGAATGCCGTGAAGTGTTTCCTTCAGTTTAGAAATCGAGTTGAAAGTACGAGCGCTTAGGTCAGGGGAGTGCAGTAGGTGGTATAGCACTTAGCAGCCCCATTAGTCAAACAAATCAGTAACAGCTTGCACTGTACGTGCTTGAGCACTGTCCTGCAAAATGATGGTCAGGTCCTGCAGAATGTGTCATCACTTCTGTCTCTATGCTGTTCATTTTTGGAACACAGCCTACTACTAGCTTAGAGACAACGTTGAACGCGAGGATGAACTCTGGTAAATACTTTTCGTCTAGGAAAACGGATTGGGTTCTACTTATGAAGTCCTCGAGTCACTCGCGTGTGTGGACGTCTATTCCGTACGCTTGGAACTTCATTCATAGTCTGCAGTGTCGCACTGCAGATTAAGTAGTGCGCCCGTTGCCCTTCATCCATGGTTCGCAGGGCATTGAGCAAAAAAAGGTTGATTTTAGCACGACCGCTGTTTTCTAAATCCGTTCTGATTTGTGGACGGAAGATTTTCTGTCTCAAGGAAGTACAAATATGTTCAAGTATTAAGCAGCTTGGATGACTCGAATAAATTGTGTCATAGTCAGGTCGCTGACTTCACCAACTGGAACTTGTCAGCCATTCATGCAGCTTGCGACACGGGACCCTGTGCGCCAACAACTAAGTCCCTGCACTTAAGGGAGAACATTTTCGAGCAGTCCTCCTTGTCAACTGCAAGCGCTGTTCGTTGCTTCCAACTGCCACAGTCTGTCGTACAATACAGAAAATCTTGTCCTTGCCCTTGTCTTTCTAGCTAAATTAAAGGATTTTTGGTATTGCTGCTCCATTGCCGTTGCTCATTGGATTCACTCTCTGTCCGGCATTTGGGAGGTTTTCCCCTGTTATCAGGAGAATGGGTTGTTGCAGCTGCCCTCTCAATTATTTCTGATTGGGATTGCAACTGCGCCACTCCCACCTTACTAGGTTAACTTTCTGAAACGAATCGCCGCCCTTTATAGGGCTCATTCAGCCCTCTGAACTTTTTGGAGTATGGAATGTAAAATGCAAGATATAAAGTCGCTAAACCGTACGCGGCCAGTGAAAAAAACCTGTGTTCCTTCCTCGCTATACGATTCTAGTAGTAAGCATAATTGTAAAACTGAGAAAGGTTATGCTTATTCGGATGCTTGCCGATAATGTAAAGTTCCGTTTCACTAACTTTTATATTTAATATTATGTTATTGTCTTTTTGCTGGAATCAGTGCAGTCATTTACACGTGTCCTTTCAGCTTACTGACTGCAGTTAAATCTTAACTATACAGTTACTATACACATGTATAAATTTAAAACGTCGCTGCCTTAGGTTCTCTTCTTACATGTAACGTGTTATTGTACAATAAGAGAATCTTCTGACTTTTTTAATGTTTTAATACATGTTGGCAATGAAATAACAATAATTCGACATCCCATGGTTTGTTTCGATGTGGAGCAATTTAGTACATCTACATCTCATCTGCATCTACATGGCTACTCTGCAAATCACACTTAAGTGCCTGGCAGTGGGTTCATGGAATCACCTTCACAATAGTTCTCCATTATTCCACTCTCGAACAGCGCGCGGAAAAAACGAACACCTATATCTTCCCGTGCAAGCTCTTATTTGCCTTATTTTATTATGATGATCGTTTCTCCCTATACACGTTGGCGTCAACAAAATACTTTCGCATTCGGAGTAGAGAGATGACGATCGAAATTTCGTAAGAAGGTCCCGCCGCAACGAAAGCACCCTTCTTCTAATGATTTCCACCCCAAATCCCGTATCATGTCCGTGATACTCTCTACCCTAGTTTTCGATAATACTAAACTGCTGCCCTTATTTGAACTTTCTCGTTGTACTCCATCAATTCTGTCTGGTAAGGATCACACACCGCGCAGGAGTACTCCAAAAGAGAACGGACAAGCTTAGTGAAGGCAGCCGTTGCATCTTCTAAGTGTTCTGTCAGTAAAACGCAGTGATCCGATTGTAACGTACTCCAGATCCCCATCGTCTTCTCAGTGTCCACTGACTATGAGAGAGTCTCTGACTCCAATGATATACAGGTTCACAGCGAAACATGCACATGGCAACTTTATTCGAACAATGCAACTTGTTTCCTTGGAATGGTCATTATTTTTGTTTCAGGCAACTCATTTCACCAGAATACAATTACTGGATGTAACGATAGAAACAGGGCATGTTTCTGATTTCATTAGAAAATATAACACATAATTCAATGAAATAAGGAGTCTAAAAATACATTAGTTATTTTATTCACGGCTATAATTTTCAGCAACTGTAATATTTTTTCAGGATAAAATTCATTCTTCAGTTGGAAATAAATTAATTTGTCGTCTTCAGAAGGCTACGAAATAAGGGATATTATAAATCTTTAGAACTTGGTTCTACTTTTATGTGAAGTGTAAAAAGTATTCTACAGAAACTTACTTAGCATTGGTTTAGCAGGTTTCAGTATCTTCTTCATAGAAGCATAGTGCCAAGGTATGTCCAACAATGTTCATATTGCATGCGATTATTTTAAACACTGATTGACAATTTGCAGTAACTGAATAAGATGTGTGTATCTGTTGTGCTAGTAGCAAGGAGAATACATAAAATCATATATAAAAATATAAGCAAAATGTATAAAGAAATTATATATAATACATTTAAAAAAAACATGACACATCTAATGTATAAAACGAACGGGCTAAGTTTCATGTTTTACAAGAGATGCTTGCTCAACAAAGACGACGAGAATTCATATAAATCAGCTATTGCAGAATATCTCAAAACTGAGAAACATACACTTCCTCCTCCATCCTTGCTCGACATGGAAATTTTACGTATAGTTCACATGGGGCTACAGTATGATCCTGTTAGAAGAATTCGCGTTTATAAACATTCTCACTTAAATTCAAAAGATGTGTTGAATGATCAACTTGCATTAAAAACAGACACTATTTTGAATGTGTATCGTATCTTATAAAATGTAAAAATTAGCCCGTTCCTTTTATATACAGGGTGAGCCACGAGGTTTTCCGCGGTTGATGGACGTTATTCTTTAGGTATATTTGGAACAAAACTGTAAATACAGTAATGTGATCAGATCCATTGAGAGGCACCCACATGCCTTGCTCATACTGTGGCATCAAGCAGTCAGGCCTGCAAGATGAGTGGTCTGCCAAGCGAGTGGACTCATTCTTATTTATCGAGTAACATGAACTCTAGTACTCACAATTAAGTTACAAGTTATTCTCCTGTTTGAATATTACGCAACGGAAACGGAAACGCACTTCTGACTATTAGTAATTTACACAACTCTGATTGTTCACTGCGCACTGGCAATACCACATTTTCTTTCTTACCCAACGGCTTTGATCAACACGTGGCCATCGCACTGAATATGAATGGCGCACACATTATAAATTCTGGGTATCATGACAACATACTATTCGTAGGAAAAGGCAACCAATCTTTTTCTTTTCGCCATCTTATCTATTCTGATAAATTCTATAACCTAAACACACAAATTCTATAACCTACAACAATAACACATGAGAAATTCCGCCCAGTGGGCATTGCTTTACATCGGTGATTCTCTATCTTATTTTCTCGTAATTATTTAACGCTACAGTGCACTTTCTGGATAGGATGGTGGATCTTTTACTATATCTCACACTTCGACTCTCACACCCATCATCACGAAAATTTCCTCCAGACCGAGTGGTACAAAAAGGAACATGCATAACCCACTGCCTCTGAAACTATCTTGTTGCTCTCCCATGCCAACCACACATACTTAAATTTCATGAAATACATTACACTGGCAACATACAATACAAAGAATAGTCACAACGTTATAATCACATCACTTTCAGCTTTCCCACTTCAATTAGTATTTATCCCAGTTTCACACGACACTGCCCCACTTTGTAACTTTTCTTTCCTACTATGAACACTGGAGGATATATGCACGTCTTCCTGTGCAATGCAAGCCAAGTGGCATTGCTGGATAGACAGCTGACTCACCTTGCTTCTCTCTCAGAGTATTATAGTTTGAATCAAGCGTCACATGGAAACATAACACGCAAAGTAATATTAAGAACATATTCATCACACACACGAGTCCTCAACTGATACCATGGACGAGTACTTCTCTTTATCCTTTGTCTCATACACAGATTGAGACTCACACAGTACTCACCACGTGGAAGTACTCGTCTCTAATTTCAAGTCCTGCACACGCCATTTCTTAAATATTTCCAACTTACAGTACACATGCTAGTAATTCAGCTTAACTTAAGCACACGGAAGTATTTCAACTTATTGCTACAGGTGGTTTCATTGTGACCGTTGGTCACTTCCAAAGATTACTACGATCCCCTTAATATTACCTGCCTGACATTTAATTCTCCCCACAAAAGTTCCTGAAATAGAGAAATTATTATTCCAAACTACTCTTAAGTATTTAACGTGCATACCATGTCTCCACTCTTTTGTATTTACGGGGCACACCTAAGACAGTTCTTACCAACACTAGGTCCAGCGGCAGAGTGCTGAAACATGGCCGTTCTTCAGGTCATCTCGCACCTCTGCCGAAGTGGGGGAGCACCTTGCTACCGTATTGGTCAGCCACATTTCAGGCGCTCAAAGCTTCGGTAAATTTCATCTGTTTGGTTCCACCAAAGGTGACCAAAGGACCGTCTCAAAGATGATCATATACTGCACATTCACTATCTGCGGTTAGCAGACGACCATACATTCATTCATTTCACAGATCTCACCAAATTGGGTGTAGGGATTTATTTTGTGGGAGTGCACATGTGATCAATTAAATAAATAAATTGTCATTCTTTCCTACACTGGTATCCGGCTTCGGTGAAATAAGTGAAAATGAGTTATTATTACAAAAAATATGTTGTTCTGACAAGAATAACGAAGAATGTCGTACCTATTTTCAATGTCGGGCGGTACTGTACCCATTCACCATAGTTAAAGAGCTACAACAGAGTTCCATAACTTGCCACGGTGTATGGAGCGCTACACGTGTGTCCACAGGACATACGATCAGTCTTAGCTAGACAAGTGCAGCGAGTGGTACGTTTGCATAGCAGCCACGTTGTTGATACTGCAGTCACTGTTTATTGTTATTGTATGCTGTGTACAGTACACTTTGCGATGCCGTACAAGTTTTCGTCGCAGGAGTATGGAGAGATGGTGTCCATTTTGGCCTTCTATGATGGTAATGCGATAGCGCTGTTGCCCAATATCACCGTCCGTATCCTAATCGTAGGATTCCGACTGCCAAAACATTTAGTGGAACGTATCGAACATTGCTAGAAACTGGTACTCTTTCCAGTATTCGTATTCACTCCGAAAGAAAAAAAATGTTCAAATGTGTGTGAAATCTTATGGGACGTAGCTGCTAAGGTGATCAGTCCCTAAGCTTACACACTACTTAACCTAAATTATCCTAAGGACGAACACACACACCCATGCCCGAGGGAGGACTCGAACCTCCGCCTGGACCAGCCACACAGTCCATGACTGCAGCTCCTTAGACCGCTCGGCTAATCCAACGCGGCACTCCGAAAGACATCGTGACGTTCTAGAAGAGGAAAACATTCTTAATTCAGTAGAGCACAGTCCTCGTTCAAGTACAAGACGCCTAGCTACCCGATTGAACGTTTCACAGGGTATGAGGGTTCTTCATAAGAATGGGCTGTATCCTTTTCATGTGCAGAAAGTTCTCCATTTAGAGCGTGTGCCAACCGTTTGCACCTTTGTAACTGGTTAAATGAAAATCGGCAGCTCTATCGCTTCATAATGTTCAGTGATGAGGCAACCTTAACAACAGATAGCATCAACAACATGCATAACATGCATGTCTGGGCAGACGAAAATCCCCATGCCGTGGTAGTATCTCAGTTTCACCGCAGATTCAGTTTCAGTGCCTGGTGCGGTGTTGTATGTCACTGATTTCTTTTCTTATTGGCTTTCGTCATTCATTCTACCACGTTATAAATACAGCTAGTGATATCATATTTCCACTTCTGATGCTCTAATTGCTTCGAGGTACTTTTAGTGTCAGTAAGAATTTGTGAATGGATCCATTTTATAATAACAAACGTAGTTGCTTTTTGTTTATTCTCCCGTGAAATTTAAATGGTCAGATGTACGGTAACTTTTTACGAGAAGACTTACCGCAGCTTATTGAAGATGTTCCTCTGGAAACAAGACGCCACATATACGTTCAACATGACGGGGCACCTGCACACTTCCACCATGTGGTAGCAGCTTACCTTAATCAGCAGTTCCCACATCGATGGATAGGTCGCGGGGGCCATATCAACTGATCTGCCAGATCCCCAGATTTAACACCCCTAGATTACTGCATGTGGGGGGGATGAAAGACATCATGCACGAAGTTAACGTGGAAACACCAGAAGAATTGATACAACGCATTTTCAAAACCGCAAAGTCAATAAGGAACGAGCATTTGAAATTACGAAATGCTACTCGCACGATTCACTCGCGTGCGAATCTTTGCCTTCAAATGCAGTGAGGAAATTTTGAACACTTGTTTTAAATCAAATCTGAATGCAAGAGATTGCTATAAAATTGTTTAAATTAATTGTTGTGTGCATTTTTGATAGTGAAATCCTACAATAAATGGCTTTTTCTGCCATTATCCTGAGTTTTTCAGTTACTATAGCTCCTTAATTGTGGATCTATTACTTTATTTACATTTTTTGCTCCAAATAACCTAAGGAATACCCCCCAGAAACCGTGAGAAAACCTCGTTACTCACCCTGTATTAGAACTATGTGTCAAGTTTTTTCAGATGTGTTATCTATGTAAAACTTCTTTGTATGCTTTGGTTACATTTTTATATATGTTTTATATATGTTCCTTGCTGATAAAGCAACAGATACGTAGCTGTGATTCAGTGTCTGTAAATTATTAATCAGTTTTTAAAATAATCACATGCAATGTGTACTTTTCTGGACATATCATGGCATTATGGTTCTGCGAAGAAAGTATTGAAGTCTGCTAAGCAATTACTAAGTAAGTTTGTATAACATACTTTTTATACGAGGTACATTCAAGTTCTAAGGCCTCCTATTTTTTTTTCTCCGGACTGGAAAGAGATAGAAACATGCGCATTGTTTTAAAATGAGGCCGCGTTCATTGTCAATACGTCCCAGAGATGGCAGCACCGTATGGCAGATGGAATTTTACCGCCAGCGGCGAGAATGAGAACTGTTTTAAATACTTAAAATGGCGACGTTTTCCTTACTTGAACAGCGTGCAATCATTCGTTTTCTGAATTTGCGTGGTGTGAAACCAATTGAAATTCATCGACAGTTGAAGAAGACATGTGGTGATGGAGTTATGGATGTGTCGAAAGTGCGTTCGTGGGTGCGACAGTTTAATGAAGGCAGAACATCGTGTGACAACAAACTGAAACAACCTTGGGCTCGCACAAGCCAGTCTGACGACACGATCGAGAAAGTGGAGAGAATTGTTTTGGGGGATCGCCGAATGACTGTTGAACAGATCGCCTCCAGAGTTGGCATTTCTGTGGGTTCTGTGCACACAATCCTGCATGACGACCTGAAAATGCGAAAACTGTCATCTAGGTGGGTGCCACGAATGCTGACGGACGACCACACGGCTGCCCGTGTGGCATGTTGCCAAGAAATGTTGACGCGCAACGACAGCATGAATGGGACTTTCTTTTCGTCGGTTGTGACAATGGATGAGACGTGGATGCCATTTTTCAATCCAGAAACAAAGCGCCAGCCAGCTCAATGGAAGCACACAGATTCACCGCCACCAAAAAAATTTCGGGTAACCGCCAGTGCTGAAAAAATGATGGTGTCCATGTTCTGGGACAGCGAGGGCGTAATCCTTACCCATTGCGTTCCAAAGGGCACTACGGTAACAGGTGCATCCTACGAAAATGTTTTGAAGAACAAATTCCTTCCTGCACTGCAACAAAAACGTCCGGGAAGGGTTGCGCGTGTGCTGTTTCACCGAGACAACGCATCCGCAAATCGAGCTAACGTTACGCAACAGTTTCTTCGTGATAACAATTTGAAGTGATTCCACATGCTCCTTACTCACCTGACTTGGCCCCTAGTGACTTTTGCTTTTTCCAACAATGAAAGACACTCTCCGTGGCCGCACATTCACCAGCCGTGCTGCTATTGCCTCAGCGATTTTCCAGTGGTCAAAACAGACTCCTAAAGAAGCCTTCGCCGCTGCCATGGAATCATGGCGTCAGCGTTGTGAAAAATGTGTACGTCTGCAGGGCGATTACGTCGAGAAGTAACGCCAGTTTCATCGATTTCGGGTGAGTAGTTAATTAGAAAAAAAATCGGAGGCCTTAGAACTTGAATGCACCTCGTACTTCACATAAATGTATAGCCAAGGTCTAAAGATTTACAGTATCCCTAATTTTGTAGCCTTCTGAAGGTGAAAAATTAGTTTGTCCAAACCGGTAAAGTATAATACAGTTTATTTCCAACTGATGACTGAGTTTTATTCTCAAAACGTACATTAGTCTTACAGCAGCGTAACAATAAGTCACGAAATTTTAACATAAAATCCAATGACATACATACATAATGAAACGTTAGAGGAACTCTCAAATTGGCAAGCTCCCTTTTACAAAGGCGATTGAAATAGCAAGTAGAAGACTCTTCACGTTGTACCATTGTTGCATTGGTATGATAGCGTACGCTCGATTGAAGCGTACGTAAAGCCATTTTGCTGCTGCGACGTTTGCCACTGCCGTTCCCATAACCAGTATGGTTTTATTTTTGTTTATTTAATTTTCAACGAGGAGAGAGTTGGAGTACGGAATCTGTGTAGTTTTCTTTGCGTAATGCTGTCTGTTGCAAGCTCATCTACTGCTTTGTGGTCCCGAATACCTGAGTGACCTTTTAAGTTTAATCGATGAACTGATTTCTTTTCTTAATGGCTTTCGTCATTCATTCTACCACGTTATAAATACAGCTAGTGATATCATATTTCCACTTCTGATGCTCTAATTGCTTCGAGGTACTTTTAGTGTCAGTAAGAATTTGTGATTGGATCCATTTTATAATAACAAACATAGTTGCTTTTTGTGACTGGAGAGAGGAAGGGAAGAAGTGGCAGTCAGACGTTCCGTTTTTCGTCCTTACAGCTTCTGTGAAGTAGAGAAAAGTCGCATTCGTCACCGCTCGCAGTTTCCAAGCGCTCTTAACGACGTGCGAGGTGCGAGACAAATTACATGACGTACTGCTCCGGTTAGTTAGTCGGAAACGTTTATTGGCTGATCCGTATTAATTCTTTGCACTGCTGTTTTTATAAAAGCAATTTAAATGAAGATTGACAGCTTCGCCTTAGAGACAGTGTTGCATTTGTCACTACTTTTATAGCTACATCTGCATTACACTCCGCAAGCCACCTTACGGTCTGTGGTAGAGTGTACTTCTGGTACAACCTCCCCTATTCTACTCGCGAATGACGCATGTGAAGAACGATATACCACTGAAGAATGATTTGTAGTAGTCGAGCTACTTTCACAGAGACCCGGTGATTCACTGCTAACACTTCATAAACTGCCTCCAGTAACTTCTGCAGATAGCCTGCGTAGAACAGGAGTGTCCAATCTTTTAGCTTACGTGGGCCACATTGGACGAAGAGGAGTGTTTTCGTGCCGCACACATTATACGCAACACTAACAAATAACCTCTGGAAAAAAGGGAATGGACCAATTAGATAATAGCATCGTATGGCAGGAGCTTCAAATTGAAAATATAAGTGGCGTTCAAAAAGAAACGAGCCGGTGGCATAATTACAGAAACCAGTACATGTATGTTAAAAGTATTGACCCTGGCTGTTAAGACACTTGTCCCACTGTGACACAAGGCGGTGAATGGTTGTCTCATAAAATTCCCGGGGCTGCGATGCTAACCAGGTCCGCATGTACAGCTGGACATCGTCGTCCGAGGTGCATCGTTTGCCCCTCAGAGCCTTTTTAAGGGGACCAAAAATGCCGTAATCACAGGGAGAGAGGTCCGGCAGGGTGGCCGAGAACCTAGCGCCGCGCTCTGTTGGCCGTATGAGGCTTTGTATTGTCGTGGAGCAGAATGACGCCACGGGTGAGATTGCCTGGTCGTTTTGATTTGATCGCTTGGTGAAGGGTGGTCAAGGTTTGCGACTAACGCTGTGCATTCACTGTTGTCCCATGGTGCAGGAAGTGAATCAGAAGGGGGCCATGTTGGTCAAAGAAGAACGTCAGTATAAGCTTTCCTGCATTCGTGTGGACGAAGACATTCACCTGTGCGCGCGGAATTGGTTAGCAGCGTAGCCCCGGGAATTTAATGAGACAGCCATTCACCGCCTTGGGTCATAGTGGGACAAGTATCTCAACAGATAGGGACAATTCTTCTAACATAAAAGCATTGGTTTCTGTAATTATGCCTCTGTCTCGTTTCTTCTGGAACCTTTATATTCAATTTATCATATTTTTAGATTTATCATTTATCTTTTTTTATCGATCGTCTGACAGATGCTCACTTCTTGGGCCTCTTTGACACATTGGGACGCGGATTGGACTCCACTGGCATAGTGACAAAACAAGAAAAAGGTTCAAATCAAGTGGTCAAAAGTCACAGAAAAACACCTCAATCATGCTCCCAAGGAGCAGGTGGTGTTCATTTGCTTCAGTTGAGCCTGGCCAAGTCCGTTTCGATCACTGACTCCATCTGCAGCTAGAGCATGAGCCCACGCCCTGCAAAGATGCCACCTCCCAGCGAGCACGTGCCTGCTGATTAAACCCCAAAACTCGCCGAAGAAACTGAAAGTACCACACTCGTTCTTTCTGTATTGGCCGAAACTATTTAAATGATTAGTGAGGATCACTCACTCAAAGCTTAAAACATCACTTCCGCTTAACAGTGCCAATCACTTGTCTCGTACCCCGCAGGAGTTGCCGTCCGAATACTCGATTCTGCGACCTCCAAACAGCTCCATCAAATAATTTTACATTTGGTCCTTTCAGTGAGTCAGACTCTGGAGCAGAATGTACTCATTATAATCGGTTATTTTCTGCTGCTGCAATAGCGTTTTTCTCTAAAGCGCGTAGCACAACCGGCCAAAGGCTACGCTCTTAGAAGTCTGCGGGTACTGTATTAGAGCCACATTTCTTAAAAATAGGCTTCCATCCAAACTTGTATCGATACGACGAATCAGGTTTCTTCAGAAAGGAACAGTAATAATGATAATAACGTAAATTTCGTGTGACTAGGGCCTCCCGTCGGGTAGACCGTTCTCCGGGTGCAAGTCTTTCGACTTGACGCCACTTCGGCGACTTGCGCGTCGATGGGGATGAAATGATAATGATTAGGACAACACAATAGCCAGTCGCTGAGCAGAGAAAATCTCGGACACAGCCGGGCATCGAAACCGGGGCCTTAAGATAGACATTCTGTCGTGCTGGCCACTGAGCTACCGGGGGCAGACAGTAATGATAATCATAGTGGTAAATTCGTAGTGGGGTATAATCGAGGTATAATAAGGAATCTGTATGAAATAATGTTTTATTTATTGATGCATTAATGTTGATGTCGCAGTCAGATTATACTTGGTTATACCTGTCATGGTTAACAGACATTGTATTTGTGATAATCACATGACCAGGTAAATGCAAGGGGTTGTTGACCACACAGTTTTCATTATCACCTTGGAATGTTGAACTGAGTAATTATCTTTTATTTATTCCAAAGAACTTATTTGGAGTCTTGCTACGCACTGAAATACCCACTCCGCAGTAACACAGCAAGACAGTAGTTCTTTGCAGTGTTTGGTGGAAAACGCGTCACGGAAACTGGCAACTTTAGCAAGCTCAGATTACAACCCATTTAGGAAGATTATGAGAAGACTACCACACCGGCTTCTCTTCCAATAGCTGCTGGAAATCAGCTCTGGCGTCAACAATCGAGAACATGAGGAGCTGATGGGCCCGACCAGAAGTGATTTGCGGATGAGCCAAAACATTACGACCACGTCCTAAATAGTGTGTTGACATCTTTGCGACGATTATACGTGATACGCAATCGGTAAGTCTTTAAAAGCTTTCCTAAACTGTGTGATACCAGATGTCATACAGTTCCCGTAAATTACGGACCGGAGGTTTCTACGCACGGGACAGGCGTCTCATGGCATGTCACATGTGTTCCGTTGGGTTCAGATTAGCTGAATTTTCTATCCAAAATATTTACGTGAGATCACTATCATGCTCCTCAAATCACTGTAGGACGATTCTGGCATTGAAACCCGGACAGTTATCCTGCTGGAATACAGTACGGCCATCGGGCGGGACACCAAGGATGAAGCGAAGTAATAAGAAACGTGATCTATCCGACCAGTAGACACGTAATCATTGACCAATGACCTCATCTTGCTGATCCTGTGTCTACTGCAATCGTAATTCACGATATCGTTGGATCAACATGGGAACACGTAGGCGTTCTAGCTATGTGCGCTGAACGGAGTTCTCTGAAACATTTGTGCTTATATCGGCATTATACTCTTTCGTCACTACACAACCGGCTCGCCTGATTTACAGAGGAGGCAGATCTCAATGTTTTGTGTCGCCTACTCATGGTTTCACCATCCTTGAGCCACTTTTCATACATGCTCACTACAGTAGCACTCGAACAGCCGACCAGCTTCGCCATTTCCAAGATATTCGTTACCAGGCGCTGAACCATAGGAATCTGCCTTTTGTCAAAGTTGCATACCATATGTGATCAAAAGTATCCGGACACCTGGCTGAAAATGACTTACAAGTTCTTGGCGCCCTCCATCGATAATGCTGGAATTTGGTGTTGGTCCACTCTTAGCCTTGATGACAGCTTCCACTGTCGCAGGCTTCCAGGTGTTGCACGGTTTCCTGGGGAATGGCAGTCCATTCTTCACGGAGTGCTGCACTGTGGAGAGGTGTCGATGTCGGTCGGTGAGGCCTTGCACGAACTTCCAAAACAACCCAAAGGTGTTGTGTACGTTTCGGGTCAGGACTCTGTGCAGACCAGTTCATTGTAGGGATGTTATTGTCGTGTAACCACAGGCCGTGCATTATGAACAGGTGCTCGATCGTGTTGAAAGATGCAATCGCCATCCCCGACTTGACCTTCAACAGTGGGAAGCAAGAAGGCGCTTAAAACATCAATGTAGGCCTGTACTGTGATAGTGCCACGCAAAACAACAAGAGGTGCAAGCCCCTTCCATGAAAAACACGACCACACCATAACACCATCGCCTCCGAATTTTACTAGTGGCATTGCACATGCTGGCAGTTGACGTTCACGGGGCATTTGCCATACCCACACCCTGCCATCGGATCGCCACATTGCGTACCGTGATTCGTCACTCCACACAACGTTTTTCCACTGCTCAATCGACAATGTTTACGCTCCTTACACCAAGCGAGACATCGTTTGGCATTTACCTGCGTGATGTGTGGCTTATGAGCAGCTCCTCGACCATGACAACCAAGGTTTTCTCACTTCCCGCCTAACAGTCGTAATGCTTGCAGTGGATCCTGATGCAGTATGGAATTCCTGTGTGATGGTCTGGATAGATGTCTGCCTGTTACTCTTGACGACCTTCTTCAACTCTCGGCAGTCTCTGTCAGTCAACAGACGAGGTCGGCCTGTACGCTTTTGTGCTGAACGTGTCCCTTCACGTTCCCACTTCACTAACACATCGGAAACAGTGGACGTTGGGATGTGTAGGAGTGTGGAAATCTCGCGTACAGACATATGACACAAGTGACACCCAGTCACCTGACCACTGCGAAGTCCTTGAGTTCTGCTCTCTCACAATGTCTAATGACTACTGAAGTCGCTGATATGGAGTACCGGACAGCAGGTGGCAGCACAAAGCACTTAATATGAAAAGCGTATGTTTTTGGGGGTATCCGGATACTTTTGATCACATAGTGTATGTCACTGGATTTCCCCATCGGTCCGTATCGTCGCTGGAATGACTCCTATTCGTGCTTGCACTACAAAAAATTCCGGAACTTAGTCTACAAAATTTTTCTACGTTTACCTTTTAGTTGTTGTGCATGGCCTCCTATGAAATACTCTCCTCCACAACTGATACACCGCTCCCAGCGCCGTTTCCACTTCGGGAAGCAGTCTTGCTGGATCGTGCGAATAGCCTTCGCGAATTTTGTTTTATCTCGTCAAGCGTTGCTAATCTTCGTCCTTTCAACGGCGTTTTCAACTTTGGAAATAAATAAAAATACCTTCAGGGGCCAAGTTTCTCATTTGTGCGATCCAAAAGCCCTTCACAGATTTCGAGGATGGTCTTGACTCACGTGGCGTGGGAAGAGCGTGGCGGCAACACGATACATCCCAAGACGCTGCGTCAGGATTTCATGACATGATCCAACTGTAGTGTTACACCATTCTGCGACCTCTCGGACAGTCTGTCTTCGATTGGCAAGCACTATTTCGCTGACTTCTGGGCATGAGCGTCATCGGAAGACGCCTAAAGGCGTTCTGAACGAGGGTTATCACAAATCGTGACCATTCGCAACACAGAATACGGCTTAAAAGTTTATCGCCGTAGGCTTCTTTTATCATTTAGTGTGTCTCTGTAAAGGCCTTCTTGACTTTAATGCAAAATTTAATGCTGACGGGTTGCTCTTCTAAATCCACCATCTCGAAATTCGCAACCTTTGCGGCACAACGCTGTACTCAATATAGCACTGAACAATAACTAAGAGACATAAAACAATGAAACTTCTAGCAGTTACACATTAAACACAGGCATGTGCAGAGATGCCAATTGTATTTCGCTCCAACAGACTATTGGCTCGAAATTACAAATGTTCCGCAACTTTTTAAACAGACAGGGTGACTATAATTTAAGTTTCAAACCGCTTTAGAAATAATACCACTGGCCAGAATGACGTCGAATTGCAACGGAATATTATCGAAGGGGGAAACGTTTGGCAGAAGAAAATTATCTAATAGTGGTAGACTACAAATGACAAATGAATCATACAACAATGCCTGAGGCGTACGTTTGACGTTAAACAAACTGTACTACTCAGTGTGTATGGGTGCACAGGTGTGATTCCATTAGCTACGTAAGCCCATCCACTACGGCAAGGTCATCTCACATCGGATGAGAAAATTCGGTTTTTCACTGTCCGGAGGCCAAAAACCGCGTAAAAAGCACCAATCTCATCGGTTTTTAATTGTCTTGAGGTCAAAAACCGCATGCAGACAGCGCCACAGCCAGAAGTCACACGGATTAAGATCAGGTAATCGGGACGGCCAGGCTGTAGGGAAATGGTACCTGATAATTCTAGCATTTCAGAAATGGCGCTTCAGCAGCTGCTTAACTGGATTTGCAATGTGCGGACGTGCGTCATCTTGCATAAAAATGATCCCATCCACACATCCACGCTGTTGGCGAGCTGGAAGACGTGGTTGCGCAAAAGACACTCATAGCGGTTACCAGTGAAGGTACAGGTAACAGGACTGGAAGCACCTGTCTCTTCGAAAAAAATATGGCCCTGTGATAAATGATGCCGTAAACCCGCATCACACTGTGACTATTTCAGGATGAACTGGAACTGGTTGATTTGGATGTGGATTTTTCGTTGCCCGTATTCGATAATTCTGTGTATTGGAATATCCTGTCAGATGGAAGTGAGCTTCCTCTGTTCACAAAATCTTCCACGGCGAATGATTGTTCACTTCCATGCGACCAAGAAATTCTAAACCAAAGGTCTGTCTTGCTGGCAGGTCAACAGGAAGCAACTCGTGCACGTAGGTAATTTGTAATAGATAGCGAAGAAGAATGTTTCATAGGATTTTACGCAGCGTGCTCACGAGTATGTCCAATGTTCGGGCAATTCTCCGTGCACTACACATTTGCACACCACCACTCGTCTCCTCCTGCATTGCTGTGGCCACTACTTCCACTGACGTCGAATCAATTCGTTTCCTGTCTCTACCGGGTTACACACACAAAAAAAAACAGTCGTTTCTAATTTCCGAATCATTCTCTCCAGACCCACGGCAGTCATCGGACCAACGTCTTTTTTCAATCCCTTCAGTGTCAGGAACTTCACAAGAGCGATGTGTGTGCACTGTCATTATTCTTGTAATACAGCCTTACAAGCAGAGCGCGATCCTGCATTGAGACAGTCATGGCAAACGTCGCAGACGCGAAAGGAGGAGAATCTGTGTACCCGGCGTGTTTATACCAACTTCAATGGGTCGTGCGCATGACAGGTGTTTTCATTTCATGCTGACACATACAGCGCCATCTACTGATCAATATTGACACTATTTTTTTTTCTTATGCCTTTACAATTTGACGTAATTCTGACCAGTGGTGTTATTTCTAGAGCGTTTTGAAAGTTTAATTATAATAACCCTATATATATATATATATATATATATATATCACTCCTGGAAATTGAAATAAGAACACCGTGAATTCATTGTCCCAGGAAGGGGAAACTTTATTGACACATTCCTGGGGTCATATACATCACATGATCACACTGACAGAACCACAGGCACATAGACACAGGCAACAGAGCATGCACAATGTCGGCACTAGTACAGTGTATATCCACCTTTCGCAGCAATGCAGGCTGCTATTCTCCCATGGAGACGATCGTAGAGATGCTGGATGTAGTCCTGTGGAACGGCTTGCCATGCCATTTCCACCTGGCGCCTCAGTTGGACCAGCGTTCGTGCTGGACGTGCAGACCGCGTGAGACGACGCTTCATCCAGTCCCAAACATGCTCAATAGGGGGCAGATCCGGAGATCTTGCTGGCCAGGGTAGTTGACTTACACCTTCTAGAGCACGTTGGGTGGCACGGGATACATGCGGACGTGCATTGTCCTGTTGGAACAGCAAGTTCCCTTGCCGGTCTAGGAATGGTAGAACGATGGGTTCGATGACAGTTTGGATGTACCGTGCACTATTCAGTGTCCCCATCGACGATCACCAGTGGTGTACGGCCAGTGTAGGAGATCGCTCCCCACACCATGATGCCGGGTGTTGGCCCTGTGTGCCTCGATCGTATGCAGTCCTGATTGTGGCGCTCACATGCACAGCGCCAAGCACGCATACGACCATCATTGGCACCAAGGCAGAAGCGACTCTCATCGCTGAAGACGACACGTCTCCATTCGTCCCTCCATTCACGCCTGTCGCGACACCACTGGAGGCGGGCTGCACGATGTTGGGGCGTGAGCGGAAGACGGCCTAACGGTGTGCGGGACCGTAGCCCAGCTTCATGGAGACGGTTGCGAATGGTCCTCGCCGATACCCCAGGAGCAACAGTGTCCCTAATTTGCTGGGAAGTGGCGGTGCGGTCCCCTACGGCACTGCGTAGGATCCTACGGTCTTGGCGTGCATCCGTGCGTCGCTACGGTCCGGTCCCAGGTCGACGGGCACGTGCACCTTCCGCCGACCACTGGCGACAACATCGATGTACTGTGGAGACCTCACGCCCCACGTGTTGAGCAATTCGGCGGTACGTCCACCCGGCCTCCCGCATGCCCACTATACGCCCTCGCTCAAAGTCCGTCAACTGCACATACGGTTCACGTCCACGCTGTCGCGGCATGCTACCAGTGTTAAAGACTGCGATGGAGCTCCGTATGCCACGGCAAACTGGCTGACACTGACGGCGGCGGTGCACAAATGCTGCGCAGCTAGCGCCATTCGACGGCCAACACCGCGGTTCCTGGTGTGTCCGCTGTGCCGTGCGTGTGATCATTGCTTGTACAGCCCTCTCGCAGTGTCCGGAGCGAGTATGGTGGGTCTGACACACCGGTGTCAATGTGTTCTTTTTTCCATTTCCAGGAGTGTGTGCAGGTCATACGAAGATCAGAGAGATTGAAAAGCAGGAAAGAAAAATTCTATATGGACCACTGTTTCGGGAAGGAATTTGGATGAAGAGGACAACTAGAGAGATTTACAAAGACATAGAAACAATAAGACACACCATTAGAAAGAGAAGGATGAAATTTTATGGACATATCAGCAGGATGAATAAAAGCAGGCTCACAAGACAAATCTTTGAGATAGTAAACAGGAGCAAAAACAAGACAAAGTGGATTACTGAAGCAGAAAAAGACATGAACGAACTGGGGATCACACAAGACAACATAAACAGTAGAGAACAGTTTAGAAACATCATAAAGAAACACACGCTTAAACAGGATTCATACAGAGAACGGAACAGGAAAAAGATGGTCGGAGGAACGCAAGAGAGAACACAGTGAACATAGGAAGAGAATTTGTGAAGAACGAAAAAAGAAGAAGGAATCATGACTACTCAAGTTCAATCGCTCTCTCAAAAGGGAAAAGTCGAAAATAATATATATATATATATATATATATATATATATATATATATATATATATATATATATATATATATACAGGGTGAGTCACCTAACATTACCACTGGATATATTTCGTAAACCACATCAAATACTGACGAATCGATTTTACAGACCGAACGTGAGGAGAGGGGCTATTGTAAATGGTTACTACAAACCATAAAAAATGCACGGAAGTATGTTTTTTAACACAAACCTACTTTTTTTTAAATGGAACCCCGTTAGTTTTGTAAGCACATCTGAACATATAAACAAATACGTAATCAGTACCATTTGTTGCATTGTAAAATGTTAATTAAATCCGGAGATATTCTAACCTAAAGTTGACGCTTGAGTACCACTCCTCCGCAGTTCGATCGTGTGTATCGGAGCGCACCGAATTACGTAGGGCTCCAAAGGGAACGGTGATGGTCCTTAGGTACAGAAGAGACTGGAACAGCACATTACGTCCACATGCTAACACCTTTTTATTGGTCTTTTTCACTGACGCACATGTACATTACCATGAGGAGTGAAGTACACGTACACACGTGGTTTCCGTTTTCAATTACGGAGTGGAGTAGAGTGCGTCCCGACTTGTCAGGCCAATAGATGTTCAATGTGGTGGCCATCATTTGCTGCACACAATTGCAATCTCTGGCGTAATGAATGTCGTACACACCGCAGTACATCTGGTGTAATGTCACTGCAGGCTGCCACAATACGTTGTTTCATATCCTCTGGGGTTGTAGGCACATCACAGTACACATTCTCCTTTAACGTACCCCACAGAAAGAAGTCCAAAGGTGTAATATCAGGAGAACGGGCTGGCCAATTTATGCATCCTCCACGTCCTATGAAACGCCCGTCGAACATCCTGTCAAGGGTCAGCCTAGTGTTAATTGCGGAATGTGCAGGTGCACCATCATGCTGATACCACATACGTCGACGCGTTTCCAGTGGGACATTTTCGAGCAACGATGGCAGATCATTCTGTAGAAACGCGATGTATGTTGCAGCTGTTTGGGCCCCTGCAATGAAGTGAGGACAATGTTTCAAGCGTCAACTTTAGGTTACAATATCTCCGGATGTAATTAACATTTTACAATGCAACAAACGGCACTGATTACGTATTTGCTTATATGTTCAGATGTGCTAACAAAACTAACGTAGTTCCATTTAAAAAAAAACGTAGGTTTGTGTCAAAAAACATACTTTTGTGCATTTTTGTATGGTTTGTATTAAACAATTACACTAGCCCCTATCCTCACGTTCGGTCTGTGGAATCGGTTCCTCAGTATTTGATGTGGTTTACGAAATATATCCAGCGGTAACGTTAGGTGACTCACCCTGTATATATATATATATATATATATATATATACTGCATCACGTGCTGCTGCATCACGTGCCCAGTAGGTGTTCACGCGACTTTAAATCTTACGGTGGGCAGTGGTCATGATGAAAAAAGTGAAATGATCGTATGACATTGCTGGCCTGGATGTCTCATTCGGGTTCGGCCGACAAGTGCGTCTTTTCACCGTCAGCGCCACATTGGGCGACTTGCGGCCGGTGATGAAGATGGAATGATGATGAGGACAACACAAAGCCCAGTCCTCGAGCGGAGAAAATGTCCAACCCGGCCGCGAATCGAACCTGGACCCAGTGCATCGGAGACAAGCACGTTATCACCCAGCTAAGCAGTCGGACAGCGGTCATAATGTGTTGGTTTACCAATATATATCACAGCAGTGGTACGCTATGTAGGTGTACTCCCCGCACGTACCTTCGGCTGCTCGTGGAGTACAGACGTAGATGGTGATGTTATCAGGATCTGCGCACTATTGCTTAGCACCCTGTAGCTGATTTGGAACCTTGGGCTGCAAACTACTGAATCGCGCTCCGTATACCGTACCTATAGTTGTCTTCTGCAGTAGTGCTGGCGGCAGGGCAGCAGCGCAGTGCGTTCGGCCTCCAGTGGCGGCGTCCCCGTGCTCGGGTTTCGAGGTCAAGAGCCCGGCCGGCGGGCTGCGAGTCGCACGCTGATCCGACATGGGCTTCCAGCCCCGTCGCGGTGTGACGGTCCGGACGTCGCGTAAAATGCGGCGGTAGCGACGGCGGCGGCGCCTGGCCGTGAGCCAGCCGGAGCGGAACAGCGCCGGCACGAAGTCGTGGACAGGCGGACGCCGCCGGCCGCCGGCCTCCAGCCGCCTCTGTCGCTTCGTGCCGCCGCGGTCCCGCACGTCACTCAGGCTTCCACAGGCAGGGGGGAGGTGGCCAGCGCGGCGTCGCTGCACGCTACCGAAGGCAATTAAACACGTCGCCGGCTCACTGGCAGGCGAAGCACACAATGGGTCGACGGTTTTGCTCATCATTCGCACGACTCTAGAACATACTTACCCTCGTGAGCCAACGCATTACGACCACTGCCCACCGCGAGAATGAAAGCCGCCCGGTGACGTTGCGGACGGATGACAGGGAAAGGAAAGCATATGTAACAGTAGCAGAGACGAATCAGGAATCAGTCTAGCGATGATGCGAATCGCAAATCTACATCTATTCTACATCTATACTCTTCAAACCCCCATAGTGCGCGAGGCGGATGGTACGTCTCATTATACCACTCATTACGGTTTCTTCCCGTTCCATACACGTATGGAGCGCGGGAAGAATGAGTGTTTCAGTGCCTCTGTGTGTCCTGCAATTATTGTAATCTTATTCTCATAATCCCTATGTGAGCGATACGTAAAGTACACACATCAAAACACGTTTTGCATCACCTCGGTTCCGGGAGTTCTGGGACCTGTACAGAAAATTGGAATAGAGATCAACATAGACATCATTGACGCCCTTTTGATTGCTCAAAAAAAATGGTTCAAATGGCTCTGAGAACTATGGGACTTAACATCTGAGGTCATCAGTCCCATAGAACTTAGAACTACTTTAACCTAACTAACCTAAGGGCATCACACATATCCATGCCCGAGGCAGGATTCGTACCTGCGACCGTAGCGGTCGTGAGGTTCCAGACTGAAGCGCCTAGAACCGCTCGGTGACACCGGCCGGCACTGATTGCTGATGAAAACAACACATTGCATGTTGTACCACGATACAACGAGACCTTCAGAGGTGGTGGTCCAGATTGCTGTGCACACCGGTACCTCTAATACACAGTAGGACGACCTCTCGCAATGACGAATGCCTGAATTCGTCGTGGCATGCTTTCCACAAGTTCGTCAAGGCATTGTTGGTCCAGATTGTCCCACTCCTGAACGGCGATTCGGTGTAGAACCCCTATGAGTGGTTGGTGGGTCACGTCGTCCATAACCAGCCCTTTTCAATCTATCTGAGGCATGTTCGATAGGGTTTATGTCTGGAGAACATGCTGGCCACTCTAGTCGAGCGATGTCGTTATCCTGAAGAAAGCCATTCATAAGATGTACACGATGGGGGCGCGAATTGTCGTCCATGAAGACGAATGCCTCGCCAGTATGCTCCCGATATGGTTGCACTATCGGTCGGAGAATGACATTCACGTATCGTACAGGCGTCACGGCGCCTTCCATTACCCCACATAATGCCACCTCAAAACAGCAGGCAACATCCACGTTGCTGCACTCGGTGGACAGTGTGTCTAAGGCGTTCAGCCTGACCGGGTTGCATCCAAACACGTCTCCAACGATTGTCTGGTTGAATGCATATGCAACACTCATCGGTGAAGAGAACGTGATGGCAATCCTGAGTGGTCCATTTGGCATATTGTTGGGCCCATCTGCACCCACTGCATGGTGTCGTGGTTGCAAAGATGGACCTCCCATGGACATCGGGAGTGAAACTGCGCATCATGCAGCCTATTGTGCACAGTTTGAGACGTAACACGACGTCCTGTGTCTGCACGAAAAAAAAATTCAACATGGTGGCTTTGCCGTCAGGGTTCCTCCGAGCCATAATCCGTAGGTAGTGGTCATCCACTGCAGTAGTATCCCTTGGGCGGCCTGAGCGAGGCATGTCATCGGAAGTTCCTGTCTCTCTGTATCTCCTCCATCTCCTCCATGTCAGAACAACATCGCTTTGGTTCACTCCGAAACGCCTGCACACTTCCCTTGTTGAGAGCCCCTCCTAGCACAAAGTAACAATGCGGACGCGATAGAACCGCGGTATTGACCGTCTAGGCATGGTTGAACTACAGACAACACGAGCCGTGTACCTGCTTCCTGGTGGAATGACTGGAACTGATGGTCTGTCGCACCCCCTCTGTCTAATAGGCGCCACCCATGCATGGTTGTTTATGTCTTTGGGCAGGTTTCGTGACATTTCTGAACAGTCAAATGGACTGTGTCTGTGATACAACATCCACAGTTAACGTGTATCTTCAGGAGTTCTGGGAACTGGGGTGATGCAAAACTTTTTCTGATGTGTGTATATTCATAGAGTCATCATTTAAAGCCAGTTCTTGAAACTTTGTTAGTAGCTTTTCTCGGGATGTATTACATATATTTTCAAGAGTCGTCCGCCAGTAAAGTCTCTTCAGTATGTCTGTAAGAGTTTCCACCGGAACAAACAAACCTGTGACCATTCGTGCTGTTCTTTGTCGGTATACATTCAATATCCCCTGATAGTCCTATTTGGTGCTGGTCCCACACACTTGAGCAATATTCTAGAACCGGTTGTGAGCAGTCTCCTTCGTAGACTGATTGCACTTCTGTATTACTCTACCAACAAACCGAAGCCTACCACCTGCTTTACCCGCAACTGAGCTTATGTGATCTTTCCATTTCATATCTCTACGTAGTGCTACACCCAGGTACTTGTATTAGTTAGCCAGTTACAACAGTGATTTGCTGATATTATAGTCATAGGATACTATGTTTTTCTGTTTTGTGAAGTGCACAATTTTACATTATTGGACATTTAAAACAACGTCCCAGTATTTGAACTATTTTGAAATCTTATCAAGATCTGACTGAATATTTATGCAGCTCCTTTCAGACGTTACTTAATTATAGAAAGCTGCATCATCTCAAAAATATCTGACGTTACTATTAATATTGTCTGTAAGGTCATTAATATACAACACGAAAAGCTGGGGTACCAACACAGCGCTCTGTGGCACAACCGAAGTTACTTCTACATTTGACGTCAACTCTCCAACCCAGGTAACATGCTGCGTACTCCCTACAAGAAAGTCGTCATTCCAGTCGCAAATTTCACTTGAGACCCCATACGACCGTACTTTCGAGAATAATCGTGCGTGTGGTATTGAGTCAAACGATTTACGGAAATCTATAAGTACTGTATCTATCTTGGGGAGATACAGTATCTCGTCAAAAGTATTCGGACACCTATTAGATGGCGTTAAAGACGGTTGTACTTTGTTGCGGACACCATCAGTGAGATGCCTAAGTATCTTGGCAGCCCATTCTTTTTCAAGAGCCGAAACCAGAGAATGTACTGAGCATGGACGCTGGGGCATGGAGCGAACCTGACCTTCTAATTCATCCCAATGATGTTCAGTTCGGTTCAGATCAGGACTCTGGGCAGTTCACGGCATTTCAGGAATGTTTTTGTCTACGAGGTAATGCTTCTCAGATGCTTCTTTACGGTGGGGTGCAGTGTTGTGCTGATGCAAAAGTCACTGCCTCCAAAGTGCTCTGTAAAATATGTTCCTATCCTTTTACACATTTAGCGTTTTCTTAAGCAGCACAATAAGTGGACCACACTCTAGCCAAGTAAAACCTTTCCATTTCGTAACATTACATCCTCCGTACTTAACTGTTGGCACAACACACGATTACAGATAACATTTTCTAGTCATTCTCCAAACCGAATCCTTCCGTCGGGTTTCCAAAGGGTGTAGCGTGATTCATCACTCCAAATCACTCCTTTTCAATTATTCACTGTCCAGTAACTTTGCTCTTTACACCACTACAAAGTTCGCTTAGCATTGACTATAGACATGTGTGTGGCTTATGTGCAGCTTTTCGACGATTCTATCCCATCCTTGCGTACAGTCGTTGTGCCAGCCAGCACTTTGCAGCTCACGACTGATACCTTCCACTGGTCTCATGTAACTTTTTACTATCATCGGCCCCAGTGCTCGCGCGATCGCTTTCCGTCAGTACATAAATTCTGCTGACGGCAAGTGTGGCCGAGCGGTTGTAGGCGATTTAGTCTGGAACCGCGCAACTGCTACGGTCGCAGGTTCGAATCCTGCCTCGGACGTAGGTGTTTGAGATGTCCTTAGGTTAGTTAGGTTCAAATAGTACTAAGTTCTAGGGGACTGATGGCCTCACATGTTAAGTCCCATAGTGCTCAGAGCCATTTGATCCGTTTTGAACCAGAAAGTCTGCTTGTTTTTGGTGGAGCTAATGGTTGTTTCTTCGCGTTTCCGTTTCATAACTACATCACTAAAAGTCGACTTCAGCAGCTACGGAACGGTTGAAATGTCCCTAATGGATTTATTACCCAGGTGACATACTGTGACTTGCCTACGATCAAAGTCAGTCAGCCCTCGTAACTGACCAATTTTGCTATTACTGCTTCTGTAATGACAACGCAGTTTCCCCCGCCTCCCTTTATACTGGAAGCTCCACCACTCGAGACATCTAGTGATCATTTCCGAATTATATGTAAATTTCCAGATACTTTTGATCATATAGTGTATACCGACCTAAGCGGCTGCAACAAATGACTAATTGAGGTGGCCCAGCTCCAGGGAACGAGCGTCTTGGAAACGGCGAAGCTGATCGGTGTGCTAACATCGTTATCGTGGTTGAAAGAGGGAGAAACCATGGGTCGGCGACAAGGTGTTGGACGTCCACGCTTCGTCACAGAACATGGAGGCAGGAAGCTTGCGCGCTCTACAAAGCAGGACAGGCGACGATCTGTGGTAGGTCTGACAACACAGAACAGTGCTGGTGCAGGCAAAAGTGTTTCGTCGCACACAATTCACAGCATACTGTTGATCATGGGGATGCGCTACAGGCGCCCCCTACATGTTCCCAGCTATCTAACGACATCGCTAATTGCATCATATACTGCGTCTGCAATAGTGAAAAGTGGTTCTCGATATTCACATGCTTGAAGTATTGTGAAATATAGTCCTAATAGTACTGTGAAGATGGGCACAGGATCATGGCGATCAGAGCGTAGACCAATGGAAACTTGTCGGCTGGTCGGATGAATCCTGTTCCTTATTACAACAGGTCGATCGTCGTATCCAGACACGTCGTCATCCATGCGGACGGCTTTTCGAAACAGGTACCACAACACGGACTCAGCCACAATGGGCATTATTTTGCAGTAGGGGACATTTACCGGACCTTCCATGGGATGTGTCGTGACAATGGAAGGCACCTTGACATCTGTGGACTACGTGAACATTACTGCGCAACACCTTCATCCCTACGTGCTTCATGTCATCCCGATGTCCATAGTATCTTCCAGCAAGATAAATATCCGTGTCACAAAGCCAGAATTGTGGTACAGGGATTTGAGGAGCATAGTGAACTCACGTCAACGTCTTGGCCATCAAGTTCGCCTGATATGAACCCGATGTAACATATCTTGGACGTTATGACAAATGACGGGAATAGCGTTATACGTGCGTAGGCATCTGGTGCCACATACATCTGGAAACTTACCCAGGACTTCTCGAATGCATGCTACGCTGTATCGTTGCTGGGTTGCGCTCCAAAAGTGAATCAACATGCTGTTAAGCAGTTGGCCATAAAGTTCGAGCTCATAGGTATACGAGGGCAAATCAGTAAGTTTTTGCCCCTATTTTTTATTAGCCGTAGAAAGGTACATACTGGTAATGACAAATATACATCCTGTTGTACATACTTTACATTATTATTCCACATAGTCCCCATACTGGTTCACAGATTTTTCCCTTCGCAGCACTGAATCACAGATGCCTCTGCGCTAGGAATTCGTCCGGCTGACTATGGAACCACCGTTGGACTGCTGTTTTGACTTCATGCTTACTTGTGAATCGCTGTCCTACCAGGAACTTCTTTAGCGACCGAAAAAGTGGAAATCGCGTTTTTCTTTAATAACTCGAAAACCGTAAACTCCAACGAAAACGTGTCTTAGTACACAATTAAACGAAATTAAATTTGCTACAAAAAAGGTCCTATTTATTTTTTGTCTAGGACTAACAGTTTGCGCAAAGAGATCGCGGGAATATTGAAAATCCCGCGCGACGCGTGTGCGCTGTAGCTTACGTACTTTTTGTAGGCCATTTGAAGTGGTTTTCCGACTTGATAGGCCACAAGCGTCCTGTATCAAAATGTTCGTCTCAACGTCGTGTATTTACTGTCGTTCCTTGTAAACAATGACAATGAATAATACAGAAAACAAATAGAAATATACATTAAAAGTGTTGTAGCTCGGAAACCATTCGGAATAGGGTATATGTTCACATCAAGTTTTTTGTTCAGAATCAGTAATGATATCACCTGTCAAAGCACTTACTTTTCCTCCTGACTTCCAGTGTATACATAATTATATATATATATATATATATATATATATATATATATATATATATATATATAATTCAGTTTGCACGGAACACTTGATGTGGGTATGCTACTTCACTTATCCGGATTTTTTTCTAGTCGTTAGTTATTTACTTATATGTTTCATAGACCATCTGAACGATTATTTTATAGAAACGACGAGGAACGATTCAGTTTACAGGATATGTATATTAGTGTTAACATTACCGAACCCATTATTATTTTTAGTCCTGCTCATGCAACTATACATAATTTTTTTATTGTTTGCCATTTTTAAGCACAAATTCATCAACGGAATAGAAAGAGTTGTCCAGGACAAATAATTTTAAATTAGATTTAAAACTTGCTTCGCTGTCAGACATTTTACGTTATTGGGAAAATAATGAAAAATTTTGTTGCTGCATACTGAACTCCTTTCTCATCTACTGACAGCTTGAACAGTGGGTAATAATGGTAATTTTATCCCTACTGCCGTAGGCATGTACATCAGTGTTCTTAGATTGTGATGGATTATTTATGACAAATTTCATTAGCAAACATACGTTTGTGACGGCGCAGTTAAAATGCCCAGCTTCTTGAAGAGATACCTACATGACGTCCTTGGAGAAACACCATAGATAATTCTTACCCCTCTCTTTTGTGCAATCAACATTTTTTTTGTAAGTCTTGAGTTACCTCAGAAAATTACTCCTCAAAACATTACTAAGTGGAAATTGTAAAATGTGTCAAGAGATTGATACGTTTGTTTACAAGATCAGCAACTGTGGAAGAGGAAAAGTAGCTGAACTCAATTGTTTTTCTATCAAAAGCTTGTACTGATGAAATGAAACACGTTTCTTCAGAAAGGAGGATAATAATAATAATAATAATAATAAAAAAAAAAATAATAATTGCGGTACATTCGAGGCGAGATATAATGAAACATAAGAATAAGAAATCGTTATGAAATTACCATTTGTTAATTGATAGTGCCACAGTAAAGTTAAACCGGACCATGCTGCTCTGGCTAATGTAGGCTGTGTTGGCGATACTCGCATGAATGTCTCGAAAAATACCATGGTGGCTGTCCCTAATGTTTTAATTATCACATCGAAAAATTAAAGTTACATGATGTACTTTATTGTTACAAGTTGATTCTTGCAAAGAAGAAAGCTCCCAACAATGCTGTTTATTTACACATATAGCGGCGTTACCGGTTTCTAATCAACTGGATAATCTTCAGATGGCTGTTCACATTTACATTACATTAGTTGTTTACGTTAGTTTTAGGTTGTTTTTTTCCCTCTCGTGGCGAAAGTTCCTTGACGTGATGTACTCTACAGCAGAAAACTGCGTGGAAACGGTCATCAAGATCCCTCTTCCTTATCCCTTTAGATATCTGCCCGTGGAGTAGTTGGAATATGAAGTCTACAAAGAAAAAGTAAACGCAAGAGACAAGTCGGTCATTCGGATTGTGAACAGTGCTGTTTTCATGAAAGAAGATCAGGGCAACCTCAGAAGAGCTACATGTGGGGTTGTTGAGAGAATTCGAAACTGCATAGAAGTCTTAGGCGTAAGTTATGAAAATTAAATTTGAAACAAACGTTTGACTTCGCTTAACACCTTGTGTCAGTATTTGTTTAGGTTACATTATTTCAGTTGTATCTCTGTAAACTTCAAAATTGGACGCGTGTTATATGGAATGTTTAATATGAGTTAGTCTATACTAGCACCTCCTAAGATATTGACTGTTCCTCGTAAAGCAACATGTATTGTTAACTTTTGCAGCCATTATTTCTTAGCTATTACGGGTTTAGCTATCATTTCCGACAAACCAGATGCCTATATCTAGGACCGTTCCATTGAAATATTTTTTGTTGTCAGATAAAGCTAGTGCTTAACCTGTATTTAAATAATTTTCGAGTTTGTAAACTTATTACAGTTCATAACTGAGCATCCACAGAAAGGGGTAAATACTAGAGGCCTACGCGCATAAAAGAAATGAACTCCATGTCCTTACCGCATCTTTAAGTGCCTCATTTGTGCCCGCAAGTCTTCCATCCGCATCCGCGGATATAACCATTTTGTAAATCATTTCAACCCGTTTGGCACGTCGCAGCTATAACGATAGTATTGCTCTCGAGACAATTTTCGTCTGCTAAAGTCGGACTTCTTAATTTACATAACGCTGACAAAGTAAGAAGATAATAACCAGAAGCGGATCAGTGAGTTTTCGTACGGAAAATTTGCGCAACGTTGGGAAGCTGTCACATATTACTTGCTGTTTAGTCACAGCGTTCATTTAAAAAATTCACTTTAATTCACCATACTTTTAAAGAATGTTAACTCGATACGCTTTTAAGTGCAATATATGTTGCATTGTGTACTTCAAAATATGTTTAAGAGGAATACTGATAGATTCACTGATTTTATACTGAACGTATGTGATTCACATGCAGAATCAGACAGTGATGCGGGAATATTCCAGTCGCTGGAATATCCTGGCAGGGCCTTCTGATATCTTTGTGGCAGCGTTCGGCAGTTGCTGGAATGACGTCTGTACTGTAGAGTGTAGAGCAAGCAGAAATGACTGAGATGTAAGGTTGTTACTGGTACAAAGGAAACGTGTTAGACGAGAAATGCTATGGAAAACCAGGAAGAAGAGCCTTCTAGGAGTCAACAATGCTTCTACCCTTTACAGGAGAAAGCCCACTGAAGCCAACGCATTGGCACTCCGTAACAGATGGGTAATAATAGTGACTCAACATAAGAGCATTACTGTTATCGGACGTATGTAACATAAATAGACCATATCCTTCAACTTCTCACAACAAAGTGATCGTTACCGAGAATATCCACAGGTATACCCACAGACCCTAAATATCCGCATTGGCACAGGCTTTTGTCTTCAGTGTAGTGATTGCTGAGGGTACCCGCTCATATATCCGCGAATATCCACAGACCTCTATGAATAGCGTTCCATGCAGTAAAGTTAATATGAAGTAGCAAATGCTAAAAACGAACAGGAAGCACAAGTAAAATGTTTGCACGTAATAGATTTTCAAATTCCCAAAATCATTCCTATCTGTAACTAGTGAATGGCACTGTCATGCATTGATATCTTTCGCAATAATATAAATACTCATACCGTTGCGTGCTATGAAAATCTTTGAATATTTAACAGCGTTCTTGACGCCGTCTCGCATCCCGTACAAGGAAATTAGTTTTATCTGGCACAACACACACACACACACAACATTTTAATGCTGTTCATCTTGCAGATAAGAGTAATTATTTTTGGTCTCTAGCAGTCAAATTTTGTTTTTACCAAACATGTTTTATACAATTGCTCGTCACCTTCAGTACGTTTTAAGTGTCCTATCTTTTATGTAATCCGTAACAGCAAGGTGACGTGAACTGTGTAGCAGGGCTGTGATATGCAGTTATGTGAAAACTTTTATCAAATACGGCTGAGTCCATAAGCGCTCACAGAAGTGTCAGTCGTCATAAAAAGCGTAAGACACATGAAAAACACTGAAATGTAAGTAATATGTTCGTGAAACATTTTTGGTAAAAAGTAAATTTCATTTATTATCCCTCGCCTCGAATGTACCGCAATGATTATCGCTGTCATTACTATTCTCTTCCTTTCTGAAGAAACGTATTTCTTTGCATCAGTATAAGCTTTCGATAGAATATGAACTTCTCAAACAATTAAGTTCAGTTACGCTTCCTCTTCGTACAATAGCTAATCTTGAAAACAAACGTATCAACGTCCTG
Source organism: Schistocerca piceifrons (assembly GCF_021461385.2). NCBI lineage: Eukaryota > Metazoa > Arthropoda > Insecta > Orthoptera > Acrididae > Schistocerca > Schistocerca piceifrons. The sequence continues at coordinate 356,376,246 of NC_060145.1, forward strand.
ACGTATTGTGCATATTTACACTCAGTAATGTCGTACTGAATGATTCTCTGGGGTAACTCATCACTTAGAAAGAAAGAGTTGATTGCACAAAAGCGAACACTAAGAATAATGCGTGGTGTTCACCCATGGACGTCATGCAGTTATCTCTTCAAGGAGTTTGGTATTTTAACAGTACCGTCACAATACACAGATTCGTTCCAGGATGTTCCTAGCAAACTCAGTACGTCTAGGCCTATCATTTGGTGCAAGTTTGCAGAGTTGCGCTTTATATGTGCCGAAATGTAGCCTCTTCTGATAAATCTTCATCACAGTGATCCGAGATACGCCTGCTTCTCTGGAAACGCGACGCGTCGATTTTTGTGAACTGAGTTGAAATGTTGCATGCACAGTATCAACAGTGACGTCACTCACTCCAGGTCTACCGTTCCTTGCCTTGTCACCCACACTGTCAGTCTCTCTAAACTTTCCATATCATCCCACGACGCTCTTCACATGTGGTAGATCTCGACCTTAGACACATCGGAACCGTTGCTGAACCATAATAAGCGACCGTGTTTCATAAAAACACTTTGGACTTCACAGTGACCGCAACACTCCGAAATTACGCTACGTGTAACAGAGAGAGAGAGAGAGAGAGAGAGAGAGAGAGAGAGAGAGAGAGAGAAAATCACATACTGTCAGAGCACATGTTGAAGTCTACCCATGAAAACTTCATGAATTAAGGTACCATTTGCAACAGCCGCATAGCTGTATATAGCATAGTTTCTTACAAATAAATTTTTGTAGTCAGGGCTAGACCTTATGCTCAGGGATAGACCTGATGCTCACACTGTCTACACTTTCGTATCCTCTGAATCAGTGATCGAAACCGGGGTTACGGAAGTAAACACTGTGTTGTCCACGTATTTCTTTTAAAAGAGCTCTTTTTGTAGCTTGCGCCTGCTATGATCCCCGAACGACTGGGATCTTCAGTTGCAGTTCTGGTAAGAACATAGGACATTTCCTGAAAATATCCATCTTTTCTATTTTTGAGGAGCGAATGCTAGTTCGGTTTAGCTGCATCGTAACTGATTATAATGTGATGTTAAACTGTGTGGCCCCTACATTTTGTACGCATTCTAGTACGTCGTTTGCGTTTATAATGTTCAGTAGGTTAGTTTATAAATTACTTTCTACTACCAGTCACGTTTCGGGAAATGACTCTGATTTTCAAGGGTGTATTTCTTCGTACTATGCCATTTTTTCGTAATGTTTTCTATGTACGAGGCTTTGCTTTGTTTTGTTGACTTTACTGCAATATATAAAAAACTGCAATCTTAGTTAGATATCGATTTTTGTGAGTAGTTAGTTGCGAAATTTATAACGGACAATACCAGAAATATAACTTACCTTGCTAGTGACGGTACAGCACGCGCCGCGGGGAGGCCGTGCTCGGTTCGTAGCTTGAGGAAGCCCTGTGAGACGAGAAGCCAATCACACGCACATCCTCGTTGATCAGCTCCCAGTGTTCCACGGATGACTCAGTTGTGGCACAACCCACCTCCTGCTATCGCTACTGGACTTGACATAAGACACGCTTTTTAATTTTTTATTTTGGCTTTCAGCAGGTTGACTATTTAGTCACAGTATTGCACTGAATAGGTAACCAATTTTTGTACGAAACGAGACACAGAAACTTCCAAAGAAGAAAAAGAAACAATACATGTAGTAACTGCTGTAAATGAACATTAGCTGTCCCGAAATTCCCTGGAAGATGAAAACTGTGTGCCGGACCGAGACTCGAACTCGGGACCTTTGCCTTTCGCGGGCAAGTGCTCTACCAGCTGAGATACCCAAGCACGACTCACGCCGCGACCTGACAGCTTTACTTCCGCCAGTACCTCGTCTCCTACCTTCGAGTCTCCGTCCGGCCCACAGTTTTAATCCCTCAGGAAGTTTCATATCAGCGCACACTCCGCTGCAGAGTGAAAATCTCATTCTGGATTAGCTGTCCCGTTTATTCAGGGACCACCGACATGTACAAATTCTACATTAATAATATTAAAAAATATACAGAAACCTTTGCAATTATAATGAGACGACAATAACTACTGGAGTCCAATACACTTCCGCAATTTAAATATTAAAAAATAATGTAGAGCAAGCATTAAATAATCGTTAGATGATAATGAAAAGATCCCTATACGCCTTGGATCTAGAATCTGATATAATACAGTTTTACGTAAAGAGAGAAAGATATATTACATTTTTTGTATTCAGTTTTTTCTTAATACAAATAAATGAAATGTAATTTAAATTCTGCAATGAACTATTCACAGAAACTCGTTTACTTTATGTTAAGCTTACTACCATGTGCTAGAGAAATTTCACGATGAATCTGCATCCTAGTATTCATATTACGGTGTTCCTTCTGCATCTAAAGTCATCGCATAATGGTATCATGGTACCATAAGGTTGTATTCATCCAAAGATCTTTATCGTAACCATTAACTATCCATCCGCGTTGTCATTTTGCGTAAGCTCTTTTCTATATTACTGCAACGAATTCGGTGCGCCGGGAATGGAATATGACTAATGCTGCTATTGATGGAAGTTTGTACGGCAAGATTATCTATATTTTCATTAAATAATCATTGCAGTGAGATTTTATTGACAAGAAGTTTACCTTTTCCACAACATCGTTCCACCTGCTGAACTATGCGCATAATCAAGAATGAAACAGTTAGTAGAAACCGAGATGGGATAAGACCGATTTCGGAGAATTATATCTTAGGGGACAAATGAAAAAGAACACTCCTATAGTAATAAGAGTTGTAAATTTAGAAAAAGCTTTAGACAATGTTGGCTAGAATACAGGGATAAAACTTAGGTGGGGAAACGGTATACGCAACTTGCAAAAAAACCAGTCCAATTTCTGAGAACCGAAGGACGTGAAAGGGATGTAGTAACGGAGAAGAAAGCAACATACGGTTACAGGTGGTACCTGATATTATTCAATCTGTGCATTGAGAAAGAATTAAAGGCAAGGAACGGTAAGTTTGGAAACGGAATTAATGTGCAAGGAGAAGACATAGAAACTTTAAAGTTAGCTAAATTGCAATTCTGTCAGAGACAGCAAAGGACTTGGAAGGCCAGTTTAAATGAATGGTTAGTACCTTGAAATATATGTTATAAACTGAACGTCAACAAAACTAAAACAGATTAACAGCTTATAATCAAATTAAATTAGATAACGCCGTGGAATTACATTCGAAAATGATATGCTAAAAGTAATAGATGAGTTTTACGATTTGGCCAGAATAGTGACTGACGACGCTAGAAGTAGAGGGAAAATATAAAATGTAGATTGGCAAGACTAAGAAAAACTTTTTAGCCACAGTAATTTTTAGAAAATATAATGCACGTTTAAATCTTAAGAAGTCTTTTCTGTAAGTATTTGCCTGGAGTGTAGCCCCATCTGGAAGTGAAACGTGGACGATAAAGGGTACGGACAAGAGGAAAATAGAAGCTTTTGAAAACTGAATGGGATTAGATGGGTATACGAAGTACTTAGCTAAGATGTATTGAATCGAACGGCGCACGTTTGTGGCAAACTTGACTAAAAGAAGGGATCAGTGACGGAACGCTTCCCGAGACGTCAATAAATAGTAATCAATTGAGGACACAAAGTCTGAAAATGAGCCCTTTGCCGGCCGCTGTGGCCGAGCGGTTTTAGGCGCTTCAGTCCGGAACCGCGCTGCTGCTACGGTCGCAGGTTCGAATCCTGCCTTGGACATGGATATATGTGATGTCCTTAGGTTAGTTAGGTTTAAGTACTTCTAAGTCTAGGGGACTGAGGACCTCAGATGTTAAGTCCCACAGTGCTTAGAGCCATCTGAACCATTTTTTTGAATGCCCCTTTACATACATCTCCAACTTACGACATTCAAGTTTTTCTCACGATCTTTCACCGATACAGATAACTTGTGTGATGTTAGCGTTAATGACAGTGACAATATTCTATGCCACCGTTAAATGGTGCTTAGCACCACAACACATTTTGCGGAAAAAATGGCCATTTTCCTTTTGTCATCGAGCGTCGATGCCCATCTGGCGAATCGCAGATTTCCACTGTATTACTATGTGAGCCCAGAATGTGCGTCTCCCTCTGTGACGGGTTTCTGCTTTACGCGCTTTAACCGACTGGGGATGCTATTACAACAAGAACCGTGTATTTTAGTAGACCACGAGACGTATGTGATACAAATTTTAGGGTTTCGTGTTACGTATGAATTCTTACCTAATTTGGTAGGTAAAATATTTTTGTTCGCTGGGAGGCTGATGTATCTATTAGTTTTGTAAGTGATTAGTAAGCCATGTTTCCTGAATCATTGTTTTAGATTTTGTTCAGCTCTATATTTTAGCACCAAATTTTAAAGTTGACAAGCCACCCATAATAACAGTTCACTGACTTGTGGAAGATGTCCGACACAAAACACGAGTGTATGGAATAGAGGACCAGCTTCATGTACCAGCAAGTAGTAAACAGTATATGGTTCTTAACCGAGAGCAGTTTCTGGCGTAAAACTGTTTACTGGCGTACCGCAAGGGAGTAGGACCACTATTATTATTATTATTATTACTATTGGTAGTAGTAGTAGTAGTAGTAGTGGTAGTAGTACCTGCGTACGGATCCTGTTTCTTTACGCAGTGCTTGTTGATTCGCTTTCCTGATCATCCATATGGCATTTCAGTCTTTCTTTCGTGGGATATATTTCTTTCTTCAGTTCAGTTGTCTCCTGGTCTCTCTCTCCCTCTCTTTTATTTTATTTTTTATTTTTTTAAAATATCGTTGTCTGGCTTTACTACCCAGCAATTTACGTTTTGACCTAACAGTTTCCGGCCTTCTGCTTCTACTAATTCTGTGCGCTTACTCGAGTTTCTTTCTAATCTGTTGGCTCCATAGTGCCATTCTTTAATTTTGGTGTAAATGTTATAATCATGTGTGTAAGCCTGATTGCTGGGTTTTTTCAACACGTACATAAAATCTTAATCTATGTTTTCTGATGTCTGCCATCAAGTTTAACAATTCCTTTATTGCTTTACGGGATTTTAGTCGGTATCTGTTATCGTTCTTTTTCCTGAACCAAGAATTTTCGTCAAAATCTTCAGTCCATCGTCTGCATGCTTTCCAGATCACATTTTCTCTTGCGAATTGCAATTTCCTTCTTATACAGAACGTCAGATTTGATCACCGTGTTGTAATATCTGGCTTTTGTATGTAAGGTCATCATGGGCTCCTGCAGAAATTTTTCCAAGAGAAGCATGCCATACCTTACCACACCGCATTCGGCGAGTCTGAACACATGTCTTGCACAAGGTATTAAATTTGAGGAAGGAGGACAGAAAACATATTGTATCTGAAACGGTTGATAGTTATGGGATTAGTATTTTTAAGATAGATTACTTTGATATCCAAAAGGTAAGCATATTCGATTGTATATTAAAAGTACATCTTTTTTGTTATTAATATGAATGATTCCACCTTTTAGATTCAACGATCTAAAATTTCGTCTTCGTATGCTTAAATTCAGGGTATCCAACAAATGATGAAATATAGCTGGAGAATACAAACAAAAATTAATTTATAGCCGCGTAATGTGATAAGAATCGAAAATTAAAAATCTGAAAAAGAATGAAGAACATTTGAGAAATCTAGTTGGACATGAACAGAAATAACATACATTAGCAAAACTCCTCGAAAATGAAGGAACAGGGTGTAAACTTGAAAAAAAAAAGACTTACTAGAGTTTATGCCATTTACAGCACCTTGTTTGCGTGCAAAACTCATCTAATCACGTTAGTAGATTTATTTCATCAATTTCATGATTTCTTTTTTTTATATTGAGTGACAAAACCAAAATCTAGCAAAACGTGTTTTTGGAACTCCGTTCTGGGATTTATTACGTAATATGTAGCCCAGGGCCTGTTGCCCACGTGATGAACGCTAGAAATCTTTCCAAACCACCCTCAGATTGGCCGGCAGAATCAACTTTTAACAGCCTGTCAGTGAATAAAGTCACCCCTAGTCCCTTCAGTTCATCACATTACTGTAGTGCCTTACCAAATGGACTACTGAGTCCGTAGCTCTATGGCTGCGTGTGACACTCTTATGCCTCACAGAGAGATCGTTTAATTTCATTCTTTCTCCCGCCCTGTCTGTTGTTTCGATTGATGCGTGAGAAATCATAGATTAAGTACAGATGGCTGCGTTTTTCCGAGTCCACTGTAATACACTCCTGGAAATTGAAATAAGAACACCGTGAATTCATTGTCCCAGGAAGGGGAAACTTTATTGACACATTCCTGGGGTCAGATACATCACATGATCACACTGACAGAACCACAGGCTCATAGACACAGGCAACAGAGCATGCACAATGTCGGCACTAGTACAGTGTATATCCACCTTTCGCAGCAATGCAGGCTGCTATTCTCCCATGGAGACGATCGTAGAGATGCTGGATGTAGTCCTGTGGAACGGCTTGCCATGCCATTTCCACCTGGCGCCTCAGTTGGACCAGCGTTCGTGCTGGACGTGCAGACCGCGTGAGACGACGCTTCATCCAGTCCCAAACATGCTCAATGGGGGACAGATCCGGAGATCTTGCTGGCCAGGGTAGTTGACTTACACCTTCTAGAGCACGTTGGGTGGCACGGGATACATGCGGACGTGCATTGTCCTGTTGGAACAGCAAGTTCCCTTGCCGGTCTAGGAATGGTAGAACGATGGGTTCGATGACGGTTTGGATGTACCGTGCACTATTCAGTGTCCCCTCGACGATCACCAGTGGTGTACGGCCAGTGTAGGAGATCGCTCCCCACACCATGATGCCGAGTGTTGGCCCTGTGTGCCTCGGTCGTATGCAGTCCTGATTGTGGCGCTCACCTGCACGGCGCCAAACACGCATACGACCATCATTGGCACCAAGGCAGAAGCGACTCTCATCGCTGAAGACGACACGTCTCCATTCGTCCCTCCATTCACGCCTGTCGCGACACCACTGGAGGCGGGCTGCACGATGTTGGGGCGTGAGCGGAAGACGGCCTAACGGTGTGTGGGACCGTAGCCCAGCTTCATGGAGACGGTTGCGAATGGTCCTCGCCGATACCCCAGGAGCAACAGTGTCCCTAATTTGCTGGGAAGTGGCGGTGCGGTCCCCTACGGCACTGCGTAGGATCCTACGGTCTTGGCGTGCATCCGTGCGTCGCTGCGGTCCGGTCCCAGGTCGACGGGCACGTGCACCTTCCGCCGACCACTGGCGACAACATCGATGTACTGTGGAGACCTCACGCCCCACGTGTTGAGCAATTCGGCGGTACGTCCACCCGGCCTCCCGCATGCCCACTATACGCCCTCGCTCAAAGTCCGTCAACTGCACATATGGTTCACGTCCACGCTGTCGCGGCATGCTACTAGTGTTAAAGACTGCGATGGAGCTCCGTATGCCACGGCAAACTGGCTGACACTGACGGCGGCGGTGCACAAATGCTGCGCAGCTAGCGCCATTCGACGGCCAACACCGCGGTTCCTGGTGTGTCCGCTGTGCCGTGCATGTGATCATTGCTTGTACAGCCCTCTCGCAGTGTCCGGAGCAAGTATGGTGGGTCTGACACACCGGTGTCAATGTGTTCTTTTTTCCATTTCCAGGAGTGTAGTTCTGCCGTGTAAATCTGACTGCAATGTTTACAAGCCACCGTGGGTCTTGTTTGTCCACAGACAAATGGTAAACTGCTGTTGAAATTCCACAGAAGGAAACAGCACAATTTCTGATGAACGGCGTGAAAACCCAAAAAATCACACGACAAGTAGCCACCGCTAAAGTCACAGTATTTCCCGCCGCTCTCGGCGATGTTAAACCTGCAGTTTCGTAGAGTCTCAGTCAACAGTTGCTATAAATTTGTAAGAACTGTGTAACGAAAAAAAAACCCTTATCCCAGACTCCAGGAGGGACAGGTGCTCATTCTTGTGGACACCTATGGTGCTCATTCACATTTTGTTGTAGATGTCCCGCTTTCTCCCGAACGCTCTCTTGAATTTCTGTAATCGAACTCGCTGTGCTTTCTTCTCTAGCCCTGTGAACAAACCGAGATAGTAGGCGCAAATTCAAGCGTCCCGGAGACGCGTAGCGTAGATGACAGCGTACGAGACTGCTTAGCCTTTGCCTCGGATCCGATCATTTCTACCATCCCATGTTCAGTTTGTTTATTGCGCTGTTGTTCGGTTTTAGGAAACCAGACGAAGTAGACGCTTGAAGACACCGTCTCTGGTGAGCCGCTTGAATTTGCTCGCGCAACTGCCCGATTGCCTAAATTCAATGCCGGTGAACTCGGAAAGGACGCAAAGTACCGAATTTTTTTCTTAACAATTATTTACCATCACAAACTATCCTACAACACCCGTAAAGTTTCTTACAGTGTTTCTGACCACCCTGTATAAATGAATTAGTGGCTAACGTTTGCAAGCTCGATGTCGTTGTTCATAGATAATCTCAATGAGAATAATGGACCATTTCTACGAACTGTGCGAACAGCAGGTGCGAGATGTAACAACTAAAACTCGATGACATTTCATATGCCACGACCTCCTTTTATACAGAATACGAGAAATTTCTCTACTCTTGTATAAACCAGCTGAATACATGAAGATGGTTGGATATGATGATGTCTATTTAACATTAAGGATTATGTGTAGACACTACATGTAGAGTTATGACTTGAAAATAGCACACACGCCTAAATCGTAATTGTCAGAGAACAGATCCAGCGAAAGTGCAGGAAGGACTTGCTTCTGAAATGAGTCGGTTACTTTGTTCAATCTGGGTCACAACGACTGGGATTTTCTGTGCGAACGAGGCATTGCTGTCGTTAAAAAGTGTTGAATTCGGCAGAAGTAAAGTCCAATTCAGCGTCCCTCTATGCTAATTAAATTTTCTTGGATTTCTCAACTGTAGAAACGAATACTGGGGAAATTTTGAGGGCAGGATTGTTACGGCATAAAGTCAACCCCCGGCACGCAAGTCGGGAATGATAGAGGAGAGGTGGCTGTGAGAAGACGTTAGCCAATCGCACGCTGACCGACCCCTCTCCAGGACGACAACGCGACAGCAGTGGCACCTATGTGGAGGGGACATAATCGCCGCGACCGTCTGGCGACGCCCCAGTTGAATAGTAACTTCAAGACCAGCGTATTGGACAGAAGTGTCAACTCTCGTTACTTCGCTTGTACACAGACTTGTTTAACACTGAAGTAGCTTGATTGTTTTGTACATAGCCCTGTGCTTGCGACACATGTGTGTCATTGTCAAAGTTTTTGAAATAAAACCCATTGATACGACTTGTTTGATTTGACTGTCTAGCGAACCGAGTACGAAGGGTTCCTAGATACCCCATATTTGACTAAAAGGAGACACAATATTTGACAACGAGGCTGGACGTAATAAGGACACAGCCAATCTCTTGCAGATACGTTAGCACTCCGTCTGTTAGCACCTAGGCATCGACGATACATCTGACTTTCATTTCATTGCTTATCCTTTACACTGTTCTAAACACAGGTGAAACTTAAGCCTTTCATGATATACTTGATCTTGAAAGTAGAAAGCCTCGTGCGATAGAACAATTAGACGAATGCGGTATATTGTGTACCTCTAACTTTAAATTATAAATTGTTTCGCTGGCATCTAGCAAAGCGTTGAAGTATCCCGCGCGACGTAAGCCCTCTATTATTCCATGAAATTTCTCTCAGAAGTGAGCCATGCGGACTGGAGGAGGTTTTACGGCACATGGGAAATGCCACTCATTGACTGCCACGTTGTGAACAAACTGTGATCCATCAGTAGCATGAAAGCAAGGAGGACGATTGTGAAGTTGATGTAGAAACAGTACTCACAACTTCACCGCCATCCGATGAAGGAACGATATTTAATGCTGGCTTGTCTGTTTGCCTCCACGTCGATGTGGGAACACCAGTTTCGTCACCGAATGGGAACTACCTGCACCGCTGCAAGGACTCGGGCAACAATAACATAGTTCCGACAGAACGACCAACGCAGTGGTGCAGTGGGTAGCGGTGAGGGCAAGGCCGCGCGCGGCTAAACGACCTTGGCGTCGCGGCTACTGGCGCGGAGGTGCCGGGTTCGGTTCCCAGTGGCGAGATGTATTGTTCGCCGAAAAGACTTAGACTAGTGACGTCAACAGCATCCAAGTTCCCCAAGACGAAGGGTTACGGCACACGGAAAGGCATGACATCAGTTAAATTCAGTTTGCATTATGTCTGCAGACTGTACCCTAGTAGATAAGAAATGTTTGTGTTAGGTTAGAGTCACTGACAAGCATGAATATTACCGAATCACTCGTGGTTGAAAAATACTAAAGTATATAATACAGCGAAAAACTAAACGATCGCTAAAACTCTGGCTCGGAGAACATTAGTTCGCATTCCGATGAAATGTAGGTAGGCCCGAAGCATTGCTAATCCTAGGGTTTATCTTACAAAGTATGTTAACAAGAGATAAACTTTATTCATAGCCTTTCTCGATTTAGAAAAAGCTAAGGAATGTCCTCTTTGAGATTCTGAAGTTAAAGGTGATAAAATAAAGGGAAGCAAAGGTTACGTACAGCTGGTGGATGCATCACACTGCAGGTGAGTCGAAGAACATGACGGAGAAAAAGTAGGTCTAGCTCAGATGAGAATTAGAAATAGGTGATGCCTAATCCCCGTGTAATTCTATCCGTATATCGCGAAAGCTGCAAAGGGAACCAATGAATAATATGGAAAAAGAATTATAATTCAGGAAAAAGAAATAACAACTTTAAAGTGTGCACATATTGTAATTCCGTGAGAAATGGCAAACGATTTGGAAAATCAGTTGAATGGAAATGGTTTTGTCTCGAAAAGGTGCTATAAGATTACATCAACAAAAGTAAAATAAGATTAATAAAGAATAGCCGAATTAGTTCAAGTATTCTTCCTAAGAGAATTAGATTACCCAATAAGCACAGAAAGTCCTGAAAAGGTTTCACTACTTGGATAGCAAAATCTGTCGACGGCTTAAGTTAAGAGGATATAAAAAGCATCCTGGCTGTAACAAGAAAAGCTCTTCTGATTTTAGAAGTAAGTTAACAATATAGATATGACTGTTAGGAATATTTTTCTAAAAGTATTCGTTTGTAGTACAGACCTGTGCAAAAATGAGAGGTATGCGATAAAGATTTTACACAAGATGAGGACAGACGCTTTCGAAACGCGATGCTAGAGAAGAACGCTGAAGGTTTGTTTCGCAGATCAGATAACTATTGAAAAGGTACTGAATTAAACTCTAGAGAAAATAAATTTGTGGGAGAAATTGACTAAAAGAAAGAATCGATTAACAGGGAACACCCTTAAGTAGCAAGGATTGGTTAATTTGGTGCTGAAGGATGTATGGGGAATAAATATAGTAAAGGGAGACAAGCTCTCAGCTACATTTTCTCCGCTCGGGGAGTGGATATTTCGTGGTCGTTAGGTTCGTATGGTCATAACGGACACGTAAGTCGACTCTGACATACCGTTGTATCGTTTTTCCACTTCTGAGGTGGCTGTATGTTCGCGAAGCGAAAGACAATAAGCTGAAAAACGTCTCTTTACTACAGTAACCAGCGGAAGTGAGTTAGAGTAGTTATGCAGAGGTGAAGAGCTTGGCGTAGGACAGACTTTGCGAGAATATCTGCCTTAAACCAGGATTGAAACCACAGCAACAAAAACAAGTACTTTTTTTAAATGAACACACCGCCATTTGACTGTATGGTAGTTTATTTAATCACGACCCCGGTTTCGGCCTTTTATGCCGTTTGCACTATCATAGCGACGCAATATATATACCAAAGTAAATCTGTTTTCATTCAATAAGACGTGCTCCGAATGTTATTTACTGATCTTTTTACAAGGTGATGATTTTACATCTGGCATATTTTTTTTAGTTTGTGGCCAATTTTGAGCTTGATATCCTGCAGTATATGTTAATGACATAAACAAAATCACTTGAAAATGGCATAAAAGGTCGAAACCAGGGTCGTAATTCAGTAAACAACAACATAGTCAAATTGTGATGCGTTCATTTAAAAATTATTGTATGAGTTCCTCTGCAACACCAAAAACTGTTTGATAACATGTACTTATTTCTCATTATTGCCCTGATCATGACAAGAGGCCAATATATAGCACAAAACAATGAGTCACTAACTAACGTATCACTGATGTAGGCGCGTTTCGAAGTTCAGCATGTCTTCTACTGGAACATATCTTGTAATGTGTATTGTTTTTTCTTTATCAATGTTCGGAGCACGCTTGAGAGGAAATACCTAAAATTACGAAACGTTGTGAAATGGAACAGTCAGAAGGGAAATGTTGACTTTTAGGAAGAAATGTAGTTCAATGACAGTAAGTAACACAACTGAGTGTTGCAACATTGCTGAGCGAAGATTACGTTTCCTGTCAGGCCGAACAGTTTCTGATAAGTTACAAATGTTTTGACAGACTTATACTTAGCCGCACATGAAACTGCAAGTTTCTACACATGTCAGAACACATCGCCGTACCTTAGATAAATAAAGCCATTTATACATGCAATTATTACTTGTGATAGAATTTGCATGCAGATAAATTTTGACGCAAATAACTATCTCGGAATGTGCACTTTGAAAAGATATCCCTGCCGTTTCTTTACAAACAGTATTGGTAATTACAGGCGGGTTTGTGGCTATTCACCTGTCGAACGTAAACATGTCTGGAGTAGCCTTACTGACATTTTCACGTAGCATAAACAGAATCGGAATATTTAAAGGAATGCCCATCCTTTTACAGTTTAAAATCCTTGTCGGAAAACAGGAGCGACGAAGGAAGAAAAAATCAGCATGATTGTCTAGTTTGCCGTTGCACGCTCCTGCTGCACATTCGTCTAATTTCCACTACAGTCAAAATACGACCACTACCGGTTTAGATACACTTCACCCACATACTTTTCGTTATACGGTTGCCACTCGGGAACTGCTGCGTTATTCTACCGCACAGTTGCACCTGCTGTGGCAGTCAGGTCGCGACTAGAACAGCTGAGCAACGGAATCCCCGTGTGAAGCGTTAGCACAGCGTAGACCGAAAAGCAGAGAGGGCTGAGAGAATCCGTACGGCGTATGCGACGAGTACGAGGGCGTGCTGGAGGTCTATGTGGACGGCACTGGCGCGTACCGCCGCTGCCCAGAGCTAAACGGACGATATCTCCGCTCACAACCGGCCGATCGTAAATTAAACTCGTACGTAGCGCGCGCTCTCACTGCCGCCGCCCCTCCCCTCGCATCCCCCCACCCCCCGCCAAGGCACTGCCCGCCCCTCCGCGCCCCCCACCCCGGAGCCCGGCCCGTCTGTCACTCAGGCGCCCTCTCTCTCTCGCGCCGGCCGGCCGTCTCCGGTCGCTACGTCCCTCGCGCGCTGCGTCTCCCATCGTACGCCTACCCACGGCTATCGCTCCTCCTACTCCTACGGTCCTCCTCCCCCTTTTACCGCATCCCGGGCTGCCGCGCCGCCGAGATCTCAAATACATTGCGTTATTATACCGGCAGCTGCCGCGGGCGCTGATACGATATTCCGGGCCCGGCACTCGCCGATGCTGCCGCCGCCACCGCCGCTTTTTATTGTAAAAACCGGGGCCTTTTATTATTATTTATCTCGGTAAAAATGCGCCCACGTCCGCGTCCGCGTCCCGGGCACGGCCGTGGCCGGCCCGGCTCTCGGGGCTCCGCGTTCTGTCGGACGCAGGTGCTGGCCGCGCCGCGCCGCGCGCGCATACCTACGCTCACATTCCTGTGCGTGGGCCGACCGCTGTCACTGCAGCCGGCCTGCACTGCGACACGGCTTCCACATGCGACCCGCCTCGCTCTCTGCTCCTGCTGTGCCCACTCCCAAGACGTCTGCCTCGGGTCGTATCAGTCGCTGGTTCGAGTCCCAGAAGGACACAAGTTGAAAAAATCTCGAGAGGCGCACTTCGCATCACCTTCAGTCATCGAACATCGTTAAAATAGGATAAAACATCAGTGCATATAGGGATACTACTACTACACTACTGGCCATTAAAATTGCTACGCCAAGAAGAAATGCAGATGATAAACGGGTATTCATTGGACAAATATACTATACTAGAACTCACGTGTGATTACATTTACACGCAATTTGGGTTCATAGATTCTGAGAAATCAGTACCCAGAACAACCACCTCTGCCCGTAATAACGGCCTTGATACGCATGGGCATTGAGTCAGAGCTTGGATGGCGTGTACAGGTACAGATTCAACACCATACCACAGTTCATCAAGTGTAGTGACTGGCGTATTGTGACGAGCCAGTTGCTCGGCCACCACTGACCAGACGTTTTCAATAGGTGAGAGATCTGGAGAATGTGATGGCCAGGGCAGCAGTCGAACATTTTCTGTATCCAGAAAGGCCCGTACAGGACCTGCAACATGCGGTCGTGCATTATCCTGCTGAAATGTAGGGTTTCGCAGGGATGGAATGAAGGGTAGAGCCACGGGTCGTAACACATCTGAAATGTAACGTCCACTGTTAAAACTGCCGTCAATGCGAACAAGAGGTGACCGAGACGTGTAACCAATGGCACCCCATACCATCACGCCGGGTGATACGCCAGTATGGCGATGACTAATACACGCATCCAATGTGCGTTCACCGCGATGTCGCCAAACACGGATGCGACCATCATGATGCTGTAAACAAAACCTTGATTCATCCGAAAAAATGACGTTTTGCTATTCGTGCACCCAGGTTCGTCGTTGAGTACAGCATCGCAGGCGCTCCTGTCTGTGATGCAGCGTCAAGGGTAACCGCAGTCATGGTCTCCGAGCTGATACTCCATGCTGCTGCAAACGCCGTCGAACTGTTCGTGCAGATGGTTGTTGTCTTGCAAACGTCCCCATCTGTTGACTCAGGGATCGAGACGTGGCTGCACGATCCGTTACAACCATGCGGATAAGATGCCTGTAATCTCGACTGCCAGTGATACGAGGCCGTTTGGAACCAGCACGGCGTTCCGTATTACCATCCTGAACCCACCGATTCCATATTCTGCTAACAGTCATTGGATCTCGACCAACGCGAGCAGCAATGTCGCGATACGATAAACCGCAATCGCGATAGGCTACAATCAGACCTTTATCAAAGTCGGAAACATGATGATACGCACTTCTCCTTCTTACACGAGGCATCACAACAACGTTTCACGAGGCAACGCCGGTCAACTGCTGTTTATGTATGAGAAATCGGTTGGAAACTTTCCTCGTGTCAGCACGTTGTAGGTGTCACCACCGGCGCCAACCTTGTGTGAATGCTCTGAAAAGCTAATCATTTGCATATCGCAGCATCTTCAAAAAAATGGCTCTGAGCACTATGGGACTCAACTGCTGAGGTCATTAGTCCCCTAGAACTTAGAACTAGTTAAACCTAACTAACCTAAGGACATCACAAACATCCATGCCCGAGGCAGGATTCGAACCTGCGACCGTAGCGGTCTTGCGGTTCCAGACTGCAGCGCCTTTAACCGCACGGCCACTTCGGCCGGCGCAGCATCTTCTTCCTGTCGGTTAAATTTCGCGTCTGTAGCACGTCATCTTCGTGGTGTAGCAATGTTAATGACCTGTAGTGTACTGCTACGTGATCAGGCCCAGTGGGCCGCACACATCTATAAGTTTCCTCCTCCACTGTATTCTGTCCATTGCTGCTATCCGCCATCCGTTCACATCTATTGACACTTGGTTTAAATCTTCTTGGAGACCATCCTTCCAACGCTTCTTGGGTCTCCTTAGCGGTCTCTTTCCTGTAGATGAGAAATACAGGAACCTCCGAGGCCATCTGTGTTCCTCCATCCGGGCCACATGGCCGGCTCACTGCATTCGTTTAGCTTTGACAGTTCCTGCTATGTTGGGCTGCTGGTATAGTTCCTCAAACTCTCGGATGTATCTGATCCTCCATTCCCCTGTATTTGCATCCAGAACCGGACCGAAGATCTTCCGAAGAACTTTTCTCTCAAAAACAAGGAGCTTATGGAAGTCCTGTTTCCGGATACTCCATGTCTCACAGGCATATAGGACAACAGGCTGGATCAGGGTTTTGTACAGTCGAGTCTTGAACTCTCTGGAGAGGTATCTGGACCGAAGCAGTTGTGCTAGGCTGTGGTAAGATCGGTTTTCTGCTTGTATTCTGGCATTGATCTCAGTGGAAAGAGCCCCTAGGTATTTGAATTCTTCCACTCTCTTGTAGGACTGGTCCCCAACCTGCGGTGATTGTAGATGATCAGCAGTCTGACAATGACCACGATTCATAACGAGGTACTCTGTCTTGGCTTCGTTTATGTTTAGCCCTAATTTTCTGGCAGCCTCCTTTAGTGCTTTGGCCATTTGCTCCATCTGTAAACTTTGAAACTCAAGACTAAGCTGGAAAGTATCTTCTGGCTGTACGTCGGAGCTCCCGTGTTGCAACACTGAATGTCTGCATTTGTGTTATTTATTGTCTTTCTACTACATTTCCCACAGCTTCGTGGGAAATCACACTGAACGTCAATGGCCACAGCCAACACGCACTTTAGCGATGCGTGGCGTGCGATACATATTACGTTAGACATTACTGTGCGGGTTTAATTTGGTAACGTTTGTTGGCGGACCCGGAAATCCTCAGCTCTTTTCACCAACAAACCAATCTACGAGCGCTATGTTCAGATTTCCGTACCTCAGTCAGTAAAATGGGAAACCCTTATACCAGTGGTTCCTAACCTTTCTTAGACCATTACCTCTCAATGTAATTAGGCATTAACCCGCCATCATTCGCCCTCACCTGTCCCCCCCCCCCTGCCTGCCGTTTGCTGCCCCATCCCCTTCCCCCACATTGTCGCCAATTTCAACAGCTAACTAAACCGTAGAATGAAAGAACATTTTTATTCTTAGAATGATGATATATATATATATATATATATATATATATATATATATATATATATTGTGTGTGTGTGTGTGTGTGTGTGTGTGCGTGCGCGTGCGTGTTTGAATGAGGGAAGAATTCGTTGTGCATCACAAGTGCTACCCACAACTCCTCAGATAAGAAAGGTAACAGCCTGCATTGAGAGCAGACACTTGTTGCAAAATATACTTCCCTTGATTTAGTCCCGTCCACTGCGGCACTTGGTTGACCTGCGCACTGCAACCCGATCTAAAATCAACCAAGTTAAAATGAGTGCACTACACATACTGTTCCTCACTTGATTGCTGCAATCTGTACTTCTGAACTTGCAGAAATTGAAAGACTTCAGGCTGCTATTGCTTTGTACCTGACCACAGTCAATAGTAGTAACAGTAATAATAATAATAATAATAATAATAATACTTTGTACAGCACTATAATAAACCTTATGTAGTTACTGCTGTGTCGTGCTGTCAATTAATTCCTTCATCTGTTTCGAAGCGAGTAATGAAGCAATTTCTGTACTACTGCAAGACATTTGCTTGAGATATCTAGTATTTGTTACTTATATGTCTCATTTTTATCATCAGCGATGTACAGGACAAAGCACGACGTATGTGTGTAGGGGGGCGGACTGTGTGATGAACCTGTAACCTCCACTGGAGTAATGTTACTAACTGACAAAAAGTAATTATTGATAACTTATATAATCAGTATTAGAATTTTACAAAATTGTGATAATAATAATGCTCTTTTGAAAATAATTTAATTTCGTGACTGAAACAGAATCGAACCGTTTAGTTTCTACCCTCAGAAAATTTTATTATTACCCCCATCCTGAGATCCACTGCCTTATAGGATGTCCGTCGGTTTGTTCACCTGTGCGACTCTTAAGACCCCTTTTGCTCAGAAGGGGGTAGACGTATCAAGTTGAAATATGTGTCATGTACTAATATATATCTATGGTGTCTTGGCGATGCAAAAAAAATTTAAGCTGCTAAGTAAGTGCAATCAAAAGCTACGATCACTTACGTCACGTATTGTGATACCCGCAGACACACTCATCAAATATATATGAATGCGTGTATTCCGTAAGAACAGACACCACGCGTTCATATATAACTAATTTTCCTAAATCGGCAATGAGTCCATAACCTTCATTGTGAATGCACGGTTTCTTTCGATGTCCAATGGGAATCTAATGCATGGAGGGCATGTACGGGCACTGTGGACAGGTGGCGATAGGTTGGAGCGTGCGTCTGCGTCGGCCGGCGAGCGAGCCGAAATAGTACGCGCATTGGCGATAAACTGTGTGTCCTGATGGCGCAGTGGTTATCACAACTGCCCAGTAAGCAGGAGATACAGGGTTACACTCCCATTCTGGCACACATTTTCACTCGTCGCCGCTGATTCCACCTAAAGCCCCGATTCGGTTATCATTTGTTCCTTCCATTTCCTTTCCTTTCTCCCCTCTCCACCCTCAATCTACATAACACTTATCAAAACCTATACGATTATTCCCTTTGACACAGAATCACTGAATTTGGCAAGAAACACGGTTTCATAGTTCGAGCAAAAGAAAACAATTCCGAAAATAGTTGACTTTTTTATAATATCAAACAAACAAAATTTTTAGTTATTTATTATCCGCTGTCTGTTGGTTAAGACCACTTTTTTCTTAGTAACGGATAGACATACCAAACCGAAATTTATGACACTTACCCAGGTCTACTGTTCCTTTTCCAGGCGTCATCACTGAGCGTACTATTCTTTCTTCCCATGCCGCACTGTTGGTTGAAGCATGGGCATGTCGTAGCGACACTTTTAAACCTGATGGTTTTGATGAGTTATGCAGAGTTGCCAGTAGCTAATGCAGATCCAGGTTGGGGATGCTGTGACAGGCTGGAGGGTGTAAAAGATGTTGCTTAAATAACCCGTTAGTTGCAAACAGCCATTGTGAGTGTGTACATTTTATAGGTCAAATCAATCTTGGTGTAAGATTCTTAGACACCACGATAAACGATAACTACGACAATGATTATATTTCTCGACTGAATGTTGTAGAAAATTTCAACAAAGATTTTAAAACCAAACCTCAAAATACAATTTTACTATATTTCTTCTCCACAGGCATGCTACCATTAATAAAGCAATGTTCTTCAGGAGCTAACACTATTATGGACAACGTCTTTTTCAACTTGCAGGTACAATGCTGTATTATTCATTCTTTTTTTTAGTCATCAATTATAAATTTCTTTCGAACTTAAGACTAAAGCAATCATTTTAATGTAACTTCTGATTTTCGTACGAACTACTGCACTCGCGTTTGACCGTAAACTCACATAGTTATGAGCGAAGATAACGCCAAAGACTCCCTGCTCTTGTAAATACCTAATCACTATCGCCTGCCAATGTTGTAGTTATACGTTTTGGTGACTGTTTTCTCGGGAAATATTTATCAGTAAAATATCTATTTCTACTTTCGACAAGAATTTAAAAAAATTGTTCAAATGGCTCTGAGCACTATGGGACTTAACATCTTAGGTCATCAGTCCCCTAGAACTTAGAACTACTTAAACCGAACTAACCTAAAGACATCACACACATCCATGCCCGAGGCAGGATTTGAACGTGCGACCGCAGCAGCCCCGCGGTTCCGGACTGCAGCGCCCAGAACCGCACGGCCACCGCTGCCGGCGACAAGAATTTAGGTCACTGGGCTAAATTTCCAAATTCGCTTTGGTTTTGAGTGAAGTGTCAGACTTCAATACCCAATACTGAATTCGTATCATAATTACGTTACTTTAATTAGCATAACTTGGAACTTAAAATATGCCTGAACACATAGAATTGCAAAAAATACGCGCACTAATCTTTAAAATTTGAGCTAACTCAAACATTATTTAATAATGAATTTTAAAAAAGGTTAAATAATTTGTGTTGTTAATTGATATAGCATGTTCATATAACTCCACAAATAATAAAGCAAATGGAAAACTACACTAGCAAATGCGAAATTACACAAAAGATTTAAATTTAAAATTTAAAAATAAAACATTCTCGTCTTGGGATTACCAGGACTGGTATCTTGTTGGTATCGGCATCGATAACAGGCAAAAACTGTAGAGATTCTCGATTCCGAGTGCGGATGAACTAGCTATGTACATGATTAAGTTTGTACGGAAATCTAAGAGCGCAAGTCATGATCTCACTTGGCCAATTTTATAAAGTCCAGGCCGTCGATAAATTGAAACCACGCGTAAAGTCGACAAATCTTTACGCAGATATATGCACAGTGTCTCCAGTATGCCTTTCGATCACGTCACATTGCAGTTTTCACTTCTGGGTGTACAATGGGCACTTAAAGATACCTTGAACAATAAGAGTCCTTTACTGAATGTCAAGTGATTGTTTCCAATCGATTTCTTCAGGCTCGGCGGGGGTAGGGGGGAGGATAATTCCATACAGCTCAAATAACATGTCAGCCGTAACAGAAGAGTGCCGCAAAGATTCAGGAGCTCTGAAGCAGGATATGTACAGATGTTCATGAAGCAGGCGGTGTGTGTGTGTCAACTGATGATTTTGTTCAACAAGTGGATCAGGCGATTCTAAGCGAAGAGGAATGTTGTCATCAGGCACTGTACTTTCTCACTACAAGACTCGGCAGCCCACTGCAGCTGCAACAAAGACTCCCTTGCAGCGTTTTCAATCAGAAGTGATCATCCTCAGACCTATTTTGGGAATAGGAAAAGTGCGCGACAGCACTTTTACGTAAGTGCAACACTATAAAAAATAGCAATGATGGTACTAGAAATAATACTAATACATCATAAACATAATCGTACGTAGTGCTGAAAGGTGCAGTTTGTCGGTAGTGGTAACAGAGCAAGAGAAAGCTACAAAAAAATACAGATGAAGCAATGGGGAAGGTTACATAGTCTATCGCGAGACGTGTGCCCACGTCAGCGCCCTCACATCGGCGAGCAATACATCAATTACAAAGTAAAGAGAATTATTAAAACAAAATGTATTTTAACACCTTTTAGTTTGTGTGATGTGTTACTAGATAAAAGTAGAAATACAAATGCGGGAAAGAATCTTACAGTAAATTGTACATTTTCGTGTGCGAGTGTGAGTGTGTGTGTGTGTGTGTGTGTGTGTGTGTGTGTGTGTATGTGCGTGTGTGTATGTGTGTGTCTGTCTTTCGCAAGACAGAAGGTGCGAATTAGTAAAAAACATCTATATTGTGTTACTTGTGTCCTCCATCTGTCAGAATACATCTTGAAGAATGTACGTTCACTTAAAAAAGAAAATGAAAATACAGTAACAAACTTAAAATGCCGCAGCCGCTTTAGAGGAGCGTTTATTCAGATTACCGGTTTCGGCAGAATACGTCGTCATCCTCGGATGTTATGCATTACACTTCAAAACACCTCGCCTGTTTGTACATTAATTTGTGTCACAAACCAAATAGACATTCCAAGAACGTATGCCGCATAGTACTGGGTGATCAAAATGTAAGTATAAATTTGAAAACTGAATAAATCACGGAATAATGTAGATACAGAGGTAAAAATTGACACATATGCTTGGAATGACATGGGGTTTTATTAGAACCAAAAAATAAAAAAGTTCAAAAAATGTCCGACAGATGGCGCTTCATCTGATCAGAATAGCAATAATCAGCATAACAAAGTAAGACAAAGCAAAGATGATGTTCTTTACAGGAAATGCTCAATATGTCCACCATCATTTCTCAGCAATAGCTGTAGTCGTCGATTAATGTTGTGAACAGCACTGTAAAGCATGTCCGGAGTTATGGTGAGGCATTGGCGTCGGATGTTGTCTTTCAGCATCCCTAGAGATGTCGGTCGATCACAATACACTTGCGACTTCAGGTAACCCCAAAGCCAATAATCGCACGCACTGATGTCTGGGGACCTGGGAGGCCAAGCATGACGAAAGTGGCGGCTGAGCACACGATCATAGCCAAACGACGCGTGGAAGAGATCTTTCACGCGTCTAGCAATATGGGGTGGAGAGCCATCCTGCATAAACCCCATGTCATTCCAAGCATGTGTGTCAATTTTTACCTCTCTATCTACATTATTCCGTGGTTTATTAAGTTTTCAAATTTATACTGACTTTTTGATCACCCGGTATATCGGAACGTTAATGAAAAACCAGTAATGTAATGACCATTAAGTATCATACACAGTGCACCGAACGTACTTGTTCATGCTCACTTAAAAGCTGCATACAGACTGTATGCGGCTTTTAAGCGAGAATGAGCATGTGTGTTCGGTGCACTGTGTACGCTGTTTTAAGATGTAATGGTTGTTTTACCGCTGACATGCCGATATACTATGCCATGCTTGTTACTGGAATGTCTACATATTATGTGCCACAAATTATTGTACGCACAGACGAGATAGTTTGAAATGTAGTGCGTAACACCCCGAAGATTCTGCCGAAACCGGTTATCTGAATAAATGTTCTACCAAAGCGATCGTGGCATTTTGAAGTTCGTTACTTCTGTTTTCATATCAGTCTAGATCGCCCCCAGAATGGTATAATGTAAGAAAATGAAGTAAAATCGGCGGCCTTAATGTAAACTGCGACAAAATTGAGAAGGAATGTCGTTATAAAAACTATAACTTTTACCAAAAAAATTACCATGTATTAGCAAAGGAGCTGCAAGGAAGACAGAAGGAAACGGAGATCTTGGTTTCCGAAGTTATGCCGTTAAGGGTGTTTTCGACTCTTTAGTCATTTTCAGTAGCCCATAATGCTTCTTCGCTATTTGATGCGTTAGCGTCCTACTAGAAGCACTATAGGCTGCCGAAAATTAGTAAATAGTCTAAACTAATATAAGAAATGAATAAAATGTATGTGATCATTGACAAATAACCTTTTTTACAGGCATTGATTTTTATAATCAGATACCCATCTGCAATATTTGAAGAATACTGTTCCTTACTCATACAATCACAGTATCATATAATCATACCACTCCCACCTTTTCTTACATCAATCCGCATTGCCAGTTTGCCTTGGCGTATCTGAACAACGCGGACTAGGTCTGTGATACCTCGTACAAACATCAGTCAACATACATTTTATAAAAAAATATTTATTGAGGTCACTGGGAGAACCAACCATCACAAAACTGTTTCATCTGGTATGAGAGACATGAGACAAGCGAAATACTCTGACATTTCAAGAATAGCGTAATAATTACAGTTCCCAAACAAGAATGGTACTAAGAGGAGTGAATAGTGCAGAGTTATCAGCTGCGAAAATCTGGTACGAAGTATTTACAGAAGAATGGAAAAAAGCTCGTAAAAGCCGACGTTGGGGGAGATCAGTTTGGATTAAGTAGAAATATAGGAACCTGCGAAGCAGTACTGATCCTACGACTTACCTTAGAAAACAGGTTAAAGAGACGCAAAATGTCATTTATAGCGCTTGTAGATTTAGAGAATACTTGTGAAAAAATTTATTGGAATACGTGCCTTCAAATTCTGAAGGTAGCAAGCTGAAGGTTACCTGCAACTTGCATAAAAACCAGAATGCATTCACGACGGTCGAAGGACATGAAAAGGAAACCAATAGTTGAGAAGGGAGAGAACAGGGTTGTAACCAATCACCAATGTTATGCAGTCTATATATTAAGCTGCTAAAGAAACTAAGGAGAAACTGGGAAAGAGAACCAGATTTCAGGAAGAAGAAATAAAAAAAATGAGGTTTATCAATGACACTGCAACTTTGCCATAAATGGGAGATAATTCGAAAAATTTGTTGAGCAGAATGGAAAGAGCTTTGAAAAGAGACTATAAGATGAATATCAACCGAAGTAAAAAGAAATAAGTACTTGAATGTAGTAATTTTACTACAGGTGATGCTGAGGGAAGTAGTTTAGGAAATGAGACACTAAAAGAAGTAGACGAGTTTTGTAATTTGAGCCGCGAAATAAGTAACGATGGCCAAAGGACAGAGGTTATAAAACGCAGACTGCAATAGCCAGAAAAGCATTTCTGAAAAAGAGAAATCTGTTAACATAAAATACAGACTGAAACACTAGAAAATCTTTTCTGGGTGTACGATGTATTTGTAGTACACCCAGGACCGCAAGTGAAATGCAGACGATAAACAGTTTACACAAAAAGAGTGTAGAAGCTTTTGAAATATAATAAGATGCTTAAAATTAGATAGATAGATCAATATATAATGAGGAGGTAGTGAATAAAACTGCGTGATTGGGGGGGGGGGGGGGGGCTGGGAAGAAATTATCGCCAACTTGACGAGTACTTTGATAGGACGCATCCCCGGGCGCCAGCGAATCTTTGATTTGGTAATTAAGGGACTGTATAGCGCGGGGGGGGGGGGGGGGGGGGGGGGGAGAAGAGCGGTAAAAATTGTAGAAATATGCCGAGTCTTGACAACAGTAAATGATGGATGTAGCTCGCAGTATTTACGCAGAGGTGAAGAGGCTTGCGCAGGATAGACCAGTCTTCTGGCCGGCCGGAGTGGCCGAGCGGTTCTCGGAGCTACAGTCTGGAGCCGCGCGACCGCTACGGTCGCTGGTTCGAATCCTGCCTCGGGAATGGATGTGTGCAGTGTCCTTAGGTTAGTTAGGTTTAAGTAGTTCTAAGTTCTAGGGGACTGATGACATCTGAAGTCAAGTCCCATAATGCTCAGAGCCATTTTAATCATTTTGAATCAGTCTTCTGCTTAAGACCATAACAACAGCAGTACACCCATGTGTAATCTACGAAAAATACTCTTGATTACTTACACAGTCAGAGTATGACGTATTCAAGTGTCACACATCATTCATTTCACTAACCCTCACCTTGTTGTCGGTTACATGCATTACATAATGTACCAACATGATTACACATACGTACATAAAAACGTACATTATGATATCAGATATGAACTATGGCTTAATAAACTAAGTTCCTCTCAGGTCTCTTCTCTCTACTGTTGATGAACTAAGCACTGTCTGGGTCACTGGGTTAGTACCTTCCTTCTCTCCACATACAATCTACTTTCTAGTTGTCGTATAAACAGCCATGCTCGTAGGTTGGGGGCGGGAGTGAAGGAGGTGGGACGGAGATTTGAGGGAGGGGGAAACCATTAGTCCTTATTCACATCGTTTCTCTACTTTTCCGCAGTTTTTGCCTTATTGGCCGATTAAGCAGCTCTGTTGATTTTTATCTGTGTATCCGACTTCTGTGTGAGATCATACAGTGTTTTCGACCGGTAGAAAACTGGCGAAGCAAGAAAAGACTGTTCTGACTGTGTAATAGCTTGGACGTAAAATTGGAAAACATGCGTGCAATATAGAGAACGCCCCATTTCTGTACTCGTACACTATTGCCGTCTCCAGGACGGAAGAATACATCACCTTGGTTAATCGAGTGTGTGTGTGTGTTTTGTGCGTGTGTATGTGTGTGTGTTTATGTTGTCTGTCCTGATGAAGGCCTGTTGTTTGACAGTCTCTTTGTTAAGCCCATCTGCGACTCAGCATCTCCACTGAGTAGCAACTATTCTTTTCATAACATTGTCATTATTCCGTCCTGGATTTTCCATTGAAAAATAAACAGTTTGCTGTACGGAAACACATCCGGGACTGATGACCTTAGCAGTTAAGTTCCATAAGATTTTACATACATTTGAGCATTTGAAACACATCCATTAAATGTAAAGCGTGATCAGGAAAATCTCGGCGATGCCTACAGTAGATGCAACCGGCAACGCAAACATCAAACGTACTGTCACTTACGAAAATTACAGTGACCTGGAACAGAAGAGCGAAGATTGGAAACTGACTCTGAACATATATAAGCCGAATTTAACGTGTGTAATCAGGAGAAAATGTCCAGTATTGTTTGGCTCGATTGACGATAAATCACTACTATCAGTCACAGGCATCGAATAGTCAGTCGATGCTCTTACTAGCGCAGTATTTGTAATTACGATGGTGAGAATGCCGCATTCATTTTCGTTCGTTTACAGGATCCGCGCAAAATTGGTGTTGCAACGGAATATTGCGTCACATTTGAATTCCGCTGTATAAAGCGGTTTTTAGTGGCAGAGCTGTCGACATTCTTCGTGGAGTTTATGTTGTTTACGGGCCGAATCTGATGAGTGAATTTGCTTGGACCTTCCTCTTTTAACAAACGCCACTGACTCACATGTTCATGATGATGACAGAAATAGCCAGCCGTCTGCAGTCAATAAAGAACTGGTGTACACTACTGACGAAAAAATTCGTCAATACATCTATGCTTCAGAAGTTGGATAGCGTTCCACATTTTTATGGTAGTGTTTTACGTGATATAGTGACTAAATATTTTTGGTTCGGCACCATAAGTTTTGTGTTCATTGCGTTCAAAACACTGAGACGTTATAATGTATGCAGAGGGAATTTGTCAGCTCATTAAGATGTATAATAAATGCTTGAATCTGAATAGTTTGGATCATGTAGCTTTTCTTCCGTAATTACTGCAGCCAGTCAAGTTTCGTGATAGTTTTCAGGTTGACTAACGACAATTCTTAGCAATATTTCAAAGTTCTTATTTTGTGCATTTGTTATTCTGAAGCCTAGATAATTCTTTCTTTCTTCGTATAGTGGAACTGTCTTTATGAAACAGAGATTCATAGACTTCATAAATAGGAACACAAAAGATTTGAACATCATCTTAAGACGCTCTCTCTGGTTTGTTCCTTCCATGTAATGCATATGAGTAGTTTTCTTCTCTCTCTCTCTCTCTCTCTCTCTCTCTCTCTCTCTCTCTCTGTGTGTGTGTGTGTGTGTGTGTGTGTGTGTGTGTGTGTGTGTGTAGGTGGGTGGATTATCAATCTTCCAATTGGTTTGATGCGACCCTCCAGGAGTTCCTCTCTTGAGGCAATCTTCATTTCGGAATAACATTCGCACCCTGTGACCTCGATTATTTGTTGGATGTATTCCGACCTCTGTTTTCCCCCATTGTTTCTATCCTCTACAGTTGCCACTAGTACCGTGGTAGCTATTTTCAGATATCTTAACACATATCCCATTAGTTTGTCCCTTCTTTTTGTCAGTGTTTTCTACATGTTCCATTCTTCACCGAATCTGCGGAGAATTTCCTCAGTCCTAATCCTGACTGTCTATTAAACGACGGTCCCGTTAGTTTAGTTCTTGGTGTAATATGTATTATGCATGGAAAAACATACGAGACTGGTGTAATATTCTACAGTATTTATTGGAAAATATCACCAAAGTTTATTGTATATTATTCAAAGTATTTTCTTTTTCAGAAAAATTTTGATTTGTCACGTAGATCAATATTTTAATGTGTGACATATATCATCTATGCTACATAGTTCTACGTCGCATTTACATCTCGTTTCTGATACTCCTCATTACTTTAGTCTTCCTTCGGTGTACTCTCAATCGACATTCTGTACTGAATCTACTATTAATTCCATTCAGATGAGTCAGCAATTCTTCTTCACTTTCACTAACGATAGCAGCGTCATCAGCGAATCTTTTCGTTGATTTCCTTTAACCTAAATTTTAATCCGAGTCTTGAAACTTCCTCTTATTAACGACATTTTTGTTCGATGTTTAGATTGAACAGTAAGGACGAAAGACTGCATCATTTTCATACACCCTTTTTAAACCGAGCACTTTGTTCTTGGCCATCATTCTTGTTTTTCCCTCTTGGTTCTTGCATATATATTGTATGTTACTGATCTTTCCTTATAGTTTTACTCTAATTTCCAACCAACATTTTGCACTATTTTATGTTGTCGAATGCTTTTTCTAGGTCAAGGAATCGTGTAAATGTATCTTAACTTTTCTTAAGACTTGCTTCCATTATCAAGCACTATGTCGGAACGTCTGTCTGGTTCCAAACGCCAAACGGATCGTTCTGAAACGGAGTCTCAGTTTTATTTTCCAGACTTCTATAAGTTACACTTGTCAAAAGCTTAAATGCATGACCTATTAAGCTGATTGTGCGACAGTCTTCGCATTTATCTGCCCTTGCTATCTGCGGAGTTATATAGCTGACATTTTTCCGAAACTCTGATGATACGTCGCTAGTCCATACATTCTACACACCGACGCGACGTGAATAGTAGCTGGGTTGCCACTTCCCCCAATGACCTTAGAAATTCCGAAGCATTGGTGTCTATTCCTTCTGCCTATTTGAAGGCAATTCCTCCAAAGCTATACTAAACTTTAACTCTAATGCTGAATTCCTCGTGCCTTTCATATCGACTTCTATTTGTTCTTCTTTCATATCATCAATTAAATCTTTCTACCTATCTGCTCTCTTCTCTGCGTTTAATAGTGGAATCTCCATTGCATTCGTAATATTTCTATCCTTGCTTCTAATTTCACCGAAGGTTGTTTTGACTTTTCTATATACTAAACCAGTCCTTCCGACGGCTTTTCTTTTTTGATTTCTTTACATTCTTCCCACAGCTGTTTCGCTTCGTATGTGTTTCATTCCGAAGTGACTTATATTACTGTATACTTGCCTTTCTCTGGACATTTTTGTGCTTTGTTCCGTCGTGTATTAGCTGAATATTTCTTCTCTTACCCAAGGTTTTTTCACCGTTACCTTCGTTGCACCTAGACCTACCTGTTGAACTTCTGTAATTGCCCTTTTTAGAGATTCCCATTGTTCTTCAACTCACCTGCCTACTGTGATATTCATAATCCGAGTGTCTACAGTCTTAGAGGACCTGGCTTGCATTTCACCATTTTCAGTACTTCATCATCCCACTTGCTCCCCCATTGATTCTATCGCACCATTCTCTTAAACTTCAATCTACTCTTAATCAGTCTCTCTCTGATTCATGAGTCTGTATTTGGTCATGGATACGTCTTATAATAAAATAGCTCATTTCGGAATATCGGTCTCTCGATGATGTATATAACCCAGCTGGAATCTTCCCGAGCCTCGGGCCTTTTCCAAGTTTATCTTCTGATTGTTTGCACTGTTTTTGCCGTCATCAACTTAACTTTATTGTAGGATTCAATTAGCCCTCATCCATATTCACTGGTAATTCGTTCTTCTGTTCCGCCTTTTACAACTTTGTTCCAACCTTCCATGATTACAAGATTATCATCCCCCTTTGGATACTGAATTACTCGTTCAATATCATATATTTTTTGTACCACTTCATCTTCTGCTCGCGATGTCGACATGTATACACGAACTACTGTTGTTGGCGTTTGTTTTATGCCGATTTCGATAAGAACGGCAAGCCTATCACTGTACCGTTTGCTGTGACTTGCTCTACTTCTCTATTCATAAAGAATTCTACTCCCGTTGTATCATTTTCTGCTGCTGTTGGTAATACCCTATACTCATCTGACTCTTCTGACTGGAAATCGCTATCTTATTCTTCTCTCTTTCCTTTTTTTTTTTTTTTTTTTTTTTTTTTTTTTTTTTTTTTACCCCACTACACCCAGCTTAAGCCTTTGTGTTTCCCTTTTTAAAATTTGCAATTTCCCTACGACACTCAAACTTTTGACATTCAATTCTCAACTAGTACCATGCTATAACTCCCTCGGTTATTCCATTTTGTTTCATGGTCATCTCTCCTTTGGCAGTCCTCTCCCGGAGATCCAGTCAGGGACTGATCTGGTATCTTTTGTGCATAGAGAGATCATCATGACAATTTTTCAATTACAGGCCACTTCTTCTGTAGATACATGTCATGTGTCCTTAATGCAGTGGTTTCCTTTGCCTTCAGCCTTGTCTTGCTGACTCGTCCACATTTTAGGGGCAACTTCCCACTCCGAGGATGTCCTGAACCTCGGTCCGTTCCTCCATCCTATTTAACAAGGTTCGGCCTCCGTAAATTTTATTCAGAATTCAAGCATTGGGTGGGTTCGAACACAGGACCTAGGATGTTTTGATTCTTAGTTAAAGATGCTATCCCCGTTCTATGGACAAATTTCCGCCTGTGGCAAAAGCGTGTAGTATTGTTTAATTAACATAACTGGCGAATGTACACAATGTCTTATAAAATAATTTGTTCACTGCAAGTAATTCTATAGAATCAAATAATTGTAAGTAATGGCTTCGAGTCGACATTATGATTTTATGCTGCAAATAGCCTGACACCTCGCCACATTCAGTGCTTCGATCTTCCTTTGCCATGGCCATACGACGACCACCACAATTATGTGAATTGTTCCTCAGACGTAAGGCATCTGAGGGAGAGTCGCTAGGCGGCTTAAAGCCTGTAACGGAAAATCAGAATTATGTCCTCGCCAGTTGCAACTATTTCTGAACGCCTTAATTTAACACAGTCTTAGTGTTGCGTATCCGTAATGGATAGAAGTTTTATGTAATAAATCAATGTAAAAGTGTAGTTTCTAGATTTTCTAATAGTTTGTTATGCCTTCTTTGGTTATTTCATTTACAGTGTAATGGAGGTTACATTCCCGACAACTCTCGTTTCTAGGACTTTCCGAAGTGGCTCAAATCTCGGTGTCTGGAAGACAGATCCTTAACTCGGATTCAGTGAAGCAATCTTAAGGAAGTGTAATTCACACACGAAAGATGTCGCTTGCGAGACGCTCGTACGCCTAATTTATGGGTATTCTTCGTTAGTATTTTACCCTTATCATGATGGGTTAACGGATGACATAGACAAAATCCGACAAAGAGTTGCACGATTAGCCACCGGTTTGTTTAGTCTCCACGAGAGTTTCACGAAACTGATCTCTCTTATCGTTGTAGACACAGCGACACCATTGTACATTTGACTTTTGTCGTTTTGTATGTGCCGGAATCGTTACCAAAATGAAAGTTTCGAAAGTTGCGCTAGTAGTAGTGGAGTTAATACTTGTCTGCATGAAATCTATTCGTAAGAATAAGAGACGTATTTGTAATTACGAATGAATATATACAAACAAGGTGTCTCACCTAACTCTGCCGCCTCAAATATCTGTGAAACACCAATAAATATTCAAAGAAATACTGTTTTCAACACAAACTTGTGTTATTTTTAAATGGACGCCAGCTATTATTTCGTATGCAATCAATAGCATGAAAAATCACAAAAGTAATGGCGTTGGTTGCATCGTTACACAGCAATACGTCAATTACATCCAGAGAAATTGCGAAGCCAAGTTGACGCTTGAAATAAATAAAGCCCACAGCTAGCGAACGTCCTGAGACTCTAGCGAGCATCTCACGCTGCCTTTGTCAGGGGCTCACCCAATGGGAAGGTATGCAGAGTCCACAAAAATAAACAAGTAACATGTCCAACGCAAACTTACGTTTTCAAATTGTAAATGTATGTTTATTCTACCGAAATGACAACTAGAGCTCCAATTAGAGATAACACACTTGTATTCACTTTGCTAAACACATTTACTTGTGCCCTGTCGCCCAGAGAAACTGTATTGTTGTGAATTACATCCAGCAAAGACAATACACCCATATCTTGACCAATGAAACTGTGTCACGTCAACATATGTTCGAAGTGCCCTCCGTTTGCATCAGTACACGTTTGCAGACGGGTAATGAGAGAGTGTTGAACAGATTGTAGAGTTTCTACAGATATTGCTGCACACGCCGCAGTAATAACACAGTCTAACATAACAGTGGCGACACTCACTACTGTAAAAGTTGTTGCCGTTTGACAGATGTAGCGACACTAGCGCACCAAGCGGCAGGTAAGGTGAACGTGAAACGCGTCGTAAGTATAATATTTGTTTGCATCCATTTACTACTTAATTTCCGAATTATTTGAGTTATTTTCTTGCCTCCAAGGGTTTGTGTAGTATCAGAAGGCATATATGTTTCTAAAAATGATTCTAAAATAAGCGCAAGTGTGGACAAAAACCATGAATAGAGTGGCAAGCTACAACACATTCGTGAAGAAACACTTGTGACATTGGACAGAATTGCAGCTTACCACGTTGATATCAAAAGAATATAAACACACAGATTCACATGTAAGAAGCAGAGACATGTGCCTCTACATGCAAAAGCGATCGACAGCTCGTTTATCGTTCTTTAGGCCTACTGTGTTTGTCATTGTCGTCTGTTGCCACAAGTACGACCTTCATCTTTGTATTATTCTAAGTGGGACAAGCAACTGCTAAATAGTGGGAGAAATATGCTGAAAACATTATAATGAGCTGATTTTCACGAAAAACCAAATATTTGAATAATTTTCAAACAATCTGTCAGTGAACAAGGGGCTAACAAAATAATGTCATCACACGAAAGAAGCAAGGAAAATTAAGTGTCTAACAACACAAGTGAATGAAATACATACCAAAGAAATCAGCACCCCAAATGAGCCGATTTCTTCAGTTTCTTATTTGCTTTCTTGTTGTTAGAAACTAAGTCTTGATTCCAATATTTGAGCCGGTAAACGAGTCTCACTTTAACAAATATCTTGATCAACAGCAGCTTAGTTTCTTCACAACATCCAGGAGGACAACTTCGGATAGCCATCAACAAGTCCACATATATTTCACCACAGTTTTTCTTGAGAGAATGTTCATCAAAAACTGAAGCCATCTGATTTTCACAGTCCCTCAAAAATAAACAAACATCTTCACTGCAAATAACCAAGCTTCGAAACTTGTCTTCATAACTTTTGAAATGGCAATAAAAACTGTCGAATCTTTGTGGCAGTTTCCTCTTCATCGTCAGTTGAGGTGGCTTATTTGGAATGTCAAACAGTGTGGGTACTGCATTCCACACAAGGTTGTTATTGTCTGCGTTCATGAACTGGTTTTGTTCGAAATGTAGCGAACAAAACCTAATATTATTATACAGGTAAACTGGGTCTTTCTTCATAAGGTATTCTCGTCTGCTATTAACTAGCCATTCATCATTTATACACATATAGTTTGCAAGTGAATCCTGGCGATACAGTTTAGTAACATGATGGTATATACCTCTCAGGATCCTTGGGAAACCTAAAAAATAGACAGCTGTGGTATCTTCTTCCGGTTGCTGCTGCAATTTATTGCGCTGCAAACGCTCCTGATGGTAAAAACCATTGTATAAATCAAAATAAACAATCACTATTCGCTTTCACGATCGCGCCCAACTCACAGTTTAACCCACCGGGCGCTTGGGGCGCTGCTGGCGATGCAGGCAACAAAATCGAGGTGAAGTGTCGCGACTGTTATGTTAGACTGTGGTAATACGATGTTGCATATCCTCTACTGTCGTTGGGGGTTCTTCACACACTTCGTCTCTCACTACGCCCCAGAGAAAGTAGTCTAATGGCGTCAAGTCGGGGGACCGTGCTGGCCATCGCACAGTACCTCCCCGCCCCATCCACCTATTTAGAAATGTCGCATCTAGAACGTCTCTGACAACTTTTGTGATGTGTGCGGGTCATCCATCGTGTAGGAACCATATTGATAGACGAGTTTCCAATTCTAGATCCTCCATGAGGAGCGCTAGTGTGTGTTGAAGAAATGATGCGTATCGCTGTCCATTCAATGCTCCGCGGTAAAAATAGGGACCTGCAATACAGTTAGCAATGATACCGCACCAAACATTCACACTCCACTGTCGTTGATGAGCAACTTGGCGAATCCAGTGGGGCTTTTGCACGGACCAGTGGTGCATATTCCGCAGATTCACATTACCATGATTTGTAAATGAACCTTCGTCCATAAACAACGTATTGCTTAGGAATACTGGATTGCCTTACAACTGCTGAAGTGCAAAACGACAGAATGCAATGTGGAATTCAAAGTCATTCCCGTACAGTTCTTTGTGCAGTGAGATGTGGAACAGATGAAACCGATGCCGATGCAAGATTCTGCACACACTACTGTGGCTTATTCCTACATCTCGTGCAATTTCTCGTACACCCACCTGAGGATTGTGTGCTACAGCAGCCAGAACAGCAATTTCGTTTCCATTGCCAGTTGCTGGAGTGGTACGTCGATGTTTTGTGGGAGCCCAGCTTCCGGTTTCCGTGAGTGCCTTGCAGATGTTGCCAATGGTAGGACGTGACGGACACCGCCGATCTGGTTACCGTTCAGCATACAGTATCACAGCTACGGTTGAATTTTTGTGACATTCGCCATAAATTAAAACAATATCTAGTTTTTCTTCATTACTGGAGGCCGGAATATCGACTAGATGGCAAATGTAACAAGCCACAAGAAAACAGGTTTTAATGTGACAACGTTTGTAAATTACGTTACAGTATGAGAGCAGTTCAGGAGACCAGATTAGGAGACATTTGTACACTGAAGGTAGAGCGTGTCGTGGTGATACTGGTATGTTTACGGCAGGATACAGGTGCCAGTGCAGGCAGACCCTGCTCTGAGCACAGTAATACATGCGATGCATTACGTCAGAAACTGTGACGCCGTTGCTGTCCTTTACAAGCCACATATTTAAGAAATTATGAAGTTTAGAAACGTGAAACCAAGTGTGTTACCACTAATTGTACCTCTAGTTATCATTCCGCAATAATAAGCATTATGTGCAGGACATCTATCATTCTGATACCACAGTATTTGACACATTATAAGAGGTGGACCAGTTCAAGTAAGGTACAGCCCAAGGAGGGGTCAAAATATCCCCCTTCAGGAGTGTCACAATTAAGTATGGGCCAGTGATGTGTTGTCATACAATACCACACCATACATTAACACCCTACTGACGTAGTACGTCAATCACATCACGACTACAGGCAGCGTGAGGTGCACGCTTGAGTCTCAGGACGTGCGCTAGCTGTGCACTTCATTTAT
The DNA here is from genome assembly GCF_021461385.2 of Schistocerca piceifrons. Lineage (NCBI taxonomy): Eukaryota > Metazoa > Arthropoda > Insecta > Orthoptera > Acrididae > Schistocerca > Schistocerca piceifrons. The sequence goes on from NC_060145.1 coordinate 356,411,041, forward strand.
TTCAAGCGTCAAATTCGCTTCGCAATTTCTCGGGATGTAATTGACGTATTGCGATGCAACCAACGCTATTATTTTTGTGATTTTTTATTCTATTGATTGCATACGAAATAATAGGGGGCTTCGATTTAAAAATACACAAGTTTGTGTTGAAAATAGTACTTGTTTACGTTTTAAAATTGGGCATAGTATTTGGTTTCCTAAGCCCCGGTCGTACGTTCATCCTGGTGAAAACCGTTTTTGAATATGTATTGTAGTAGATATTTGAGGCCGGCCGCTGTGGCCGAGTGGTTCTAGGCTCTTCAGTCTGGACCCGCGCGACAGCTACGGTCGCAGCTTCGAAACCTGGATGTGTGTGATGTCCTAAGGTTAGTTAGGTTTAAGTGGTCCTAAGTTCTAGGGGACTGGTGACCTCAATGTTAAGTCCCATAGTACTCAGAGCCATTTGAACCATTTAGATATTTGAGGTGGTAGAGTTAGGTGAGACACCCTATATATATATATATATATATATATATATATATATATATATATATATATATATATATGTATCTTAGCTCTGTCGCTCAGCGACTTTGGCGCAAAAATATAGCGAAACACCTGAGAATTTGCTTCAGTCATCTGAGACTGTCAGCAGGCTTCTTCTCAATAGAGTTTATCATGCGACAGCAAAAAACGACACTACAATGCGCTAAGAACAGAAACTAAAGATCACACTGCATTTTTTTTAACAAGTGGGGATTCGTGTTCGCCTCTACAACGGATGGCGTCTTTTTCAAAGCCAGATGTTGTACTAGTTTATGTTTTTCGAAATCCATCTGTGTATGTGTTTCTAATAGAATGGGTTTTGCTCTTCGGTTCAACTATAGTAAATTCATCCATGTTCAGGTGGTGTAGGACTGCCTCAAGTACAGCACAACACTGCTACTTGTTTTTGTAGTCGGCATCACTGAAATCCCACAAACGCCCTGGCATAGCACAGATGTTCCAGAAGCGAACAACTTGCTCCGCGTTCTCCACTTGGAATTTAACTTATTTGACACGCTACCGCCACGCAACTACACCACAGGTAACTACTACTTTCCAGTCCGCAGCTCGTGGTCGTGCGGTAGCGTTCTTGCTTCCCACGCCCGGGTTCCCGGGTTCGATTCCCGATGGGGTCAGGTATTTTCTCTGCCTCGTGATGACTGGGTGTTGTGTGATGTCCTTAGGTTAGTTAGGTTTAAGTAGTTCTAAGTTCTAGGGGACTGATGACCATAGATGTTAAGTCCCATAGTGCTATTAAAAAAAAAAAAATACTACTTTCCAACCTTCAAAGACGGAAAACGCCAAAACTGTTTAGCTGTTTAGTTTCACCAGCGACTTGCACAAGCATGTGCCGTGTATGCGTAGTAGCCGATATTGCAGCTTCTAAACTTGCTTTCGCAACCTGACGTCGTCGTGTAAACTAGCCTCTAGTTAATAAATTCCAAGTGCGTAAGTTCCATAATGTGACAAGAAACTTACTGTAACGTCGATACATATGTCGTTTAACGATAAGGACGCTAAAGTAAGAGGAATTCGCGAGCTTTCGCTGCAGTACCGACAGTCTTTCTTCCTGAGAATAGAACAGGAACGGAGTGGGGGAGGATGAGTGGAGAGGGCGAGGGACAGGGAGGGAAGAGTGAGGTGATGAAACTAATAGAGTACGTACCCTACGCCACACACCGCGCCGTGAATTGCAGAGTACCGATGTAGAAGTCGGACGGGCATATGAGCTGATTCATTCTTTCTACGTATCCTGCCAGAGCCTGGATCGTTATTCGAGATCGCTCACCCACGCTGTTGTTGTGATACTCTACACAGGGGCAGCCGCTCTGAATTTTCACTCTCAGTAATTGCCTGCAGGGAGGGAAAAAGCGGTGGGTATAAGATTTCTAATAAACAAGTTACACACGAGTCTTCTGATCACAGCCCGAACCTCGTCCCAATCTTGTTGAGAAGGAATGCGATGCGATTGATGGCGATCCATCCGTCGGATGGTTTCAGAACCTCCGATCCTCTTCCATGCTACTAAAAAGGGGTAGTCGATGTGCCTTCACTGCAACTCACAACATCCCCTCTCTGTCTAGTTATCATCAGCAGTACTTATATCACACTGCACTCAATACGCCTTTGACACATCATTCACGCTACATGCTTCTGTTTAATACGTAACACACATAAGTTGCCAAGGAGCGACAAGCATGCGCTAAAAACGAGTAAGAAAAACTATTCCGACCACATGGTTCAACAAAACTTTGGAGTCTCCCTAATGCTATACGACTTCACTTTAATTCCTTTTAAAGAAACGGAGAACTGTTTTACATGGAAGTGAGAAACATATAATTCAGGCATGCAGAATATTCCCAGGAGATCTGGAGGAATGTCTGCCTTCTGTACTTTATCAAGGCTGTCGAAAAAGAAAACGAACTTTATTATTACAGTCAAGTGTTCACGGAATAAATTTCCTATTTTTTTAAATAAAACAAAACAAAAACGGCAGTCAAAGTGAAAAGTAATAAAACCATAATTAAAGATTGATTAATTCTAGATTATTGCTTTAATTCAAATTTGCGTTCACATTGTAAATCATTAAATAAAGGTAAGGTTATCTGATAACATCATAGTAACAAGTAACTTTGTCCAAGAGGTTAAAGCATTTGCAGTACTCATTCCTCATAAATATCACCGCAATCTTCACAGCAGAAAACGGCACAACTTATAGAATCGTCAGACTTTTTAAAAGATTGTTATCTGTACATGTACATATTCTCACGGAGAGTTTCTTTACAATATACAGTATGAACTGAAGATCTCAACTGTAAACAATAGCAAAAGACAAGTTCGTTCCATGGCAAAATTGAACAGTGAAGTTTCAATCAGATGTTTTAAATAAGATATTTTAAGTACATCCATTCTGTTTCTTTTATTAACATAAGTCCTTGTTTTCAAATATTCCTAGAGAACGACATATTTTTAAAATTGTAAATTCTAGTCAAAATTTTATTCTAATAAAAAAGTAACTGTGTACTTAACTTTGTTTACTTGCAAACTGAGTGCACTCAACATGGGTAACTGTGGACTTACCACAGTTTACTTGCTGGGTGAGTTATCGAAACATTAATGTGAAACATCCCAAAAACAAAAATGTAAAGTTTCCAAATTGTTTCAATATATGACACTAGGATTTTATTACTGTGTTTGGAAATAATAGAATATAACAACTTTGGAAAGTAATTCCTAATGTTAAGGATGTCGCTTAACATTTCTCCATTTACACTATCATGTAAATTCGCGAAAACACTCTCTAAATTCACGAATGGAACAGAGAAAACTTATCGTTTAAATGAAATCTTCTTGGGCATCCAGCCACATTAGGTTGTTAAAATCTCACGAGCTTTCGACCGCGCTCTCCTCGGCCATTATCAAATGATAAATGACTCCGAGGCCACAGTGACATAGTTGTCATTTACCTCTTGACGATGGCTGACGAGTGCTCGGTCGAAAGCTTGCGGGATTTTAACCATTTTATGTTGCTGGAAATAGGAGAATATTTTATTAATTCCTATAACAGTGAGACCATGCATTCATACAGAACTTTACATTCTTCACTTGCTTAAAAATTGGTCACATTTAACTGATTAGTAGCAAATTTAGAGTGTATTTGCATACAGGAGCATATTAAAGTTGTTTATCCGAATCGTAGTTATCATCATCGTCCTTGGATTTGTACGAAACGTCCCTGAAAAGCATTTTCCTGGAACTAAAATTTCACGCATTACTTCTACTGGCAGCCATGTTTTTGGCAGTCACTGCAGTTCACATGCACACATCCTAACAAAGATGCCATTAGCGAGAACCCGACATTAGAGACAAAACTGCAGTTTCTCGATATATCATGCACTCTCAACTAATATGAGTAAAGCAGATCACATATGGTGTTTTACATGCAATAACTCTGTTTCTCATCGGCTGTCCATACGATTATTTACAGCTGAGGTCTTCAGATGAGCTGGCCAAGGTGGCCGTGCGGTTCTAGGCGCTACAGTCTGGAGCCGAGTGACCGCTACGGTCGCAGGTTCGAATCCTGCCTCGAGTAAGGATGTGTGTGATGTCCTTCGGTTAGTTAGGTTTAATTAGTTCTAAGTTCTAGGCGACTGATGACCTCAGAAGTTAAGTCAGAGCCATTTGAAGTTTAGTCAGAGCCATTTGAACCATCTTCAGCTGAGTATCAGACGATAGTTTCATATCTTTGTATTCGTTAATCTTTACTGTATGTAAGCCATTATATAATTAGAAAATGTTGCACCATCTTATCAGAAAAAATTAGTGCACTGTAGTGCTCTTTATCCTGTTTTAATAATGCAGTAATCAAATGTAGCACCTATGGATTATGGAATTGGTTTCATGCTATATACATCAAAGGTCAATGTGATTTTTATTAGAAAGTGAGATAGAAATTTGGGAAGAAGGTTGAATAAAATTACAGAAAATAAATTTAATTGGCAAAAGCCAATAGATCCTACTCATATAATGATGCAATACGAGGGCTATAAACAAACTTTTCAGTGACGTCTATGGATTGATGTTAGTACAGATAAGGATCAGATATATGGTTACACCTGTATAAAAGACCTGCCAGAGTAGGATAACTTGTATTAATGCTCTGGAGTTTGAAATAAATCAAAGAATTTTATGTTGGGCATCTCCTTCTACTCCACTTAAGTACCTTCACAGAAACACGTAAATTTAAAGTTTTCAGTTATTTCATAATTAACATTAACACTATAATAAAATAATTGTTTACGATGTCACCTTATTTCATTGTATTGAACCGCATCCCAGAGATCCTTCATTGTAGGTTTCATGAACTTTACCAATGTGATGTAATTAATATTACAGTATTAACTCACGATATAACTTGATCACCTAAAACTCCTTCCAAGTACAAGGTATTTCGAAAAGAAAAAAATCAAGACTGCATCCTCTGCATGAATGAAGAACGAAAATTCGAATGAATTTTTGTTTATCATATGTATTAAACTGTAGGCTTCTATTTTCTTTTTCTCAAGAATGTGATATTACATGGGTATATCTTTAACATGCGTAAGCTTACAACTTTGGATTACTGTATAAAATTAAAATGGTATACAAAAATATGAAATCACCAGATACACAACACATTACCATGCCTAATACGGCGTAGGAACGCCACTGGTATTCAAAACATCTTCCAGTTGTTTCGGGATGGATAAATACAAGTCCTCTACGGTTTTCAAAGGAATCTTAAACCATTTTCTAGTAAAATAATGACAAGCTGAGGGAATGATAACAGAAGTGGATAGCGATCATGCATCTTTCTCTGAAAAGTAGACTGCAAAGGCTCAATAATATTCAAGTTTGGTGACGGTGGCAACCAGGAGAGATCCGAAAATTCGTCCTTCATTTCACAAAACCAGTCCTGGACGATTAGAGCTGTGAGAAGAGGGGCCTTGTCATCTTTGAACACAGCATCATCACTGGGAAACAAACCTTGTACCATGGAATGGACCGGATGGGACAAAATGACGACATAATCTTTGGCAGTCATACGATGTTTCAGAGTAACTGGGGAAGGGAGGGGGGGGGGGGAAGTGGCTATCATGACATGGCTGCCCGAATCGTAACCGAACCCCTGTATGTTTCACTGTTGGGACGAAAACTTGGCAGTAGGTGGAGACAGCGCGCAACAAAATTCAGCCGAGCAACTGACTTTCTTCGATTGCTCCACTGTCCAGATTTTATGGCTGTGGCACCACGGTTTGTTATTAAGAGCATTCGCATCGCCGATGAAAGTTTCTGAAATTCCTCCTCGCCCTGCAGTTCCCTGCTTACGGATCTCCCTTCGTGTTGTTTTGGTGCTGACAAGATTCGCTGTTGTGATATTCAGTTTTGCAGTGGCTTTTGCAGCTGTCATCCTCTTATTTTTCTTCACAATCCTTCTCAGTGATCGTCCTTCACGATAACTCAATACAAACCATCATCTGCGTTGTGACTGAGCGGATGATGTTTTTCCACTTTCCGTGCACACGGCATAAATCTTCTATACCGTGTGTCTTGAAACACCGAACCTTACGCTACCTTTTTGCGGAAGCACTCACTAAACGAACACCAAATATTTCCGCACGTTCTAATTCACAACTCCTGCACAATACACTTGAAACTACAGAGAACACTTGTTCTGACCTCGACTGACACTTGCTACGTACTGAGGACAATGCACAGGAGACCCTCTGTGTCGACAACAGCGCAACCTGCGGGATTGGCTAGCAACTGTACTTATGTTGAAGCATGCTTTTCTCGCTGTTTTTCCAAATTTTTGGCAAATCTCTGTATGTCTAGGTTCAAGTACGGTATCTTTTACAAATGTCCAATGCGCCCTTCATCAGATACAAGACGAACATCCAGATGGTAGTCAAACTTGTTCCATCATTTGCGAAAACTTACCGTATGAAGTTCCTATAACCCGTCCACAAAGGAATTGCCTTACAAGGCACTTGTTCAACCAGTTCTTCAGTACTGTTCATCAATCACAGACCCTTAGAGGGCTGACAGAAGAAATAAAGACGATTCAACGAAGAGCGGCGCATTTTGTCGCGGGATCGTTTAGTCGGCGCGAGACCTTTATAGACATGCTCAGCAAACTTCTCTGGTAGACGCTACAAGAGATGCATTGTGCGTCACGGAGAAGTTTACTATTGACATTTCGAGAGTTTATTTTCCGGGAAGAGTCGGACAGCGTGTTACTTTCTCCCACAAACATCTCGCGAAATGACCACGAAGAGAAAATGCGAGAAATTACAGTTAATACAGAGGTTTACCGACAATAATTCTTCCAACGCGCCATTCGCGAGCGGAACAGGGAAGGTGGGATCGATTAGTGGTACCTAAAGTAACCTCCACCACACACCGTCAAATGGCTTGCGGAGTGTTGATACAAAAGTATTCACTACTGTTGCTTTGCACCACAGCAGTTTATCCAATAGTATTAGAAGGGTTGCCACGTGAACAGAGCTACAATCTCTGTCCCCCCTCCCGTACTGTGAGACCAGGCAGCCTTGGAGCCAATTGTGCAACGCGAGATCCGTTCACTCAATACATCCGATCCATCATTTGGTCAACTCGTTGTTAAGAAATGCTCTGTCACGCACTTGCGGAACGTTCTCACAATTGTGCAATAAAGTAGCGAGCAACCTCACCACACCAAGGAGACCAATACACCAACCACATGAATCGGCAACTTATATTCATTCATCTAGAGTGTTTAGTCTTGTGAATGTGGACAAATCTTTGTGGGACGTCCTCTACGTTATTTATGAATCTGAAAGACGTTTCTGGGCAAACAAAGAACTTACACGCACTAGTATGGCCTGCTTTAAACGAGTGCTTGAGTCTTCAATAAGTAGTGGTGATGGTATCTGTATCTTACGATCCCACACTCCTCTTATTCCGGACTCAGTATAACTCCCGAGTGCATGAGACCTGAGCTCTAGCCCCGCTGTTGTCTCTCGGCTGTGTTGCTGACCGACCACACGGAACTTCCCGGAATCTGCCAACTACCCTCTTTCATCCTGTATCGGTTCTCGTTCGTTAGAGTTAACGGTTCTGCCCAGAGCCAGCCGCTTCCAGCGATTGTACTCCATCCGGTCTTCATAATATAGACAGAGCTCTTTATCCTTCCGGCTACGTGAGCCATTGCTCTCTGGGCACTGTTTCTCTGCAGCTCATCTGTACGGGGCTCCTAGTACGATGGACGCGTCACAAGCAGTCTATCGAAGATCCTGTCGTATAAACGAGCTAGCAGCACTGGAAACGTACAACACTACATTGTTAAGCAACAGTAGCAAGCACCTACATCTTTCTTCTGCATCCGCCTGTACGTTTCTACATCTACATCTACATCTAAATCTACATGGATACTCGGCAAATCACATTTAAGTACCTGGCACAATTCTTTATTATTTCCAATCTCGTATAGCGCGCGGAAAGAACGAACACCTATATCTTTCGGTATGAGCTCTGATTTCCCATATTTTATCGTGGTGATCGTTCCTTCCTATGTAGGTCGGTGTCAACAAAATATTTTCGCATTCGGAGGAGAACGTTGGTGATTGGAATTTCGTGAGAAGATTCCGCCGCAACGCAAAACGCCTTTCTTTTAATGATGTCCAGCCCAAATCGTGTATCATTTCCGTGACACTCTCTCCCATATTTCCCGATAATACAAAACGTGCTCCCTTCTTTGAACTTTTTCGATGTACTCCGTCAGTCCTATCTGGTAAGGATCCCACACTGCGCAACAGTATTCTAAAAGCGGACGGAGAAGCGTAGTGTTTTTCTCCTAAAGCCACTGTACGCTGAATGAAGGAGATTAATGGCTCTGAGCACTATGGGACTTAACATCTATGGTCATCAGTCCCCTAGAACTTAGAACTACACAAACCTAACTAACCTAAGGACATCACACAACACCCAGTCATCACGAGGCAGACAAAATCCCTGACCCCGCCGGGAATCGAATCCGTGAACCCAGGCGCGGGAAGCGAGAAAGCTACCGCGATGGAGATTATATCATAGCAATACTATCGATTTTCTATCACGTATTAAGCGATAGAAGACTGCCTGTACGCCTCCGTTTGCTCCCTAGTCTCCCTTATCTTGTTCTCGTATCTCCAGAGACGCGATCATGGCAGCAAATTGGTGGCACTGTCTTCTTCGAGTAGATGTTTCCACTGTTAGAAGAGAGGGAGATACCGATATCCTTTCTTGACGAAAACTCTATTTTTCGTATGTGTATGACTAGGTCGAACATCTGCAGGGGTTGAACAAAAACGTGGAAACACAGCGAGAAGTGCACACATGAATATAAATGCTGATGCTAGCCGAGCCTGCACGTTGTGCTTCGCATTTAAACAAGAACGGCACCTGTGCAACGTCCTCAATATGTTGCAAGCATCGCTCATGGTCAGAAGTAGCGAGCTGTGCAGTTGTGAGTGCGTTATGTTGCAGCTACATTAATTCGAAAGTGGAAAAATGGTTGGTGCTCTTATGATGCGTACTTCCGTGTCAAGATAGCGGAAGTGTTTGAAGTTTCAAGAGACGCTGTATCGAGGATTAATATCGCAAACAAGGAAGCACAGAAACATCATCCGCTAAGGCACAACGTAGACGAAAGTGTGTGGGGAGTAATCGTGACATACGGCCATTGAAGAGGATTGTAATGAAAAATAAGAGGACGACAGCTGCAAAATTCGCTACAGAGCAGAATGTCGCACTCATGCACCCTGACACCAAAAAACGGGAGCGCTGTAAACAGGGAACTGCAGGATGAGCTGTAAGTCCAAAACAACTCATTACTGACGTAAATACCCGTAATAGAAAACCCGTGGTGCTGAAGCCATAATACCTGGACTCTGGAGCAATGGAATAAAGTACGAGTAATTCGATCGGAAGAGTCTCGTTTCGCTGTGTTCTGGACAAGTTTGCGTCCCAGGAATGAAATGTTGCGGGGATTCGGTGAGGATTTGGGTAGCCATATCGTGATATTCCATTTTCTGCATGGTTACTCTGAAAGGTCGCATTACTCTCAAGTATTATGAGAGTCTTTCGGATGATGAAATCCGTCCCCGGCGGTGATGCTGTGTTCTAAGACGACAAGGCCCATGCGGCTTGCATCGTCCAGGACTGGTTTTGTGAACACGAAAATCTTCCTTCTGCACGACAGCCCCCAGATATCAATATTACTGAGCCTTTATGATCTACTTTGGAGACAAGGGTGTGTGATCTCCATTCGCCTCTATCATTGTTACCTGAATCTGTTCTCATTTTGCGGGAATAGTGGTATAATGATCCCTAGAAAATCACTCCAAAACTGCTGTAAGCTGTTTTCAATGCGAAACGTTTTCCTACTGCGTTTTATACATGATCCTGTGTTGTGTTTGTGTTGTATCCATATTTTTGTCCATCACTTGTAACAGTAACGCGCATGCGAACACCTCAAACGTCCAGTCGACTTGAAATTCATTATAGACGAGAACAAACTCCGCTGACAAAAAGCTGGGGAAGGAAACCGATAGCGTTATTTTCAAACGAACAATTCCGTATTTTGCATCTGCCTACTTTTTTCTGTTATTTGCTGCCTCGTGAATCATGTTTATGACATTTCGCGTTGATTTGGAACACAGAATTGTTTTAGAAGTACAGTACTTTTCTCTGTGATAACGTGGCTTCGTTCTTTCTCTCTGTGTAAGTTGATTTTTACTTTAATCTTAATTAGTCTATGGAACAGAAGCATCAGTGAAGCAGAAATAAGTCAATTGGTTTTTAAAACTTTCTTTACCTTCAGTTTAGTATTGGAAAGGAGGAGGAGTGTCGGTAGTCAAATATTTTTATTGATGTGTGCTCTGCACTTTGCTGTGCAGGAGTAAGAGTCAGTAGCAAACAGTAGAGACAGTTATGTTCCTAGTTTTATGTCTGTGATTGATACTATCATTTTCAAATTGTGCTTGATTCATTGGTACATGCTTCATAGAAGAGTAAATGTATCATGAAGCTGTTGTTAGTATGCACTGTCTTTCAGTAAATTAGCTACTTAAGGTTTCAGGGTGAATACAAGGTGTTATCGTTGCAGAACGTTTAAGTGTAGTGAACACTTTTGTGTCTATGTGTAACATTCCCTAGAAAATTATACCATGTAATATCATAGAATTGAAAAATGCAAAGTAAACTAAATTTCTGATGCTTTCATAGCCGAAATGAACAGCTACACGTAGAGCAAATGTTATTGAAGTGTAGTATTATAGGATATCTATGATGTGTGGTTTCTAATTTGAGTTGTTATCAATATACACACCCAGAAATTTTGAAATCTGTGTTACATGTTCCCTTTCCCTGCATGCTGTTATTATTAATGGTGATGTGTAATGTATTGTACAGAACCGAATGGACTGTTTCCCTGTGTTAAGCGTTGGGCCGTTTACCGAGAACGAATGAATAATTTTTCTGACTAAGCCGTGTATTGTTCCTCCTCTTGTTGTGCCTCTGTTGGAATTGATTATGCTGCTTGCATCATAACAGAGAACGCTATTTCTGCTTTCTCAGTTTAATATAGGATGTTTTTTTTGTACATAGCAAGAACAGGCGGTGCCTAATATTGAACTCTGCGAAACAACAGTAGTAATTTCTCTGCATTCAGGAGAAGATGTATCATGAAAACTGTGCGAACTATCTGACGCGACCTTATGCTCCTGTCGATCTAATATAAAATGAAGACTGAATTTGTCATTCAGATATTTTACTACACGGCCCGGGAAACAACGGAACAGCAACATAAAGACGCCCGACACAGATTTGAAGTCTGCATCTGCCAAAAGGAAATCAAGTGAGTTAACTGCTCTCGGTATCTTCGATTATGTAATTTATTTTATAAGAACTACTACAGTAAACACAGTTTTGTAATCCGTCTGACAAGGAGAGGCCAGTCCTAGGACCCACCGGTATGAATGAATGCCTTCATAGGCTACTGGTCGGGGACGACTCGAAGGTAACTTCTGTGAAAGGACATAGATCACTACGTTTACGTTTTTAAAAAAGTCTAGGATATGTTCATGACTCAAGATCCGTTTCGAATCAGATGGACTTATGAGTAGACTCAGAAATAAGATTTTATTTTATATTTTGTACCTATCAGGCCGTCATACCAGTAGCTTCTGACAAGGGAACCTCCCCATCGCACACCCCTCAGATTTAGTTATAAGTTGGCACAGTCGATAGGCCTTGAAAAACCGAACACAGATCAATCGAGAAAACAGGAAGAAGTTGTGTGGAACTATAAGCAAAATATACAAACTGAGTAGTCCATGCGCAAGACAGGCAACATCTAGGGTAGTGAGGGCTGAGGAGTGCCGTGGCCTTGTGGTTAACGTGAGCAGCTGCGGAACGAGAGGTCCTTGGTTCAAGTCTTCCCTCGAATGAAAAGTTTAATTTTTTATTTTCAGTTTATGTGACAAACTCTTATGTTTTCATCACTTTTTGGGAGTTATTATCACATCCACAAGAACACCTAAATCGGGCAAGGTAGAAGAATATTTTTACCCATTCGCCAAGTCTACAAGTTAGGTGGGTCGACAACATATTCCTGTCATGTGACGCACATGCCGTCACCAGTGTCGTATAGAATATATCAGACGTGATTTACTGTGGAGGAATCGGTTGACCTATGACCGTGCGATCAAATGTTTTCAGTTCCCATTGGAGAGGCACGTCCTTTCGTCTACTAATCGCACGGTTTTGCGGTGCGGTCGCAAAACACAAACACTAAATTTATTACAGTGAGCAGAGGCTTCAATGAACGAACGGACAGATCATAACTTTGCGAAAATAAAGGAAGTAAACTTTTCACTCAAGGGAAGACCTGGCGCTCCTGGGCCCACAACCTCCTTGAAGTTGCCTATCTTTCGCATGGACTACTCAGTTTTTATATTTTGCTTATATTTTTCATAGTTCCACACAACTTCTTCCTGTTTTCTCGATTGATCTGTGTTCCGGTTTTCAAGGCCTATCCACTGTGCCAACTTATAACTAAATCTGAGGGGGGTGCGATGGGGAGGTTCCCTTGTGGGAAACCGATGCACTAATTATATCCAACCATTGCAAATTGTTATACTTAGCGGTGATACTCCTCTTAGTATCTTTTATGCTTAGCCAAAAGTAATTAAAACCGTTATTTTAAACAAATTCAGTTGTAAACAAGGGAAAAAATGCTCTATGGTCTAGGAACGTTCATAGCACGTCTTAGATTTTGGTAAATGCACAATCTGATCAAAATTATGCGGATCCTGTTGGTAAAGATTAATATGGAGCGTGTTCATCGTTTGCTGTTATGATGGATGAAGTATGCTGGGCCCAATTTCAGTCATATGTGTAAATGTCGGTGGAGGAATGACAGCTCATTCTTCCTTAAGAGCCTAAACCATAGAAGCTACTGATATTGTACGCTTGGATCTGGAGCTACGTCGATGTTCTAACCTATCCCAAAGGTGTTCCATTGGGTGTAGGTCGAGACTCTGGGCAGGTCAGTCCATTTAAGGAGTGTTATTGGCCACAGACTGTTGGCTCACAGATGCTGCCTCATTACACGCTGCTTTGTCATGCTGACACAAACAGTCATCGTCTCCGAAATGTCATCTTCTGTACACAGTAGACAGTGTTGCAGAACCTTCCGCATTTGCCGTTTCTTTAAGCACAATAAGGAGACTACAACCCAACCATGAGAAATATCCCCAAGCTCTAACATCACCTCCACACATCCTGTTGACACTACACATGATGGCAAATATATTCTCCACATATTCGCCAAACCCAAACCCTTCCATTGGAGTGGTTGTTCCTTCGCGTTTCCACTTCACAATCACATCACCAAGATTCGACTTGAGAAAATTTATAAAGGCTGAAATAGCACTGACGGATTTCTTACACAAGTGTCATACAATGACTTGATTCACATTTGAAACCACTGAGTTCACATGATCGACCCATTATACTATTACAGCATCTCTAGTGACTGCACAGTACACCCCGTCTCCTTTGATACTGGCGGATCCGCCTCTCGTGACATCTAGTGGATGATTCTTCATTAAACTGGGGTGTCGGGATACTTTTTAAGAGATGGTGCACTTTCTATTTTCTTTCCTCTAGTTAGGAGACGTTTTCACAAAAGGCAGAATAAATGTTGTTGCTGCCACCTCTCCCTTTCTTCTTCTAGAGATCACTTATTTCCTTTTTCTCGTAGCAACTATCCGCACTATGCGTGATAGTATTCATCATAGCAGCAGAGAAATCAGACAAATGATATGTACTAAGCACACTGAAGGAAATTAATTTTCCTGCCCACTCATTTTTCCAATCCTATGAACGATGGAAAGTGTACATAGTCCACTTGTCGGTTAATTTCGACATGTAGCATGCATACGACAAACTCGTGAGAAATGTTGGAGCTGAGAACCACTTACGTACAGGGCTACAGAAATTTGTAACTTTGGCTCGACGACGCAAGCCTCATCTCTTACGAAATCGACGGTGAAGTGTCCAGTGGTTCTTTTTTCCCAATACCTCTTCATCCCCTCGCTTCTTCTTTTTCTCTCTGCTTCCGTAATCTTAACTTTTGATTCTGGTACCAGTCCACCTACTACTTCTGCTGTATTCCTACAGCTGGAACTGTCCTGCACTGCTTTGTGTAGCTTCCTCTCAATCCAATTGTTTTCCAGTTCCCGTTGACTTTTTTCATTTCATTGTTCCCTGTTAATCATATTGCCTTGGTCAACGTGTTGACCTCCATCCTCAGGGTGTTCAAAAATGGTTCAAATGGCTCTGAGCACTATGGGGCTTACCATCTGAGGTCATCAGTCCCCTAGAACTTAGAACTACTTAAACCTAACTAACCAAAGGACATCACACACATCCATGCCCGAGGCAGGATTCGAACCTGCGACCGTAGCGGTCGCGCGGTTCCAGACTGAAGCGCCTAGAACCGCTCGGCCACTTTGGCCGACCATCCTCAGGGGGTGCCCAGTAAATCTCAGTCTTATATTTAATTCTATGTTTCAAATTGATTCAAAACTCTCACACAGCTCTTGCCTTCCCTATGTATCCAGACTTCACCCTAGTTTTCCGTGCCTAAAATGTCCATCAACATCCTTCGTTCCTCCTTCTTCAGTTGGATGTGTGCTTCCAAGGGGGTCGTCTTCGTTGCGTACAATGTCTCAGTTTATATTCCTTCACAGGTTTCCTTTCCCCAAAGGTTGACTTCGCGAGATTTGAAGTTTCAGTAGAGTTTGAGACCTGCCTGCTATATTTCCTCCCCCGTAACGTAAGCTGTTCACGCTCTCCACGACCTGATGTTTAGCTTTCCAGTTGGCCTCTCCATTCAGGACCTTGACTTTATTGAACGCTGTCACGGGGGCGACTTCTGCTGCAAATACAGCAACATTTTCCAGTGCCATTTTTGCTGTTCCTTTGTTGACATATAGCGATGCCATATCATTAGTAAGAGCTCGCCAGTTTCCTATGGCTAGTCTTCTCAATTATTCCTGCAACCGACGGAAACAACCAGTTAATCAATTCTTATGAAAGTATTAGTTTACGTCCGCTCACGGCGCGGTCCATTAGAGACAGACGTAAGCTGGGATTACGAAAGGATGTGGAGGAAATCGACTGTGTGCTTTTCGAAGGAATCATCCCAGCATTTCCTTAACGTAATTTGCGAAAATCATGGAAAACCTAACTCTAGATGGCCAAAAGGCTATTTGATCGGTCTTCTTGCCGAATGCGAGTTCTGCGTCGTAACCACTATGCCCCTCCCTCAGTTCCTTACGAATTAACAACAGAGGCTCATGTGCCGGTCAGCCACGATGTGATATTAGGCGTTCTTTTTCACATCCTTCTCGGTAACTATTGGAGCGTTTATCACTTTCTGAAAAAGCTCCTTGCACACATTTGAACGCGCAGAGGGGGAGGGGAGCATCCGGTAGAAGTTTAAAATGGGTCTGGGTGAGGCGACGTAATTGTAATAACAGCCTACAATGTGATATTTTCCATCGTGTACTCTAGGGATTGATCGACGAGAGGATACGGAACCAAAAAGATCTAACGAACTCATACATTACTGGCCATTAAAACTGCTACACCAAGAAGAAATGCAGATGATAAATGGGTATTCATTGGACAACTACTACATACCAGAACTGACATGTGTTTATATTTTCACGCAATTTGGGTGCATAGATCCCGAGAAATCGGTACCCAGAACAACCACCTCTGGCCGTAATAACGGCCTTGATATGCCTGAGTATTGAGTCAAACATAGCTTGGATGGCGTGTACAGGTACACCTGCCCCTGCAGCTTCAACACGATACCACAGTTCCTCAAGAGTATTGACTGGCGTATTGTGACAAGCCAGTTGCTCGGCCACTATTTACCAGACGTTTTCAACTGGTGAGAGATCTGAAGAATGTGCTAGCCAGGGCAGCAGTCGAACATTTTCTTTATCCAGAAAGGCCCGTATAGGACCTGCAACATGCGGTCGTGCATTATCCTGCTGAAATGTATGGTTTCGCAGCGATCGAATGAAGGGTAGAGCCACAGGTCGTAACACATCTGAAATGTAACGTCCACTGTTCAAAGTGCTGTCAATGCGGACAAGAGGTGACCGAGACGTGTAACCAATGGCAAACCCATACCATCACGCCGGGTGATACGCCAGTATGGCGATGACGAATACACGCTTCCAATGTGCGTTCACCGCGATGTCGTCAAACACGGATGCGACCATCATGAAGCTGTAAACATAACCTGGATTCATCTGAAAAAATGACGTTTTGCCATTCGTGCCCCCAGGTTAGTCGTTGAGTACACCATCGAAGGCGCTCCTGTCTGTGATGCAGCGTCAAGGGTAACTGCAGCCATGGTCTCCGAGCTGATAATGCATGCTGCTGCAAACATTGTCGAACTGTGCGTGCAGATGGTTGTTGTCTTGCAAACGTTCCCATCTATTGACTCAGGGATCGAGACGTGGCTGCACGATCCGTTACAGCCATGTGGATAAGATGCCTGTCATCTCGACTGCTAGTGATACTAGGCCGTTGGGATGCAGAACGGCGTTCCGTATTACCCTACTGAACCCACCGACTCCATATTCTGCTGTCATTGGATCTCGACCAACGCAAGCAGCAATGTCGTGATACGATAAACCGCAATCGCGATAGGCATTGAAAATGGTTTCCATGTGACTCAATGCATGTGTATACTCGCCGTAGGATGCTCTGTCTCACACGTTCACATCGGCTAGGCTGCATCCTAACATTGTATGCCGCTCCAGTGTCTTCACATCTGGAATGTGTTCTACATATATGATACTTCTGAGATGGCCCCATAAGCAGAAATTGCGCGGGTTCAGATCGTGTGAACGAGCAGGCCGTCCAACCCTCGTCCGATCCATCGCCCAGGAAAGACGCGATTAAGACGCGTCCAGACGTTAACGCCGAATGGGCTGGAGCATCATCGCCCTTAAGAAACGCCGATAGTTCCGGCCTGTTAGGTGACATGGTAGGAAGACTGGTCCCAAAATACCGTAGCCAATTATCTAGGCCCACACATTTAGGCTCTGCCGATGCTGATCATTCTCTGTCACCGTACCATGGGGGTTCTGCATACCATCCGACAGATGACTATTATGAAAGTTGAAGATAGCACTCCGCCTCATCTGTGAATAGGATGGCTGAAACAAGTCCCAGAATCGTGGTTGTCTGGTGAAGAAACGAGTGATAAAACTGCTCCAGATGTGGAAAGTATGTCGCTAGTAATCCCTGTACACGCTGTAAGTGATAAGGATAGTAACAGTTGTCATGGAGAATGTTCTACACGGTCGCCTGGCTTATCCTGCACTGGCGGGCCAACTGCCTGGTACTGACACGGCAGTTAGCTTCTACATTGTCGGCCGCGGTGGCCGAGCTGTTCTAGGTGCTTCAGTCCGGAACCACGCGACTGCTACGGTCGCAGGTTCGAATCCCGCCTCGGGCATGGATGTGTTTGGTGTCCTTAGATTAGTTAGGTTTAAGTAGTTCTAAGTGGTAGGAGACTGATGACCTCAGATGTTAAGTCCCATAGTGCTCAGAGCCATTTGAACCATTTTGAACCTTCTACGTTGTTAATCAAATTTTCCTCCAAGTCTCGTGTCCAAACATTTCGGGTACGTTCTTCATGATTTCTTGTTTCCTGAAACGATCCTATCTCAGACAAACGGCGGAACACTGTTGCAAACATTGAATGCTGTGGTTGTTGTCGGCGGGGATAGGTTTCCTGATACAACCTTGCTGCCCGCCGCCAATTGCCATTTTCCTTTCCGTTAGTAAACACCATGTCGGCAAGCTCTCGATTCGAATATGGAACCATTGTGTACAACGCTATATCACATCCACCACAAGGTGAGTCAGCAAGAGAAGTGAATGGGACAAACATTACCAATTACTATGGTAGTAGAGGGCGCTAGGTCATAAGATACGAGGAACAGTACCACATTCTCGGAGGAAACCATGCGTACTGAACCTGTGGCTGCATGATACAACGCGTATTAGACTGCAGTCTCTGTAAAAAAGTACGACTGAATAAATAGTCTCTAGGATGGAACCCATGCATTTCCGGACATATGTTCATTAGACCTCTTTTGTTCCGTATCCTCTCATCGACCGGTTCAAGGAGTTTGTCCACGGTGGGAAGAATCACCCTGTATACACAGATGTGGATGTTTCTAATGAGGATGCCCCATACCTGGCCCGACCCGGCGTTTCCTTGATAGAGGACACGGGGAAGGGAGGGAGGATGGAAGGAAGGAGATATCCTGGGAGCATTGAACGGAACTGTGCATTGTCTTTTGTGACAAGTAGGACGGCTGTTTCAAGCACAATTGTAATCAACTGCCTCCATAAAATCGACTGGACCTCTGGACGTTCATTAGGAACAACAGCACCAATCCCTTCTCACCGCACTGCCAGAGGAAATTAGTTAAGGTGGAACATGGGCCAGTGCCATCTCGGTCTGCTCACTGATAGACACAGTACTTGACCGACCCCTGATGATCGTCATAGAAGAGTTGGAAGCGGTCAGCTTAAGTCTGGAACCGCACGACCACTACGGTCGCAGGTTCGAATCCTGCCTCGGGCATGGATGTGTGTGATGTCCTTAGGTTAGTTAGGTTAAAGTAGTTCTAAGTTCTAGGGGACTGATGACCTCAGATGTACTCAGAGCCATTTGAAGTATTTGGAAGCGGTCAGGTAGCTATGAACGTCTCAGGCGTGCAGTCTCTCAGGTTCGGAAGCATGTTAGCTATGATCTGAGAAATTGGAATAAGTGTGCGAAGTGACTCTTCTGCGGAAAGACATTTCTGCTGGACCTGGGGCTCCCTCTTAGATTAACAGCTTTTCGAAATTGGCATAGAGGAACACTAAGAATTTGTTTCGTGTCTAGCAGTGTAGCACAGTGTGCTCTAGTCTACGACACGTGTTACAAGCAGTTTTAATGTATACTTAAAGGTTGCTGACCAGTCACTTATTGGTGATAATTTAGTTTGCCTTTACCAGTTACAGGCTGGTTTGCTCATCGTAGGACGATGTGTGGGATAGATTGGAATGTGACAGAGCGGTTGAGAGTTGTCGAAGCCAACAAATGTGTGAAAAAAAGAGTGGTTGTGGCAACAGACTGATCTGTAGCTTAGGCCTAGGTGCAGGATACGTTGGAATGTGACAGTTTGGTTGCGAGTTGGCGAAGCCAACGAATGTCGAAGGAAAGAACCACTCTGTGGTGACAAACTGATTGTTAACTTAGAATGAGGTGTAGGATAGATTGGAGAGTGATAGTCTCTTTGTGAACTGGCGAAGCCAAAAAATGTGAAAGCAAAAAATCTGGCTACGGTGACAGACTGATCTGTAGCTCGGGCCGAGGTCTAGGTTACGTCGGGAAGTGTCAGTCTGCTTCTGAGTTGGCGAAGCCAACGAATTTGAAAGTTAAAAACCTGGCTTTAGTAACAGACTGATCTGAAACTTATCCTGAGGTCTAGGTTAGGTCTGAATGTGACACTTTCGTTGTGAGTTGGTGAAGCCAACGAATGTGAAAGCAAAAAATTACCAGAGTGTCTTGGACTATGCAGAAATGTCAATACACTCAAGTGTCTCTCCGCACAACTTTCACAAACTCGTTATTTGTGTCTGTACGAATATCCGACGCCGCTGACCGCTATCGTCGTTAATATGAGAATTGTGAAATATCGGGCCGGTTTCATACAATCTGCAGTCGGAATTTGGGCTATGGTATCGTTTTTCACAATGATAATGCACAAACACATCGCTTATACTTTCCTCTAAGGGACAGGAGTCGAACTTTGTTATCGAATGACATAAACGCGACTGACCAAGCCTGCGACCAGTTTAATATTGGAGTGCTTGTGACAGGGACCCTCTTCACAAACTGAACGACTTCAAGAGGGTTCCGTCGACGTATGGGGCAGCTTTGCATAATGATGTGACGACCACTTTGTGGACAGCATGTCAAGTAGTATCCAAGCGTGTTACAGTGCAAAGGATGGAAGAACACGGCACTGAACTTTTGATGTCACACACCTGTAATTTTTCAACTCCATAGTGTTTTTCCATTCACTCCTTGCTGTCCTTGAACCTAAGAGCACACACATTTTTGGAGATACACATTTGATGCAAAACCTTTTTGAGTAATTTTTATCAACGGATTTGATCAATTGACTCAACGAAAGTTGACCTTGTTCCACCAATGGATATCCTTCTTATCTGCTGCATCCTCGCAGCACCTAAAGTTGCTGTACCGGAAGCAAATCATGGTTTAACATTGTGTTGGGTCTAACGCACGTCCAGGTCTTTCCAATAACATCTCACTGTATAAAACAATATGAATGGCGTCAATACTAATTACATGAAGTATTTATAGCTGGTGTTGCTCAACATCACGTCGCGTATCGCTTCACTATCGTATCACTCATACCATCCGTAATTAGGACAAGAGATGGACTGCTGATAAAAGAACGTAGTACATGTATCCGCATCTGTAAGTGGGCTCCAGCGGCTTGGAAACTTAGGGCTCATTATACATCTACATCTTCATGACTACTCTGCAATTCACACCCAAGTGCCTGGCAGAGGGTTCTTAATATGACATTCAAACTATTTTCCTGCCGTTCCATCTACGAGTGTAGCAGCGCGTGGAAAAAATGAGCACTTAAAACTTTATGTACAAGCTATGATTTCTCTTATTTTATTCCGATGATCATATCTCCCTACGTAGGTTGGTGGCAATAAAATATTTTCACATTCAGTGGAGAAAATTTGCAATCGAAATTTTATGAAAAGATCTCGTCCCAACGATAACTCCTTTCGTTTAGGGACTGCCATCCCAACTAGCTTATCATATCCATGACACTGGTTCCTCTATTTCACAATAATACAAAACGCACTGCCGTTCTTTGGACTTCTCCTCGAGTCTTGTCTGGTAAGGAACTCATACAGCAAAGTAGAGGACGAACAAACATAGTGTAGACAGTCTGTAGTGTAGGCAACCTCTTTAGCAGACTTTTTGCATTTTCTAAATGTTCTGCCTACAAATAGCAATCTATGGCTTTCTTTTCCCCATTACTTTATCTGTGTGGTCGTTCCAATCCAAGTTATTCGTAATGATAATCCTAATTCAAATATTCAAACGGCTCTGAGCACTATGGGACTTAACATCTATGGTCATCAGTCCCCTAGAACTTAGAACTACTTAAACCGAATTAACCTAAGGACAGCACACAACACCCAGTCATCACGAGGCAGAGAAAATCCCTGACCCCGCCGGGAATCGAACCCGGGCACCCGGGCGTGGGAAAATCCTAATTACTTAGTTGAATTTACGGCCTTTAGATTTGACTCATTTTTCGTGTTATGGAAGTTTTGTGGATTCCTTTTAGTATTCATGTGGATGACTTAACACTTTTCGATATTTAGGATGAATTTTCATTTTTCGCGAGGTACAGGCATCTTGTCTAAATCACTTTGCAGTTGGTTTTTCTCGTCTGATCACTTTACAAGACGGTGAATGATAGTATCATCTAAAAATATCTAAAAGAACTTCTCAGGTTGTCTCCTAAATCATCTACGTTGATTAGGAACAGCAGAAAGCCTGTAATACTTTCTTGGGGAACGTCATCGGATACCAGTTCTGTCTTAGTCGATAATTTTCCGTCGATTACTGTGTACTGTGACGTCTCTGACAGGAAATCACGAATACAGTCGCACCACTGAAGCAATACTCTATAGGCATGATATTTAATTAGAAGTCGCTTCTGAGGAACTGTGTCAAAAGCCTTGTGCAAGTCTAGAAATATGGTACTAATCATAGATTCCCTCTCGATAGCACTCATTGGTTCGCGTAGTGTAAAACAGATCTTCTTACTACATTGGACCTGTAATTGTTCTTCAGCATATTCATGAGTTTATTTGTTATTGGGAAGCCTATACAGTACTGTAGCGTTTTAGATTGTTTAATAACCCTTATAACTAATGCTGAGCAAATTTTATACCCGCTTCGCGCTTATCATCTGCTGGCGAAAACGAGATTAGATTCGGATAGGAAAGGCACGATTTGTCGAATAGTTACGCTTTACCAAGGATCTGTTTCGAACGATGACCTGGCAATTTTCTATAGGAAGAAACGTTCACGTTGACGAAGGATGGATAAGAACGTCCCGATGACGTCATCAGAAACTGACTACAAGCACGGATTGGACACAAAGGGAGAAAGAAATCATCTGTAGAGTTGTTTAACGAATATTGTCGGCAAAGTGCTTTGGTAAATCAACGAAAACATAAATCTCTTAAAAACCAGCGGTTGTTTTAACCACGACTCCACCTCCCTACCTTCCGTGGTTGTCATCACATATGCGGGAAACTGTATAACTTTGGATGCATGGATGTTAGAAAGTTTTTCGATCATGATACAAATAGATGAATGGCATTGCTGTACTATTCTGCGAGCCTGCCGTTGTACTCACGTGGATTATGTTCTCAGCGTCTAATTCGGTACCACGTAGATACATCTCTCTGCTAATTACTGTATTTAGGATGCCGTGTCTGGAACCGCGCGACCGCTACGGTCGCAGGTTCGAATCTTGCCTCGGGCATGGATGTGTGTGAAGTCGTTAGGTTAGTTAGGTTTAAGTGGTTCCAAGTTCTAGGAGACTGATGACCTCAGAAGTTAAGTCCCATAGTGGTCAGAGCCATTGAACCATTTTGGATGCCGTATAATTAGTCACCAAAGGCGGAAAAATTTTACCGAGGTGAAACTTCATTCTCGCAGGTGACTAAGCATAGGGAACCATCTGTCTGGCCTCCCAAATAGGCTCAGTTTGAATCCATTGCTCACTATTGACGATGTAATCAATGCAGAGTACGATTCAAGCTGTTTCTGAACGGCAATTGCAACCAGTCGCTGCATTAAATCGACGGCCATGTTGTTGTATCCACCGTCTTTATTCTCTGATCTTTCTTTCTGTTGAAAGCGGGTACTCCCTCATTGTCATTTATTGCCCCCGCCTCTTCTGCTGGAAAAGATGTAAATCTAAACATTATGCTGGTTAGCATTCGCTTAATCGAGTCTCCGAAAGGAATATAAATTGTGACATAGCTCCGGACTCAAAACCGGCTCTGTGGCTTTCGCGGTCATTGAGCCATCCGAGTGCGTCTAAGCTCAAATGACTAAGCAATAAAAGGTTACACTCAAATAAAGACATCCGCTCTGGCCAGCGCTCGGCCTGGGTCTGCCTCAATGGCAGGGTGGCTCGGATGTTGTATACCCACGTCATGACGGCGCCGCCGTAAGCCGCTTTGAAACCGCATTCTTTACGATGAAAGCGAGACAAGTACGTGTGAACGCTGCATAGCCAAGTATGTTGTGAAACAGGCCTCACGGAGGTAATGGGGAAGACTTCTAACGGAGATCATTTGTCGGCGAGCAGCCATTTTGTTTTACACACAGAGAGAATCCTCAAAGCCGTCTTCATACTTAGCGTCTGCAAAGCTGTCTGAAGCACTCTGCGTTATGTTGCTTTGCGTCTGTAGGTATCATGTTTTACTGCTGCCCATTTCTGTGTATAATAGCGTATTTTCATAACACGTTCCGTTTATTCAAGCTGAGTTCGAACTCCACCGGAAGGCGTGGCTTCCAGCGACATGTTAGAGAGTTATTCATTCGGCGTGTTAACACAATTATCTTCGTGATGGCCTTTCTCTAATAATACCTCCTCATTAATGGAAACACGTGTAATATGGCATACATATGGTGTTCATGGTTTGCGATTTAGACAAGATATTTGTGTGGTATCTCCGCAATATCCTTTCTTTCAGGTGTGCTAGTTCTGCAAGGTTCGCAGAAGAGCTTCTGTAAAGTTTGGAAGGTACAAGGCGAGGTACTGGCAGAAGTAAGGCTGTGAGGACGGGGCGTGAGTCGTGCTTGAAGCTCAGATGGTAGAGCACTTGCCCGCGAAAGGCAAAGGTCCCGAGTTCGAGTCTCGGTCAGGCACACAGTTTTAATCTGCCAGTAAGTTTCATATCAGCGCACACTCCGCTGCAGAGTGAAAATCTCATTCTGGCACCTCTGACGTTGTTTGTAAACGAACACATAAGAAACATGAGCGCTACCTGTGGATCGAACGCCGCACTCGAGTGGACTGCAGCATTTTTGTTTAAAGCAAAGCATCAATAGGGGCGCATCAGAGGCGTCTGTAGAACAAGAGAGTGAAAATCAAGCATGCCTCGAATGACAGCCGCGACCAATAATTGGGTCCGTATCGCCACGTTACGAGCAAAACACTTGTAAATCATGGAAGATGCTCGATGTGTCCAATGACATCACGCGGACGTGGATTCGGTTTCAATTGACAAGTAGTGTTGGACTCAAACTGCACAAAATCGGTTTCAATTGACGAGTAGTGTTGGACTCAAACTGCACAGACCGTCCATGTTCGACTGGTACACTGCACCAAAGGAAGTGGTCTGAGACCACCAGAACTGAATTAGATGTCCTAAGAGACTACAGGATGTCGTGTATCGCATCAAACTGTTAGGAGACGATTGCATGATGCGAAATTCCATTTCCGACGACCATGGCGAGCTCCACGTCGTACACCGCACCATGGACCAAGGGGTCCGTTATAAATGCTGAAGAAATCATGCAGAGTAGACGCTCAGGATTGGCGTCGGGCGTTGTTTATGTACGGAAATGGCATCCTTTTGTACATGATAATGGCAGACAAGTTGTTTGGAGACAACATGGTAATATCGAACGTTTCCAATACTATTTCCCATATGTGCTACGACTTCGGGATGGAGTGATGTTCTGGAGTGGCATTAAGTGGAGCAACGGTACACCTGTCGTGGTAGTTGAGGGCGATTTGACTGCTCTACGGTACTAGAACGAGATTATGCAGCCAAGAGTGGGAACCGTTTCGCCAGTACTTTGGTGACTATTTCATCTTAATGGGTGGTAACTCTCGTGCTGTCATTGTGAACACTTTCCTTCAGCGTGCTGGGATTACCGTAATGAAGTGGTCTGCTTGTTCTCCGGAGATTAACCCAATCGATCGTGAGGACGACGGATTGAAGCGAGGTGCTTTTGAACGTAGACAACGACAACATACTCTGCAGTTAAGAACGGGAGAGTTTGGACCATCTCATCGACAGTACGCCATGTTAAAACTTGCATCCGAGAAAAAGGACGTTCCACTACGTTTTCAAATTGCTCAGGTGTACTGTGAAATATTCCCCATTAGAAACCGACTATGTCTTTACAATAATGTTTAATTTTTTGGGATTTGGTGATTTGGACACATTGCCAATCAATGTACAGGGTGGCCCATCGATAGTGACCGGGCCAAATATCCCACGAAATAAGCATCAAACGAAAAAACTACAGTGAACGAAACTCGTCTAGCTTGAAGAGGGAAACCAGATGGCGCTATGGTTGGCCCGCTAGCTGGCACTGCCATAGGTCAAAAAGATATCAACTGCGTTTTTTTTTAATAGGAACCCCCATTTTTTATTACATATCCGTGTAGTAAGTAAAGAAATATGAATGTTTTAGTTGGATCACTTTTTTCGCTTAGTGATAGATGGCGCTGTAATAGTCACAAACGTATAAGTACGTGGTATCACGTAACATTCCCCCAGTGCGGACGGTATTTGCTTCCTGATACATTACCCGTGATAAAATGGACCGTTTACCAATTGCGGAAATGGTGGATATCGTGTTGATGTATGGCTATTGCGATCAAAATGCCCAACGGGCGTGTGCTATGTATGCTGCTTGGTATCATCTAAGTGTCCAGACCGTTCGCCGGATAGTTACGTTATTTAAAGAGACAGGAAGTGTCCAGCCACATGTGAAACGTCAAAGACTACCTGCAACAAATGATGATGCCGGCTAATCCGCACATCAGTAGCACACAAATTGCGCAAGATCGGTAATCTGAAAAACGCCAGTTTTGAGAATGCTACATCAACATCGATCGCACTCGTAGCATATTTTCCATGCACCAGGAATTGCATGGCGACGACTTTGAACGTCGTGTTCACTTCTGCCATTGGGCACAAGAGAAATTACGGGACGATGACAAATTTTTTTCAGGCGTTCAATTTAGTGACGAAGCGTAATTCACCAACAGCGGTAACGTAAACCGGTATAATATGCACTATTGGGCAACGGAAAATCCACGATGGCTGCGACAAGTGGAACATCAGCGACCGTGGAGGGTTAATGTACGGTGCGGCATTATGGGAGGAAGGATAATTGGCCCCCATTTTATCGATAGCAATCTAAATGGCGCAATGTATGGTGATTTCTACGTAATGTTCTACCGATGTTACTACAAGATGTTTCACTGCATGACAGAATGGCGATGTACTTCCAATATGATGGATATCCGGCACATAGCTCGCGTGCGGTTGAAGCGCTATTGAATAGCATATCTCACGACAGGCGGATTAGTCGTCGGAGCACACGTTCACCGGATCTGACGTCTCCAGATTTCCTGACAACATGCGTCAGCGAATTGTCAATGCATGTGCGAACATTACGGAAGGCGAACTACTCGCTGTTGAGAGGAATGTCCGGACACGTATTGCCAAATGCCTTGAGGTTGACGGACATTATTTTGAGCATTTATTGCATCAATGTGGTATTTACAGGTAATCACGATGGAACAGCATGCGTTCTCAGAAATGATAAGTTCGCAAAGGTACATGTATCACATTGGAACAACCGAAATAAAATGTTCAGACGTACCTACGTTCTGTATTTTAATTTAAAAAATCTACCTGTTACCAAGTGTTCGTCTAAAATTGTGAGCCACATGTTTGTGACTATTACAGCGGCATCTATCACAAAGCGAAATAAGTGGTCCAACTAACATTCATATTTCTTTACGTACTACTCGAATATGTAATTAAAAATGCGGGTTCCTATTTATAAGAACGCAGTTGATATCCGTTTGACCTGTGGCAGCGCCATCTAGCGGGCTAACCATAGCGCCATCTGGTTTTCCCCTTCAAACAAGACAAGTTTCGTTCGTTGTAAGTTTTTCGTTTGCCTCTTATTTCGTGAGATATTTGGCCCGGTCACGATCAATGGACCACCCTGTATACACATGCCTCAGAGCCAGTTTTTGTTTTCTGTCCCATGACTTTCGAAATAAAGGTGTGATGAAAAATTATTGTTAATAATTGTAATTGGAATATACAGTAAAACTTGCTCAAAACGGAATCGCCTGGGGCTAAAATAATTTTCCAAATTCGGCAAGTTTCCAGATTACACAAAACTCACTGGTCTACATAAGATTTGTTAGGTATCATACACAAAAGTATAGTAAAATTTTTTAATTATGCATATACTGTACTTACGTACCTTCACTCCAGCACAGTAGATGTTCATTTACTGTATATTGGACAATAGAACACTGGATTAATGCACTAATTGATAAATAACATGATGTTTCTATATCTTTACTCGAACTTTAAATTCCTTTATTCCTTTATTATTGTGTGTTCATACATGTTATTCCCATGTTGCTTTACATTTCACTGTTTTCGCCACCTATCAAGGAAGGAAACTTGTTTTAATTTCCTGTTCAAAACTGTTTTTTCTAGACAATTTTTGCACCATACAACAGTTCCTACAAGTCGGAAGAATTTGTGTGTGCTGCAAATTGCATAACATCATTTATGCATGCAATGGCTTCTTCAGGCGTATTAATTTTTGTAGAGACATCATTTTGCTCCTCTTCTTCTTCCTTTGTTTCTTCATCATTCTCTGTGTTGCGGATTTTTATTAAAGTAAAAGTGGAGTGAGTTGACAGAAAGTCATCACTTCGAATGTGATCGTCTGCACTACATGAAATGTTTCGCATTTTCATTAATTCAGCAATTGCTGCTGCATTTTCTTGAACTTAGATGGCCACAGAAGCGTCTTGTTCTTGACCTCCAAACCCCACTTTGTTGAAGCACTTAGTTTCGGGTTTTATTTATTTTACTGCCAAGCCAATCCAATTTACTGCATCCAGGACAGAAACTGACTGTGCAAGAGCAAACGCACCTCCAGCTTCTTCAACAATGAGAATTAGATATTGCATCAGTAGTCGCCTATAATGACACTCGAGTGTGTAAATAACTCCTGGTCCATGGGTTGTGTGAGGCTGGTTGAACCTGGAGGGGAAACGAAGCCAATTTCACATTTGATAATGTTACTTGCGGTAACAGGTTGCATTGTTTAGGAACAGAAAAAACTTGCCGATTTCCTTTTTTCATTTTGGCGTTGAAAGAGCTCAACCATTCTTCCATAAGACCACTCGCCATCCACACCTTTTTATTGCTTCGCCATGTGACTGGAAGCTTACTGAGGTCTATGTTTTTGAGACAACGTGATTTTGCCGCCTTTCCGATCACCAGTAGCTTCTCCATTTCATCTAAAATGTTTCCACACAGCACTACAGTGAGTATTTCCTTGGACATGTTTTCGTCAGTACACTTTTCACCTCGAATTGTTAGCGATTTTGAAGGCAGCACGCGATAAAACAGTTCCGTTTCATCGGCACAAAACACGTCTTTCGGGCCATAATTCACAATTGAGTTGGACAGTATTGTCTTCAATTCTGTTGCTACACTTTCCTGCACATCCCCAGCTTCCCCACACACTTCATTCCACACGATGTTGTGCCTAGTTTTGAAACTGTCCAACCATCCTCTGGATGCCTTAAACTCCGTAATTCCAAGCCCTTTAGTTACGTTCAGAGCCTCACTCTGCACCATGGTACGTTTTTTGCCTGCTTGCTTACGAACCATTCCCACATTATTTCGTTAATTTCTTCGTTTCCGCTCTTCTTCGCAACATAATTTAGCGCACAGGGAGTTTGTCTTCCTCACTCGCCTCGATTACATTAATATTTTCGTTGACTGTTAATGACTCATACCGTTTGTTCGACATCATGTTACTGTATCTCTTAAAGTGCTACTAGTCAACCGAAACTGGCAGAAAATAATGACCTTGCCGGGTAAAACCATTGTTTAACGGAACAATACCCACCTTTCTCACTCCGCACATTGCAGCAGAGTGTAGGTAGATGCGCAGTAATGTTCCTGTATGCGCCGGCGTGCGTCATCATCATCATCATCATCATCAGTGTTCTGCCAAAAGTCAGGTTTTCACATGGTAGTTCTCCAGGCTGTCCGGTTTTCTGCCATCCTCTTCAGGTCTGCGTAATTTCCTCTTCCCTTTATGTCGTCTATCATCTTGTATCTCCTTCTTCGTCTTCTCCCGCAAACCAATTCTTCCAAAGCATCTGCTAGCAAGCACTCCCTTCTCAATGAATGTCCCAACCAGTTCCTTTTCCTTTCTCTTACAACCTTCAGCAGACATCTTCTCTCACCAACCCTTTCCAATACTCTTTCATTACTCACTCTTTCCATCCAGCATATTCTCTCCATTCTCCTCCACATCCACCTCTCAAATGTTTCCAACTTTTCTTCATACTCTCGTCTCAGCGTCCATGTTTCTGCCCCATATAGTGCCACACTCCAGACAAAACATTTGCCAAGCCTTTTCCTTAGTCCTTTATCTAATTTTCCACATAAAACTCTCCTCTTTCTGTTGAATGCCTCCTTCGCTATGACAATTCGACTTTTCACCTCCTGGTGACATCTCAAGTTTTCAGTTATTGTCCTTCCAAGATATTTAAATTCACTTACTTGGCTAATAGTAGATTTTCCTATTTTAATATTTTACAGTCTGCGTCTTGTACTGGTGACCATACTCTTTGTTTTTGCTGTTTTATTTGCATCCCATATTCCATACAAGCTTCATTCAGATCTTTCAGCATGTTATTCACTGTCCGCTCACTTTCTGCCACTAATACCATAATACCAATACGTGCGTTAATAATGAGAAAAACAAAAACCCGATAAACAGAGCGCTGACGAGCGAATCGTTTCCTTTGATATATTGACACTGAGCGTAGCTTATTCGATGTTACACAGAGCGTTGCGGTTTAGGGTCCACACCAGCAGCGCCACCCTGCACTGAAACTTTCTTGGTTTTGCGCCGCTTAACAGAGGTGTTAAAAGTAACGTCGTTGTAGAGTCGTGAAAAGCTAATGAACTGCAACACAATAGTACTGTATAGGCTCTTTTGCGCACTATACAATGAATTATTAATTATGTTCTAAGATTTGCTTTCCGTTTTCGCGTTAGGCATGTTCCGCTTTATACAAAAAATCGGCATATAAAAGTGCACTGCATGCGTCGGGACAGAAATACTTGTACGCTTTGGGCAGATTTCCGAATTATACACGTGCCGATTTGAGCAAGTTTTGCTGTATATTGTAAACAAAAACAAAAGCATAATTCATTAATTTATTATGACAACCTATGTAAAACTCGTGATGTCAAAATAAATAAATGTTTCAATAAAGTCCCAAGAATAAATGTCATTGCTGTATATAATTTGTAAGGGAGCGAACAAAAAGTTTCGGCTCGGAGAGAGTACAGTCCAGAATCGGTATGTTCGTCAGACAAAATGCCGAGAGCACTGAGTCAATCTCCCACCGACGCGCCGGCTTGAAGATACCAGCACGGCAAAACACTGCATCCCGCAGCACGAAGTCCATAACTGCCTGCTGCACATCCTCGTCCGACAGGAATCGTCGACCCTTCAATGCCTTTTGTACGGAACTGAAGACGCGATAATCGCATGGTGAGAGATTATTACTATAGGCCGGGTGCTTGAGTGCCTCCCACTAAAGTTGGAGTAACTTATGGGTTACGAAATTTACGTCATAGGGCCGTTTTCTGACGAATCGCGAACAGCGTGGAGCTTCGCGCACCGTTAAACAACGGTTGGTTTCGACAGACCTGCTGTCCCATACACATTTTTCATTCTCCGAAGGTCTCTATCAGTGTTTGTCCTTGGGCAAGCAAGAAAAGAATAACAGAATTCCTGTTTGGATGCATTTGGTAATGACGCCGCCACAGTTCATGTTTGAGCATTTACCGCACGCGTGCCTGAAAGACAGGAATGCCACATAAATCCTTTGCCTACATGTCGATCCTTATACAGAGTGGTCCATTGATCGTGACCGGGCCAAATATCTCACGAAATAAGCGTCAAGAAAGAAACTCGTCTAGCTTGAGGGAGGAAACCAGATGGCGCTAAGGTTGGCCAGCTAGATGGCGCTGCCTTAGGTCAAACGGATATCAACTGCCTTTTTTTAAAACAGGAACCCCCATTTTTATTACATATTCGTGTAGCACGTCAAGAAATATGAATGTTTTAGTAGGACAATTTTTTTCGCTTTGTGACAAATGGCGCTGTAATAGTCAAAAACATATTCCTCTCAATTTTAGACCAACAGTTGGTAAGAGGTAGGTTTTTAAAATTAAAATACAGAACGTAGGTACGTATGAGCATTTTATTTCGGTTGTTCCAATGTGATACATGTACCTCTGTGAACTTATCATTTCTGAGAACGCATGCTGTTACAGCCTGATTACCTGTAAAAACCACATTAATGCAATAAATGCTCAAAATGATGTCCTTCACCTCAATGCATTTAGCAATACATTCCTCTCAACAGTGAGTAGTTCGCCTTCCGTAATGTTTGCACATGCATTGACAATACGCTGACGCATGTTGTCAGGCGTTGTCGGTGGATCACGATAGCAAATGTCCTTCAACTTTTCCCACAGAAAGAAATCCGGGGACGTCAGATCCGGTCAACGTGCGGGCCATGGTATCGTGCTTCGACGACCAAGCCACCTGTCATGAAAGATACTATTCAATACCGCTTCAACGGCACGCGAGCTATGTGCCGGACATCCATAATGTTGGAAGTACATCGCCATTCTGCCATGCAGTGAAACATCTTGTAGTAACATCGGTAGAACATTACGTAGGAAATCAGCATACATTGCACCATTTAGATTGCCATCGATAAAATGGGGGCCAATTATCCTCCCATAATGCCGCACCATACATTAACTCGCCAAGGTCGCTGATGTTCCACTTGTCGCAGCCATCATGGATTTTCCGTTGCCCAATAGTGCATATTATTCCGGTTTACGTTAACGCTGTTGGTGAATGGCGCTTCGTCGCTAAATAGAACGCGTGCAAAAAAACTGTCATCGTCCCGTAATTTCTCTTGTGCCCAGTGGCAGAACTGTACACGACGTTCAAAGTCGTCGCCATGCAATTCCTGGGTCATAGAAACATGGTATGGATGCAGTCGATGTTGACGTAGCATTCCCAACACCGACGTTTTTGAGATTCCCGATTTTCGCGCAATTTGTCTGTTACTGATGTGCTGATTAGTCGCGACAGCAGCTAATGCACCTACTACGACATAATCTTTTGTTGCAGGTCGTGGTTGACATTTCACATGTGGCTGAACACTTCCTGTTTCCTTAAATAACGTAACTATCCGGCGAAGGGTCCGGACACTTGGATGATGTCGTCCAGGATACCGAGCAGCATACATAGCACACGCCTTTTGGGCATTTTGATCACACCAACAATACATCAACAAGATATCGACCTTTTCCGCAATTGGTAAACGGTCCATTTTCACACGGGTAATTTTGACGGTGATGTTGAGGGTATTAGATTAGGAAATGAGACACTTAAAGTAGTAAAGGAGTTTTGCTATTTGGGGAGCAAAATAACTGATGATGGTCGAAGTAGAGAGGATATAAAATGTAGACTGGCAATGGCAAGGAAAGCGATTCTGAAGAAGAGAAATTTGTTAACATCGAGTATAGATTTAAGTGTCAGGAAGTCATTTCTGAAAGTATTTGTATGGAGTGTAGGCATGTATGGAAGTGAAACGTGGACGGTAAATAGTTTGGACAAGAAGAGAATAGAAGCTTTCGTAATGTGGTGCTACAGAAGAATGCTGAAGATTAGATGGGTAGATCACATAACTAATGAGGAAGTATTGAATAGGATTGGGGAGAAGAGAAGTTTGTGGCACAACTTGACCAGAAGAAGGGATCGGTTGGTAGGACATGTTCTGAGGCATCAAGGGATCACCAATTTAGTATTGGAGGGCAGCTGGAGGGTAAAAATCGTAGGAGGAGACCAAGAGATGAATACAGCAGATTCAGAAGGATATAGGTTGCAGTAGGTACTGGGAGATGAAGAAGCTTGCACAGGATAGAGTAGCATGGAGAGCTGCATCAAACCAGTCTCAGGACTGAAGACCACAACATCAACAACAATGTATCACGAAGCAAGTACCGTCCGCACTGACGGAATGTTACGTGATACCACGTACTTATTCGTTTGTGACTATTACAGCGCCATCTATCACAAAGCGAAAAAAGTGGTCCAACTAAAATATACATATTTCTTTACGTGCTACACGAATATGTAATAAAAATGGCTGTTCCTATTTAAAAAGGCGCAATTGTTATCCGTTTGTCCTATGGCAGCGCCATCTAGCTGGCCAACCACAGCGCCATCTGGTTTCCCCCTTCAAGGTAGACAAGTTTCGTTCTTTGCAGTTTTTTCGATTGACGCTTCTTTCGTGAGATATTTGGTCCGGTCACGATCAATGGACCACCCTGTATACCGACATCGGGATCGTGGTTCATTCCATATACGCTGGAACAACACCCTCAGACGAAAACTATTTCATCGCCCCTTATATTGCTGCTACGCCAGAAAAGTCGCACGGGTGTAGATGCATCATGCTACCCTTGTGAATCCGAGGCAGGTCGCCAGTTGTGTATAATATCAGAATCAGCAACTCGGCTCTACACCGATAAAACCAGATAGATCACTCTTTAAGACTCCTTACGGAAATGTCCAACAATCTGTAATAACTATGTAGAAATGACAAATGAACGTGTGTATATGAATGGTTAAGTATTGAAACTGGTCGCCAGTTGTTGCCAATTTCAAAGAGAGCAAGCGGATGCCGCTAATGTTAGTGGCGTCTGGTGATGCCCCTCGCCTCGCGACCGGAGCCTATTTACATTTTGACGTAAAATGCAAACCACAGGAGGCGCACGCTGCCGGGACGGCCCCTCCGCCAAGGCCAACCTCCGCAGCGGCCGCTCTTCTCCACTCCACACTCCACACGCTCCACCGTGCGCCGGGTCCCCTGTACTCCGCACTCGACCGAGCTTCTCTGCCTCTGGCGAGCGCGTCGCGGCAGCGGCCGCTGCCGGCATTCCACGATTCCGGCATTAGATAACATTCTCTCCAGTTATCAAACATCAGTGATAAATTGTTCAAAATTAGATGTAATAAAGAGAAAAGCTTGTTAGTAATTCCGCCCTGTATCTGGGTAATTTGTTGCCGCATTTTTGACTGGTTTTTCGGAGCGTTGATGGCGGCGGCGATTCCCGCTCGACCGCCGCGCCGTCGCTGCGGGATTTTTGTTTATTTTCTGGCGCGCGTCCTCTCCTGTTCTCTCGGGCCGAGCCGTCCCGGCCGTACGGGTTTTGTACGCGCGTGCGAATGGCGCGGCTGCCGGGCCCGATCGATCAGTGCACTTCGGGACGCCGACGCGGAGTCGACAGTACATCTGCTCATTGGACGAAAAATTAAGTCAACTCCAGGAGAAATCGCACTGATACTAGCATCCACATTCGCCTGAAGTCGGTGAGCTATGAGTCCGCCAGTTTCTTCCGCCATGACATACCCTTCTGAAGCCACCCATTGATGATCACCTAATGTACGAGGGTCACTCCAAAAGAAATCCACACTATTTTTGTAAAAATACAGTTTTCATTCTACATGTGTGAAAATTTTACAGTGTGTAGGTACATCCTTCCCGCTTGTTTTCAAACTTAGTTCAACCTTATAATGGTTCTTTATTTACGTGACCATTACGGCACTCCAACCCCAGTTCTCGATACCAGTAATATCGTACTACTTTTCTGCGAAGTAACAGACATATTTTTGTGACAATATTCACATTTGGTTTTATTAATGTATAGGTACTCCGATGTATCGATATATTACAATGGTATGGTTCTTGTGTGTATTCATTTCTGTGAGACTGTCATAATCTTTGACTTACTTGTAACCGTTTTGGCGCGAATGCGCACAGAGCAGTCTTTGTTTCACTTTGCACAAGTTAAGTTGTTATTTCGCTTTGTAAAAGACCAGTCAAGTCTTGTGTTTGCTTGAAGTGGAAATTAAATATATGAAGATTGATACAAAACTGTTTTCTTGATGATGTGACAATTAAGAAGTATATGTGAATTTACAAGAAGTTTGATGAAAATGTGGATCGTGAACACCAAGTCAAAAATTAATTCTGCCATACCATTGCTCTGATTTGGGATTGTTTCATCATTAAGAATTTCCTTAAAAAGGCATTTGTTAGGTCTTCAAATATTGCTAAAATACAGATCTGGACCTTCTAGCAGTCAAAGTGTAATCACCCTAGAATCAACCAGATGAAGCCATAACAACTTCGACGAAATCTACGTGGGAATCCATTCAAGATAAGTGCCAAAATTAATGACTTTTTTACTGTGACTTCTTTATTTCCATTCTGACGATACCATCCACAGCCAATAACATTGTTGTTGCCCGATAAAGTGAACATATGCTGCGTGAGCAACATTATTAATCTGATTTCTAATCTACTTTGCAAGTGGTGGTATTGCTAGAACCTGTTCCCGAGAGTGGCTCCGTCACAGGATGTCTTGACGTTCGTCAGAAGCAACTTGCTGTCATGGAATCCCTGTGCTGTGAAAACGAGACAGTGGGAGGCATCCACAAGAGGTTGAAAAAGTTGTCTGGAGATGCTGCTGTCGATCGCAGTACAGTTAGTTGGTGGGCAAGCAGGTTACGTGATGAAAGCGGGCACGGCAATATTGAGGATTGTCCTCGCAGCGGCAGGCCTCGTACTGCACACACTATAGAAAATGCGCAGGGAGTTAACGAATTGGTGACTGCTCACAGACGCATCACAGTGAACGAATTGTTACGCTACGTTGGCATAGGGAAAGGAAGTGTTTGCAGAATACTGAAAGTGTTGGCGTTAAAAAACGTTTGTGCCAGGTGGGTTCCCAGGATGTTGACAAGAAAAACGGTATGCAGCGAACTTTTGGAACAGTACGAGAATGGTGGATATGAATTTCTTGGAAGAATTGTGACAGGTGATGAAACATGGCTCCGTCATTTTTCACCAGAGACGAAGAGGCAATCAATGGACTGGCATCGTGCAAATTCATCCAAGAAAAAAAAAAAATTCACAACCACACCTTCAGCTGGAAAAGTTATGGCTACGGTGTTTTTCGATTCCGAAGGACTCTTGCTTGTCGACATAATGCCAAGTGGAACCACCACAAATTGTGATGCATATTTGACGACACTGCTGAGTCGTGTTCGACCACAGCGGCAAAAGTAGGATGTTTAGCTGTTGCACGACAATGCACGGCCACATGTCAGTCAAAAAACCATGGAAGCGATCACAAAACTGGGACGGACAACACTGAAACACCCGCCTTACTGTCCTGACCTGGCTCCATGTGACTATCATCTCTAAGGGAAACTGAAAGATTCTCTTCGTGGAACAAGGTTTGAAGATGATGACTCCCTTGTGCACGCTGCTAAACAGTGGCTCTAACAGGTTGGTCCAGAATTTTTCCATGCGGGTATACAGGCGCTGGTTCCAAGATAGCGTAAGACAGTTGAGAGGGTTGGAAATTGTGTGGAGAAATGAAAATATTGTTCCTAAAATATGTATCTACACACTGTAAAACTTTCGAACATGTAGAAGAAAAGGTGGATTTAAAAAATATATAGTGTGCATTTCTTTTGGTGTGACCCTCGTACAAGAGGCGTTCAATAAGAAATGCATTTTTTCGGCCAATTTCGGTTAGGAAATTTCGGAATATGTAATGGGACATCGTGGAATATTCCCGCTTCAACCCCTGTAACTTCTTAAAGTACCAATCAGTGCGGGAACTACACATAGCCTTCAAAATGGCGTCTGTAACGGAGATGTATTCCAAGGAAAGAGCTGACGTTGAGTTGTTTTAGAAGAAATGCAGAGCATTGGGCATATTCATGTCTAATGAGACCTGGTAGTGCACAAAAGCACGGTGAGTCGTTGGTCGAGAGACTGTCGTCCACGCATCAAGGTCGCACTAACCTGTCTGATCTGCCACGTGCCAGCCGGACACACACAGCTGTGACTCCTGCAATGTTGGGACATGCGGATACTCTCGTTCGAGGTTATCAACGGATCACATTCAGAAAGTTCGCTGCACAGCTGGACATCTCTGGTGGTAGTGCTGACACACTCGTCCACCAGTTGGGGTACTCAAAGGTTTGTGCCCGTTGGGTTTCTCACCGCGTAACAGAAGGCCATAAGGAGCAATGAAGGGACATCTCTGTGGAATTTCTTGCACGTTACGAGGCTGATTGTGACAATTTTCGCAATAGATGATGAAACATGTGTTCATCAATTCGAACGAGGAACAAACTGGCAATACATGGAGTGGAACCACACCACCTCTCCTCCGAAGAAAAAGTTCGATGCCGCACTCTGACCCGATAGAGTCAAGCGACGGCCTTCTGGGACTCTGAAGCGGTTATTCTGTCGATGTTCTTCCTCATGATGCAGCGATAAACTCCGAAGTGTATTGTGCTGCCATAGGGAAACTGAAGAAATGACTTCAGCTCGTTCGTCGCCACAAGAATGTAAACAAACTTCTATTTCACCATGACAACGCAAGGCCTCACACACGTCTATGCACCTGACAGTAGTTCACAAAATTTCATTTCTTCCTTCCTGCACCCCAGATCTCGTACCTACGGACTTCAGTCTGCTTGACCCAATGAAGAATGCACTGGGCGGGAAGCAGTACGTGGATGATGGGGAAGTTATTGATCTAACAATACCTTGGCTCCGACGTGCAGAGTGGTAAACGGGGTCATATTGACGATCCCAGTGAGGCCATCGTACTGAACGGAGACTGCGTTGAAAAATAGTTTTGTAGCGAAAAGAGTGGGGAACGATACTGTGTTTGAATCCTGAATACAACCAATCCTGGTTGAAATTTTCACTCTGCAGCGGAATGTTTGCAGATATGAAACTTCCTGGTACAGAACTGTGGCGCGCGGGATTAGTCGAGCGGTCAGAGGCGCTGCAAAAAATGGTTCAAATGGCTCTGAGCACTATGGGACTCAACTGCTGAGGTCATTAGTCCCCTAGAACTTAGAACTAGTTAAACCTAACTAACCTAAGGACATCACAAACATCCATGCCCGAGGCAGGATTCGAACCTGCGACCGTAGCGGTCTTGCGGTTCCAGACTGCAGCCCCTTTAACCGCACGGCCACTTCGGCCGGCTAGAGGCGCTGCAGTCATGGACTGTGCGGCTGGTCCCGGCGGAGGTTCGAGTCCTCCCTCGGGCATGGGTGTGTGTGTGTTTGTCCTTAGGATAATTTAGGTTAAGTAGTGTGTAAGCTTAGGAACTGATGACCTTAGCAGTTAAGTCCCATAAGATTTCACACACACACACACACACACACAGAACTGTGTGCCGGACCGAGACTCGAATACGGGATCGAGTCTCGGTCCGGCACACAGTTTTAATCTGCCAGGCTGTCTTAAAACCGATCGAGCTCTCAAAAAAAAAAAAAAAAAGAAAGAAAGTGTTGCATTAGCTGTTAAACGCACGTCAAGAGCTACCTAGGTGCGGTGTGTTGATTCCTACGTTCCACCCAGTGTTCTAAATAGTCGTGGATATTGTCTATGGTATTAACGTGGGGTGAATTAATAGGCAGCCGAGGTGCGATAACATACCGGAGCGGTCCTCAAACCAGGAACAAATGTGGACAATTATTATAGGTACCTCGTCTTAGCTATACAGTTATAAAACTTCTACGATCTATTTGATTATTCCGGAGATACCTACATACAGGGGCAGACAGAAATATTCAAATGTCAAGTGCATGCTACTGAAAGAGAACATTTAACTGCCAAAACATACATAGTAAAATAAATAAATCTGTTCTACGTTTTAACACACCTTTATTTCAATTTTAATGTCACATGTATTTACCGAAATTAAACGTACGTACATCTTCGTAATGAAAACTGAATAACTGTTCTCCCAATAGTTGGACATAAGTACTGAAATAAACAAAACACGGTGCTGTTGTACTTTGTTATCATGCCTTCCCTCTGAATAACTACTGCCAAACTTCTTCACACTGGTGTACGCCGCGCGGGATTAGCCGAGCGGTCTAGGGCGCTGCAGTCCGCTAGTCCTGGCGGAGGTTCGAGTCCTCCCTCGGGCATGTGTGTGTGCTTGTCCTTAGGATAATTTAGGTTAAGTAGTGTGTAAGGTTAGGGACTGATGACCTTAGCAGCTAAGTCCCATAAGATTTCACACATATTTGAACATTTTTCTGGATGAACGTGCTCGCTGGTTAAACCTGAATCAATATTATTCCATTTATTCAGAATAATTTCTTTCAGTCTTGTTTATCTGCATATGGTGCTTCCCGATCCTGTCTTCCAATTCTTGCCACATGTTCTCCTTCGGGTTCAACACCGGTAATTAAGGGAGTATTCTGAGTGTATGTCGAGTATTGTAGGTGATCCATTTTCTGTCAACTTTAGAGGTATGTTTACGATCGTTGTCTTGTTGGAGATAAAAACATTTCAAAGATTTAGTCTTTGAGCGCTGTTGTGCAGATATTTTTGTGTTCATGTAGCCGACACTAAAAGTTATTTCACCCACGCCACTTGACGTCATACATCCCCACAAAATTACACTCCCGTCCCGATGTTTGACCGAGACTTCCATATTTTTGGAATCCAATTCTGTATTGTTCTGCCTCTACTCCTTCAATCGGCCTTCATTTCAGCATACATTGAATTTTCTTTCACATGACCATAATACACGACCCCAGAACTCATTTTTCTTCGTTGCATACTCACTGGAAAATACGCTGAAGAGCCAAAGAAACTGGTTCACTTGCCTAATATCGTGTAGAGCCCCGCGAGCCCACAGAAGTTCCGCAGCTTGATGTGGCATGGACACCCCTAATATCTGAAGTAGTACTGGAGGGAATTGACACCATGAATCCTGCAGGGCTGTCCATTAATCCGTAAGACTACGAGTGGTAGAGATCTCTTCTGAACAGCACGTTGCAAGGCATCCCAGATATGCTCTATAACTTTCATATCTGGGGAGTTTGGTGGCCAGCGGAAGCGTTTAAACTTAGAAGAGTGTTCCTGGAGCCACTCTGTATCAATTCTGGACGTGTGGGGTGTCGCATTGTCGTGTTGGAATTTGCATCGGCATTCACAATGGATCAGACGGGATGCTTACGTACGTATCACCTGTCAGAGTCGTATCTAGACGTACCAAAGGCCCCCTATCACTCCAACTGCACACGCCAAACACCATTATAGAGCCTCCAGCAGCTTGAGCAGTCCCCTGCTGACATGCTGGCTCATGAGATTGTCTTCATACCGCACACGTCTATCCGCTCAATGCAATTTGAAACGAGACTTGTCCGACTAGGCATCAACAGTCCAATGTCGGTGTTCACGGGCCCAGGCAAGGCGCAAAGCTTTGTGTCGTGCAGTCATAAAGGGTACAGGAGTGGGCTTTCGGCTCCGAAAGCCCAATCGATGATGTTCCGTTGAATGGTTCGCAAGCTGACACTTGTTGATGGCCTAGCACTGAAATCTGCAGCAACTTGTGGAAGAGATGTCACGTTAAACGATTCTCTTCAGTCGTCGTTGATCCCGTTCTTGCACGATCTTTTTCCGGTCGCAACTATGTCCGAGATTTGATGTTCTACCGGATTCCTGATATTCACGGTACACTCGTGAAATGGTCGTACGGGAAAATCACCACTTCATCGCTACCTCGGAGATGCTGGGGGAAGGAACATTAGAGTTTAAAGTCCCGTCGATATCGAGGTCATTACAGACGGAACGCAAGCTCGAAATGTTGCAAGTATGGCGAAGCAGATCGTCTGTGCCCTTTCAAAGGAACGATGCCGGCTTTAGACTGGAGCGATTTAAGGAAATCACGTAAAACTTATATATGGTTAGCTGGACGCATATTTGAAACGACACCCTCCCGAATGCGAATGCATTGTGTCAACCACTGCGCGTCCTCGCTCGGTAATATTCGCTTTATTACGGTGGTGAGAAAGGATGACTGTCTTCCCCTTGTTGATATGATAGGAGGAACATTGATAGTACGTTGAAAATGCCGTTTAGAGGAAGCCAACTCACAAGATGTGTATCTTTAGGCTGACAGTTGTCATCATCCGGCCCAACGTGATGGAGTACCTCGTACCTAGGTTCGTAGAACTCACGTCATTTAAGACGCTGAAAGATTGTCTGATGAGTTAGCCCACCTCGAAGTCACCTTTCGCCAGAATGGCTGTAATGAAAGACAGAAAAAAAAACCTTGCGCTATCGACCGACCGTGAGTCGGGTGCGGTATGAAAATACCAAGGTGGCATCTACATTACAGAGGTAGAATTTCCAGAAGGATTAGTCGTATTCCGCAGAAACACGGTTTGAAGGGCGTTTTTCGAATATCATCTAAGATTAGAACCTTTTTAGGGTCTGTAAAGGATTATCTTGGTTTGCGTAAGGTGGATGTCTACCGTCTTCCCTGAATAGAGCGGCACAAGGCTGATGGCATGCAGAGCCACTTTCTGAAGACCTCTGATCAGGCTGAACATACAGTAATTGTAATAATGTTAATAATAATAATAATAATAATAATAATATGTTACGTACACTGACTGACATAAGGTTCACGAACAAGTGTTTAAAGACAAGAAACTATAAAATAACAAACTACAGCAAGTGCAGTATGTCCATTTCAATATTTTGTAATAGTGCAGTTTTGTTCTTGACGAATATTTTTCTTTGGTTTTCTTGTCAGCTGTTGGCACGGAACCAGAGGCGACAGTGTTCAACGGAATGTAACAATTTGTTTGTACTGTTCCCACGTTAGTCACAAAACTGTAGATTTTGG
Source organism: Schistocerca piceifrons (assembly GCF_021461385.2). Classification (NCBI taxonomy): domain Eukaryota; kingdom Metazoa; phylum Arthropoda; class Insecta; order Orthoptera; family Acrididae; genus Schistocerca; species Schistocerca piceifrons. The sequence goes on from NC_060145.1 coordinate 356,453,236, forward strand.
GTGGGCTGCTCAAAAGGAAGAATTAGAACGAGAAACATTTGTTGTGCTCCAGATCCCAGAGGACTTGTCTACCTAAATACGAAATAGGACGGGGGATACTGAACGTATACAGAGAATGGCATCACGAATAGTAAGAAATCAGTTTGAGTCATCGGAGAGCGTCACGCGAAATGTGAGAAACCCTCTTGTCTACCCTGTGCAAGCTTCTTCATCTCCGAAGATCTACTGCAACCTACGTCCATATGAACCTGTTTACTTTAGTCGGCTTTGGTATCGCCATACAGTACTGCCCCCCCCCCCCACCCCCCCCCCCCCGCCGCTACCCCACCACCTCCTACTTTACACACTTCTTCCATTATTAAATTGACGATCCCTTGATGATTCACGGTGAGTCCTGCCTACCAATGCATTCCTTTATTCAAGTTAAAACATGAATTTCTTTCCTCTCCGCGGTTCGATACAGTACCTCATCAGTATCTACTCGCTCCACCCACCTAATCTTCGGCATTCTTTGTGTAGCATCTTATTTCAAAGGCTTCTATTCTCTTCTCGTCTCAAATGTTAGTAAGCTACACTTCGCTTCCGTACAAGGATAAACTTCGAACAAAAATCTTCAGAAAACACTTCCTTGGACTTAAATTTATTTTACATCCTGACAGATTTTTCTCTTTTACCATAATGCTTCTCTTTTTGTTGCCAGTGTGGAATTTGTGTCCTGTGTATTTCGGCCATCGGCAGTTATTTTGCTGAGCAAATAGCAAAATTCATCGTCTACCTTTAGTGTGTTATTTCGTAATCCAATTCCCTCGGGATCACTTGATTTAATTCAACAGAGATTATGACAGAAAGAAGCGAGTAATAAATATTATATTAAGTTGGTAATTATTATCACTTTTGTCCCTTCTAATTGCAACGGAATAAAACGAATTTATCGTGCCAAATGAATTTCACCTTTATTATTTGAAATGCATCATTATGGGACTAAAATATATCGGATGATTCAGAAGTCATGTCCCACAGTATAAAGTTTACCTTGGTGATTCGGTAGTCTTGTCGCACACGACAATATTGTATTTAGGATATGACAGAAACGACCATTCGAATAAAAAAGTTCAACTAAACACGGGTTCTAAAATGGACACACTGTAAACACTGCTTCATCTTCGATAGCGTGGAACATACCTCTTATAGCGGACAAGTGCTCTTAGCTCTTAAAGTATGAATTTTAGACGCCATATTTACTACATTTTTATGTTTCTCTCTGGATACGACTTCATCGTATGGGCTAAGGCTAAGCGTCTGATTGGACGTTCATTCACAATGTGACTCATTGTTACTTTTTTCGCATTCGAATGCATCTTCATGTGCCTTGATCACTACCGGAGCTCCCTGAGCAACTAATTGGTCCTTTCCAATTAGGCTACTGTTGCAGAAGGCGATTTAAAGATAATTCCAACAGCGATTACGAAATTAACAACAATATGAAACCCTATAAAAACGGCACTGTTCAGAGCCAACCTGGGAACGTGCGCCGGCCGTGGTGGCCGTGCGGTTCTAGGCGCTGCAGTCTGGAACCGAGCGACCGCTACGGTCGCAGGTTCGAATCCTTCCTCGGGCATGGATGTGTGTGATGTCCTTAGGTTAGTTAGGTTTAAGTAGTTCTAAGTTCTAGGGGACTGATGACCTCAGATGTTAAGTCCCATAGTGCTCAGAGCCATTTGAACCATTTTTTGGAAACGTGCTAAGAATATGTCAACTGAATGTTGAGGGACTGTCCAGAAATAAGGGCGAAATACTGTCTAAAATTTTGAGAGAGAATAGGGCGGACGTCTTAGCGCTGCAAGAGACTCATACTGAAGATGAAAACGCTCTGTGGAAGCGAGGGAACATCGCAGACTATAAATTGGTGTTCTGAATTAACCACCCTCAATATGGAGTTGCCAGCTTTGTCCGAAACAACTTAAAAGATGTCTCAGTTATTCTCGAGCAGAAATCAGACAAAGAAAACGTGATGGCAGCGGTGATTCAGATCGGAAATATAAAAATAGAGCAAATATCTACAAACCACCGAATAGCACTTGGCGCAAACAACTCCCTGTGCTAGAACATCGTGCAGTATATGTAGGCGACTTTAACAGCCATAGTTATGAGTGGGGCTATTCCGAAGAGGATGAAAATGGTAGAAGTCTGTCAGAATGGATGGAAGCAAACAACTTTAAGTTCCATTATGATGCAAAGGGAAAAGGCACATTCAAGTCTGGAAGATGGGGTACAGAGAGCACACATGATCTCTACCCGTCAACTACGGACCCTTCGGAGGGTAGTAGCGGAACTATCATCAGAAAGGTCCTGGATGACTTTCCCAGAAGCCAACATCGCCCCATTCTCATCTCCTACGGGGTACACATTCCCCGAGTGCGATCCGCTCCTGTATCCCTCTGGAACTTTCAAAAAGCAGGTTGGGATAAATTTTCTAAATTGCTGGACGAGTCAATAATACAGGTTCCTGCACTTCCAAATCCATGTAGTCATTTTAGTTTATTACCAGTTTGGATGCCAAATTTGGTGTAGTGATCCCGTAGTTTATGTAATGTCATTAGGAACAGAAAAAGTTTGAAAAAACAAAAAAGCCTCCAGGGAGGTATTAGTGGAAGTACCTGGACGCCTTCATGCTCTCAGAGAGGAAAGTGTGGCTGGGCTCCGCACGTGCTGTATAGTGCTCAGTAGGCAGAGCGGAACTGGTGAGAAGGCGGTGCGCCGCGGTGCCTGTATAGCGCCGGCGCCCGGTGAGTGCTCGGTGGTCGGTGGTCGGTGGTCGGCGCTCGCTATTACGTGGCGAGATGACAGGCCGGGACAATGGGCGACGGCCCACAATGGAGCGGCCGTGCCTCTAATCTGACCCAGGCCGCCCGGGCTCCCCTTACCTTTACCTCGCCTTACCCCACCTCACCTCACCGGCCTTCACAGCTTACACCACTCGCCGCATACAGACCACCACCTCGTCCCTACATTCCCTTCCCACGTACAATTGAGGACCCTTTTTACATTAATACACTACTCTCATAGCTTTTTCAACTGTTGGTGCTGCACATCTGCTAGGTATTTGCCGAAAAAACGTTGCACACCATCAGCAAACACGAGAAGCGTTGAATAAGCAATGCACCATATTTTTTATCAATTATCCTCCACTCTTTTGGGTATAAAACCATATTTTCCAACATAATCTTCCTTCAGTGCGACTGCCGCACGCCACCTTAATGCGACGGCCTAGATGCCCTCATGGTACCGGTCCGCGTCGGAGACAACGTTTTGCTGCATCAATAACTTCCTCATCATACATGTACTACTCCCCGCGGAGTGCATCATCCACTGGTCCGAACAGATTGAGACTCCTTATGGCCTTCCGTTAGGCGGCGAGGAACTCAGCGTTCACACACCTTTGAGCTACCCAACTGGTGGAGTAGTGTGTCAGCAAGTCAAAGAGAGACGTCCAGTTGAGCAGCGAGATGTCTGATTGTGATCCATCGGTCACCTTGAACGACAGCGTCCGCAACTTGAGACATTGCAGGAGTCACAGCTGTATGTGGCCGGCCGGCACGCGGGAGATCCGATAGCTTGGTGCGACTTTGTTGTGGTGATGACAGACGCCTAGCCCAACGACCCACCGTGCTTCTGTTCACTGTCAGGCCTGCGTAGACGTTCTGCAAACGCTTATGAATAACTGCGATGCTCTGGTTTTCCGCCAAAAGAAGCTCTATGACAGCTGTCCGCTTGTCACATTCCTCCGTTGCAGACGCCTTTTTGAAAGGTTACCTGCAGCTCCGCCACCCATCTGAATTTCACAAAATTATAGGGACTGAAGCGGGAATGTCGCACAACGAACACCGCATTTTTTCGAGCGAAACTGGCCGAGAGAAACAAGTATTGTATTACTTATTTAACGGCCCTCGATTACTGCTAGTTGAAAAAGACCAGCTTTCTTTGGACTTTTTTCCTCATTTGTTTTCCTGTGAACTGTCGTTTCCAATCGCAAAATGTGTGAGAATCAATGCCCAGGGGAAGAGGTAGTTCAGTTGGCATCATTTATACTACCCAGTTGTGAGCGTCAGTGCGTCTAAAATGCTTTCCTCGGCAACTCACAAGAAAATCTCATGATTTCAATGCTAGCCGTCGCGGTTCTGACCTCCATCGCAAAGGCGACAAAAGACGAGGTGAGATGTAGGAGGGAGTGTGATGACCTACCCATAGTGTGACACTTTCACGAAGGCGTTGTGCAGAATTTTGGTGAAATTTGGTGCCAACGTGACTTAATTAACTCACATTACAGTTCACACTAACTTCTGAGCTCTGGCCTTTTTATCGCATGTGCCGACGTCTAGCTGTTTGAAGAGTCTTCGAGGCTGAGGGTGACGTCTCAAGACACAACATTTTGGCACAGTTATAGGGGGAAAGTTGTTGGCACTTTTGAGCCGAATTTGAGACCTACGCGTCGCAGTGGGTGACAATTACCTGATTTCGAGAAAATGATCCTTTAATTCTGTTGCACAGTGAATTATACACTGAAGAGCCAAAGAAACAGGTACACATGCCTAATATCGTGTAGGGCCCCCGTGAGCACGCAGAAGTGTCGCAACACGACTTGGCCGGGACTCGACTGATGTCTGAAGTAGTGTTGGAGCGAAACGACACCATGAATCCTGCAGGGCTGTCCATAAATCCGCGAGAGTACTAGGGGAAGGAGAGCTCTTCTGAACAGCACTTTACAAGTCATCCCAGATACGCACAGTAATGTTCGTGTCTGGCGAGTTTGGTGGCCAGCGGAAGTGTCTAATCTAAAATCAGAAGAGTGTTCCTGGAGGCACTCTGTAGCAATTCTGGACGTGTGCGGTGTTGCATTGTCCTGCACGCACAATAGACATGAATGGATGTAGGTGAACAGACGGGATGCTTACGTACGTGTGACCTGTCAGAGTCGTATCTAGACGTATTAGGTGTCCCATATCACTCCAACTACACACGCCCCGCACCATTACAGAGCCTTACTATCTTGAACAGTCCCCTGTTGACATGCAGGGCCCATGGATTCATTAGGTTGTCTCCATATCCGTACACGTCCATCCGCACGATACAATTTGAAACGAGACTCGTCCGACCAGGCAACATGTATCCAGCCATCAACAGTCCAATGTCGGTTTGACGGCGTAAAGATTTGTGTCGTGCAGTCATCAAGGGTACACAAATGGGCCTTCTACTCTGAAAGCCCATGTTGATGATGTTTCGTTGAATCGCTCGCACGCTGTCACCTGTTGATGGCCTAGCACTGAACTCTGCAGCAATTTGCGTAAGGATTCCACTTCTGTCACGTTTAACGGTTCTCTTCAGTCGTTGTTGGTCCCGTTCTTGCAGGATCGTTTTCCAGCTTCAGAGATGTCGGAGGTTTGATGTTTTACCAGACTGCTGATATTCACGGTACACTCGTGAAATGGTAGTACGGGAAATTCCCCACTTCATCGCTGCCTCGGAGATGCTGTGTCTCATCACTCGTGCGCCGACTAAAACACCACGTTCAAAGTCATGATAACCTGCCATTGTAGCAGCAGTAACAGATCTAACATCTGCGCCGATCGCAGCGCCTTATTCTGCCTGTTTTGATACCTCTGTATTTGAATACGCATGCCTATACCACTTTCTTTGACGCCTCAGTATAAATATCAATGACAGAAGAGCGGTAACATTACAGCTATTGGCTCGCACCTTCCTCTATCCATACGGTTGAGGGAGGGGAGGGGGATGGGGGAGAGGTATCTAACATTTAAATTTAAAAAAAAAGTCTATAGCTTCATTTGTCGGCTCACTCAGAAGATGGCCGAAATGTACATGGACGAAATATCTGTCGAAGAAGCGGAGTTTTTGCGGCTGCACGCGTGAAATGTGATGAGTGAGTTAGTTCGCTAGGGAAACATGAAAACGAGCTGTAATGTCCATTTGGAAGCACCTGAGCAGGGTGTGGTGTAACACTCTCCGTTTCCGCCAGCGTATTGGCTGTTGGTGGCGCCGAGTGACGAATGAGAGCGATTGCTGCAGCAGCTGTAACAGATGAGGCGGCGGATCTTGGGGAGGGGCGTGTGCACGCGAGGTAGTGTCCAGCGGCCGCGCGGTTCCTGGAATTGAGCGCGGGCCTGGAAGCGGCCCAAAGCGGCGCGGAGGCCGCTGGAACGGTGCCCGCCGCGGCCGCCGGAGGGCCTGGAGCCACTGGAGCCTTCCCACGGGCCGCGGCATTCCGGGCGCGTGCTGCCGGCCGCGCCGCGCTGCGCCGGTGACACACGACTCGTGTTCCGGCGAGCCCGCCCTGCATGTCCGAGCGACTCGCCCCCCTCCTCTTCTGCCTTGAGGACGACTCCCGGAGACCTCTGCACCTGTTCTGCCGTTTGGCAGGAGCCTCAGCCATCAGGCCTGACGCTCTGCAACTACGAGGCTGAGACCCAAAAATCCTCGGAACAGGCTGCCGAGGTGATAGTAACTGAGGACGCTTCACACGGAACGTAGACGGACCGACACGGGACGTAACGAAACAGAACCGTCGAAAAATGCGAAACATATCATTTAATGGCCACGTTTGTGTCCGTGTGCTGCTCCCTAATGTGCACACCACGGCTAGTTTTCTCTAGTCGGAAGGAGGGGACTTCTGTTTGGCCTGAATATGATGGGTCTTTTTCTAATTCTGTCAAATGCATTGTGTCTGGAGCTTTATAGGCTGGTTAAGGACGTCGGCTAATTATTCCTTTCCATATTACGTGAAAATCGGCACCTGTTTCCTTCATACACTATTTCTGTTGCATATAGGGCGATCAGGAAGTTTACGTTCGAAGGCCGTTAACCCTTTCGAGACGGCGCCCGAGTCCCGCTCGTGCACTGTCATAACTAGTGCCCCAGTGGGAGACTCGAGTGCAGTTCCGAATGTGCTAAGAAATTATTTTTGTGACCACCTCGGACGCTCCCAATAATCTCTACATCAGGTGCAAGAATTCCTTGCAGCCTGAATATTGGTCATCGGCGAGAATTCCCTAAGCCCTCCTATTGGGCTTGTAACAAAATAAGTCATTTTCAGTCTATTTTCTATGACCACACATACTCCTAGGATACTTGAAGTTCTAATAAAATGGTGACGTGTTGAAACGAATTCATCGCCCACAGAAGCGTGCACCGCAAATAGATGAAAACAAACTTTTGAAGGTACCTCATAACGGTTACGCACAGTGATAGAGAATTCAACCTAGAATGCCAAGGTCAAATTCCGATGTACCGTTTTCCATATATGTTCCTCGCCAAGTTGAAAATTGCTGTTCCGAGAAAAACGCGTTGAAAGTTTTTGGTTACTCTTTTTTTATATGATTTAGTTAAGTTAAACACACCACCAGTCAACGACCCGTGGGCCATACATCAATCCTTCCAAATCCAAACGAGGCAATCCTCCAACTACTTCGTGGCCACTATTGTGTCCTGCGGGCATCTTTGGTAGCTTCTGTCATCCACTGCTCTCCGCACTCGGTCCGCTTTCTTCCTCTTTTGCGCAGAAATTACATGGCGGTCCGATCTCAAGTTCGAGCATGTTCATAATTTCCATAATGCCTGTTATGCTGTCGCTGAAATTTTTTCCCCATTATGGATGGTTTCGGGAAACACTTTTTCAGAAATCGCCGTGTAACTCGATAACAAAGTCTCTGGCGAACTTAAAATATCTCTGCCTCGTGATGACTGGGTGTTGTGTGATGTCCTTAGTTTAGTTAGGTTTACGTAGTTCTAAGTTCTAGGGGACTGATGACCATAGATGTTAAGTCCCATAGTGCTCAGAGCCATTTTAACCATTTTGAACTTAAAGTACACATCCCAGAGAAAATTTTCAGAAAATAAATAAATAAGTAAATAAATAAATAAATAATAGGAAATAGATTTTTTTTTAATATTCGAAATTTCCAATGAGAACTACCCCCTTAAGGCATGATCACTGGCTGTGTGTGTGTTGATATGTCTCTACATGTGCTGATGCAATACTGCTAATCAGGCCGTTGTTTCTGTTGCGCTAAAGGCAAAATGTGTCTGTGTCTGTGTGTACGTGTACGTGAAGTTTGTGTCATGTGCTGAAAATTCTTTTTAGTGGTACACACAGAACATCCGCTTCACTAGCAATACAAATGGTTCAAATGGCTCTGAGCACTATGAGACATAACATTTGAGGTCATCAGTTAACCTAGAACTTAGAACTACTTAAACCTAACTAACCTAAGGACAACACACACATCCATGCCCGAGGTAGGATTCGAACCTGCGACCGTAGAAGTCGCGTAGTTGCGGACTGAAGCGCCTAGAACCGCTCGGGCACAGCGACAGGCACTAGCAGTACAGCAAGGGCACAAGTAGAGTAATATCAACACACACACAGGCACTGATCATGCCTTACAAAATTTAGGTGAAATAATTCTGGCACTACTAATACTGGCTCTGTTCAATCGCACACTGACGGTCCAAACCTAAAAAAATTATTAATACACTGTTAACAGCAACTAACGATTGACAGATGTATAATATTAAAGATAATAATTATTACTGCGCTAAACTCCATCACCCATTTCTGAAAGAACTGTTTACGAGATATCAACTGTCCTGTCCATTGGTAATGGATTAGAGCAAGTTCCGATTCCTCCAATGAAGCAAAGGGTATGGTAATGTGTACCGTCGTTCTGAAGAAGATGAGGTAAACCAGTGACTATACTGTGGTTTTATTTTACGACACGTGAAACTCAGAAGACCAGAAAATTAATATTCGCCATATCTGTAAGTATACATCGAATTACTGCGTGGAGGAGAAGATAAGAAAATGGACTAGGGCAAAGTGTGGAATGAATAGAGTAAAACGTTTCGCCGACTGAAATCTCTTAGAGGCAGAGCACGATCTCAGATGAGAAATGATGTAAGAAGGGAGAAGATGTAATATTCTCAAATTAACCATCCCAGCATTCCCCTTAAGTGATTTTTGGGAAATAACGGAAAGACTCGATGACCAGGGGGAGCTTTGAATACTACACATTTTGAATAAGTACAGTGGCTTTGCCAATGCGCTACTTCATCGTGGGACACAATTGTGTTCATTACGATCTGTAGATTTGACTACATTTTAGTGTTGGATCTCTGCCATTTGTGGTCAGTGTGTTGTAGAAACTTCACGGCTTGTCAAGTATGTTATTGGTTCCCACAGTGATCATTACTTCAGACTTAAATACCGCAAAGTAAGGAATGTCAGAATAAAATCTGGAACATTTAGCTGTCCTGGAAGATATAAATTTCCTACATTTCAAGAAACTATGGTAATTATGAGAGCTACTACAGTGACTCCGTGAAACAAATTTCAGCGAGACTGTGAACAAGAATGAAATGGGAAAATGTAGGTTGAAAACTGTATAATCTACTCACATTTAGGCCAACAGTTTATCACCTAGATATATGATGCCTAAGTGGGCTGTAAATAACACAAGGACATTCTACGTTCCATTATGCAGGGTATTTCAAGTAAAGTGTTTTGTCTGCGACATGCAAAATAATAAGATAAACGAATATTTATTTGTATAAGTGAATGCAAAAAATATTACTCTTTCTGAGGAGGTATAAAAGTATTTATTTACGTGATTCTTCAGTTTCTCCTGGCGCATTTGTTAATAGAACAGTCCACGGTTGTACTATCGTTCATACCGTCCAACGGGCACAATATTTCGACCATCAGACATATCGCCATCTTCAGGTGCACTGACGAACTGAGCTCCTGACTCCACTCCCCTTCATAGGAAAGGATTCCATAGCTCCAGTTTTTCGAATTATCATAGCTTGGTGCTTTCCCTTCTGGATCGATGATGCTTTGCATTTCTATTCACATTGTTTTTGTTGTCATTTCTGTATAGGGATTTTTTTCTGCTTTTCCGACAGGGTTCACCGTAGCTTGTTATTTATAATAGCGTTATTGTGTGTCTGCAGTTTACTGCCGTCATTATTGTAGCCTTGGTAAGCCTGGACATATTATTCCATGTCGACTGTGAAGTCTTTGTCCCAAGGTGCGAATGATTTTAGTTTGAGACTGTGCACATTTCCGATAGAATGCTCTTGCAGTATCATGGGTGCGTTCCTGTAGGCGTTGTACGTAGGTATGGGGCTGCTGGGTCGGATAGCCCTTTGGAAGGTGGATGGGTGCCCGAAGGACCCTGTTCTGTAAGCGTTGTAGTGTATTTATGCTGATGTTGGCAGCATTTCCCCAGATACTGCTGCGTATTCAAGTAATGGACGAACGAGACGTTTGTAAATGATGATGCCTAGATGACGAGTTAGTGCAGAGTTTGTGTTGAGGACTAGGTATATTTCTCTCAACCTTCCTATGTCGTTGCAGAGAATTTTGGCGATGGGCTGCCGCCACGATAAACGACTTTCAACTGTGACGCCTAAATCAGGCTGTTTGTTTCCATGGAACCGGGCTGCAAAGTAAAACGATTGGTAGGTGCGCTTCAGATACTCGTCGACGGGAGACAATGATTGCCTGAGTCTTCTGCGAGTTGACGGCCAGACGCCATTCCGTTGCCCATTCAGTCACGGTGCCCGTTGCCGTTTGAAGTCGTCGCGTCGCTCTTTGTACATAGCGCTGTGTCATCAGCACGTAGCGCCGTGTTCGCCCGGGTGTTAGTGCTCTGTCCGTTCTGGTCGACAGATCATAACATCTACTGAGAGTTTTCTTAATTAAACTCAGTGCTGCTTCCTAAGCCTTGCTAAGATTATAGACGCAATCTCGGTTGATAACACTGTCCCTAGTGGGCATTCGTATGTCCCTCTAACGACACTCTCCCAGTATTTGGAAGTCTGCCAAGATCCTGATATATTCGTATTGCGCCGTGTGACTCTCGGACAAATAGTACTCTGCGACAGCTGACTTGTTGAGATACGTCAATCGAGTGTGCCTTTTCGACGACGCGCCCTGTCTGTCCAATTTATCTCTTTCCACATTGACACGGAACCTGGTATACGCCAGCATTCGGCAAGGTGAGGTCATCTTTGACGCTTCCTAATAATGCTCGTGTTCTACTGAGAGGGCAAAAGACAGTTTTTACTCAGTTTTTCTTCAATATGCGTCCAATTTTGCCCAATAATTCGCCAGTATACGATATAACGAAAGGGGCTGCCTCTTCCTCCGTGACTTCTTCCGTCTACGCAGGTTGTACTGATGTGGTGGGGCGGAAAGAACGCCTAACCTGTCATTCCGGGTAGCTGTTTTTTCGGAATACTGTTCCCAGGTGTTCCATCTCCTGGGGCAGACTCTGCGTCTGAGATGGTGCGCGCCCTGTGGACTAGTATATTTAGTACTCCTTTCCTTTGTGAAGGGTGGTATCCGCTATCACCATGCAAAAAGAGGTCAGTTCATATTTTCTTCCGACAGACCTTGGCCCAGAGTGTTATCTGTGGGTATATAAGCACCGACATGTAGGCTTGGGTGGTATGGCGTTTGTGTGTTCCAACGTGCGTGCTGTAAACGCAGGAACGTGAACTATAGCTGTGGTATTACGAAATGTACACCAGACAGGACCAACGTGCTGTCATCCTTTTCTTGACTGCCAACGGACAAACACCGGTAGAAATCCATCGGATAGTGAAGAACGTGTGTGGGGCAGCACGTCTGTTGCAAACCGCCGTTGTGGAATGGTGCGATACAAGACGCTCCCATATGGCATATGTCGTAACACAAAAGTTATCCCAACTCCATTGGGAGAGATACGAGAACCTCCTCTATAGTTCAGATCTCTCCCCATCTGATTATAACGCATTCGGTTCTTTAAAAAACCGTGAAGATTCGACGATTCCTTGAGGATGTGCAGCAGACATGTAAAGGATTGTTCACGCAGGAGGAAACGGGTATATTAGCCTGGTGCGTCCGTGAGATGTGTGCTTCAATGTTCACTACGATTTTGCCTAATTGGCATACTGAATCTGGACTGTAAGGCATTCATACGGAAACTTTTTGATCGCCCCATACATTTTGTCCATCCTGTACCCTGTTCGCTACACACTGACGTTTAAAGTGCTGCTCGACAGAAATGGACAGACTAGTGATTTGGGGATTAGAGGGGGGCATGTTTCGATTGATGTGTTCCAGTCTCCCGCCTGAGTAACAACACCGTAGGAAGAAACTAGAGACGATACAGTGGCCGACCTATACACCCAGAAGCCAAACAACAATTACATAATATGACACGCAGAGGAAACGAATTCTGTCTTCACCGTTTAAGAATAATGGACAGCATTGTCTGAAGATTCGAAACTGCCATAATAGCAGTAAAGAGAGATACTGCATGCTATTAGCTGCATCTATGATTTAGTTGCACATGTGGCTCAGTAGTTCCGTGAGTAAGTATCAGGCTATAATCCCAAATGTGTAGGATCGAAATCCCAGATAGCCTTAGTGTATTTTTTGACACTTATCGTTTGTTTTACTTCCTGCCATGATTTGTGTATGCGAAAAACGCGAAGTTGCTTTTTAGTTCGAAAGCCATTGTATCATATAGGTCTCCATACAACTTGTACGGTAATTCAGCTCGGAGGTCGTTGGGAAGATGCCCACGTCAAAACCGCCAGTGTTAACATAGGAGAAACCATGAGGCGAAAACCTAAGTGCTTACAGACATGTATGAATAACCAATAGAAAAGCAAACGGTCCTTCTGTGGGTCCACTCAGTACTGTTTCATTTCTGGAAATAAACGGCTGGCTAGCCCTGTCAGAGTCGCTGAAAACAGCGATCCTCTTAGAAGATGGACGTGTTTTAATTAAATCGACATTTAAAGTGTCACAGCTGTACCGGGATTGCTGTAAGTAGCTGGTTGCTAGTTTCCACTCTCGCTCTGCTGGACTTGGAAACGGTGAGCAAAGGCGTTCAAGCAGGGCGTCAACATTTCGACAAAGGAGAAGTAACAATACTCGGGCCAGGCCCTACCAAACGCCGTACAGGCGATTATTATTACTGTTATTTATACCAGAAAATGCGAGGAAGCTTCCCTTGTGGCGATACACGAAGGGAGATGAACACTGTTCGGATAGTTTAGTGATATGGCACACCAAATTTTGTTTGAACAGATGCCAGTTGTAGATGCGCCGGACGAGTGACGCAAGATTTTCGACTAGTGATGTAGAATTTCGCATTTTCACGTCTCGCTTTCTGCAGTTTATTTGGAAGCCCTTGAATTGACAAAAGCTGCTTTTTAGTTCGGAAGCCATAACACATAGGTCTCCCTACAACTTGTAAGGTAATTCAGCTCGGAGGTCGTTGGCAAGAGGCCCACGTCAAAACCGCCAGTGTTAACGTAGGAGAAACCATGAGGCGAAAACTTAAGCGCTTACAGAATATCTCCGAATATCGTGTCGGACCTCATTTCACCGGTGGTAATGCAGCAGTTCCACGTGGCATGGACTCAACGAGAAGTCACGTGCAGGTATATTGAACCAGCAGTCCATAATTCCGAAAGTGTTGCCGATGCAGGATATTCGATGGGATACACGTCGGGAGGCCTGGGCGGCCAAATCATTCGCTACAGTGGCAAAGAGGAAAAGATCTTGAGCGCCGCGGACAAACGGACGTGAGAGGGAGATTGGTTACGTGTCAGCTCGAAAGGCTGCCAACTTTTAGACATTCAGGCGCCGTGCGCGCAGTTGATCGGCAGCTATGGCATAAATTACGACAAGGAGGCAACAAGATATGGTGAAAGCTCATTACAAATAGGCTCATGTCCAAACACTACTTACGTTATTTATTTGTCTTTGACGCACACAACACGAGTTGTCGCCATGCTACTAGATGGCTGAGGTTGCTGGCAGTGTCGAGTAGAAGGTTTTAAATAAATCATTTCTTCGCCTCACCTGTGGAAACTGGAGTATGGAAACCTCAAAAAGGAACTTCGCAACTTTTAACTTTTGCATCTATATACAGCATGTCAGCATATGTTGCACGGCAGAGCGTACGCTGTAGCCGGCCGTTGTGGCCGAGCGGTTCTAGGCCCTTCAGTCCGGAACCTCACTGCTGCTACGGTCGCAGGTTCGAATCCTGCCTTGGGCATGGATGTGCGTGATGTCCTTAGGTTAGTTAGGTTTAACCAGTTCTAAGTCTAGGAACTGATGACCTCAAATGTTAAGTCCCATAGTGCTCAGAGCCACGTGAACCATTTGAAGAGTAAGCTGTAGCACTGATATTCATCCCCTTTCGTGTTCAACTTGCATGTGAATCGAAAGGAAAACGACTCTCTATATGCTTCCACACGAACCATTTATCTTATATCGTCTTCTCGGTCCTTACGGAAGACGTTTGCTGGTGACAGGATATTTCTGTAATGTGTCGCAAATGTTTGTACACTAAACTATCTCAATAGTGTGTCGCAAACGCTTGTTCACTTAACTTTCTTAATAGTATTTCGCGAAAAGAATGTCTTCGGTCTTCCTGGGATCCTTCACCGAGCATTTTCATGATATTCCCGTGTTGAGCACGTCGGGATGCCAAACACTCGACCAGTCCTGAAGAATGGTCCGCACAAGTGTTTCTGTTTCCTTTGTTGACGAGCCACATTTTACACAGAATCTTCTTAATAAACCGAAGTCTACCATTTGCTTTCCCTAGAACTCGTTCCATTTCATCTTACTTTGCAACGTTATGCCCAGATACATATTTAATCAACGCGACGTGTCATGCTGAGCAAACTAGTATTCGAAAATTACGGGAAAGTTCATCTTCGTTACCTTACATTTTACCACATTTTGAGCAAGCTTCCATTTGTCGCACCAAATAGTATTTCTATCAAAGCCGTCCTGTATCTCAAACACTACAATGTCTTCAGCCAACAATTGCAATTGCTGTACTCTATCAGTGATACAGTTTTTATGTGTATAAAGAACAAGACGGATTCCGTTTGTGTTGCTCCTTAAGTATTGTTTATCAGTCTCCGACCTTTACCATGTAGGACTGATAGAAGTGAAGGAGAAGCTCCAACGAAGAGTGCATGTTCTGTCACGGGATCGTTTAGTCAGCGCGAGAGCGTTACAGCGGTGCTCAACAAACTTGAGACACTACGAAGGATGCCTTGTGCATCAGGGAGAGATTTGCTATCAAAATTTCGAGACATCATTTGCTGGGAAGAGTCGGACAACAAATTACTTCCTCCCACATCCACCTTGCGAAATGAGCACGATGAAAAGATGACAAAGTCATGTAATACACTCTAATGTCGTGTCGGGCTGCTTTTGCCCATCATAGTGCAGCACTAGATTTGATGTGGATTCAACAAGTCGCTTGAAATCCACTGCAGAAGTACTGACCCATGCTGCCTGATAAGCCGTCCTTAATTGCGAAAGTGTTACTGGTGCAGGTTGTTATGCACAATTAACCTCTCGGTTATGTCCAATAAATGTTCGATGGGTTTCACGTCGGGCGATCTGGGTGGCCAAGTCATTCTCTCGAATTGTCCACAATGTTCTTCAAACCAGTCGCGAACAGTTGTGGTCTGGAGGCATGGCGCAATGTCATCCACAAAAATTCCATCGTTGTCTGGTTGCAAATGGTCTCCAAGTAGCCGAACATAGTCATTTCCAGTCAATGATCGGTCATTCGGAACAGAGGATCCAGTCCATTCTACATAAACACAGCCCATACCATTATGGAGCCACCACCAGCTTGTACAATGCCTTGTTGACAACTTGTGTTCATGGCTTCGTGGGGGTCTGCTCCACACTCGAACCCTACCATCAGGTCCAACCGATTTGATCACGAGCCCAGGAGAGGCGCTGCAGGCGATGTCATGCTTTTAGCGAAGACATTCGCGTCTATCGTCTGCCATAGCCCATTTACACCAAATTTCACTGCACTGTCCTAATGGATACGTTCGCCGTGCGTCCCACATTGATTCCTGCAGTTATTTCACGAAGTGTTGCTCGTCTGTTAGCACCGACAACTATGCGCAAACGCCGCTGCTCTCAGGCGTTAAGCGAAGGCCGTCGGGCACTGCATTATCTGTGGTAAGAGGTGATGCCTGAAACTTGGTATCCTCGCACACTGCTGACACTGTAGATCTCGGAATATTGAATTACCTAACGGTCCCCAAAATGTAATGTTCTATGCGTCTAGCTCCAAATACCATTCCGCGTTCATAGACTGTTAATTCAGGTCGAGCGGCCGTAATCACGTCGGAAACCATTTCACATGAATCGTCTGATTGCTAATTACAGCTCCGTCAATACACTGCCCTCTTATACCTTGTGTGCGCGACACTATCGCCATCTGTGTATGTGCGTATCGCTACCCTACGATTTTCGTCACCTCAATGGAGAGCTAATTCAGAGGCTTACCTACATACAGTCACTGGTCCAACGCGCCATTCGCGAGTAGAACAGGGAATGGGGGATCAGTTAGCGGTATCAGAAGTACTCTCAGCCACATACCATCAGATTACGTGCGAAGAATTGGTGTGGATGAAGATAACTTTGTCCCCTGGGATACACAGGAATGGAGTAGAGACAGCGAAAAATATACGCCATTCATTAATAGGCGAAGAATGGTGAGTTATTACGTTTTAATCTTCTTTATCAGAGGAAAAAAAGTCACCAGAGCTATTCAGTTTCTGATATAGACATGTCCCACGGATGAAATGAGTACTGTTTTTTTCTTTTTTTTGTGGTATTCACAATTCTTCCTCCGTTTCTCCATCAGGCAAGAGCTCTGACCCCAGCATGGTCAGTCGGCTATGACGTCAGCCGGAGCATCTGCATTCTGGTCGGCGCTGCCTGCCGTACGCTGACGTGAGTTTCTGAGGGAACCGTAAGCATGCTCGCTGCATACTCCTTTCACGCACGCGCATTAATAACCCGCAGACAATACAAATCTTCCACGTTCTTGGCGTCGCGGAGGCTATCGGGGCGACAAGCAGCCCCGCAGACGTCCATTGTTCTCGGTTCTGGAACATTTCTACACACACACAACACCGCATCTGCTGGGGGTTTCAAAGATTTCCCTGGACATTCTCGAGCAGGGTAAATTCATACGCTGGTTTTCGAGGAGGAAGGAGAAAGGAACAGAAATGGCGTCTCATCGAAAACAATGTTATAGCTGGAGGACTGTCTTGTGTCCGTTTAGTTGCTTGTGAGCTGCAACGAGGTTATTGTTTCGGCGTTATATGTGACTCTAGGAGAATCTCTTATGCTATAGTGTTAAGACGCTATTGCTTCAATTGGGACGAAACTTCCGTCCCCTTCATTTGACCAGAGACACTAGTTACTGGCTGCGGTTACGCAAAGAATGAACACTGAAATAATGCAAGTCGGCTAGTGAAGCTCAGCTCCATTGTACTTCTATACGAAAAATACAGCCAAATACCAAGCATAGTCTAAGCTCGGAGCATATTTCATCAATTCCCCAGGGCAGCAGGCGCGTTTGTTGCAGCATGCAGACTGAATATGAAAGTGGCTCGGTGTCGCTGTGCGAGCAGCTTTGTCCTGCTCCGGAGACCATTGGAAAGCATCACAAGACATGATATGGCGAAATTGGGCGTGTCTCTGGCCCGGTGCAATGCGCCTGCTGCACATATGTGGCGCCTTCGGTACAGCAGCTACCACAGAAGACTGCATATATACGCCGACAACTTGTGAGCGACACTCATGGTCGGTCATAGGTATGCCGTCTCACTTTACCTGTAGACTGTACTGACGCCACTGTGGAATTGTTCTGGCGAATACACGGAACAAGGAGCTTCTGTTTGGACAAAGCACGTACTTGTGCAGAATCTCGAGCTGGCGTCGGTTTGGTCTCGGCAACATACGTAGCACCCAGGTGTCACTTCATATTCCTCATGTGCACGTGCATAGTATGTAGTTGTTTATTCTCTTCGTGGGTTAGGATGCCGTAATCTTGAATACTAATAAATTGGCCAGGTGCGAGTAGGAATAGCCTCTGAAGACTCAGTACAAACTTAATAATGCGTATAGACAGTTCATCCACCCCGGGAATCGAAGATCTCGATGGTTTTTGCATGTTATGGACTTCTATAATGGCAAGATAACGCTCTCGGAAATTTCTATAATTTCAACGCTTTCGAGAATGTTTCAATTGAGAGTTTGCACTCGGATAACTAATGACAAAAATATTTTTTTGTGTGGTATAATTAAAGATTAATCATTTTCAGAGCTTTTTCTTTACTTGTACTGTGAAATCTTTCTTCTGGCCAAATTTTATGATTCTAGGTCAACTGGAAGTACTCTATAGGTTTCGATGGATGAGTTTGCAAGTACCAAAATACAGGGTGTTCGGAAATTCCCATTACAAGCCTCTAGGTCTTACAGAGAAGAGTGCGTACATCTACATCTATATCTACGTGATTACTCTGCAATTGACAATAAAGTGCCTGACAGGGGGATCAGTGAACCACCTTCAAGCTGTCTCACTGCCGTTCCACTCTCGAACGGCGAGCGGGAACAACGAGCACTTAAATTTTTCTGTGCGAGCCCTGATTTCTCTTATTTTATCGTGATGATCATTTCTCACTATGTAGGAGGGTGCCAACAGAATGCTTTCGCAAACGGAGGAGAAAACTGGCGATTGAAATTTCATGAGAAGATCCCGTCGCAACGAAAAACGCCTTTGTTTTAATTATTGCCACTCCAGTTCACGTATCATGTCTGGGGCACATAACATTTTGAACAGGAACCCATTTTCGGAAACGTACCGTTTCCGTTCTGCGGCGGTTTCCTTTTAGATGTGTAACGCTTACAAGTGTGCCGAGAGAAACAGAAATGTCCCAGATTTGCTTGTCCTGGTATGCAGTAGTGTGAACAGGATGACGTTAACTCCTATGGAGTTTCATTTACTAGTAATTCCAATAAAAACAAGTTTACTCAACAGTCATGTTGTGAGTGCGATGGAGCAACAATTACAGATTTGATTCAAGTGATCTTTGTCCTGCTAGCAGTAAGACAGTCGACAGCAAGTTCAATCGACCCTTCAGTAAAATCTGGTCCACCAGCTACCAGCTGCCTTCCAATACTTCCTATCCACAGCAAAATTTTCGTGTGAATGTAGTACATTTATTTAAGGGGCTCCGGAAAGGCTCAAAATCATGAAAAGTTCAATTTTTACTTTTTTGCGTTTTCTGAATCTGCAGACTATTACCTTTTAATAGATATATAATTTATTTAATTCCGAAGACTACAACTATTTTTGATTTTTTTTTTGAAATGTGTTCTACATGGGCGTGACCCACTGTGGCGCTGTTAAACTGCTGTCAAATGGTGTTATTATTAACGTCCGTGTTCATCAGGTACATTTTAGTGATGTGAGATAAAGTATGTGTTGTGGATAACCTGTGGTGGTTCAATATATATCGCTGGTGTGATTGTCGATTGTTTCATGTTTATTTACTCTGTCGTTATCTCGAAAATATTCGTAATTAATTCTGTTTCTTGAGTCTCTGTTTTGTTGAAGTATAATAATGAGTAAATGTAAAGTTATTAGAAATCCTCTGAAGGCTTTTAAGAAAAGGAGAAATGTTGGAAAGCCAAAGGTATGTGTTATTACTGTAAACAATAAAGACGATAACCAAGTGAGTGAACCTAACCTCTCAAGTACACCTGCCCATAGCAGTCAAAGTGGGAAAGAAAATACTTCACAGAAGAAGCTTGGTTCAATGAGTGAAAACTATGAATGTTTTATGGGCGAATCGGATGTGAATGAAATATTTGATATGTCGGTTCTCAAAGGAATTTTTTCAAACTGTGTAAGATGTATTCATTGTAGTGAAGTTGGTCTGGAACTCTCCATAATAAAGCACGTAGGACTTGCTAGTGAAATACAACTGAAATGTGATAAGTGTTCATACATGACCACCTTTTGGAACAGTGTTGCAGTAACTGCAACTGAAGAAAATGGTAGCAAAATCTACGAACACAACAACGAGCGATGCTTGCTTTAGACAAGGAACGCCTTCGGGCTGCAGACAGGGCTGTAAAGAGTCTAGAAATACAAGCAAGAGTAAACAGGAGGAGGAACAAGAGGAAGCTGGAGGAGGAGTTTGCAGAGGATGAAGATAATCCATCCTATGGACCTGGAATGCAGTTTGCAGAGGATGAAGATAATCCATCCTATGGACCTGGAATGCGCTAAAAAGTTAATCTAATCTTTGTCGCTCGATTCCCAAAACTTTTATTTTCTCGTACTAATTACATGTTTTCTAAGGATCTTCCAAACATATTTGTTTCAAACTTTCAGTAAATGTTACACAGTACCTTCTGCATAATTTAACACAGCCTTTTTCCAAAAAAACTGTATATTTTTGAATATATAAATAAAAAATTGCAAAAAAATGTTGTGAATTTTCATTACAATAGAAAAAAAAACGTCTTTAATAACTGAACTAAAATTTTGTAAAATCCCTGTGTTAAGTTGTAGCCCATATTCCAATAAATAATCTGTAAAAAGTTCAACGTCCTACCTCAAATACTTTGTGAGGAAAGATGTAATTTATAAGCGTTATTTTAACATTGCAAGTATAGGGCGTTCCGGAGCCCCTTAAACGCGTCTGCAGTATAAGCATGAAAAGGAAACGGTGTGATACGATGATGAGAGAAAACCTTACGACCACAGCCCTCCGAAGCCTGAATGCTGCTTAGTGACGCTGAGGACACGTCACGCGGTAAGGAAAGTACATACACTGATGAGTCAAAACATTATGACCACCTCCTTAATAGCTAGTTTGTCCGTCTTAGGAATGAAATATATCACTCATTCTGCGTATCAAGAATGCGACAGTTTGTTGGTAGGTTTTTGGAGGGTGTGGCATTAGATATCTACGCACAGATCATATACGAGGTGCATTCAAGTTCTAAGGCCTCCGATTTTTTTTCTAATTAACTACTCACCCGAAATCGATGAAACTGGCGTTACTTCTCGACGTAATCGCCCTGCAGACGTACACATTTTTCACAACGCTGACGCCATGATTCCATGGCAGCGGCGAAGGCTTCTTTAGCAGTCTGTTTTGACCACTGGAAAATCGCTGAGGCAATAGCAGCACGGCTGGTGAATGTGCGGCCACGGAGAGTGTCTTTCATTGTTGGAAAAAGCCAAAAGTCACTAGGAACCAGGTCAGGTGAGTAGGGAGCATGAGGAATCACTTCGAAGTTGTTATCAAGAAGAAACTGTTGCGTAACGTTAGCTCGATGTGCGGGTGCGTTGTCTTGATGAAACAGCACACGCGCAGTCCTTCCCGGACGTTTTTGTTGCAGTGCAGGAAGGAATTTATTCTTCAAAACATTTTCGTGGGATGCACCTGTTACCGTAGTGCTCTTTGGAACGCTATGGGTAAGGATTACGCCCTCGCTGTCCCAGAACATGGACATCATCATTTTTTCAGCACTGGCGGTTACCCTAAACTTTTTTGGCGGCGGTGAATCTGTGTGCTTCCATTGAGCTGACTGGCGCTTTGTTTCTGGATTGAAAAACGGCATCCACGTCTCATCCATTGTCACAACCGACGAAAAGAAAGTCCCATTCATGCTGTCGTTGCGCGTCAACATTGCTTGGCAACATGCCACACGGGCAGCCATGTGGTCGTCCGTCAGCATTCGTGGCACCCACCTGGATGACACTTTTCGCATTTTCATGTCGTCATGCAGGATTGTGTGCACAGAACCCACAGAAATGCCAACTCTGGAGGCGATCTGTTCAACAGTCATTCGGCGATCCCCCAAAACAATTCTCTCCACTTTCTCGATCAAGTCGTCAGACCGGCTTGTGCGAGCCCGAGGTTGTTTCGGTTTGTTGTCACACGATGTTCTGTCTTCATTAAACTGTCGCACCCATGAACGCACTTTCGACACATCCATAACTCCATCACCACATGTCTCCTTCAACTGTCGATGAATTTCAATTGGTTTCACACCACGCACGCTGTTCAAATAAGGAAAACGTCGCCATTTTAAGTATTTAAAACAGTTGTCATTCGCGCCGCTGACCGTAAAATTCCATCTGCCGTACAGTGCTGCCATCTCTGGGACGTATAGACAATGAACGCGGCCTCATTTTAAAACAATACGCATGTTTCTATCTCTTTCCAGTCCGGAGAAAAAAAATCGGAGGCCTTAGAACTTGAATGCACCTCGTAATTCGCGTAAACGACTGGTCGCTGATTTGCGTACGCGACGATGGTGCCAGACAGCGACCCAGATGGGTTCCATAGGATTTACGTCAGGCGTATTTCGCCGCCGAGACATCAAACAGAGTTCTTTATATCGCTCCTCAAACCACTGTAGCACGGCTCTGCCTCTGAGAGACGGACAGTTATACTGCTGAAAGATGACATCGCCGTCAGCGAAGACATCAAGCATGAAGCGGCGCAGGTGATTCGCAGCTGTCAGTGGCCTTCCATTACTACCACAGGTCCGCTGCAAGCTCAGGAGAATGTCTCTCATAGCATAATACTGCTCCCACCAGCTTACGTTGGTGGCGTGCTGCATGTTTCGATCCGTCGTTCACCTCGAAGACGACACTTGTGGAGACCTAGTGTAGCAAATATGTGATTCACACGAAGAGCCGACACGGTTGTAAGGTGGACTCTCGATTGTTCCGCGCGCGTTGCAGTCGTAATTGACGATGTCGTTGGGTCAACCTACGAACACGTAGGGGTGGTCTGCTGCTGAACTCCATGTTGAACAATGTACGATGAACGGTCTGCTTCCAAACACTTGTGCGTACACCAGTATTTTGCTCTTTCGGAAGAGGTGCAACAGATCACCACCTATCCTTCTTTACACTGCTGACAAGCCTACGAACCCCAACGTTCCGTGAAGAGTCGTGGACGTCCAAAGATTTAGTGCCTAGTGGTAGTTTTACTGTCCTTGTATCTCTTTCTGTAGCTGCTCATGACAGTAGCACGTGAACATTCGACCAGCTTCGCCGATTTCGAGATACTCGTTCACTGGCTCTGCTTAATAATAATCTGTCCTTTGTTAAGGTCACTTATCTCAGTGAATTTTCCCGTTTTCAGCCCATACTTCGCTAGGGTGATCCGTGTAGGTGTCTGTTCCGCTTACATACTTTTGTTACCGCGTCACGTGGCATTCAAACGTCGCGGTGGGCAGAGGTCATACTGTTGTGGGTTGGCAGGAGAGCCAACACCGGGTACTAGAGGAAGCCGAAAGGCACGCGTTTTAGCTCACGCAGGCTGGCGTGAGGTCTGGAACAGGACAAGGAAATTAGACTTTAGAAAAACGGACGTAGCTGGTGGAATACTTAACTTTAATGCATTAATGATGAGTGTCGCTCTTGACTGTACATGACTCATAATATCAGTAGTAAGTGAACATGGCGCCTTGCTAGGTCGTAGCAAATGACGCAGCTGAAGGCTATGCTAACTATCGTCTCGGCAAATGAGAGCGTATTTTGTCAGTGAACCATCGCTAGCAAAGTCGATTGTACAACTGGGGCGAGTGCTAGGAAGTCTCTCTAGACCTGCCGGGTGGTGGCGCTCGGTCTGCAATCACTGATAGTGGCGGCACGCGGGTCCAACGTATACTAAGGGACCGCGGCCGATTTAAAGGCTACCACCTAGCAAGTGTGGTGTCTGGCGGTGACACCACACATACTGTTTTGGCTTATCGGTGTAAGTGGAACAGAGTCGAATGAGCAACCACTCTAGTGATGAAGCGGGCCACAAACGGAGAAATTCACTCACATAACCCACCTTGAAAAAGGGCCGATTGCTGTGGCTATGCGCTTGGGAACGAGCATACCAGATACAGTGGCGCTGTCCGGCTGTTTGCATGATATTTCAACGAGCACCTATGGAAAAAGTTTCAACGACAGTAATACCGTGAGTAGGCGACCAGTTTTTTACGTCTACGCTTCATCACAGAACAAAGGTGTAGGGTGCTTGCCCACTCAGTAAGATAGAAAAGGTGGCGATCCGTCGGAGATCTGACGACACTGTACAATGCTGGTGCAGGCATAAGTGTTTAGAAGCACACCGTTCTGTGCACATTATTGAAATGGAGCTCTATATTGGTCCAACGACGACGTGAATTACGATTACTATGGGATCACGGAGATAGGAACGTGGATCAATGGATCGTCTGGGCAGATCAGTCACCTTTCTTTTTACACCAGTTCGACCGTTATGTCAGGATACGCAGTTATCCAGGCGAACATGCAACACGCCACAGACTCACGCCGTTGTTCAAATGGTTCAAATGGCTCTGAGACCTATGGGATTTAACTTCTGCGGTCATCAGTCCCCTAGTAGAACTATTTAAACCTAACTAACCTAAGGACATCACAAACATCCGTGCTCGAGGCAGGATTCGAATCTTCTACCGTAGCGGTCGCGCGGTTCCTGACTGTAGCGCCCAGAATCGCTCGGCCACCTCGGCCGGCTCACGCCGTTGGGCGGTATTATCCTGTGGGCGACATTCACCAGTGCTTCCGTGAGACCTGTGGTAGTAATCAAAAGCACTGGACAGGTGTGAACTACCTGAACATAGTCGCGGATCGTCTACATCCCTTTATGCACGATGTATCTCTCGACGTCACTGGTATTTTCCAGTATGATAACTGTCCGTGTCACAAGGCCAGAAACGTAGTACAATGGTTTCAGGAGCTTGATAGTGAACTCATGTTGATCTTGTGGCCATTAAATTCACCTGATGTGTGCCCGCTGGTACTCATTGATTGTGACGGTATTGGGTGACAACTGCACGCCCTCAAGCCACTGACCAGAAATTTGCAGTAATTGTGTGAGCCGTGCGCAGGCATGTGGTGCCACATACGTCTAGGAACCTACCAAGGACTTAGCGAATGCACATCACGCAGAATCGCAGCTGTATTGAGTTCCATAGAAGGAGAAACTACGTTCTCAAGCGGGTGGTTATCACGTTGTGGCTCTTGATGCGTTATATGTCTTAAGAAATCTTGAGTATACAGATGCTTGTGTGTCCAACAGTAAATAACCAAATCAACAAACGAGTCAGCGTCCAAAAATAACTGTACGAGCAGGTTCCACGACGCTGCTGCAGCCTCCATGATTCAGAACAACCTGCCTGGAATGCGTGTTGGTAGTGAGAATAATAGTAATGAAATACACCCTAAGAAAGAGAAGAAAAAAGACATACCTCGAAGGAAGTATCCAAATGGCACGGAAATCGGTAGATGGGACGATCACGTACAGACAAAGAAATGACTACAGTTTAATAAAAATTGGATGATTTATTCAATGAAAGAGCTTCACAATTTGAGCAAGCCAATAATGCGTTGTCCCACATGTGGTCCTTATGCAAGCATTTATTTGGCTTGGCACTGATTAACAGAGTTGTTGGATGGTCTCGTGAGGTATATCGTGCCATATTGTGTCCCAATGGCAAGTTAGATGGTCAAAATTCCGAGCTGGTTTGAGGGCCTTGCTCATAACGCTCCAACAGTTCTCAACAAGGAAGAGATCCGGCGATCTTCTTGGCCAAGAATGGATTTGGCAAGCTCCAAGACAAGCAGCAGAAACTCTCGCCGTGCCCGGGCGGGCATTGTCTTTTTGAAATGTCAACCCAGGATGGCTTGCCATGAAGGACAACGAAACGGGGGGTAGAATATCGTCGACGTACCGTTTTGCTGTAAGGATGCCGCGAATGACAACTAACAAACTCCTTCTATAAAATGAAATGGCGCCAGAACGTAACTCCTGGTTGCCGGGACTTAGGGCAGCCGACAGGTTGGTATCCCACCACTGTCCAGGGCATTTCCAGACACGTCGTTGCTGGTCATCGGGGCTCAGTTCGAAGAGGGACTCATCACTGAAGTCAGTTCTACTCTAGTCAAAGGGAATCCACGCCGATGACGTGTCTGGAGACGCCGATGACGTATCTGTCGTCCAATCATGAGTGATGGTCAGGTTGACATTTCAATTCACAGCAGGATCCTTTGAGATGTCTTTCACAGTGCCTTACGGCACAGCGGTACCTCGCCGGTATTCTACGTCCCATTTTGTTATCCTTCACAGCAAACCATTCTGGGCTTATATTATAGCAAGGTAATGTCCTCCCGCAATTGATGGGAGTTCCTGGTCCTTGTCTTCGTGCTTGCAAACGCCGCCTTTGCTAGCAAGGTCACCAAGTCTCTTCCCAATTCCGAACGTTGGAGCATTATAGGCAGGGACATCCAACCAGCTCAAAATTTTGACGATCTAACGCGCTTATTTGACAGAACTTGCACCTGAGGAGAACACCCAACAATTCTATCAATGCCAAGCCGAGTAACTGACTTCATAACGACAAGAGATAGACCAACGCTATATTGACTTGCTCAATTTGTGAAGCTCTTTCTTTTGAATAAATATTCCAATTTTTCTGAAATTGCAGTTGTTTGTTTGTCTGTGCATGTACATCATATCTGCTGATACCCGTCCCTTTCTGATAATTCTTTCTTTGTGTTTCGTTATTTTGGTTTGTATTAGGGCTTAGAAAAGTACCAGTCTGCGGGCGATTCAGTGCGAAGCAGCAATTCCCCGTGTAAGCTGATTTAGAACCGTCGGTACTACTCGGGAAGCATACACGAGACAGTGTAGACAGGCTGCCCATCGGTTTTATGAGCGCCACTGTATGAAAAGGCTGCTGCCCAGCTGACAGGGCCTAAGCAGGCAATAACTGCTTCGCGCCAGGTTGGTAATGGCACTCGCACAAAGGGATGCTTTGTACCTGCGGAATCCATGTCGGAGTCAGCGACCTGCATCTTCTGTGGCCGCCGGGGACTCGAGGCGTCGGGTGTGGTAAGCGACTGGCGTTGCCTATAGCCGTCCTCACACGAGACGTGTTTCTCGACGTGAACCTGCTGTTCAAGATGTTTTGCGGATGCATGGGCAGTTGTCGAGTATATCTGGAGGACAAGCCACACATTTCGTTTACCAAAGTTG
Source organism: Schistocerca piceifrons (assembly GCF_021461385.2). Lineage (NCBI taxonomy): Eukaryota > Metazoa > Arthropoda > Insecta > Orthoptera > Acrididae > Schistocerca > Schistocerca piceifrons. The sequence goes on from NC_060145.1 coordinate 356,480,233, forward strand.
ACACGCATTAAATGACTACGTAAACATATTTAATAATTTGCTGCGGCATTGCTTTGCAGTCATAATTATCATTCTACGTCTTTTTCACTTTTGCAAATACGCGAGAAAGTGCCTTGGCTCGGCAATGTTTATTATGCTAACTTACTTTTAACATGATACAAACATCTTTCACTGTGCCCCTTACAATGTACATTTGCTGCCTTGTACAATACGCTGGCCATGTTTTTGTGGCTGTAGTATACTCTGTACTGGATAATGAGGGAGTCTCCAAATGAAGTAAAAAGTCATCTTAGAATCCACTCGATCGTGTTGCCTGACAGTTTCACAAAACCGGGAAAACTAGCTCCTGAACGCAGATAGCGCTTACGTATACGTAACCTCTATTATTCCATAACATACTTCTCTTAAATCAGTTGGTTCAAATGGCTCTGAGCACTGTGGGATTTAACTTCTGAGGTCATCAGCCCCCTAGAACTTAGAACTACTAAACCTAACTAACCTAAGGACATCACACACATCCATGCTCGAGGCAGGATTCGAACCTGACACCGTAGAGGTCGCGCGGTTCCAGACTGAAGCGCCTAGAACCGCTCGGCCGCCCCGGCCGGCTCTTAAATTAGTTTTTTTAATTATTAGTTATTTGTGGTTTTGTTTGTCTCCGGTACTGCATAGATATTTTAACAAATTTGAAAATGTAATTTTCTCTCTGTTTTTAACGTAGCAAATTATTACGAGCTGTCATCTTGCATTGAAAGCACAAATTGCTGTGGAGCCGGGGGGAGAGCAGATTTTGGTTCTCACTGGCACAGCTGAGGCTGGCTATAGGGCCGAGCGAGACGTCTACTTGTCTAACGCTACATGAAACACGTTACACACATTCTCTCTGAATCTGAAGAACTACAGTTAAATATCAATCGATCATTTTCGTACTTGGTGTACCAAATTCTATGGAAAACACAACCGTACTGTTAAAATTTCAAATCAAAAACTTCATCACTTTTGGAGATATAAATTTTTACCTAAAACATATAATAACCGTGCTGGCATTTTGAAATTTAAGTTAGCGACTGTAATGTGTTCACCTGTAGTATCAAGTGAAACTATTTTTTTTTTAATTTTCTTTATTTTCATTTCCACAGATTTCTGACGTAATTAAAAATACTTTGAAAAATTATTATTTCATCGTGTTTTCATTGTGTGAATGTTTTGGAGAGACTGAGAGATTGAATGGAAGACATACGTGAAGTGAGAATGTGATATTTTTTAAAAAATTATTTAAATGTATGCACGATGTAGTTGTGCAATAGCGGAATTGGTGACGTATGTCCGAGTGAGTTTGATTTTGTAGAAGACAGCCAGAAGGGGCGTTGAGTATTAAATTTATTGTGTGGAAAACAACTTATTTCGTTTTCATTAAGTTTTATTTAGTTTTGGAATTACGCGATTTCTAGTTTAAATTCCTTGTGCTAATCTGTTTGGCTGATATTAGAAATATCGTGAGTACAGATGCGCTAGACGTGGTATGATTGGCTGCTTAACGTACTAGCCAATAGGAATTCAAGAAGCATGATGAAGGACTGACTATGTTAACTTGCAAGCAGACGCGGGACAGTGACTGTTTAGGACGTTTAAAATATATGGTCTGACTAAATATCTTCTGGTAGCTTTTGGGTGTGAACTTTTTACAGAGACAGTCAGCAACATTGCATAACTGATGTCGGGATATTAAATACGGACTTGATAGCCATTTGCCTTGTTTTAAAGATAATAAGCCAACTAAAAGGAAATATCTGACATTTTTTCAAACGACTCGTGCAAGTACCCGAAAGCTCGATAGTTTAACTAACTTTCTCCACTCATGCGCTGGAGTCATGTGGCCTTTGCGTTGTAGGTATTTATTCGAATTTTCGTCAACGCTGCTTTTATCGGCTAAACCAGTATCATCCATCGCAGAGTGAAGGAGCGCACAACCTGAAGCCTATCCAGGAAGGGTGACAGATTGTTTAACGGATACTGAGAGCACAACCCGGCCTGTAGCATGTTGTTGTACCTGTGTCACCTGCGACAGTAACAGATGAGATGTAATGTCTAGCCAACGTATGCTTAGTTTTCTTCCTTTCATCCTCTTACTGTTCTAATTGTTTCTCTTATCAAATTTGCTTTTATCTTCTCACAGCATCGCGGAGAAGTTTTTGAATATTTCTACGTAATTCAACATATTCAATGGTGTTTCAGTTATTGTTTGCTGGAAACTCCGGAATTTTTCAATAGCTTTCTTGTTCATTTTCATATTTCCTTCAATTTTTCTTTCTTCGAACGTATAACTTATTTACTGTTGGTAAGTGTGTCTCTAACGTAACTGCCCCTTTCGTCTACGTCTGTTTAGTCCTCGTTTCCTGTGTCTGTTTAGTCTACGTGTTCCTAGATCCTGAACTTGTTTCTTAATTTAATCGGGTAGAGCTTGTAATCTTCCCCTCCTTCGTACTTGCAGCTGTTGTCCACAATAAGCAAAGTCCTTTATGAAAAATTTATGAGGTGCAAAGAGTACAATAAACTCTCTTGTTTTCTTAGCTTTTCGTGTAGAGTTGGCTCCAGTTCTTCCAATCTAGGGGTCTGATTCTTGAGGCTCAAAATGTCACATTTTAGATCCTCTTTGTTGGATTTTGAAGATTTTTGTTGCTGGGTTTCTGTTGTTAGGTGAATATATTTTGTCACATTTTAGTACATCATACAGGCTTTGATTTGACACATTAACAAAACCGAAATTACACTGTTCACACAAAATACAAAAATGCGTCCGATCACATCAGAGGCAAGCTTACTACTGTCTCACTCAGCGGAAATAACGGTATTCCAAAGGGTTTACAATTTTTCTTGATGTATGTATTTCTATTAGTTTCTGTTACATTATACTTTCCATAATTATTTCATAAATGAATCCAGAAATAAACATAGTAACCAGTACAGTACTGCGTAATTAATAACAGAACTTTTGAGCGTGCCAATAGTTCGTAATTTCAAATGTTTCTAAAAAGATAATGTTAACTGTACATTCAGAACGAGTACTTTTCGGTTATAACATCGAAAATAAAGTAATTCCTTTTCATAAATTTAGCTTGAAATACAATATACTGTGTATAAAATTACATGAAAGTTTTCAGAAAAGCAGCTGAGGTACTATTAACCTGTCCAAAATTCGAATAATAATGCTGGTATCGATAACTACTGTTGATAAAAAGTAATGCTAGAGGAAGATGTCCCGTTACAATTTCCATACTTCTAAACAAATTTTGATTACTTAAATTACAGTTCGTTGCCAGGTGAGTTTGTTCCTCTCAAGCTTTGTATCTGTTTTTACTCAGTTTTTACTAGTATGCGGCAACTTGACATTCTGAAGTTGTTACGTCCGTCAAATCCCGTACTACTTCTCTGTTAGACGATATTTTTTAGTTTAATTTGATTCTTACTAAGTCCATTTTATACGTTTCTCTTGTGCAAAAAATGTTAAGGATAAATAAGCTGTTGTTCTTGACGTATTCCACCAGTGTGTAAGCTCCATCGGTTCTACTAGCGTATTTAAATTTGCCCATAGAAATGTTACAATAGGCCACTAGAAATGTATAATATCTACATGTAAACCTATTCTTGTGGAGTCTATAAGGTTCTTGGAATTGTTGAATTGCGTTTTCAGTTTTTTTATTCATTTCTACACACAGCTAGAAAAATATTGCAGTGAATCGCCGTAATTGAGAGGAACAAATGTTGTTGCACGTATGCTTATGTACTTGTAGCGTGGTGTATGCTGTGATGAAGGCAATATAACAAGAGGGGCGTCAGAAAGCCGCAATAACGTGTACAGTCTGTTGTAAGAGTATACGCCCAGTGAAGCGACTGGCAAATAAAATCAACTCGGGAATGGTCGGCGTTCCCGGGATCGAGTACCCCCGAGTGCCGTATGCAAAGCAGCACGCATGGCGTTTTACGGCTTTCTTACACGTTTTAGGCGACTGCCGAGAGTACGACCAACATTTACGTCGTGTACTTTATTCACGTCAATGGGTATCACGTTATTTTATTTTTATTGCGATGCAGCATACTCCATCTGTATGCTCTCACAAAGTTTCACGTTATATTGAGGGGCGATTAATTATAAATAATATTGTTAAATTACAATTTATGTCCTTATTTAGAAATTGGAATTTAAGAGGTTTCCAGATGTTCGATAATCAAATTAAGTGAGTGGAACTGAGGCGCATAGGGTCGAAGAGCTTTATGGGAAAACGCCAAACAAAAGACAGCAGAGAGGTAACTTTCTACAAGGAATGTCCGTTTCCGTCTACATCAGTATCAGTACTCCGCAGCGCACGTTACTGTGTGTGGTGGAGCGAATTTATGGTACCATGTTTCTCCCACTTCCCTGTTCCATTCGCGAATGGCGCAAGGGGAGAATGACTGACGGTAAAGCTCCGTATGAGCTCGAACCGCTGTGATTTTTACTTCGTGATATTTTCGCAAGAAGTTTTCGGTAGGAAGTAATATGTTTGCTTGACTGGAAAAGTAAACCCCTTCGTGATGTAGGAGTACAACGTCTCTCGTGTAGCAGTGCCACTGGAGTTTATTGATCATCTCCGTAACGTTCTTGCTCCGAGTAAACGATCCCGTCACGAAATACGGCTTTCTTTACTTGATCTTCTCTGCGTTTTCTTCTATTCCTACCTCCCTTCTTCTCCTCCTCTCATGTCCACACACTTCCTAAGTATTGTTTAGGAACCGCACCTCTCTTCACTCTTCTAATTTCCTCCTCCAAACATTCATCCACACAAACACCCTCCTACGCCCTACCCTTGAGTGATACGTTCCCATGATGCTCTTATCCCTGGCAGTCTACATCCACTCATCACTTCATTCATCTATGTATCTGTTGTAACCAGTTCTACACATCGGCATTTTACCTTTTACCTACGCAATTGTCCACCTGTTTATGTATATTTGTATGCAACACACTTATTCTTTCGTCTGTGTATATACTTTAATAGATCGACAAATTAGGTTTTTATATTTTCACTGAGGTGACTGACATTCTTTTTTGTCAACCTACATGTCTAATTTTTACACTATGTTTAAAAATTTTTACTCTCGTGAGGCTGAAGAGCGAGAAATTGCACTATGTGATCAAAAGTATCCGGACACCCCCAAAAACATATGTTTTTCATATTAGGTGCGTTGTGCTGCCACCTACTGCCAGGTGCTCCATGTCAGCGACCTCGGTAGGCATTGGACATCGTGGGAGAGCAGAATGGGGCGCTCCGCGCAACTCACGGACTTCGAACATGGTCAGGTGATTGGGTGTCATTTCTGTCATACGTCTGTAAGCGAGATTTCCACACTCCTAAACATCCCTAGGTTCACTGTTTCCGATATGATAGTGAAGTGGAAACGTGAAAGGACACATGCAGAACAAAAGCGTACAGCCCGAACTCGTCTGTTGACTGACATAGACCACCGACAATTGTAGAGGTTCGTAATGTGTAATAGGCAGACATCTACCCAGACTATCACACAGGAATTCCAAACTGCGTCAGGATCCACTGCAAGTACTATGACTGTCACAAGGGAGGTGAAAAAACTTGGATTTCATGGTCGAGCGGCTGCTCATAAGCCATACCTCACACCGGTAAATGCCAAACGACGCCTCGCTTGGTGTAAGAAGCGTAAACATTGAACTATTGAAAAGAGGAAAACCGTTGCGTGGAGTGACGAACCACAATACACAATGAGGCGATCCGATAGCAGAGTGTGGGTATGGCGAATGCCTGGTGAACGTCATCTGCCAGTGTGTGTAGTGCCAACAGCAGAATTTGGAGGCGGTGGTGTTATGGTGTGGTCGTGTTTTTCATGGAGGGGGCTTGCACCCCTTGTTGTTTTGCGTGCCATTATCACAGCACAGGCCTGCGTTGATGTCTTAAGCACCTTCTTGCTTCCCACTGTTGAGGAGAAATTCGGAGATGGTGATTACATCTTTCAACACGATCGTGCCCCTGTTCATTATGCACGGCCTGTGGCGGAGTGTTTACACGACAATAACATCCCTGTAATGGACTGACCTGCGCAGTGTGCTGACCTGAAACCTATAGAACACCTTTGGGATGTTTTAGAACTCCGACTTCATGCCAGGCCTCACCGACCGACATCGATAGCTCTCCTCGCTGCAGCACTCCGTGAAGAATGGGCTGCCATTCCCCAAGAAAACTACCAGAACCTGATTGAACGTATGCCTGCGAAAGTGGAGGCTGTCATCAAGGCTAAGGGTGGGCCAACACCGTTTGAATTCCAGCATTACCGATGGAGGGCGCCACGAACTTGTAAGTCATTTTCAGCCAGGTGTCCGGATACTTCAGATCACATAGTATATATCCGCTCAAGCCAACACCCTCCCCCTCCCACCCCCAGCCTTATGGGGCGACATATCTCAGACTGGCATTAGCTTTTGCTACAATCCGTACCGCTTTGGGTTGCTCCTGATGATTACTTCTACGTTAATAACGGTTGTTACTGTTGTCGATGATCTGACATCAATTGTCTAATCAAACAGCAATGTATCTCTTCCCCTGTTTATGTGGAAGGCGTTACATTTATTTACACCAGACTGAACTATCCTCCACCAGTCTTCAGTTCTCTTCAGGTCTCTCTGCGTGTAGCCATGGCCTTCTGGCGTTTCCAACTTCCTATAACAACGGCGCGGCTCACGGACGCTTTAATGTTTTCCACATCATTATTAATGTAAATTAGGAATAGTCACGGTCCTATAACACTACTTTCAGTTACTCCCGAAATTGTTTCTACGTTTGTCAGTTTTTTTCCATTGAGAACGATGTGTCAAGTTCCATCTTCAGGGAAGTCCTGTATCCAATGGCAAATCTGGTCCGAAGCTCGGAAACCTCGTATCTTATTCACTAAACGAAATTGTGGAACTCTAAGAATGGTTTCCCGAAGTCAAAGAAGAGTAAATACTCTCCTTGTTTCTGGTTACCTCACAGCGTAACTGACAGTTCCGGTGCACACTTAAATAAGTCAAGAAGTTCATCACTTTTAGCAACATAATTCTGTAACAGAAATATCGGAATGTCACAGGTTAGCATAAATAAAATGAGAATCACGTTCACAAGCGTAACCAGTTCCCGATGTATGTTCATGCACTAGTACTCCTTCATTTGCAAAACAGGAGACCCATACATTTCTGTGCTCCACACGCACACTTTCTCCAACTACTTCCTCAGTTCCATATCAATACATAATATCATCAGAGGTCGTTTGTCGAAAACAGCTTTCTTCGCCTGTGCTGATCTGCTTCTGACACATTCCTTGCTTCGGCAATTCTGTGTAACATTGCTTCTACCACTACTGTGTAGTTCCCAGTTGTGATGCTCAGGAAGTCGTTAATCTTCTTTGTACTGTTCTTCTTAACTTTCGCGTTTGCTCTGTGTATCTTCGAGCCATATTTCGTGCTAAGCATGTTGTTCTTCTTTGAAGTGTTCTAACCATTCGTTACATCTGGTCGGACGCGGAGGGTCCCTAGCGAAGCCAAAAGTTTATGTAAGTGGCGTGTCTATAAAATAGAGGGACTATTGCTGTAACCCATATTTTTTTCGAAAATATATACATTTGGTTATTGTCACCCTCAATATACTCCCTTTCTCTATCCTTACAACTTTCCATACCAATTTTCCATTGATCTTCCTGTGCGGGCTCCTTGGCGACGCTTTCACTGTTTCAGCTGACCTAAATCTTGTTCTTTTTAATGCGGGTTTAACCTTGGATAACAGATAAAAATAACATGGTGCCGGGTCAAACGAATAAGGTGGGCTGTCTAACAAGAGAATGTGGTACTTCGCTACAAATCTCTAAATAGACCGAGCGAGGTGGCGCAGTGGTTAGCACACTGGACTCGCATTCGGGAGGACGGCGGTTCAATGCCGTCTCCGGCCATCCTGATTTAGGTTTTCCGTGATTTCCCTAAATCGCTTCAGGCAAATGCCGGGATGGTTCCTTTGAAAGGGCACGGCCGATTTCCTTCCCCATCCTTCCCTAACCCGAGCTTGCGCTCCGTCACTAATGACCTCGTTGTCGACGGGACGTTAAACACTAATCTCCTCCTCCTCCTCCTCCTCCTCCTCTAAATAGACAATGCAGTATGGAGCGGTGTGTTTACTTGATGCAGTACCTTTGACTTGTTCTCTTTCTTATTTTTTCACGACGTTGAGCAGGAACGTCAGGGGGGGGGGGGGGGGGAGGGTAATACTGATTAATAGTTTGACCTTCAGGAACCCAATAAAGATATAAAATTTCATAAATGTCGAAAAAATCATCACTTTTAATCTTGATTTGCTCATTCGAACTTTCTTCGCTCTCGGTGAAGATAGGGCCCTCCATTGCATAGAGTGGCTCTTAGTTCTGAACCATAAGTCAAAAACCAAGACACATCACATGTTTTTACTCTTTACAAAAAATCAGAATCATTTTCAATGGTGTTCAAAGCGTGAGTACAAACATTTTCACGAGCTTCTTTTTGTTTGATCTTGATAATTTTCGGAACCAGTTTCACACACACTTTTCTTATTTTAAACTGTGTAAGTAAAATTCGTCTTGCGCGTTCTTTGTCAATTCCTACAGTTTAAGTAATCAGTAGAATACTCAACCGACGGTCAGATCGAATGAGATTACCTATTTTTCCGATATTTCCATCTGGTTATGATGTTCAAGAGCGTAGCGTGCGTGAGTCATCCTCAACGTCTTCTCTGCCATCTTGGAAACGTTTCGACAATTTAAAAACTCGCGTGCGTGATAAACTGCAACATATAAGTTTCAATAGCAGTTGTTTCCAGGTTTCATTTGTAACTTCACCGAACATTCGTTGTTTTATTATTACTCTTATCATTTTTCCGGCAAAAGAAAATAACATCTCTTACACAAACGAGGCCACGACCAGGCTGATTTGTCTACAGACACTAAAGCTACCGCATTCGACTGAGAAAGTTTCACGCTTCACAGGTACTGGTCGTTCATCTTCGGCACATGAGTGCTTACTCAGTTACAACAGGAGTCCGATTATTTTTGTAGCCACACCTCTTACACTGCCTGACAAAAAAAAAGTGAAGCAATGACGAGTTCGAGTCTCGGTCCGGCACACAGTTTTAATCTGCCAGTTTCATATCAGCGCACATTCCGCTGCAGAGTGCAAATGTCATTCTGGAAGCATCCCCCTGGCTGTGGCTAAGCAATGTCTCCGTTATATCCTTTCTTCCAGGAGTGCTAGTTCTGCAAGGGTCGCAGAAGAGATTCTGTGCAGTTTGGAATGTAAGAGGCGAGGTACTTTTTTGCAGCGCTCCTGAGCAATGTTAATACATACTTGACGTTCCTTACCTTGGATGCGGGCTTGAATTCGTCATGGCGGACCATTGATGTGACTGCTCGTTTCAGTCGGTCCCAACCATGCTCGATTGGTTTCATGTCCGGGGAAAAGGCACGCTCCATTTTGGCGATCCTCGAATGTTGAAGGAACGATTTGACGAGCACAGTAAGTTGAGCCCGCGAGTTATCAACCAACAAGATGAAATTGTCAGCAAAAGTTTGGCGATACGGTTCCACTATAGGCTGCAATACCTTGTCCTTGCACAGTGTAGCACTGAGATCGCCTTCAAAAAATGGCTCTGAGCACTATGGGACTTAACAGCTGAGGTCATCAGTCCCCTAGAACTTAGAACTACTTAAACCTAAGTAACCTAAGGACATCACACACATCCATGCCCGAGGCAGGATTCGAACCTGCGACCGTAGCAGTCCCATGGTTCCGGACTGGAGCGCCTAGAACCGCCAGGCCACCGCGGCCGGCGAACGCATCCCAGTTTCGTCCGTAAGCAACACCCGACGGCAATCCTGGGGCGCCAATTCTGGATGATTCCTTGCCCGTCTGTCAAGGAGTCCGTGGTGTTGGGGTGTAGACGTGATGCTCTGGATTATCGTCGGGAATGAAGATTCGCGTCATGAAATCGTCTTCTATAAGTTTGATGGGATACATGACGTCTTGTAGCCTCTTCGAAATGCGATTTACTTTTGGATCACTCAGACCACGGCACCTACAACTGAAAAGTCGTAGACATCGGTCATCCTGTGCCCCTGTGGAACGTGGATGGACCGCACGGTGTTACCTATCAACTGAAACCGATTCCGTGTCCTCACGACACCACTCTAACTGCGTTGCAAACGTTTAACAATTTCCGTGATTAACAAGCCTTCTTCGAGTAGCAGTATGACACGATAGCGATCATTAATGGCCATAGTCCTTCGCGGCACTATTGATGTTCACTCTACTGTTCACAGACGTCTCTGATGCATCTCTGCTTGTGCTTTACTTTCAGCTGAAATGCTGCAGTCTATCCTAGTGCGGCACTCTAGCCGTAGCCAGCACCCACGTTAACTCTATGTTTACGAACAATGTCATGGATGACCTTCCAATCGGTACAGGAACATTCACAATAGCAACAAATCTGCACGAAATATCAGTGCGATGCAACACTTTTGTTGATGTGTGTAGCTGCTGTTCTGTTTCTCCGAAAAATATCGACGTATACCGGCGGTGTTCTTCCATATGTATCGATTTATCGACATCAAAATGGCAACATACATTGCGGATGTTTTTATTTTATACTACTTCTTTTCACGATTTTCGGTACTTATTTGAAGTTGTTATTTTGAAATTGTAGTAGAACATGATCTTACTTTCACTGTTTGTTGGAGTCTTACTACTTTTTGAGCTTTCATCACGTCTAGTCTTTCTGTTTGACTGTGTAAAGCAAGTGTATGCTTCACAAAAGAAGAACTCCGATTGCATTAGGGGGTGGCGGTGTGACTGGAATAACAAGTTTTCCGATGTGAAGATATAGCACACCAGCTGCTTTAAAAAACAAAATTTTAACGCGACTAGTGTGCTGCTTCTTCACATCGACATTCTTATGAAGCAATTGCTGAAAACGATGAACAAAAATCCAAATGACTAAGTTCGGTCTTTGCCATGGGCGAAGCCGCGTGAGGGTAAATGCTGACATAATCGGCGCTTGTCGCTACCGACAGAAACTGCGTTTAGCTTCACTACGTAATTTTGACACTACAGCTGCTAGGTCGCTGGCGTTTGCAGAAATGAAACTAACAGGTAAGTCGACATGAGGCGTCTCGGGCAAATACCATATGTAACGAAACGGAGCAATGTACCCATCGGACATCTTTTATTGTGCCACTTTCGTGCAGTTATCATTGTTAGCAACTTGGTTATGGCCAAGCGTGAGCGAGCATAGTTTTCCTTTCAGTTCTTGCTCTGAGGGGGACAGGCAGCTGCTAGTTTGTTGACGCACAGAATATCCAATACTAAATCAATAATTAAATACACAGCTCTAAAATTAGCGGTGTATTTACAATGTGAGGCCGATGTTTTTATGGGCTGGTAAGTCGATATTTTTTCCGTAGACATGCCGACACTTTTTCTCGATATATCGAGGGCGGGTAGTGATAGTTTTCAGATACTGATATATCGAGCTCCGGATATTTTTAAAAATATCAACAGTCGTAGTCCTGTGGTAGTTGCACTCACGAGCTATACAGACTCGTCACAAGGGCAAATAGGGTTGGGCAACATCTACGGCAAGATGGTGGCAACACAGAGTAGCAATAATCTACAATCATTTATTAATAGAAATGTTACACTACTTCGCTTTAGTAGGAAGACGGTGAGTGGCAGTAGTTTCATGTTGACATACACTGATCTGTTTTGAACTCTGGCCTAGAAATGAAACCAATGAAGGCTAACTACGATCACTTGCAGTATGTCCACTCCAGCCGCTCTTGGCAGTGGCTGTAGACACTGTCCTAATGATACCTTGCACTGATCGAGAGAAACCGTGCGCCTACCTATATGCGAACGTGGTGGAATGATGCTCTCTTAGGAAGTACTTGGGTGGCATATGGCGGAGGCATAAAATAGTACATGGCGGGTGGTGCCTTGTTTGGACGCTAGCAAGTCGTATCGTGGTAGCACGGCGCTCCCCTATGTACAGCTATGTCCCGCATCTGCGTGCTAACGGAGAAAAATCTATCTTTTTAGAAATTAAGTTACGCGTCGGACAGAGCGTACACGACGAAACAGCATCCAGTCGAAGGCTTGCATCTGTCTGAGCCGCACTGAAAGTAAATTAATCTCACAATGTGTCACGTGATGCAGTTACATACACAAGAGATCTCATCTACTGCTGGAAAGAACGCAGTGAAAGCCAGCCTGACTAAATCTGTATTGAGAGAGCACGGTGGGATTTCTCCGTGTCCTCTACAGCTCTTTAGTATGAAACGAAAGCTTAGCTTTCCCTGGTAGCCAAGTAAGTCTGCATCTGCATCCATACTCTGCAAATCACTGCCAAGCGCATAGCAGAGAGTACTTACCATTGTTGCACTTACTAGGACTTCTTACCGTTCCATCAAATGGTTCAAATGGCTCTGAGCACTATGGGACTTAACATCTGAGCGAGGTGGCGCAGTGGTTAGCACACTGGACTCGCATTCGGGAGGACGACGGTTCAATCCCGTCTCCGGCCATCCTGATTTAGGTTTTCCGTGATTTCCCTAAATCGCTTCAGGCAAATGCCGGGATTGTTCCTTTGAAAGGGCACGGCCGATTTCCTTCCCCATCCTTCCCTCACCCGAGCTTGCGCTCCGTCTCTAATGACCTCGTTGTCCACGGGACGTTAAACACTAATATCCTCCTCCTCCTCCTCCTTAACATATGAGGTCATCAGTCCCCTAGAATTTAGAACTACTTAAACCTAACTAACCTAAGGACATCACACACATCCATGCCCGAGGCAGGACTCGAACCTGCGACCGTGGCAGTCGCGCGGTTTCGGACTGAAGCGCCTAGAACCGCCCTGCCACGTAGGCCGGCCGTTCCATTCACGTACGGAGCGCGGGAGAATAATTGCTTGAACATCTCTGTGCGCTGTGTAATTAGTCTGATATCTAATAGTGCCTTTAATATCGTCTGCAAAGTTATTAATACACAACATGTACAGGAACAGTCCCAACACGCAGAGGTTACTTCTACATCCGTCGACGACTCTCCATCCAAGATAACATGTTGCGTCCTACCTTCCAAGAAATTCCTAAATCCAGTCACAATTTTCAATTGATATCCCGTCATCCCGTCGTATTTCAATAATAAGCGTAGATGTATTGCTGAGTCAAATGCTTTTTTGAAATCCGTCTTGGTCCGTAGCTTGCAGAATGTCAAGTGAGAAAACTGCGAGTAAGGTTTCACGTGATAGATATTTCCGGATTCCATGCTGGTTGGCATGGTGGAGGTCATTCTGTTCCAGAAACTGCATTACGTTGGAGCTCAGGCTATATTTTAAGATTCTACAATAATTTTTTTTCCAACACCTTGGCAGCAGTTTCTTTTCGAGAGAGAGGTTAACTCGGTCGCCAATTCGGTATACAGGGTGATGGAAATAATCTGCAGGAAACGCTCCCATAGAGGAAAAGAGCAAATCAGGTCAAATGGGCGGTAATGCCTTCCATGAGAGGCACACACACATGAAGGTGGAGATAAAAGAACTTTCACAGTTTCCCTGCTGTCAGGACCAGGTAGGTGGCCCGTCAACATGGAGTGAACGTCTGGATCATTCTCCTCAGCACTTCCGCTATCCGCATGACTTATGACGTGTGCAGGCCTCACTACCTACCAACTTGCCTCCATGGACAGTCTTTTAGCTGGTCCGAGGAACAGCCTACCGCCGTCGAATTTTTGTCATCCACCCTATTCAAAGATGGCGCTGCCTTGGCGACTGGGAGTATTGTCAGCCATCATAGTATCCATCTATGTGCTACGGAGATTCCCCATGCTAAAGTAACACAGAACCATCAGCTCATTTTCAGTCTTAAACTGTGGTCGGGAATAACTGGTGACCGCCTCGTGGAACCAGTCAATCTTTCCTTACACCTCACAGGTGAGGCATGTCTTCGTTTCATCCGGGTGACCCTGCCTCCCCTGATGGAAAATGTGCCTCTGATGATACGAAGGCTAATACGGGTACTATAAGTCGATGCTCCCGTTTGTTGTGCTCTTGGATGTGGATCTAAAACACTAGTACTGACGGGACATTCCCACTTGCCACGTGACTTCTCATATGTCCTTACAGTCACTGAAGCATGTACTGTCTTATCTCCACTTTCCAGTGGGTGTACCTCCCATGGAACGGATTTCCGGACGCATAGCCACATGACCGTCTTTGCTTCTTATCCTCTAATGAATCATTTCCTGAAGTTTCCTCCAATTTACTAAAATCACCTTGCAGATTCTGATTGAAATTCCATCGGGCGCTGGAGCTTTGTTCAGTTTTATCTGTTTCTCAACACCGCTGACAACATCTGTATCGCTCGTCGTTGCAGTTGTACAAGAACTAAATGAGGCAGTATTGCTGGAGAACGGAGAATCGTGACATTCATTCTGACACACGCCTCTTCTGCAAATTTACTGCAGCTGTTGGTCTGGCTGGCATCGATCATCGATGGTGTGGCAACTCTTAGCGTGGACAACAGCCTCAGGGAAAAAAGAAATGCCGGAAGCGGCCGAGCGCTGCGATTGTGACTTCAGACGAGTTGCCGGCGGGACGGCGCCTCCAGATACAAAGGGGCTTTATGCTGGGGACAGCGCCAAGTGATCCCAGAATTTGATTATTGGGAAACCGTGATGCATGTGAATACCGCAGTGTTGTCAAAATCCTTTGTCTGAGTTGAATTTTGGGCCTACATCCAAAGGATTCTGATGTATTTGTATGGCCAAGGTAGCTTTGTGAAAACTCTCTGAAGGGATAGATCTTGGGACCTGTACACTGCAAATAAATCGAGTTGTTGATTAAAAAGCACTTCTTATCATCGAGTTTGACTTAGGCCATTATTACCACCACACTCTTACTGCAAATCATCTTCAGGTCAACATTACATGTCAGGGTCCATCGGAGAGTGATCTCTGCAATATGGAAGGAAGTGAAACATTTGAATTTAATTTCAATATCATGAAATACATTAACATCTCGAAAGACTACTGTATGACAGTGCTAAATTTAATTATAAAAGAACCTAAAACGTTAAATTTAAGATTTTTTGTCAAGATACTCTTCAGTGGAGTAGAAGACTATGCCCGCGCGGGATTAGCCGAGCGGTCTGAGGCGCTGCAGTCATCGTCTGTGCGGCTGGTCTCTGAGGAGGTTCGAGTCCTCCCTCGGGCATGGGTGTGTGTGTTTGTCCTTAGGCTAATTTAGGTTAAGTAGCGTGTAAGCTTAGGAACTGATGATCTTAGCAGTTAAGTCCCCTAAGATTTCACACACATTTTCTTTTGTCCTCTGGCAGCTTGCTGAATAATGTGTTGCCTGGCATCTGATTTCTTTCCGTAATATTGTTAACCCATTGGAAAACTTTGTAGAATTGTTTCTGTGTTCATACTTCTCTCTCTCTCTTTCTTTTTTTTTTTTTTTTGAAGAAAGAGAAATGTTGATATTAACAATGAAGAATTTTAAAACATATATTGTAAAACAGTTGCCAAACTACGAGTACCATTTTTTTAAAGAGGTCTGTTTAGGACGTTATGGAACTGAGTCTTATTTTTCTTCCATACTTCAGATTTTAGAAATAATTGTAGAATGGACTCCAGATATAATTTTTGTTACATGCTTCAGACTCCGCAAAATTGATTCTTTAACCCATTAGTGAGTAAAAATACGGAAAAACTAGTTTATTTATCTCTAATTCAGCTGTAGCAGAAACGAAGCGTGCTGTAAATATAGTTTATTAATTCTAGACAGTAGGTCTTCAGTTACGGAGTAATCCATCTACAGTTCCAAATACGAGTACTTGACACTTTCTGCTTGTTCCATATTATTGTTGTAATAACCTATTTCTATGGGTTGTCAGTTTCTGCAAGAAGTACTGAACTATGTATATTGAGTATTATCAGAATTCGATAACAATCCGTTTTGGAAAATGAAAAGAATATTTGATCACAATTTCTTTCTTTATTTTATTACCGGTTTTGGTCCATGAGATAAGCTGCATCTAGCTCTAAATGATTATTCCGCAAGCCACCTTTGCTGTGTAGCAGGGCGTACTTCTTGACGTTGAGCGCCCATAAAGTCAAAACACTATATATATATATACTTCTGGTGCCATCGTCTTCCCTCTCCCTCACCACCCCCATGCCTCCGTTCCATGTCCCATCCGCGAATGACACATGGGAAGAATGATAGTCGGTAAATTTATCTGATTTCTCTGATTTACTCCGGTGGCTATTTTACGAGCCATAGAGAATGAATAAGGAAACTCACGTATTCCTGTTGGAGGTAGAAGAAAATTACCTATAATAATACGTCCGGAAACCAATACCTGTTCAATTATGAGCCAGTGAAGATCCACAGTTCACATCCTGCACTTTATTTACAGATGGGTCAGTATTCTGAAGAGATGGCGTAGTAAATTACCACATATGCAAGTGTGGGCAAATGCAAACCCGCGAGCTATCAGGGAGGTGAGGAGTCAGAATCACTTCAGTTTCAGTATAAGGGCAGGAATTGTCTGTAACAGACTCACAGGGAGAGACACTATACCACACACATTAACAGGAGCCACCGATTTCTGCACGATGAATTAGAAGCGCTGTTGGAGAACGTTAGCATTTGCAGAAAATCAGCGACCGAGGTTCAGCATTACGGGGCACCACCCTATTTTCTACGGATCGTACGACACTACCTCACCGCAATGTTTCTTGTACGGTGGATTGGTGGAGGAGGTCCGGTAGCATGGTCTCCCCATCTGCTGGGTCTGAATGCGTTGGAGTTCTGGCTATGGCGACATTTAAAGGTATTGATGTACGTCAACCCATCGACAATGTGCAGACTTACAAGACCATGTGGCCAATGAAGTGAAGCAATCATATTAGAGCCAGGTGTATTTGAACGAGTGCGTCATTGACGGTGTAGAAGGGCTGAAGAGTGTCACGAGACGTGGTACACACATGCAGCACTGCCTATAGCGCCTACTTGTACGTAACAGAGAGATGGGAATGAGAGGACAGATTGGCTCATATCTCAGCAGTTATTGGTTTCCAGATATACGATTATTGGAACTTTTCTTATAATTTCTACCAATACTACCATCTGCAGGAATATTTGACACATCTTTTTTAAAAAGACCGTGTATTTGGGGAGAAGTAATACGTTTCCTGAATTTTTCTGAAACGTATCCTCCCGGATTTTCAGCAATAGACCTGTTCATGATACACAATGCCTGCCACTGGAGCTCATTGAACTCGCTCCGACTAAACAATCCCGTGACGAAACGTGCCGCTCTTCGTTGCATCGTCTCTGTCTCCTCTACTAACGCAACCCGGTGAGGGTCCTAAATAATGTGCCCAAAAATAGCTGAACGTAATATTTTGTAACCCATTTGTCTTGTAAATGAGTTACATTTCCATATGATTCTTCCAGTGAACCTCAGCTTGCCATCTGGTTTTCCTACAGTTTGTTCCACCGTATTTTAATCACTCTCCGTTGTTCTGGCAAAGCTCCAACCAGAATGTGGTTTTTAAGTGGATCTGATCATTTCCCCAGGCAGATTCCAGGTTGTTTTCTCATCTCCGTCACAAAAATGGAAAAACGATAAACAAAAAGAACTAAATTTATGCGAGTCACTGACAAACGATGCAAACGACATCCTCCTTTAGGATAAGTTCAAGGAAGGACACCCTGTAGAGTAAAATGAAAATAAAAAGAAGTGCCAAATCGTGTTCGGGAGATGACCCGTTGTTAACGGGTCTTGCCTCGTCTGGACAATCCCTGAAGAAAACGAAGAAGATGGAAGCATTCAGCCAGGCTGGTCGTCACCGCGCGTGTGTCCCGAACATTGGCGCCGGTCTTCGTAGGGGAAACGATCGCCCAGCTGGTGGGACACGTCCGCCGTCCAAAGCTAACACTGGGCGCCCGGCCGAGAGACAATCGCACCCTTCAGTCCGAGCGCCATAAACATCGGCTGCGGTGACTGTGATTTACGGCAAGCGCAGCCACGGAATATTTCCCGGCTGCCTCGTATATTACTCGAAATTAATTGCCGGTAGGCTGGCTGCCACGGGCTCGAACGGGTGGGAGCGGGATCGACCAGTATAATCACCTCGCCCGTCTGTCACTGCGGGACCAGAGCCGCGCGCGACGCAGGCCTAATGGCATCTGTGGGATTGCAACTGCCGGGTCGCCGGCCTCCGCTGCTTGGCACCCTGCCTGCCCTGGTGTCGCTCCCGGGTGGGGCTGCACTGAATCACAGCTGCATGCGTAGTTTCAGGTCACGATTACAGTAAACAATAACTACATCTATCCCACTGCTTCGTTACTGCACTGTTGGTCATTAACAAAGCAGCATGAGGAAGCACAGTAAATAGTGAAATTTTTCTAATTGTGCTTATGGTAGGAAGATGATGATGATGATGATGAGCTGGGTTGAGGGGGCGCTCGACATCACGGTCATCAGCACCCTGACGAAAAGTCAACATGAAATCTAATGGGTGGGGACGAAGGCTGTCCCCACATGCAGAGCGGTTTATAATGTACTAAAGTCTACCAACCTTCCCCACCATGCCTGATAGTTCACAAAATTTCACCACTCTGTTAACACTGGTATGGGTATCTGCGAGGACGGTGGGCAGATCTCCAGCGAGACCAAGGGATGCCCTATTATCAGTAAATAGGACACACGTAGTCACAATATGCTGAAGTGAAAGTGGCACGCCACAAACTTCACAGTTGGTGGATCCTCCCCCCCCCCCCCCCCCCCACCCCGGAGGAGGAAGCCATGTGTGAAAGGGCTATGTCCGATGCGCAGTCTGGTAAGTAAAACCTCCTTTTACTGACAAGGTTGACACGAAGTCCGCCAAGCTTTTGTGGTCGGTTTGAGCGACTGCAGTTTGTTGTCTGACACCAGCAACCATTCAGTCTCCCACTGACGCATAATGCATCTGTCATAAAATGAGATAATGGCGTGCAACGGGATGGGACACTGATGGACAGCACCGTCCCAACATGCTTCCTTGGCAGCTTTATCAGCCATGTCACTACCCTGTATCCCACCATGGCCAGGTACCCAGCAAAATATCACCTCCTTGCCACGGGGTTGAAGCTGCTGTAAGCAATCATGCTTGAGCTGAATCAGCGGGTCTACCGGATACATTTGGTGAAACGCTTGCAGTGCACTAAGAGAGTCGGAACAGATAAGAAAACTCGTACGGTGATGTCTGTGAACCCTCTCCAGTGCCATTAGAATGCCATATAACTCCGCATCATAATTCGCTGGCCACAGAATAACTGGCAGTAACATCTGTGCGACTGGTCATCGAGTGGAAATGAGCTTCGATAACTGCTGCAGGTATCTCGTTCTACGCTGCATCAGTGCTATGGCAGAGTCCATTACTGGGAGTGACTGCCGAGTGGATGGCGCACCAGTCTCTTGGCAACCCATGACCAGATGCCTTCAGTGGGCGAAAAGCCTAGAGAATGTGCTAACCAGGTCAACAGTCAGCACACCCGAGGTACAGAGGGCGGACAAAAATATGGTAAAACCAAAATGCAACACGTTACCAAGCCTAATACGTTGTAGGAAATCCGTTGGCATTCAAAAACACCCCCCAGAGTGGATGAATACCGATCCAGCAAGATTTTCAAGGAATTCTTACACAACGCTTCCTGCAAAGTAGTGGCACTTCAGATAATGATAATGGAGATGAATAGCGATCATGTACCCTTCCCTTCAAAGCAGACCACAAAGGCTCAATAATAGTGAGATCTGGTGACTGTGGTGGGCACGGAGATGCGACAATTCATACTCGTACTCATAAAATCACTTCTGGAGTAAGCGAACTGTCCGAACAAGGGACCTGTCGTCTTGGAATATAGCAGCACCAGTGGAGAACAATCGTTGTAGCACTGGACAGAACTGATCGGCCAAAATCATCACATAATCCTTGACAATAATGCGACCTTTCAGAGTTACCATGGGGTCCATGGAATACAACGATATGGCTGCCCAAATCGTGACCAATCCACCGCCATGTTACTCTCTTGGGATGTAAACTCGGCCGGACGTTGGAAACTGTGTGAAACAAGACGCACCCAACGAAATTACTTTCTCCCATTGCTCTACAGTCCAGGTTTATCGCTTCGGCACTACGTTTTCCTGTTGTGGACACTCACATCACCGATGAATGCCTTCGATTTTCCACCTCACGCTGCAGTCCCTAGATTACGGAGCTCCCTTCGTGTTGTTTTGGTGCTGACATGGCTCGCGAGTGCGACATTCAGTTTTGCAGAGGCTTTTGGAGCTATCGCCCACTTATTTTTCGTCAAAATCCTCTTCCGTAGCCGTCCGTCACGAAGACTCAAGACACGTTTTCGTCTGCGTTGTGACTTAGCAGATGATGTATTTCCGCTCTCCCTGCTTGAGATATAAATCTTAGATACAGTGCCTCTTGAAACACCAAACGCTTCACCTACGTTGTTTACGGAAGAATCCACCATACGATCACCAACAATATGACCACGTTCTAATTCACTCAGCTCCTACATAGTGCAATCGTAACTAGACAGAGCACTTGTCACACCACAACTGATACTTTCAACACATTGGAGATACTGGACTGATGCCGTTCATGATCGTAAATAACAGAAAAACCCTCATGTTGGTTAACATCTGCATGGTTCAGATGGCTCTAAACAGTATGGGACTTAACATCTGAGGTCATCAGTCCCCTACTTAGAACTACTTAAACCTAACTAACCTAAGGACATCACACACATCCATGCCCATGGCAGGATTGGAATCTGCAACCGTAGCAGCAGCGCGGTTCGGGACTGAAGTGCCTAGAACCGCTAGGCCACAGCGGCCGGCGGTTAACATCTGCATGTACGAGGGCAGTTCAATAAGTAATGCAACACATTTCTTTTCTCGGCCAATTTTGGTTGAAAAAACCGGAAATTTCTTGTGGAATATTTTCAAACATTCCCGCTTCGTCTCGTATAGTTTCATAGACTTCCGACAGGTGGCAGCGCTGTACGGAGCTGTTAAAATGGCGTCTGTAACGGATGTGCGTTGCAAACAACGTGCAGTGATCGAGTTTCTTTTGGCGGAAAACCAGGGCATCTCAGATATTCATAGGCGCTTGCAGAATGCCTACGGTGATCTGGCAGTGGACAAAAGCACGGTGAGTCGTTGGGCAAAGCGTGTGTCATCATCGCCGCAAGGTCAAACAAGACTGTCTGATCTCCCGCGTGCGGGCCGGCCGTGCACAGCTGTGACTCCTGCAATGGCGGAGCGTGCGAACACACTCGTTCGAGATGATCGACGGATCACCATCAAACAACTCAGTGCTCAACTTGACATCTCTGTTGGTAGTGCTGTCACAATTGTTCACCAGTTGGGATATTCAAAGGTTTGTTCCCGCTGGGTCCCTCGTCTAACCGAACACCATAAAGAGCAAAGGAGAACCATCTGTGCGGAATTGCTTGCTCGTCATGTGGCTGAGGGTGACAATTTCTTGTCAAAGATTGTTACAGGCGATGAAACATGGGTTCATCACTTCGAACCTGAAACAAAACGGCAATCAATGGAGTGGCGCCACACCCACTCCCCTACCAAGAAAAAGCTTAAAGCCATACCCTCAGCCGGTAAAGTCATGGTTGCAGTCTTCTGGGACGCTGAAGGGGTTATTCTGTTCGATGTCCTTCCCCATGGTCAAACGATCAACTCTGAAGTGTATTGTGCTACTCTTCAGAAATTGAAGAAACGACTTCAGCGTGTTCGTAGGCACAAAAATCTGAACGAACTTCTCCTTCTTCATGACAACGCAAGACCTCACACAAGTCTTCGCACCCGAGAGGAGCTCACAAAACTTCAGTGGACTGTTCTTCCTCACGCACCCTACAGCCCCGATCTCGCACCGTCGGATTTCCATACGTTTGGCCCAATGAAGGACGCAATCCGTGGGAGGCATTACGCGGATGATGAAGAAGTTATTGATGCAGTACGACGTTAGCTCCGATATCGACCAGTGGAATGGTACCGTGCAGGCATACAGGCTCTCATTTCAAGGTGGCGTAAGGCCATAGCATTGAATGGAGATTACGTTGAAAAATAGTGTTGTGTAGCTAAAAGATTGGGGAATAACCTGGTGAATTTCAATGCTGAATAAAACAACCCCTGTTTCAGAAAAAAAATGTGTTGCATTACTTATTGAACTGCCCTCGTATGTCCAGTTTTTGTGGTGTTTTCATATTTTTATCAAACCGCTGTATCTCATTTCGTATCTCCTACTCTTGGATAAGCAATGACAAGCGACAACTGGTACAAAATTTTCAGTTACATTTTTAAGGCGATGAGTAATTTACTGAATTTAAAATGCCCAGCTTGTTGTCGTAGAGTCTTAGGCGACTATGCAAGGACCTGAATGTTGTCTGAAGAAGGATATCAAGCGAACGACGCCTCCCACCAATCTCTCATAAATGATCCTGTGTCCACACTGATAAGCCAAAACATTCAAAACATTAACAGCTTGCCGGCCATCTTGGGAACGAAATACAGCAGCGATGCTGTGTGATATTAGTTCGATAAGTCCTTGTTAGGTTCCCGCAGTTATATGGAACCCCACGAATACCAAAGGGTCTCGCAGTTCCCGTAAATCACGTATCGGTAGTTTGCTGGCTCGTAGCTGGCACCCGATAGCGTCCCAAATGTGTTCCACTGAGATCAGATTAGGCGAATTTCATAGCCAATATTTGAACGCGAATTCAATGTCGTGCTCCTCAAAGCACTGTAGCACGATTCTTCGCTTCAGACTTCTGCGATCAAAATTTGAAGTGGACGATTTACACTCGGCCGGCCGCGGTGGTCTAGCGGTTCTAGGCGCGCAGTCCGGAACCGCGCGACTACTACGGTCGCAGGTTCGAATCCTGCCTCGGGCATGGATGTGTGTGATGTCCTTAGGTTAGTTAGGTTTAAGTAGTTATAAGTTATAGGGGACTGATGACCACAGATGTCAAGTCCCATAGTGCTCAGAGCCATTTGATTTACACTCCTTGTAATGATGTACTCGATATCATGCCTGTAATTTGGCATTGGCTTTGATTAAATGCAAGAAAGTTTGTGTGTATGTGTGTGGGGGGTGGGCGGCACGCGCGCAGATGTGTGGACATGCATCGAGACATTCCGATATTACGGATATGTGTAAATATGATAATTTTGTTTCGAGTATTGCGAAACTGGTGTCATAAGTGTCGAATAGCCATCTTCATTTTCTTTCCCCTTTATATCGTACGTAGAGGTGGTCTGCACAGCTTAACGCCAGATGGAAGCTGGATGCCCTTCCTGTCGCCACTCCCCTTATCTTCGGGGACTGAATTTGTGTAGCTAATTGTCCGTGCGTATGCAGCCCGACATTCACCCAGCCGGATGGGAAAAGCAGCCTAAAAACCACATCCAAGCTGGCCGGTGCGCCGACCCTTGTCGCAAACGAGCCGGACGAATTCGATGTCGGTGCGCCTGCGCGAATCCAGGAAGCGACGTAGCGCAAGAATCGAATGACGTTGGGGACATAAATAACGTTTAAGTACTAGTTAATTATAACAAAAATGTAATATCTATATAGCAGTCTACAGGACACACATATACTGTAGTAAATATTACGTACCATGCACAGACTGTAAAAAAAATTTTCATGGAGGGTGAGTCAGGAGGAATGGTACACGCTTTCTGGGGAACTATCGATTCTGAACAAAAAAACGTATATGAACATAAGTCCTTTTCTTAACAGTGTCCAAGGAAATAAATTGAAACAATGGATAACAAGGAAACGCAGTTGACAGTGACTGAAACATTGTGATCTACTATATTGCTTACTTGTGTACATTCCCTCACTAAAGATGTTCGAAACTCCGTCAACTGCAGTGCATTTTGCACCTCTCGTCGACAGCTGTGTGTTGCTTCGTACGGTCCGTTCCGTGAGGACACGAGCGAGAAGTGCGAAATGGTCAAAAATATATGGTCAGTAAAGACAACACTAAGTACCTTAATGTGCTTTGGTTGTAATCGCATGTGAGTCCTGCGGGAGAAGGACGTCCGGCTAACGCCCGCGAGTTGCAAACAGTTGTATGTCGCATAAGATTAAGAAAAGGGCGTATGTTCATTTGAACTCTTCGCTTAGAATCACCAACATTATCGCCTCTCACAACTGCTGAATCACCCTGTGTATCAGCGACGTAGACCAGTAATAACAAATATATATTCAAATGTAGACTTTCACGGCCGGAAATATCATGTCCATTATAATTATCCGGGCTGTTATGCCGTGGTCGGTTGATGAATTCTGTGTCGATTCCCAACGTTTCGTCTCCGACTGCGGGAGACATCTTCAAGGGGGTCCGTAGCTCGATGGAAGGTCCAACACACCCACTGGCTCGCTACTGACTGCCGCTAAATTTCGTATCCGCGCGCTCCAGCGCCGAGGCGTGACGTCACGTGTTTTGAAAACGTCAGTGCAATTGGCCGCTGTCCGTCGCCGTCGATCAAAAAATGGCTCAAATGGCTCTGAGCACTATGGGACTTAACATCTATGGTCATCAGTCCCCTAGAACTTAGAACTACTTAAACCTAACTAACCTTAGGACATCACAGAACACCCAGTCATCACGAGGCAGAGAAAATCCCTAACCCCGCCAGGAATCGAACCCGGGAACCCGGGCGCGGGAAGCGAGAACGCTACCGCACGACCACGAGCTGCGGACCGCCGTCGATCGCCGTCGCCATCACCCAGTAGTGGACGGGTGGTACACATCTTCTTTGACACCGGCATCCATATACCGTTTAATTTCACGCCGCCCTCCTTTCCAGCCAGGGAACCACAATATTCGTTTCGAGGAGACGCAAGTACTAGCGGCCACAAGCGGATATTACGAAAGGCTCTACAGGGAGGGAATCGAAATCGCTAAACACCCAAATAATTTCAACAGAAAGGAGGAGGGCGTGAAATTAAACAGTATATGGATGCCGGTGTTAAAGAAGATGTGTACCACCCGTCCACTACTGGGTGATGGCAACGGCGATCGACGGCGACGGACAGCGGCCAATTGCACTGACGTTTTCAAAATACGTGACGTCACGCCGCGGCGTGGGAGCGCGCGGATACGGAATTTAGCGGCAGTCAGTAGCGAGCCAGTGGGTGTGTTGGACCTTCCATCGAGCTACGGACCCCCTTGAAGATGTCTCCCGCAGTCGGAGACGAAACGTTGGGAATCGACACAGAATTCATCAACCGACCACGGCATAACAGCCCGGATAATTATAATGGACACAAATATATATTCAATGCCTTGAAAAATGGGCTCAGTAGTTGATTTTGTACTCTAGTTGGTTCATGAAGACACAGCAGAATCCCGTATTTTACCTTGTATTGAAAATAACTACTCTTGCCTAAGAAAAACTAAACTTATTGTGAGTGAATGCTTTTACCGTAAAAGAAAGATTGTATGCGATGCGCTGCCGTACTGTCACCTAAGATAAAGCCGTAGACAACACGAAAGTTGGTTTGAACACGACGGTGCTTCACTACGCATGTTTTTGTTGGAGGTAGTATGCCGTTGCCGTTGAACTGATTTACCCTACCTGTTCTAGGAGGACCTGCTCCGAACCACTGTGCTAATGGACACTTTTCACATACACAGCTATTTCCAGAGACGAAAGAAGCGAGAAGTAACAGAGACCTACTCGCACCCGGCCAATTTTTGTCATAAGGAATGCTCTTCGCATTTTATGTACTCTGTTTACTCCTGCTAACATTTCTTTGATATTGTTTGTAATTAATTTTCTTAGGTATGTAAAACAGTGTGTCGCAGATATTGTGTTATGAATTTTAAGATTTTTGGGGGCATAATCGATATTTGTCAATAGCTGTCTCTTTTCCAAATGGTATTTTAGTCCTATTTTGTCTACTTTTTTTCTGCCACTCTGTAATTTGTGTTTTGGCACTAGCCTGCGAGTCAGTAATTAACGCACGCCGGCCGCTGTGACCGAGCGGTTCCTGGGCGCTTCAGTCCAGAACCGTGCTGCTGATAAGGTCGCAGGTTCGAATCCTGCCTTGGGCATGGATGTGTGTGATGTCCTTAAGTTAGTCTGGTTTAAGTAGTTCTAAGTCTAGGGAACTGATGACCTCAGATGTTAAGGCCCATAGTGCTTGGAGCCATCTGAATTTTTTAGTAATTAACGCCATATCTTACGCAGCCTATGGTGATTTTATATGGAGTTCTTCCTTGTTGAACACCATAAGATTTCCTTCATTCCCATAAAATTTTCTCCACTTCCTCAGTACCTTATTAATGCGCAGTTGAAAACCAGAGGTGACACACTATCTCCTTGTCTTTCTCCCGATGAACTCCTGATATTTTTTTCCGTTGGTTTAATACGTTTTTCTAGAATTGTCTGCCGACATTCTGCGGTTTATCGCGCCGTCGTCATTGCCTCCTACGCTGGCATTCCACTCCCTGGAACCAAGTTTCTCAGTAGTGTGTGGGACCACAGGGAAGCGGGAGCGGCGTGTGAGAAAACACTTGTGCGGCGTGTAGAGCGTTCGTTCCCAGGCGAGGTCGGCCATATTGCGATTGTCATTCAGGGTGCGGGGCGGCCCGGCGCGACGCCAATACCAACCAGCCGGCGCGCCTGGACAGCGGGCAGCAGACCTCCAGGCAAGGACGCGCGCCGCCGCTTCTCCAGCGACGCCACAGCTGCGCGCTCGTACGCTGTAGGCGTGTCTGCACATGCTAATAGTGCCGAGTCACTAGTCATTCCTAACCGGGCACTGAGTGCGGCGGATGTGACCGTTCCGGCAGCAACATCACCACACATTCTACTCGCACCACGCATATCATGAGCCGCACCGTAATGAGACAGTTAAAAGGCTTCTAGCGCGAGCACTACTAATAGCAGGAAACGAGCAGACGCCTGCTATTCCCAACAGCATGGCACAGGGAAACGTGAAATTTTGAGGGACACCATTTAGGAACTCACAAATTTGCGCAGATATCATTAAACAGAGGAGGACAAGCGCAAGTTAAGGTCTGTCTCGACGGGGTCTTCCTTTTATGATTAATCAGTAGAAAATACACTACTGGCCATTAAAATTGCTACACCGAGAAGAAATGCAGATGATAAACTGATATTCATTGGACAGATATATTATACTAGAACTGACATGTGATTACATTTTCACGCAATTTGAGTGCAAAGATCCTGAGAAATCAGTACCCAGAACAGCCACCTCTGGCCCTAATAACGGCCTTGATACGCCTGGGCATTGAGTCACACAGAGCTTGGATGGCGTGTACAGGTACAGCTGCCCATGCAGCTTCAGCACGATACTACAGTTAATCAAGAGTAGTGACTGGCGTATTGTGACGAGCCAGTTGCTCGGCCACCATTGACGAGACGTTTTCAAATGGTGAGAGATCTGGAGAATGTGCTGGCCAGGGCAGCAGCCGACTATTTTCTGTATCCAGAAAGGCCCGTACACTACATGAAACATGCGGTCGTGCATTATCCTGCTGAAATGTAGGGTTTCGCAGGGATCGAATGAAGGGTACAGCCACGGGTCGTAACACATCTGAAATGTAGCGTCCACTGTTCAAAGTGCCGACAATGCGAACAAGAGGTGACCGAGACGTGTAACCAATGGGTACCCCATACCATCACGCCAGATGATACGCCAATATGGCGATGACGAATACACTCTTCCAATGTGCGTTCATCGCGATGTCGCCAAACACGGGTGCGGCCATCATGATGCTGTAAACAGAACCTGCATTCATCCGAAAAAATGACGTTTTGCCATTCGTGCACCTAGGTTCGTCGTTGAGTACACCATCGCAGGCGCTCCTGTCTGTGATGTAGCGTAAAGGGTAGCCGCAGCCATGGTCTCCGTGCTGATAGTCCATGCTGCTGAAAACGTCGTCGAACGGTTTTTGGAGATGGTTGCTGTCTTGCAAACGTCCTCATCTGTTGACTCAGGGATCGAGACGTGGCTGCACGATCCGTTACAGCCATGCGGATAAGATGCCTGTCATCTCGACTGCTAGTGATACGAGGCAGTTTGGATCCTGCACGGCGTTTCGTATTGCCCTCCTGAACACACCGATCCCATATTCTGCTAACAGCCATTGGATCTCGACCAACGCGAGTAGCACTGTCGCGATACGATAAACCGCAATCGCGTTAGGCTACAATCCGACCTTTATCAAAGTCGGAAACGTGATGGTACGCATTTCTTCTCCTTACACGAGGCATCACAATTACGTTTCACCAGGCAACGCCGGTCAACTGCTGTTTTTGTGTGAGAAATCGGTTGGAAACTTTCCTCATGTAAGTTGTAGGTGTCGCCACTGGCGCCAACCTTGTGTGTATGCTCTGAAAAGCTAATCATCACAGCATCTTCTTCCTGTCGGTTAAATTTCGCGTCTGTAGCACATCACCATCGTGGTGTAGCAATTTTAATCGCCAGTAGTGTACTTTAAAACTATTGGCCTCTCATTTCTACGCTGATATTATAAAATAATCGTGTCGTACCTTGAACACCACACATTTTTTGTACAGTCCAAATTACTATGAAATGAAATGACTGATGGAGCATCCACTGTCACCAGCCATAGCCAATTTTTTCATGCAGTATCTCAAAGACCGAACGTTGAACAGCGCCCTCTTTCGTCCACCCTGCTTCTTCAGGCACGTTGGTGAAGCACTTTTAGGAGTGGCGTTCAATGGGTAATGTAACATATTACTTTTCTCTGCCAATTTCACTTGAAAAAATGGATAATTCTTCTGGGACATCGTGGTATATTCACACTTCACCGCTACAGTTTCATGAAATTGGGATGGGCTTCGGCACTACACACGGCCTTCAAAATGGCATCCGTAATGGAGGTGCATCCCAAGCAGAGATATACCATTGAGTTAATTTAGGCGGACACTGAATAATAGCATGGTGAGTCGTTGAAGCGAGGCGTCTGTCATCATTGCAGCAAGGTTGCGCTAACGTATCTGATATATCGCGTGCCAGCCGACCGCACACAGATGCCACCTCAGCAATGTTGGAACGTGCGGACACTCTCATTCGAGGTTATAGACGAATCACAAACAAAAGGGTGTGTCCGTTGGGTTCCTCCTCCAAACAGAAGACCATAAAGACCAACGAAGGGCCATCCTCGTGGAATTTCAGATGGTTCAGATGGCTCTGAGCACTATGGGACTTAACATCTGAGGTCATCAGTCCCCTAGAACGTAGAACTACTTAAACCTAACTAACCTAAGGACATCACACACATCCATGCCCGAGGCAGGATTCGAACCTGCGACCGAAGCAGTCGCGCGGTTCCGGACTGAAGTGCCTAGAACCGCTCGGCCACCGCGGCCGGCCGTGGCTGATCGTGACAATTTTTTGTCGAACATCGTCACAGGCGATGAAACATGGGTTCCTCACTTTGCACCGGAAACAAAAGGGCAGTACATGACATCCCATCACACCACAGCTCCTCCGAAGAAGAAGTTCAAAGACGCACCCTTATCCGGTAAAATCATGGCGACGGTTTTCTGGGACACCGAAGGGGTTATTGTGTTTGATGTTCCTCCTAGTGGTGCAATGATCAGCTCTGCTGTATTCTGCTTGCCTTAGGAAATGGAAGTATCGACTTCAGCGTGTTCGTTGCCACAGACATGCAAACAGACTTCTCCTTCTCCATGACATCGCAAGGCTTCAGACAAGCCTGAGCACCAGAGATGAGCTCACAAAACTTCATTGGACTCTTCCTCCTTATTTATCCTGCAGCCCGGATCTCGTACTTCCGACTTCAAAAAATGCTTCAAATGGCTCTGAGTACTATGAGACTTAACATCTAAGGTCATCAGTCTCCTAGACTTAGAACTACTTAAACCTAACTAACCTAAGGACATCACACAGATTCGTGCCCCAGGCAGGATTCGAACCTGCGACCGTAGCAGCAGTGCGGTTCCAGACTGAAGCGCCTAGAAACTCTCCGCCACAACGACCGGCCCTTCCGACTTCCATCTGTTTGAGCCAAAGAAGCGTACACTCCGAAGAAAGTAGTGGGTGTGTGATGGGGAGGTCATTGACGCAGCAATGTGTTGGCTCCGACAGCGAACACTAGCCTGATACCACGGGTATACAGGCCATCCCAGTAAGGTGGCGTAAGTTCGTCGCATTGAACGGTGATTTTGTTGAAAAATAGAATTTTGTAACCTAAAGGGTGGGGAATAATATGGTGACTCGTAATCCTGAATAAAGTCAAACTGCTTTCAGAAAAGAATGTGTTGCATTCTTTCTTGAACGCTCCTCGTAATTCGGTCTCATGGCACTTCAGCAGTTCATCGACTATGCGGACGACATAAACCTAACATAAGGTTGTGGCGAAGAGGGAGAAAGATGAGAAGTCGCCTTTCTCATGTGTGTTGATCGAGCGAAAGGCGGATGGATGTTTCAGCCATTCTGTGTACCTAAAACCGACACATACGGATCTATACTTGAACAGGCTTGACTGACATCATTCAGCTCAGAAGAGAAATATGATGGACTGGGCACGCTATTTAGAGGAAACGGGTAGTCTGTCTGTGTTATTAGGTCAACGCTTTCGAGGAAACCAAGACGAAATGTTGTTCAATCATCTAAGAGGACCAGCACACGGCGGGTTTTCGATTCCACTGAGCGACATCTAGTGAGGTAGGAAGAGTCCTAAATAGGCACCCATTAAACATAAGAAATGTTGCCACCTCCTGAACTCAGCCTGAGAGTACCGGAATTTACAGTATTCTTTGTTTGTGTGGCAGCAGTTACGTGGGGTAGCCTATGCGGACTCTTGCCGATCACTGTGTTGATCATAATCATCAACTTAAGTACATGAATTTCGAAACATCAGCGGTAGCCGATCCATCCTGTTAAATAAACACAATGTTAAGTCAATAAAAACAAGAATTCTTCCTCACGCATCGAACTATTGGGACTTTGCTGAAATTATACCATGTGATAACTACTTTAATAGGATATCGGCTCTGCACATAGGAATGCATGATGCCACTCTTTCGGCATACAGTGTGAGCCTCGTCAGTTTCAAGAGAGTCAAACAAAATTAACCAAGAAATTTTTATTAAAGAACTCCGTCAAGAGTAGATTTTAAGGAATTGTCGTTATTATCATTTCGGAAAACACCACGATTAGTGGCGGGAGGGGGAGGGTGATATATTTAGATAATAACTGTGTTTTGACAGAAAGCACAGTCTGTTAATAACAGATTTATCGTTACGCGGAATCGTCTGTAAACTGCAGAAAACCAAGTCAGCTTCAGAATTTCAGATAGAACGATTGCAGAAACTGATTAGATCAGTACAAAAATCTGTTACCTATTAAAAAGTCCATTCCTGTTCGTATGTTAAAATGAATTAATTGCTTTCTTCCGTGATCTAAACACACTGTTGCGGATTTCACGGCATTTGGGTATCTGTCACCAAGAATACACCGACTTAGGTCGTCCTTCTCCTCTCTCGTTGCAAAGGCTGGTTAACTCTTGTCCCCCTCTTCCAAAGCTTCGATCAGTAAAATTTATGTTGGAAGTGTTATGGCCACTAAGGAAAAACGGTGAGGCTAGATTAGGCAAATGCGTCCTATTACATGGACTTTTGTCCCAGGAAAGTTATAAACGTAGAAAGCCCGATGTTTCACTTTTATAACCGGAAAAAGTTTCTGGCAACAGAAACAATGCGAAAATGTTATTCCCAAAAATTCTGTTTCCTTCGTTCAGCAGTTCGTCAGCGCCAGGAAAATGTTTCCATGGCACAATCGACACAATAGACAAAAATCCGTTTTACATGTAAAATATTTACTTTGCCGAAATATCTTCCACAATACTAATTTCTTAGTCTTTGCGTCTGAAAGTTCGAGTTTACAGTAGGTTCCACGCAGTTTCGAGTCTCTATACAAATCCGCCTGTAATGATTAGATGAAACGGATTTTTCCTGAAAACACTCGAATACGATAGAAGCACACTTGATACACTGAGTAAAACACGTGAAAAAATCATTTACTCTCGAAATCAGAGCAAGAGCGCAGAGGGTAAGCTGTTTACTTCCACTTTTAATAGCTTATCGGAAAAGATCCGTTATATTAGCCTCTTGGCAGAGAGTACAGGAAATCATTTGGCAACACAAACTGAAACGTATTTCAGTTCACAGCGCACGTACACGGTAAGCGAAGACAAGCCGGAACTCTGCTGAGAGACGTGGTAGGCCTACCACGGCGTGGTCCAACCTGCGACCTGGACGGTTCCCAATGGAACTCAAGAGACGGAACGCATACCCGACATGTACATTTACATCCACATACAGGATGCCCTGGACAGACGTATACAAAAACAATTGTTTGCACAGTATTTCAGCACCTATTAAAGTTCATAATTCTATTTACTCAACTTTTTACAGAGGAGTTCAAAAATTTTTACGCATGTGACCACGCCTTAAAGCTCGACAGATATAGAAACAGGACTCCACTTCCTGCCATATGTTTACAAACACAGTAGCTGTTACGACCTCAACTGCGACCGAGATCTGTTGTTTGAAATCTATCAGAACTCCATCTTTTGTTGTGTAAACAATGTTCTTGATAAACCCCCACTCACAGAAATCCAGCAGAGTCACATCGGGAGACCGAGGCGGCCAGCCAATCGGAACCAACCTCCTCTCCCCCCCCCCCCCCCTTCCCCCCTTCCGATCAATCGTTCAGGGAACGCCTGATACGCCTCATAGAGAAATTGTTAACATCGCCATGATATGGGAAATGGCGTCGTGAGGCATCTGTGGAACTGCACCGATCACCAGCATTTCGAGATATGTGTGTAGTGTCACTGCAGACTCCTTAAAAATGGACCAATCACACCATTTGCAATCTCAACCACAGATTAACTTTTGGTGCGTCACTTTCGTACTTGAGTCACTTCTCCTGGAGTCTCACTTCCTCATAATCGATTGTTACATCGGTTATCCTTGCCACAGAAGTGGAAGTTAGATTCGTCACTAAACAGCACTGCATTCAGGTAGTCGTTTTCGCTTATACGATGCCACACATCAACAGCAAAATAACATCGTCTGCGGGGAACCTTAGGCTTAATGGAGTTTGTAACGACGCAACCGGAGAGGTTGAGACACAATGCCGAGCACCGGTGAATGTGCTATGGCTAATTCCCTACTAGCTTGGCTGATAGATTTACGTGGTCCTCTAGCGAATGCTTTGCGCACATGTTCCACAGTCTCTTCATTCACGTGCATTTTGTGATGTTTTCCATCATTTGAAATCAAACTTCCAGTTCCTCTTCTGCATCTTTAGTACACAATGCACCTTTCGTTGTGGCGTCTACATGTTGACTATCAGGAGTACGCCCGCGTGCTGAACTGTAAAACAGTTGCGCACATGAGGATGCATGCGTCATGTCACTCAGCGCTATTCAGATCTTTCGTTACAAGCATTTATTTGTATATACCTCTAGCCCGGACATCCTGTAGATACTCCGCAAGACGCAGAATGGTGTGTGGTAGAGGTTAACTTGTACAACTAGTAGTCATTCCCTATCCGTTTATTCGCAAGTGAAGCGAGCAAAAAATCGACTGTCTGGATGCATCCGTACAAGCGCTAGTTTCTCTTATCTTGTGCGATGTGTACGATGACGGCAGTAGAATCGTTCTGCAGCCAGTTTGCAGATGTCGGGTCTCTAAAATTTTGTGATAGATTTTCTAAAAAAGAACGTAGTCTTCTCTCCAGGGATTCTCATTTGAGATCACGAAGCATCTCC
The DNA here is from genome assembly GCF_021461385.2 of Schistocerca piceifrons. Taxonomy (NCBI): domain Eukaryota; kingdom Metazoa; phylum Arthropoda; class Insecta; order Orthoptera; family Acrididae; genus Schistocerca; species Schistocerca piceifrons. Next base: position 356,514,240 of record NC_060145.1, read on the forward strand.
TTAGTACTTGCTTGTTGATCGAAGCCACTGGCAACACGTCTAGCAGCACATTTCTGAATTGCTTCGACGTCTTCCTTTAACCCAACCTGGAGGGGAACCGAAACACTCGAACGGTACTCAGAAATGGGTCGCACTAGTGTTCTATAAGCGGGATCCTTTATAGATAAGCTGCATTTCCTAATATTCTCCTAGTTAACTAAAGTCGACCATTAATCTTACCTACAACCGATCTTGCGTGCTCTTTTCATTTAATGACAAGCGTTGTTACGCTTAGATATTTAACCGACATGTCTGTCTCAAGGAGCGCACCGCTGTAAGTGTATTCTAACATAACAAGATTGTTTTTCCTGCTTATTTGGATTAACTTTCCTTTTTTAAATTTATATTTGTCCCTCTTACATCGCTGCTAAACGATATTTTACTAAAAAAAATATCTAAAAAACTCAGTTTGTTTTCGGCACTAGCTTCTCGAAATATGAGCTTGCACATACTACAGGAATTTTCAAATTAATAATAACTTAAAACTGTCTAGGTAACAATTTGTTTTAAACTCTCGGGCCTGGTGATATAATGGGTCGTCATGGTAGGACAGTGGGTTCGGTTATGGGACTGGCCATCAGCCATAATAATAATAATAATAATATAGTGCAGTTCTCACGCAAATTTGGAAAAACTCGTGGGCTATCCGTACAGAGCCACTGACGAAAAAACGACATAGTAGTAGTAGTAGTAGTAGTAGTGATAGTAGTAGTGGTTTTATTCATTCATTTATTCACTCGTGGATATCTTTTACAAAGATATTCGATATGTTTCTGTATTACAATTTAGGAAGAACAAAAATAATTCATTCATATATACAGGCATTTGCACACTTACATTTGTACAAGAATGAGACAGGTAGACAGTCGTGGCCTTATAGTATGAAGCATCCTTGCATTTATAGGAATTAATTTAAAGAAATTACCTATATCACGGTGGGCGGACGAAGATTTGAGCCTCCATTCTCCCGAATAAAAGGCCTGTCTTGAAAACAGTGCTACTTGATTCGCTTTATCTAGTGACAAGTGCGGTAAGATATTATGGGACCAAACTGCTTACGTCATCGGTCCCTAAGCTTACACACTACTTAGTCTAACATACAGTATCTTACGCTATGGGCAACACACACAAGCAAGCCCGAGGGAGGACTCGAACATCCGCCGGTCTTCGCTTTATCCCTAGAGTACAATATTACTTTGAAAAGAAGTTTTTAGTAGTATAAAAGACGTAAATGAATAAAACGTAAAGCATCTCATACAATAAACATGCGTTTTTAATAGTTACAACGACAGACTTTTAAATACATAAAGTAAATAAATTTAATTCTCTTGAGTATCATCAGTGTTGTTCTCACGGTATATATTTTCTTTAATGTCGTTTGTTGTTAGCAATATTAGCTTATTCCCAAGAATTAGCAGCTTTCACTCAGTTAATACTAGGCAGAAATCAAATCTGCATGTGGAATGCACTTCCTTGACTCTTGTGCAGAACGGAGTGCACCATTCTGCTGCATCCATTTTCAATAAACTACCACAAGTACTCAAAAATCTTAGCAGTAGCCCAAACGCTTTTAAGTCTAAACTGAAGAGTTTCCTCATGGCTCACTCCTTCTGTTATGTCGAGGAGCTCCTGGAAGAGCTGAAAAATTAAGCAAATTCCAGTGTTACATTGTTGATTTTGTTTATTTAAACTTACGAATTGTCACCTGAATACGTTTCTTGTATTTCATTTTATCTGTTTCTACTACCGTGTTATAATTTCGTGTATTGACTCGTTCCATGACCATGGAGACTTCTCCTTAATTTGGTCCCACGGAACAATAAATAAATTAATGAAAAGAAAATGACCTTCTAATCAGCGGTGTTTTTATTTATTTATTTATTTTTTTACGTGGAATTTACTCTACCCAGTCTCGAAAGAAATCGATGCAGTACAGCACGCTTCGTGGAGTGATTCACGCAGGGAAAGATTCTGATGCATACTTCGAGTGTAACAACCGCCCACACCTTCCGTCCACTGCCGGATTCCTGATAAACGTCCGACTCACTGCCGCATTTATTCGAGACATCAGGAGGTGTATAAACATGCCCGCTGCCCTGCCGCGCGCATCGGCGTCCCATAAAAAAAGAAAGAAGGAACTGGACGCGTCCTACGAATGGGAAAAAGGCCTCTTTTGGTAAATATAGTGCGTTGTTGTGGCATAGCACGCGTAAAGAATAGCGTCCCGGAGATATGTCGATATTATACACGTCGTGTCCGATTCGTCGCGAGGGCAGCCCCAGCCCCTCCCTCTGTGCCGCTGCGCATCGCGCGGAGGTACGGTTGAGAGGAGCCGGGAGGGAGGGCACGGGATAAAGGCGCCTTATCACAAAGAGCCGGGCGCAGGCGGGATTTATGCGCGGGAGCCCGCCGTGTTATACTTACAGTTATAAATATCTGAAATAAATTACTGCTGGCGGCCGGCGGCAGGCCGCTTTGTAGTGCTGGGCCCAGCCAAGTACCGGCTGATTTGTTCGCCGCCCTCCGCGGTCCCCGGTCGCGGTCCCCGTCCTCCTCGGTTCCCCTAGAGGGCCCGCCGGACTGACACAACTTTTGTGGCGTTGCGCATCGCTGCCCGCGCCAGCCAGCGCCCACTCTGCCGCATCGTGCCTAGCTTAACTGCTTCGCTATTGTCTGTCAGGGAACTCTCGAGAAGGGTCATCGAGCGCAGATGGAAGGTAGGGAGCAGAAGGATGTCCACCAGTGTCTGCAGACACAGAGGAAGTTTGACTAAGGTCGTGTAAAGCGAGAGGTGTCACAGGGTTCCCTTCTGAGTCCATCGCTTTCCTTCACATATATCCATGATATGACGGTAAACATCACAGATGGGTTAAAAATGTCTCTGTTTTCTGAAAAGGATTGAATGTAAGTCTGAAGCTTTCTTTGAAATTTCATGCTGAAGATCTTATACCGAAACCGAATGCTATCTTCATTGTAATAATAATTTTCACTGTGAGATTAACACAAAGTCTTGTTTGTTTACTTTACTTACTTTAAATGTGAACATTTTAGGTTAGGCTTTACCGTGACTGTTATTGACATTAAATGAAACAACAAGTTTACTGTTATGAAACTTCCTGGCAGATTAAAACTGTGTGCCAGACCGAGACTCGAACTCGGGAACTTTGCCTTTTGCGGGCAAGTGATCTACCACCTGAGCTACCCAAGCAGGACTCACGCCCCGCCCTCACAGCTTTACTTCTGCCAGTACCTCGTCTCCTATCTTCCAAGCTTTACAAAAGCTCTCCTGCGAACCTAGCAAAACTAGCACTCCTGAAAGAAAGGATATTGCGGAGATACGGCTTAGCCACAGCCTAGGGGATGTTTCCAGAATGAGATTTTCACTCTGCAGCGGAGTGTGCGCACATATGAAACTTCCTGGCAGATGAAAACTGTGTGCCGGGCCGAGACTCGAACTACGGACCAAGTTTCTCGTATCTTGTTTCTATGATTATTTCCTTCTATACGGTGGGCGCCAACAAAACATTTTCACACTCTGAGGACAAAGTTTGTGATTGAAATGCCATGACAAGATGCTACCGCATCGAAAAACGCTTTTTTATGATTGCCACCTCAATTTGTGTTTCATATCCTTGACACTCTCCACTGGGTAGCTCAGTTGGTAGACCACTTGCCCGCGAAAGGCATAGGTCCCGAGTTCGAGTCTCGGTCCGGCACATAGTTTTAATTCTGCCAGGAAGTTTCATATCAGCGCACACTCCGCTGCAGAGTGAAAATCTCATCCTGGAAGTTTACTGTTACCAGTCACCGTTTTATTTATTTCCACAACGCGTTTCAAAGGTTTAAACCTCCATCATCGGGTGGATTTACATTAGGGACTATGACATTTGTGTGTGTGTTGTGTTACGATTTTTTTGGAGGAACTTGTGGCACTGCCTAGTGGTTGGATTTCTTCTGACAAAAAAATAAATTGATATTTAATGGTAATCATAAAATAGGTCAACTAGAGTACCTCCAGTGGTCACAGGTTCCTTTCGCTGTCGTAAGACATCACATGTATACTGTCACATTTGTAAACAAATATGGCGTCTGTAACCTGCTGGGTGCAAGGTTCGTATAGCAGAAGAGAAGACATAATCGCAAAGTGCAAAGAATATACATCGTAACAATGTTATTACAGAATAATCGTTTAAATCATTTGCAGGTGTTTCTTTTGAGGTGTCGAATATATGTGTGTGTACTTCAGGTGGCATATAAATCCACTTTTGACAAGTTAAAACAGCTTAACATTCGTACTCGTACTAGGCAGTGCCAAAAGCACCTCCAAAATATCGTAACACAACACACACACAAATGTCATACTAACTAATGTAAATCCACCCGATGATGGAGGTATAAACCTTTGAAACGCGTCGTGGAAATAAATAAAACGGTGACTGGTAACAGTAAACTTGTTGTTTCATTTAATACTTTGCTTGCTTTTATTCTGTTATTTCGTATGGTGTTGTGTTCTGGGGCACCTCTCGGCTATCACAAACAATGTTTTTAAAACAGAAAAAGGTATTTCTCTTAAATATGTGGGCGTGCTGAAACGTAGTGCCTCCGTATTTTTTATTATCGTCTCAGTATTGATTGAGGTATTACATGTCATCCACATTACTAGGTCGACTATCCTACTTCGCTGACGCAAGTTACAACCCTCTGTCGCTGGAAGGCTCCATATTGTAGCGGGTAACATGGCGATGACGAACGTAACTATATCGTTTTCTGAGAAACACCGTGCCAATCTGGAACCGCGCGACCGCTACGTCGCAGGTTCGAATCCTGCCTCGGGCATGGATGTGTGTGACGTCCTTAGGATAGTTAGGTTTAAGTAGTTCTACGTTCTAGGGGACTGATGACCTCAGAAGTTAAGTCCCATAGTGCTCAGAGCCATTTGAACCATTTTGAGCCGGCTTCTATAGCCGGGCGGTTCTAGGCGCTTGTTAAGTTCAAATTGGTTCAAATGGCTCTGAGGACTATGGGACTTAACTTCTGAGGTCATCAGTGCCCCAGAACTTAGAACTACTTAAACCTAACTAACCTAAGGACATCACACACATCCATGCCCAAGGCAGGATTCGAAACTGCGACGTAGCGGTCGCGCGGTTCGAGACTGTAGCGCCTAGAACCGCTACGTCCCCTGGTACTTAGAGCCATTTGAACCATTTGAACCATTTTGAAACAGCGTGTGTGGCGTCGGGTTGTTAGTGCTCGTAAGAAAGAAAACAGTGATGCTAAACGCCACGTGTGTAACGGTTGTCGAAGTACAAGATCGCGTGTGGCAACCGACGCAATCTGGTTGATGAACTCATCAGGGAAATCGTCGCATAACACAAACATAGCGCTGCGATTTCTGCCACAGTGAGACACGGGTTCACTCTCGTCGGTCGTCCTCCATACATTCCTAGCTTGTCCCCAACTTATTCTCACCTGTTTCGAAAACTTCACTCTGACAGTGATGAAAAGGCTTCACTTTGATAGTGATGAAACGGTGCAAACAGAGGTGACATGGTGACTCCGTCAACAAAGTAAAACATTCTACATCGATAGTAACAACAAAACGGTCTCTCGTTGAGAGAAATGGGTTCGTCGCCAGGACAACTGTGTCGAGAAGTAAATACGTAAACATGAAGAATATAGATGTAGAGTGTTAATCGAATTTTATTCATTTAAAAAGATGTAAAAGTTTTCACATAAATAATTCGAGGACAATACTCTTCAGCATGTCCTCGTGTATATACAGGGTGGTCCATGGACAGTAACCGGGCCAAATATCTCACGAAATAAGCGTCAAACGAAAAAACTACAAGGAACCATACTCGTCTAGAGTGACGGGGGAACCAGATGACGCTAGGGTTGGCCTGCTATATGGCGCTGCCATAGGTCAAACGGTTATCAACTGTGTTTTTTAAATAGGAACCCCCATTTTTTACATATTCGTGTAGTACGTAAAGAAATATGAACGTTTTAGTTGGACCACTTTTTTCGCTTAGTGATAGTCACAAACGTATAAGTACGTGGTATCACGTAACATTCCGCCGGTGTGGACGGTATTTGCTTCGTCATACATTAAATGTAAATCTTAAAATGAACTGTTTACTGAATGCGAAAAACGTCGATATCGTGTTGATGTATGGCTATTGTGATCAAAACGCCCAACGGGCGTGTGCTATGTATGCTGCTCGGTATCCTGGACGACATCTTCCAAGTGTCCGGACCGTTCGCCGGATAGTTACGTTATTTAAGGAAACAGGAAGTGTTCAGCCACATGTGAAACGTCAACCACGACCTGCAAGAAATGATGATGCCCAAGTAGGTGTTAGCTGCTGTCGCGGCTTATCCGCACATCAGTAGCAGACTAATTGCGCGAGAATCGGGAATCTGAAAAACGTCGGTGTTGAGAATGCGACATCAATATCGATTGCACCCGTACCATATTTCTATGCATCAGGAATTGCGTGGCGACGACTTTAAACGTCGTGTACAGCTCTGCCACTGGACACAAGAGAAATTACGGGACGATGATAGATTTTTTGCACGCGTTCTGTTTAGCGACGAAGAGTCTTTCACCAACAGCGGTGACGTAAACCGGCATAATATGCACTATTAGGCAACGGAAAATCCACGAAGGCTGCGACAAATAGAACATCAGCGACCTTGGCGGGTTAATGAATTGTGCGGCATTATGGGAGGAAGGATAATTGTTTCCCATTTTATCGATGGCAATCTAAATGGTGCAATGTATGCTGATTTCCTACGTAATGTCCTACCGATGTTACTACAAGATGTTTCACTGCATGACAGAATGGCGATGTACTTCCAACATGATGGATATCCGGCACATAGCTCGCATGCGGTTGAAACGGTACTGAATAGCATATTTCAGGTGGATTGGTCATCGAAGCACCATACTATGGCCCTCACGTTCACAGGATCTGACGTCCTCGGATTTCTTTCTGTGGGTAAAGTTGAAGGATATTTGCTATCGTGATCCACCGACAACGCTTGACAACATGCATTAGCCCATTGTCAATGCATGTGCGAACATTACAGAAGGCGAACTACTCGCAGTTGAAAGGAATGTCGTTACACGTATTGCGAAATGCACTGAGGTTGATGGACATGATTTTGAGCATTTATTGCATTAATGTGGTATTTACAGGTAATCACGCTGTAACAGCATGCGTTCTCAGCAGTGATAAGTTCACAAAGGTACATGTATCACATTGGAACACCCGAAATAACGTGTTCAAACGTACCTACGTTGTGTATTTTTAATTTAAAAAACCTACCTGTTGCCAACTGTTTGTCTAAAATTGTGAGCATTAGTTTGTGACTATTACAGCGCCATCTATCACAAAGCGAGAAAAGTGGTCAAACTAAAACATTCATATTTCTTTACCTACTACACGAATATGTAATAAAACATGGGGGTTTCTGTTTTAAGAAACGCAGTTAATATCTGTTTGACCTATGGCAGCGCCATCTAGCGGGCCAACCATAGCGTCATCTGGTTTCCCCCTTCAAGCTAGACAAGTTTCTTTCTATGTAGTTTTTTCGTTTGACGCTTATTTCGTGAGATATTGGGCGCGGTCCCGATCAATGGACCTCCCTGTATAAATACATAATGCACAGCTTATTAAATGAAGAAGTATAGCCCATTACCATTATTAACAGTATTGCGGATTAAAGTACATTGGATACACTAATTATATGACTGACATTAAACAATATGAAAGATGGAGTACGTTGAGGAAATATTGTGCATAAAATGTCATAAAATCTATGTCAGTAATTTTGACAGAAAGTTGTAATTCTGGGACATACGAAAAATATGAGATACTATGTTCTATTTAACTGTGGTCATGAGGCCTGGCGGAAACCTTCAGTCAGAGCTCTGGCGTACAGAACGGATTACTCCCACATCAGGTGCATATTCCGCAAGCCACCGTACAGTGCATGCTGAAGGGCACCTTGTACTGCAGCCAGTCGTTCTTTTCCCTTTCCCACTCGTAAACGGAGCGAGAATAATGCGACTGTCTATATGCTTTAGTACAATCTCTGGTTCAGCTTACCTTGCTATTGCAGGCCTTACGTGAGATGTACTTCTTCAATACTGTTTCACTAAAAGACCATCATCATCCCTTCAGGAAGTCTCATTTGAGTTCGTGGAGAATTTCTTTAACACTCGTTTACTGGTCGAAATTATTAGTAACAAATCTAGCAGCCAGACTCGACATGGCTTCAATGTCTTCCTTTAATCAGCCCTGGTGGGGATCGCAAACAGTTGAACAGTGTTCCAGAATGGGTCGTACAATTGCTCTGTATGCAGTCTTCATTACGGATTAGCTACATTTTCTTGGATTCTCCAAATAAACGGAAGTAGACCATTTCCATACCTTACAATTGACCTTACATGCTCGCTCCATTTCATGTTGCTTTACAACGCTACGGCTATAGCCGAGATGACATAAGAAGATCATCTACCAAGAGGTAACGGCTGCAGTCGAAAACAGTAACTGTCTACAGAGCTGTGTCAACACTGATGCGTTGCCATAGCGACGTTTACAAAATCTCGTTACGCTACTGCTTGCGGTAGGTCCGCAAAACCACCGCGATCAACTTATGCCTACTCAATTTATAGACACATACATAATCTACATGGCAGTGTCAAGCAGTACACCAATTATACAGTATTGAACAGTGCAGGATTGTCTTTTCCTACGTATCTACAATAATTTACAATCTTCCACATTTACAGCAAGTTTCCATTCATGGCATCAAATAGAAATTCTGTCGAAGTCATTGTGTATCCTTCTATAGTCATTCACAGACGACACTTCGCTATACACTACAGCGCCATCAGCAAACTGTCGGAACTAGCTGCTCACCTTACCGGAGTCATGTTTATGTCTATAAAGAACAAGAGCTGTTCTGTCATACTTGCCGAACGGTTCTAGGCGTTACAGTCTGGAACCGCGCGACCGCTACGGTCATTTTTTGTCATATTTCCGTGGGGCACTCCTGACAATATCTCTTCCTCCGATGAACATTCGTCGATCATGACAACTTACTGGGTCCTATTACATAAAAAAATCTTCTAGTCGCTCGTATGCCTCAGGACCTATTCCGTATGCTCGAATTTACGTTAATGGGAGCAGCGTATCACTGTGTTGTTTACACTATTTTAATGCCCGCGGATTGTGGTGAAAGATTTGTGGATGCAGGTAGCAGTTCTGTTATTAGATATTGATTGTGGAAACTTTTGAAGGAGCGTAGTATTGAAGACAAAGAAAGTGTTTTCTACACCTTCATCAACATGTTTACCATGGTAGTCACTCAGCTAACAGCGCGTGGCAAAGGTTACCATCGCGTACCATTATTGCACCATCTATTACACTTACCCCAACGCCCTTCGTAAAGTTACTAATGTTGCTCTGGAAGAAAGACTGTAAGTCTTAGAATGATCACAATTTGCAAGGTTTTATTAGTCAAGAGAGAAGACATCAAAGCTGTGACGTTAAATACCTTCGTGATACACAGTGTTACATTGTATCGTCTGCTACAGGAGTTGTATGAGTATTTCCCTGATGCTCATGCATTTGCTGAACGAACGTCTGAGGAAAAGCACCGTTCTTGTACAAATATCCTCTGTCTTATTTACTAATCCTGTCTGGGCAGGGTTCCAAATCGACGTGCAATACTCATATATTTCTCGAAATATCGAAATACTTTATAATCACCCTCCAACGGGGAATAAATTATATTTCCTTTGAGTTCTCCATCTGATCTCCAGCGTAAGTCTGGGTTTCCCTGCAGTTAATATTAATTAAATCCCTCCTCCGATTGTGTTGACTGGAGGCTGGCAGTTACCTCACATGTTTGTAACACTGAGGATCCGATTTCTACTTAGTTACATAGGCCAGAAACGAGTAGATACAAAGTTCTATGTTGGCTTTGTGTCGACCGTTGTGGCCGAGCAGTTCTAGGCGCGTCAGTTTGGAAACGCGCGACCGCTACGGTCGCAGGTTCGAATCCTGCCGCGGGCATGGAGCTGTGCGATGTACTTAGGTTAGTTAGGTTTAAGTAATTCTAAGTTCTAGGGGACTATCTCAGATGTTAAATCCCATAGCGCTCAGAGCCATTTGAACATTTTTTCTTTTTTTTTTTGGCTTTGTGACAATGTAGAATTAGTAAAAGGTGTGCACACTGTTTTTGTTCTCCTAATATTTCTGAATTGTTCCATTACTTAAAACTCGATGAGAATGAAGACAGAGAATAAAAGTACTGTGAGGCTGTTCCAACTGTTTACACATATGGTGAGCACTTATTAAACTTTGAGATGCCAAAATGTCAAAACAACGCATAGTAAATTGCTTAATGAGTTCTTTCTATCCAGAATAGTTGGCAGCTATTGTGGTGGCAAAATTAGTTAAATCGTTAAAAGGATCAAATATCGATCAAGAGATACTACCAATACACACATCGTGTGTAGTATTTACCGTATATAGAAAAATCTTGCGGAAGGTGATTTATTTTTGACTGTCCAAACAGGAAGATTGTTTGACTGGCATGGATCTCAAATCCCCATGCAGCCACTGATATTTAGTTTCTCAGAAAACCTTAAAGCACTACAAATGAATGCCGGGAATCTTCTTCTAAAAGACACATTCAGTTCCTTCCATGTTCATTTTCGGTGAGAGCAACGTACTTCGATTTGGAGATGTTAGATGCAAAATAGAGCAAGAAAATTACAGCTGACCCTGACAGTCTGAGTGATCGATGAGGAAGACATTTGGAGGCAATTTATAATTTTTTTACGTTCTTGCAACGCTAAAGAGCAATTTATGAGGCATCTGTCCTGTTTTTCAGTGTTGAGGCGTTTGTCTTCAAACAGGACTGCAAGACAAAATCGTTTTAACCATTTTAAGCAAATAATTTTTATATTAAATGGTGAGGTTGTAATGTTCCCACAGCAAACACCCTCTACCACGCACCAATTAATCATTTTCAATCAAACGATCCACATTCATTCACTTTGGAAAAGTTATCTGATCTGATTTTCTCGTAATATATGCGGCGACAGCTCGTCGACGCCAAAGTATTTTCTAGTGCGTTTATTCTTTGAAATAACAGAGATGCATATATGCATTCTCCATGGTTGTTAGAGTGGTAACTAGGACAGCTTCTGGAGTATCTGTTGAGGGATTGACGTGTTTCTGAGAGTTCATATTCTGCTTTTCTTCTCGCTAAAGCGAGCCAATTAACATTTGTGGCGTTGGCGGTTTGTTTTGAAGAGAAAGAGATTGTAAAAGGAAAATAATTAAGGCGTGGAATCACCGGAGATCTGGACATGTAATGGACATGAATTTAATACACGATTTCCTTCATGAATAAGGTTTGTGACTTTTTTGTTCTGGAGTGAATGAACGAATGAGTTTTTTTCTGAATCATTTGTTGATCACGTTGGCCCTGTAATTAATTGGGAAGTTTCAGCTGTGTCGAAGAGAGCCTGCAATCACTGAGTCTGTGTTAAATCGTCCAAAAAGGCTTCGTAGACATCTGGAATTCGCAACCTTTCGTAAAAGGAACAAATTGTCCAAACGATTGATTCTCCCGGCTGACTGCAGTGTTTAACAGTAATAATAAATGTAAAGATCTCTTACAGCAAGCCATCCGCTGATTACCAAGACGAAGGACTCCACCAAAGATTCTATTTGGCTGATTCTTTTTATCACGTAATGAAATCTTATATTAAAAACTATACATAGATAAAGGAGAGAAAGAGAAAGAGCGAATGAAAATAGAGATAATACTAATAATTCTTCATTAGTCTAATTTTTCGCCTGTCTTATCACAGATCAGCCAAGAACTGGGAGGGCCTTACTTTACTGTACAGACTTATGTGCGAAGGTGAAGGGATCTTAAAGACAACAGATGCACGTCTATACAGACAAGACATTACACAGAGATAGCGGCTAGCTGCATTGATCATCTATTCTTATATTAAAGAGACGGCAACTTATTATCCGAACATTTAAAATGTTAAAAGGTGGCACCATGGTTAAAGCCGTGATCATGTTTGAGAATAGTTCTGATCAGGCTAATCTTACTACGTGTCCCAATGGCTTCTTTGATTCATTCTAACCAAACACTTCAACTGTGTTAGTGAAAGGACTCAGCATACCATTCATTTCCTTACCTTCGTCAAAAAACTGCATCGGTCAATATTGTACGAACTAGTTCTCCACGGACCGATGAACACGTCTATTTTTGCATCGCTGGCATCATGAAGTCATCCTCATCCTGATCATCGGCTTCATTTTTGCATCGCTGGCATCATGAAGTCATCGTCGTCCTGATCATCAAATTGATAACCATAGTCGACGTCATCATTATCACATCGTCATCGCTATCATGCCATGAGGACAGCCCGTAGTGACACTGTTTGCTCTTTGCTACCTATTATTCCGAGCGCCAGTCTACAAGTCTTTGATTTCGACCTTCTAAATGTTTCTTGGTCTGTGCCAGTGCCTTCCTCCACCGCGAACAAAACTTGCAAAATGTCAAATCTCAGTCGTTCTTTTAACCGACATTCGGTGCCTACACAAGACTTTTGTTCTTAGCAGGACTACTGTGTTCGGATTATGTTGTGTTCATTCAACTTACCATTTCCATTGTATTCCCCACTATCCACCATCCAAATCGTACAATGAACCGAAAATTTTGCTTCAGATATTCTGCTACAAACCTAAGGGAATATGAAAATCTCCATTCCGATTGTAACAGGGCATCGGTGGTATACAACTGGTTGGATCCAGCACATCTGGAGTTTGAATTTTCTCGCACGTGTGGCTTAAGCAGTTGTTTGAGATACGTGGCATCAACTTACTGACGCGATGCGTCCCCTGTGAATGTCTCTGTCAGACACTTAAATTCTCTGAGTCTTGCGTAGAGTCGGATTCCAATTGGAAGGGACCGAAGGTGGCCTTTGAAACTATCTTATTTATAATGAAACATATTCTCTCTCACGAGAACACTAATGTCTTGATTGGGGTCTTCCTAACATGACTTATTCGTTACTGGATCTGTACAATATGGCAACGGTATCAGCGTACTCCGGATGAATTGTGTTCATTTCTTAGGCTTCAGCCGTTTCTAAATTATTATGAAACGTAACAGTCATTACCTTTCCCAGTATAAAGCTGAACAATGCTGGAAGTCAGCCTTTTTACCACTCAGGCATACTGTAAGTTGTTAACGCTGGAACTGAAACTGATCAGTCGTACAATTCGTAGAATTGTCGCCTGGGAATGTGGAACGTGTCGGCCTCTTGCATTTCCTTACACTGAAAGAAAGAATGCTGCCAGGAGCGGAAACCGGCGACTACTTTCTTGCGGAGACGCAGGACAAGTTTCTCCAAGCGCTGCGGACGAGAATCCAGATGTCAAAGAGCTTCATAGGAGCAGCGTGTATTATGTGTCATCGCTGTTTCTTCGTAATGCTATGCTAACATGATGCAGCGTACATCATACCAATATTAAACGCTTCCTGTCCTACTCCATCTTTGTTTGCATCCCACCCTGCTGAACTGTTAACACATTATACGTCGTACATAAGTTTTGTAAACTCTATGAACAGGATATCGCGCGAACAATGCCGTCCCTCTTTCATTGATAGCTGTTGTAGTTCCTTGAACATCTGTAAGATTCTTTCGGACGTTCTATACTGGGCTGATGTGTGTGATTTTTTTAAAAAATATCTATTTTAACAGTTTCATTTGCAAATTGTCAAAACAGTTACTATTTTCGATCATTTGATGATCACCGTCACAACTTATTAATCACGAATTGTGTAAAGTTGATAATTTTTTCATAAGCTACTAAATATACCAGACTTGGAAGAGCATTCCGTGGTATCTAACATTTGGTTAATCTCTTAATTTTTTTCCATTACTTTCCTTAACTTGACTTGATAGTACCCTATATACTGTGTCAGTACACCAGAATCAAGCCATGTTCGGTTTCGTAAGTAGTTTCTTTAACAGAGGTACGGCACTTACTCAAAATATGCTGGCAAACTTAAATATTATATTAGTCTTTCCTAATTGTACAGTTAATTTAAGATACTCGTTCCACGGTATATCACTGCCGAGTGTTACTCGTGCATGAAAGAAGTCACAGTCTCCAGAATATTGTTCGGATGCTGTAGTCTGCTATTATCATACATCTTCTCCGATTTACATACATCACCTTGTATTTATCCAGCTTTAAAGAGATGTGACATTTATTGCAAGTGGAAATATTTTTTTAAGCTTTCTCCAGGAACGACCTGTTTCAAGCAGCAGTATTTTTGTTAGCAATGTCACCTTGATACAGAACGATCATGAGGCATTCAGCGGTACTGATGTAGAACGTATGATAAATTATGTGAAGATATATTTGCAAGGAGTAAGAAAAATTGAGGATTTAAGGTAAAGCAAAATTTCAGGTGGAAGTAATTTAGCACGTGCATAGAAATTAAACCTATGGAACAGTTGTTGCAGAATGACTATAGTCCTACCTGCCTTACAAAATATCTTAGAATTACACAAGATATCGCTTCATAAGCGAACAGGGTAGTGATACTGAGTCATATGATAACGATCTAGCATTCTTGGTGAAGAATCGAATTTCAATGGGCAAAGTGAATCTGCTTCTGACTTGGGTTAAACTGGACGTGCAACAAGTAAGGTTTGACTTACCACATCATTGTGGAATAGAGTACTGATAGCTTTTATGTGAACTGCAATGATAATGTTCTCAGCCGCCCCAAGAAAGCATAACTGTCCACTGGCCTCCCATTGTCGTTGAAGAATGGCTCTGAGACAATCCGCTGTTAACGAAGTACAGTGCATTACATGTCTTAGGAAACATCATTACCTATTGACGTAGATGGTTTCATTACTGCAAGAAATGTGGTTGTGACATGGCATGTAACTAAGTTCCCAGGGTGTGTGTAAGGGACAATGTCACCTTTTCAAAATCATTAGTTTTTGTTGTAGGTTACACAGCTAATAAGATGGAAGGAAGTCTTCTCAGTGTAGTGCTTTAAGTTATAAAGGAGGGATTCAGATGCTGAAGACGAAGAGATTTTTCTCAATAGTGTACTATTTCATTTTTTTAGGAGTTGCAGCTCACAGTAATTTATTGTGCAAACGGTTTGAGTGAGTTCGACTTAATGTGTAATACAGTATTTGTGTTATTAAACGACTAAAATAGGAGAATCGAATACATAAAACCCTAATATCGCGCCTAAGATAACAGCGTACGACGTTGTTAGCTGTTCTTCCTATGGTAGATTCAATCTCCTACCTGGAAATTTTTTTTTCTTACCTTGCACAGTTGCTCTTCTATGCAAAGCGAATTTCTCGTGTCTGAAATATGATGCACACTGTTACACTTGTGTTGTTAGGGGCATCTCAATCACGTGACATAGGGAACTGTTCCATTAGTTGTGGCGACAGATTCGTCCTCTATACAATCCAGCGGTTCTATGTATTCCTCTTCTCATGGGAGTGTATCAAGCAACGGCCTGTTTACACATTACAAGAAAAGCAAATCACATTTTAAAACTTCTACCCTAATATCGGTGTTACGTAGTTTTCTCGTGTGATGACTGCCAACAGTGAGTATTCACATGATACAGTCATATGATGTCACATGCTACAGAATGTCGTTGTCTTGATTGATGTGTGTTCGCGATACGCTTCTACAGATCTGTTGTCATGTGCCATGTGCTGGAGAATGTCAGAGCTTGAGTTCACTTGTCTTGAACATATAGGAATACCGCAAGTGGACTCTTTTTCACAAGATCCCTGTACAGAAGTTCTGTCTGCGCAGAATGAGGGGGCAGCAAAACTGTTTGACCGTACACCACATACTTTCGAGTGAGTGTATCAGAACATGCCGTATAAAACAATGCGTACGATTAATTTGTTAGTCATCATATCGAAGTTTCTGGCAGTCGCACTGTAGGAGTTTTATTCATCTGTGGAACATTTTAGAGCATATTAGAAGTGTCGTGGTGTTACAGTTTAAGAACAACAACAACAAAAATCCATAGGTACAGGCATTTGTATGGGTACAGGTCTAGCCTGACTAGAACGGAACAGGCAATCGACCGTGGCTTTATAGAAGGAACAATTCCGGCTTTTGTCTGAAATAATTTAGGGAGACATAGGAGTACGTAGATCAAGACATTTACGAGCACATAATGCGACGCTGACTTCAATGAGAAATGAAGCGCATTAACATCAACACTACCGATTCGTTGAATAAACGCACATGTTGTATTTTTAATATTCTTGAGGGCCCGCAGTGCTATATATGATTTTCAGAGGCGTTATAAGCAGAGGAATCCAAATCACTGGTATGTCTAAAAGTATTTAGCGCTTTATCGGTTTGCGGTAGGCCTATTCAATGCCATTTTCTAGCTGTGTCTCCCTATTTTTGAAGTTCATGAAACATTCACTGATGCTGTCACACACTAATGATTTGATTGTTTCGTCTTACAGATCGGGGGATTATATGACTGTGGCAACTATACTGCCATATCTCAATCGTTAATATTGTTGTAGACCTGATTTTTATTTTCCTCATGGTTATGGATTTTTTGTTCTGTTTACGTTTTTGTGATTCTGAAAGTTTTATTTAACAGAACACTTTTCTTTCAAATAAAACTGTCAAAGATCGAAAATTAGTAAACAGCTTAAAAAGACCATAGACAACAAAAAAAGTCAAGCCTACAACAATGTTGACGATCGAGATATGGCAGTACAGCTGCGACAATCGTATAATCGCTCCACTAGTAAGACGTAACAATGAAATCATTAGACAGTGACTGTAATAGTCAATGTTTTATGGACATCAAATACATGTGGCTGGTAAATGACACTCTAGCTGAAATAGGCCTATCGCGATCCAACAAAACGCTAAATAATTAGCACACTGGACTCGCATTTGGGAGGACGGCGGTTCAAGCCCCGCGTCCGGCCGTCCTGATTCAGGTTTTCCGTGATTTTCCTAAATCGCTCCAGGCAAATGCCGGGATGGTTCCTTTGAAAGGGCACAGCCGACTTCCTTCTCCCTCCTTGCCTAATCCGATGGGACTGATGAGCTCGCTGTTTGGTCCCCTCCCCCAAATCAGCCAACCAAGTAAATACTTTAAACATACAAGCGTTAAGATTTCTCTACTTATAATGTCTCAGCAAGGAATATTTAGTATTTGAACCCTTTGACTAAAGTTAAACGGTATTCATTATATGAAAACGACGTATAGCATTACTTAATTTGACTGTCCAGTGTTGCGAAAATGTTCCGCAGAAAATTTTCCAATAGCTGTTTTAATAATTAGAAAAAAAGTCGTAACTTAACGTTGTGTATCTTTAATTTCACAATCCATATTGTATTGAAACGTGATCATTTCCAGGCTCTAAGTCCTTTCTCAATGACATATTATTTACGATGCGCGATTTCAGGAGACGAAAAGTAGACCAGAAGAATCATAGCGCTAGAGTTCTTGCGTGCCGAAGGGATTAAAAAGGTTTAGAAAACTTTAATACCTGTAGATCCGGATAAAATAATTGCGGATAAGTGTGTTGTGGATGCAGCGAGCACGAGGATCATATTTCCCTTATCCACGCGGGCCTCTGTCTGGCTATGGCTTTTAGCTGGCTCAAGGTCGTGACCACCCAGGGTACCACGGTTCGCGTGTAACGGCGTTTGAAGGAGCCAGGTGGCTACTGGCTAACGGTGCACCTCTGTTCACAGGTGGCACTCTCTGCCGCACCCCAGCCCCTCCCCACCACCCGACTCTTTCCTCGTTTCGCTCAGTGCCCAAACAGCTCGGAAATAATACTCAGATCGTCACCCATTCTGCCCTACCAGACAGCCATGTTGAAAAATATGCATTTCGGAGATCAACATACTAGTGGTCTGACCATTCTCGTACACACCATGTCTACTGGATTGCTTTTGTTTCTGTAATCGCATTCGTTCTCCCATGTCAGTTTTCGATATTAATTGTGATACGCTCCACATAATACCCGGGAGTAACAGTTTTCTAGGATGTGAACGGGAATGATCACATAGGCTAAATAAATTATTAGTACAACAAAGACTCTATTTTCTAGCTAGTACTACTGTGTTACAGCACTTTTCTACAAATGCAATTTGTCTGTAAAGCAATTGTACAGATAGGCCAAGGTCTGGGATCGTTTAGAGGCGGGGGGGGACGGGCGAGTCACCGTATTTCACTATCTCTCGCTTCCCCCTCCCCCCCCCCCCCCCCAAAAAAAAATGAGTGATCTATATTTGATGGCAAAATGGTTCAAAGGGCTCTAAGCACGATATGACTTAACATCTGAGGTCATCACTTAACATCTGAGGTCATCAGTCCCCTGGACTTAGGACTACTTAAATCTAACTAACCTAAGGACATCACATACATCCATGCCCGAGGCAGGATTCGAACCTGCGACCGTGGCTACAACGCGGTTCTGGACTGAAGAGCCTAGAACCGTTCGGCCACAGCGGCCGGCACATTTAATATCGCACAAGTCCATAAGTGCCTAGCATTTTTATAAACATGTAAAATGTTTTTATGTGGCCTTAATAATTTGTTTACATCAGAGGTTATTACAAGTGTTTCTGCTACTTGAGGGATGTTCTTGACCCGATTAACCCCATTCCGCAACCCCTCGCCCCCCCTCCCCCCCCCACCCACCCACACACACACACACACACTTCCCCGCCCCTGTATGGACGAGCAGATCGTACGGGACTGCTGAATTTCTTGAGATTTGTATCACGGTGGACTGACGTGAGATGCCCATCATGAATGAACGAGGGTAGTTCGGATTTTCGCAGTCAGAGTGGCTTCGCTGAAGATTGTAACACAAAAGCTTAGAAACCGACGTCCTCAGAGAGAGGTGTGCAGACTTTCTCAGAATATATACGCAGCTGATCAGAGATTGTGAATGTACAAGAAATCTAACAGCACTTAGAGGTACACTACAGGGTGATCCGCGGGAAATAGTACATTTTACCTGGCACACCTTGCAAGACGTAGATGTGCTCGCGCCATCTAGCTCATCTGATCGTAACCACCTTGGATACTGTTGAGTTCAGTCTGGAATGTTGACCAGTGCAGGCTGGTATTCAGGCAATGATGGACTCTCGTGTGCAGAGTTGCACTTGTCCATTGAGGAATGCGCCGTGGAACAGACCACCATTGCCCGGTTCCGGATTGCACGACAGTATTAATGAACAAAGGTTTGAGACGGGTTATGTTACTAATGTGAAATAGTGAAGCATTATAGACCTGAAATGACCGTTGGAACGCTGGAAAATCTCTGACGCGCTGCTCTGCAACGAAGACTATGGACATCTGCCCGTCTACATTCCAGGATCTTACAAATCCCTCGCATGTCTTTGTAGAGAACAGTGAACAGGATTTAGTTTCGTTCTAATAAGTTAACACTGGCTCAACAAGTCACTCCCTGATGTCTTAACAGATGTCCTGTTATACTGTCCCTTCCCCTTTATCAGTGTTTTCCACATACTCCTTCCATTTCCGATTCTGCGCAGAACCTCCTCTACGTTACCTTACCAGTCCGCCTAATTTTCAACATTCGTCTGTAGCACCACATCTCAAGTGCTTCGATTCCCTTCTGTTTCGCTTTCTCCACAGTCCATGTTTCACTAACATACAACACTGTGCTCCGAACATGTATTCTCAGAAATTTCTTCCTCAAATTAAAGCCTATGTTTGATACTAGCAGACTTCTCTTGGCCAGGAATGCTCTTTCTGGCAGTGCTAGTCTGCTTTTGATGTCCTTCCTCCGTCCGTCATTGGATTTTTTGCTGCCTGGACAGTAGAATTTTTTAACTCTATCTACTTCGTGACTATCAGTCCTGATGTTGAGTTTCTCACTGTTGTCGTTTCTACTGTTTCTCATTATTTTCGTCGTTCTTCGATTTACCCTCAGTTGATATTCTGTACTGATCATTCCATCCAACAGACCCTGTAATTCTTCTTCACTTTCACACAGGATAGCAATGTCATCAACGAGTCGCATCATTGATATCCTTTCACCTTGCATTTTAATTCCACTCCTGAATCTTTCTTTTAATTTCATCATTGCTTCTCCGATGTACAGAATGAACAGTAGGGGCAAAAGACTACACTCATTTTAATCCGAGCACTTCCTTCTTGGGCGTCCACTCTTATTATTATCTCTTGGCTCTTGTACATATTGAATATTATCAGTCTCCCCCTACAGCTTACCCTATTTTCCTCAGAATTTCGAACATTTTGCACCATTTTACAATGTCGAACGCTTTTTCCAGGTCGACGAAACCTACGAACTTGTCTTGATTGTCCTCTATAGTGCCTTTACCTTTCCTAAAGACAAACTGATCGTCATCTAACACATTCTCAATTTTATTTTCCATTCTGTATATTATTTTTGTTAGCTACTTAGATGCATGAGCTGTTAATCTGACTATGCGATAGTTCTCGCACTTGTCAGCTGTTGCAGTCTTCGGAATTGTGCGGATGATATTTTTCCGGAAGTCAGATGATATGTCACCAGACTCATACATTCCACGCACCAACGTAAATAGTCGTTTTTCTGGCACTTCCTCCAACGATTTTAGAAATTCTGGTGGAATATTATCTATCCCTTCTGCCTTATTTGATCTTAAGTCCTCCAAATCTCTCTTCGGTTCTAATACTGGACCCCCTATCTCTTCTAAATCGATTCCACTTTATTCTCCTATCATACCAGACAAATCTTAACGTCAGAGAGGTCTTTAGTGTACTCTTTCCACCTATCCGGTATTTCCTCTGCATCTAAAAGTGGAACTCCTGTTGTACTCTTAATGTTACTACCCTTGCTTCTAATTTCACCGAAGGTTGTTTTGACTTTCCTATATGTTGAGTGAGTCCTTCCGACAATCATTTATTTTTCGATTTCTTCACACTTTTTATGCAGCCATTTCGTCTCAGCTTCCCTGCACAACCGATCGGGACATCGCATTTCTGACAAAGATGTCTGGGGAGATAAACTTTTATTTGAAATGGTTTGCCAATAAATAAAATTCTCGATATTACTCGGACACAAATCTGCAGCTCATTCATGAAAAGGCACAGTGTAGCCCAAAGATTGTCGTCTTGTTTTCTGTTGGACAGTCCGGTATAATTATTTTGTCATATTTTCTTCAAGACAATGACGGCCGGCCAGTGAGTGTTACTTTCGAGCGGTATGCGCCCATAGTTATCAATTTCTTCATCCCACAGCTTGAGGAACATGACGTCTAAGCGCGATATGGTTTCAGCAAGTTGGGGCTACGACCTATACGGATATTAATTCAGTAACCACACTGAGGTGAAACATTTCACATCGATTATTGTGTGATTCGGTGATATGCTCGGCGAGGTCACCTGATGTTCCAGCCTGTTATTTTTTTCTGTGGGTTCGTTAAGAACAAATTTTTTTCACGGCAACTCCACAATACTGAAGAGTTGAAAGCCTCAATCCGGAAAGAGATAGAAGCTATTCATTAAAAATGATTTTCCAAGAAATAAATTTGTGTTTGACTTTTCAATTATGACAATGTAGAACAGTTATCTATAAGAAATACTGGCGTAAATATACGCTAAAACTCATAGTACCCAAATAAAAATATGCTGCTTCTCTCACCGCTGTCCATCTGTGGACGTAACGGGAAGTAAACCTAATGTTTGGCATGCACCTTTCACCGACTTGCGGAGGACTCATGTAGAACGGACTGTCTTCTACTTACTAATGACGGAAGAGAAACCTGAGCAGTCACCATACATTCACTAGAAGACGATTATACATCACACGGGCGTGCCCTCGAGGTTTCCGCTGATTCACGGGGGTCGTAGGAAGCGCCTGGGTGAGTCACGCCTTTCGGCCTTCTTCCCACCTCTCATCCAAGCGGAGGCCAGAACTTTTAGCGATCCCTGACAAATTCTACCACTTTGACAAGTTAACCGTGTCTGAAAAAAACGCCATTAACCATTTACATCAAAACCATTGAGAAAATGGAGCAGTAAATCTAGAGAACAATATCCGGACGCCAGGTGTAGAAGGGTACATGGACATCCAAAGTCTCAGAAAACCAGTATGCATTGATCGAACGGTTTAGTTGCATTTTGTGGAAGATAATCCTGAATATAATACGGACTTACAGCACTAATTTACAAATCGGAATTAACTGAGATAAAGATAGTAGCACGTCACAAACGGGAGTCAACAAACATAAATACGGTGGCTGAAAGACAGAACACGTGATCTCGTAGGGAGCACACTACCCGAATGGTGACTACACAGACTACATACAGACAGAAGATCGACTCTCATAAGTTTGCATCCAAGAGGCTCACAGAAAGTAGTCTGAAACGCAATATGAGAACAAATGGGACGACCACATAAAACTAATCGTAGCAAATGGAGGTGCCAGACAAATATTAAGGAAAAGAATCCACCCAACCTCACGCAAAAGTTACGTAAATACTTTTTCTCAGTCTAATTCTCGGGCATTGATGGAGATAGTAGATAACACACAAATAAGAGCAGCACTTTTTGGTAAATCAGCTTGTTATCGAGGAACCTATAGTTTATAAGGAACCGCAGCACATTTAGATATTTTTCACATTGACAAGTCATTGCTAGGGGTGAACGAAGCAATACGAGGTAGAAAAAAATTCTAGCACCGACTGGTGTTCGAACTATTGACATTCGGATTTGTGGCCTCTCACTCATCCACTTTCTTTTCCGTAAGATTACCATTAAAGAACAACCAGTCTTCACAATAGCATATGATTTGCACCATTCCGCAAGAAGTGTTTAGCGCTCCATATGTTCCTTGCATCCACATTTCTGTGTTTCATGTTTGGCGACACCAGTGTAGCTAGGTAAAATATTCTGCTTCAGTAACTGTTTAGTTTTACGTGATTAGAGACCACTGCAGCCACCCGAAACAATCTAACACACCATGCTTCACGGACGCCACGCCAAAATTTTAATGGATCTATTGAGTTACGGAGACATGGAAGTAAAATTAGAGACGTTCGAACTCATACGAAGACTTCTTAAAATTCATTCTTCCTGCCAGGGGGGGGGGGGGGGGGTTTGGAAAGGGAAGTGGCAGTAGTATAGAAGTGCTTTCCCGGGACCAACGTACTGTTAGTCTCTTCTTGGCTGGTATAGGAGAAACAATGGCAGACATCCATGGGAGAAATTACGGCGTGCAGTTAAGGCGAAACGTCGAGGAAAATTGCAAATGGTGCTGCCGATTCGAGATAACGAGCGGAACACAAAAGTTGCGCCAACTCAGCACCTCCCGTAATAGTAATGATTACCACACCTCCGGTCCCTTAAAAAAGGTCTTGGGAGGTCGACGATTGCTATGGGACGTGAATGGGTAGCAGGCAGTTACGGACTTCATCATTCAGCAGGACACCATGTTTTACTAAACTGGTGTCTTAAAAGAAAATGGTTCAAATGGCTCGGAGCACTATGGGTCTTAACTTCTAAGGTCGTC
This sequence comes from Schistocerca piceifrons, assembly GCF_021461385.2. Taxonomy (NCBI): domain Eukaryota; kingdom Metazoa; phylum Arthropoda; class Insecta; order Orthoptera; family Acrididae; genus Schistocerca; species Schistocerca piceifrons. The sequence continues at coordinate 356,537,936 of NC_060145.1, forward strand.
AGTCCCCTAGAACTTAGAACTACTTAAACCTAACTAACCTAAGGACATCACCCACATCCATGCCCGAGGCAGGATTCGAACCTGCGACCCTAGCGGTCCTGCGGTTCCAGACTGTAGCGCCTAGAACCGCACGGCCACCAGGGCCGGCTGGTGTCTTCAATCTGGTGCTTCGATGGGATGTTTTCCTCAATGGTCACGGTGATTTTGGCCGATTGGATTACCGATTCGGGACTGTACAGCCTTAGAACAGCAGCTTTTTGATCGACCCTTACAGATAACGCGTAGAGATTTCAGAAATAATTTATACATTTCGCCCCACGCTAAGACGATTGCCGGCTTGACGAATTATTAGAAGACAGTATTTATTGTGGGTATCGTTCAGGTACAATTCTACTATGTAATGAATAATAGTTGCATCACAACACGGGAGTACATAGCGCAGCAACTGGAAACATATTCCAAAAGTCTAAATTACATCCAGATTATGGACCAAATGCAGTGTCACGTCTAGCAGTTATGAAATGGGCCCAACCGTTTGGAAATGGTCACACAGACGTGGATGATGCTGGTGAGCAAGTCCAGATGTACCACCCTACGATTTCCATCTTTTCGGCAAGCTGAAAGTACATATGGGGGAAAAAAGATGTTACAATGAGGATATTCACAAGATGGTACTCGAATGCATCTGTGAACTAAGAGCGTATTTCTGTCGTCGAGCAACTGAAAGATTGGTAGAAAGTTCCAGGCGATGTTTACAGAAAATGGGGTCATGTATCTGTGCCACTGTGAAGTGTAGTGCATCATTCAGCCAAACACAGTAATGTGTAATTTACTTTTTGATGTTCCGACGTGATAATAAGCTCACTGCACAACGTGTTATTCATGCCTTTAAAATAGCACACTAGTCGCTTTGGAGCGCTGTTACTTACGTACAACTGATACCAATTGGCCATGTGGCAGTCCACCGCTAGTGTCAGTCATGGTTCTGACGTGGTGCGTATGTTCCATTTGTTCGTATGGAACCAAGTACTAAGACAGGTCGACATGGAGATGTGAACATAATGACGGAAGGGGGTATCGTGTTGCCCACTCCGCGAATGAAATTGGTGTAGCTACGTGCGTTGTCCAACGTGTGTACAATGAATGGTTGCGAAAAGATCGTAACCGATAGAGACCTTGGATGAGTGTCACATGTTCTCAGTGACAATCGGTTTCAAAACAATCGGTTTCAAATCCGATATGTCATCGTATGCAGGACCGTCTCTGCCAATTTGCAAGCGAACATTGTAAAAGAACTACATGCCTTGAAGATTTCACCTCACAAAAGCACATAAAGCTACATGTCAAACGACGCAAAAACTGGACAGTGGCGTATTGCGTGGTCCGACGAGTCGTAATTTTGCCTCTTTCAAGTGTTGCTAATTATGAAGTGTATTGACTGTTTAATGAAGCGTTAATCCACTGTGAGTGGAAGGTGTTGTTCAAGCACGAGGTGATTCTGTGAAGTTTTTCGGTATGTTTCTCATATGGTCAGTTTGGCCCACTTGTTCAGATTACGATGCTCGTGAACCAGAATGTTTGTTTGATCATTCTCGGTGACAAAGTGTTGTCTTTCCTTCTACGTCTGCAAGAGGAGAATGCTGTGGACAATCCCGTCGTCAAAGATAGCAGCGGACATATCCACAGCGCTACCGCAAGACGTTTCTTCTTTGACAAACATTATGGCAGGACAAGCGCGCGAAGAACTCACGCTCTGAGGGTTGCGTACCCACCTGATCATGTGGGTAGATACTCGTAATAAAAGTTTCGTGTGTCTCAAGGGCCTAGTGCAAGTCTCCCTATTGGAAGAATTGCCAGTCCCTAATCTACACCAATTATCCAACTAGGGGGAATGGGACCTACTGTTTAACGTGGAATCCAAACCACGTGTTGTTTTTGTCAACTTTTCACGTTATTTACAAGTGAAGACTAGGTTAAAAAGGTCATTGAAACATCCGTGATTTGACCTAGATTTGATCCTGAGAACTCTCAGTATTCACGCACGCTCTTTACCGCTCTACTACCAGATCCCACATTTATGTAGACACTATAGGTATGGGTTTTGATAAATGAGTTCGCGAGTATCAAAATATGTGACGTATACACCTGTATCCTTTGAAAGCATTGACTGTCGAGCTTAAATTACGTACACCGCCTAGGAATCGTAGGTGTTAGTATTAAACGTACACCTCCACTTGATATCTCTACCTGTTCCTGAGAAAAACGGGTCTTAACAGTCGGACACACAAATCCTACAAGGGTTCCAATTTTATCGATTGAGATACGGAACCCTAAGAATGACAACTGAATCTGTTTAAACGTTGGTTACTGTCCTCAGATTCCGAGCGTTAAAGTTCAGTAATACTTTTGCTCCAGTGAACCATCACAGTAAAGGGACTAACACAAAACTGCCCTGTAATTCTCACATGATAGAATGCAATAATTCTCCACCGAAATGGATGTTAAATGATAAAGTCTCATATTCATGAAAAAAAAAAAAAGTTACGGTGTCACAAACTGCGACACAGTGGAGAATGGAAGAGTGACCCGAAAATGTAGAATTACTTTCTTTTATTTCACGTCTATGCTTACAGACTTGTAGGTTCTCTGACTACCGGTTTCGGTAAGCAATATAAAACAGATTTGAAGATGGTCATTGCTGACCGAAACCGGTAGTCTGAGGACCTACAAGTTTGTGACCATAGACGTAATATAAAAGAAATTAAAATTTTTAGTATTACAGGCAATGCACCAGGTAGCCTCAAAACTTCCGCACGGTCCTTAAAAATATTTATATCTGCAAGGGCCCTGACCTGGCGCACCAATAAACGAAATGAAACGAATACGATGTAATTTTCTTCACAGCACAGCACAGTACAATACTTGTTAGAACACCCCCTTACTCTGATGAGGGTTGAATCCTTAGTGGCATACCATCAATGAGATCATCGAACCAACCTTGGTACAAATTGTCGCACCCTCCAATGTCGTTTTCGCGTAAGTCGCCGTTGTCAATGTCGGCAAACAGCTCGTACCAGTCGATTCCACGAATGTTCGATTGGGTTCATGTCCGGCGAACAGACTCCTCCCTTCATTAAGGTGATTCTAAGATGCTGAAGGAACGTGTTCACGACAAAACTACGATGACGACGCCAGTTATGCTCAATCGAAATAAAATTGTAACCAGAATGTTGCAATACGATTACAGAATCTCGTGCCTTTATCACAGTGAGTTGTTGGCGAAATGATTCTACGGCTGCTTACAGAACTGCGTCTCTGTATCGGAGAGCAGTGCGATCACCCTCAACAACCCCGAGCGGTGTACGATGGCCCCCTGTAATAACACCCCAGAAGATCACTCCAGCACCAACTTTGGGACGTAGTGTTGACGGCGTTCGATATTACCAGGTTGTCTCCACATTGTGTACGAATATCAGTATACGAACAGATCAAAGTTCCGTCAGTAAACAACACCCGATGGCAGTACCAGAGCGTCCATTCTGCATGATTTCCTGCCCGTCAATAAAGGAGCCCATGATGCTGTGGTGCCGACGTGGTGCTCGCCATGATCGTCGGGAACGGAGATTCGCAACAACCAATCGTCTCCTAACAGTCTGATGGGATGCGTGATGTCTTGTAGCCTCTCTGAACACCGAACTCATTTCTAGAGCACTAAACCCGCAATTCCTTTGACTCAATAGTAGTAGATTCTCTGCACCCGTCGAACGTGGAAGCCTTGTGGGTTGTCAGCTGGAACCGATTTCTTGTTCGAACCGCATCACTCTGGCTTCAGTGCTCGTGTTTAACAAATTCCCTAGTTGACAAGCCTTCTGCATGAAACGCGTGATACGGACCCGATCATTGGTCACGATTGTCCCTCGTGGTATAATGGATGGTTCACTCTACCGTTCCACAGACATCTATAGTGCGTCCATACTGGTGCTCTGCTTTCAACCGAAATACTCCAATCCATTCGAGTGCAGGGTTATACGCTTAGGTAACGCTCATGACAGCTGTGTGTAAGCTTACAAATAATGCCGGAGATGAATTTTCTATCGGTATAGGAACATTCGCAATAGCAACACACCTGTGTGACGTACCGAGGTAATACAATACTTTTTTGATGTGTGTATTTGCAATCAAAACCATAGGGGAGAAGAAGAAGATTTACATATCAGGGTAGTTACAACTCTGAGGTACACTATCGCTCCTCGACTGGTCCGTAAATTAATCCATCTTAACCCCATTAAGGATTTCTGGAACTGTTTGGTATAACGAGTGAAATGTAGGTATCAGCATTGCAGTTTTGTAGCCCTACAAGAACTAATCATCAACGAGTGGCTTCAGCTGGATGTGGAATACTTGAAGACATTTGTAGACTGTCATCCTTGCTGAATCGAGACCATTTTCAAGGCTAAAAGCGGTGTCACAACGTACTGAAGTGATGTCTCCTAGGGTGAAAGATTTTTTTCGTATGGTGAACTTAGCAATGACAGTAAGAACATCTCCGTCCACAGGCCCTAGCGGACCCACCGGTACCGTGTCATCCTCAGGCCACAGGCGTCACCGGATGTGGGTATGGAGGGGCATGTCGTGAGCACATCGCTCTCCCGGCCGTAGGTCAGTTTCGGACACGGGAAACAATGACAGCAAAAAAAATTCCACGACCTGGCACTGGACCGCGGTGATGATGATGGTGATGAGGTCCCATACTCCGAGGAACGTAGGGAACGTTGCGGGAGACCCGCACTAGACAAGCCTAACGGAGGTGGTTTAGCATTGCCTTCCTCCGACCGTAATGGGGATGAATGATGATGATGAAGACGACACAACAACACCCAGTCATCTCGAGGCAGGGAAAACCCCTGACCCTGCCGGGAATCGAACCCGGCGCGGGAAGCGAGAACGCTACCACAAGACCACGGACGGCGGTTTGGATGGATATTTACTCAGCACCCCACTCCCACGGTCATAGTCGGTTTTTTTCGCCTTGGAACCGCTACTACTCGGCCATGTAACTCTTTCCTCCACCAAGGAAAAATCCCTGGCATTATCGAGAATGATACCCGGGTCCCCTGCGCATGGTAGTGAGTCCCACTGTGAACTCTGCAACGGGGGCGCGCCAACAATAACCGTACTGGGAAGGAAAGTGAATGGGTGGGGGCAGTCTATTTGGTTTGGTTGTCTCGAGTGTCTACTTGCTAGGACCGGACTACGGAGGAGGAGGGCGCCGTTCGCTTTTTATCTGGGTGTCGGCCGTGTACATCGACCATTGCCGTGGTCTTGGAGCGGCAGGCGGCAACCCTTGACGTCTCCATCCATCGCGGGGCCGTTCCTCTGCTCTTCGAATGTTTTCGAGTGGGAGGGCAGGGGGAGGGAGCGAGTCAGGAGATACGGCGGGTCGATAGCAGCGGCCGTGGCTGTGTCGCCGGGACAGCACGGCACGGCACAGGACAGGACGGGACAGGCGGGCGCATTCCTACCCCCCGGCGCTGGGCGAGGGTTCTCCACAGGGGGCGAAACCCCGGCCGGGAGCCCGGCTGGCTCTCACGGCTGGAGGCAGCCCGGCACAACAGCGAGCGTAGCGGAGCGCGGCCCGGCTCACAAAGGCCTGCAATCCGTCTCAAGTGACAGCCACAGTCTCTGGCCAATTTCACCCACTGTGTGCTACATCTACATCCGTAACCTGCGAACTACTGTGAAGTGAACGGCACAGGGCGCTGCCCATTGTAATACGTGCTAGGGTGTCTTCCCGTTCTACTCCACTGTGTAGCGTAAGAAGAATGACTGCTAAACTGCGTCTGTGCACGCTGTAGCTAGTCTAATCTTTAAAACACGTTATCTTCCGCTTGTTGACTCTAACTGTTTTCATTGTACTATTGCAATTTTTGCCTCTGTGCAGTCCCAAGCATTCACAAACGTACCTACAAGGAGAGCATGAAGTTTTCGCTGAATACAAAAATCATTTCTAACAAGGAAACCTCCCCATCGCACCCCCCTCAGATTTAGTTATAAGTTGGCACAGTGGATAGCCCTTGAAAAACTGAACACAGATATGCTACTCTCCCATACATAGGCCCACTTTCATACCAAATGGCAAACTTATTTAAAAAGAAGAAAAATATCACAATCAGCTTTTCCACAAATAATAAATTACAACAAAATGTAATCCATGATGTAAATACCTCCAAGAGTCCCTACCGTAAATCGGGAATATACAGACTCAAATGTGATACATGCCCAAAATTCTACATTGGACAGACAGGCAGAAGTTTTGAAATTAGATACAAAGAACATATTGATGCTCTAAGACTTGGTAACTTGAACAAATCAGCGTTTGCAGCCCATATTGCTGAAGAAAACCATTCAGTGGGAAACATTGAGGACAACTTAAAAATTTTGCATCTAGCAGAAAAAGGAGCCACTATGAATATATTAGAAGAATTAGAAATACACACACACAAAAACAACACCCCAGACTGTATCCTTAACGAACAAACAGAGTTAGCTAACACCCCTTTCCTGAAAAATTTCCAAAAATTACTTTCCAGCCTCCAAAGCAATTAATATTAATACACCTATCTGCAGATCAAGTAGCAAATTTATATGTTAGTATAATCCTCATGATGCCAAATATAATAAAATAATATACTATTTTACCCATACAGTTCTAAATGTATATAAAAAAACTTTATAATTAATTTAGCAATATCAGCTCGTCTCTGTACTAATGTAAAAGGCATTACAGTTTTGTAAATGAATATATGATCCTTTCCAAACATAGGACTCATCGTCAAATGTTACGATATATCATAGCATCTGTGATATATGTTTGTAAGCTCTTTGTATGTATCAAAACATGTGGTGCGTGGTTGAAACGATCTCAGCGACAAATCTAAAGTGTACAGTCAGAACTATTTACGTGTGCAACAACGAGGATGCAGTGGGAATGCATTTACATCGGTTGGACGAATGCTATGAAAATAAACACTGGAAACCGACGTTTCACGTAAGTCACATGCAACGAAAATCTGTAAAGCAACCATCTGTGTGTGCCGTGTTTATAATTATGTTTTATCTATATTTTAGGACAATTAATCTATAAAAACATACCAAATGTCATAAAGAAAGCGCGTAAACCGTCTGATGATGAATCACAACGATTCGAAAGCCGGTAACGATTTCCTTTGAATAAAGGAACTCAAAGTAAATTTGTGGCTGGTTGCTGTCCTAACACCATGAACATTTGGCTTCAAACAAGAGCCACGGTCTCCATCACGTCATCATATGACAAAATTGCGTGAACACAGATCAATCGAAAAAACAGGAAGAAGTTGTATGGAACTATGAAAAAAATAAGCAAAATATTCAAACTGAGTAATCCATGCGCAAGATAGGCAACATCAAGGATGGTGTGAGCCCAGGAGCGCCGTGCTCCCGTGGTTAGCGTGAGCAGCTGCGGAACGAGAGGTCCTTGGTTCAAGTCTTTCTTCAAGTGAAAAGTTCACTTCCTTTGTTTTCGCAAAGTTCATTAACGTCTCTGTTCACTGTAATAAGTTTAGTGTCTTGTGTTTTGCGACCGCACCGCAAAACCGTGCGATTAGTAGACGAAAGGATGTGCCTCTCCAAGGGGAACCGAAAACATTTGATCGCAAGGTCATAGGTCAACCGATTCCTCCACAGGAAAACAAGTCTGATATATTTTATACGTCTGGTGACGGCATGTGCGTCACATGACAGGAATATGTTGTCGACCCCCTAACTTGTACACTTGGCGAATGGGTAAAAAGATACTTCTACCTTTCCCGATTTAGGTTTTCTTGTGGATGTGATAATCACTCTCAAAAAAGTGATGAAAAGATAAGAGTTTGTCACATAAACTGCAACAAATGAATGCAACAGTTTCACAGTCGCACACTTTTCCCTGTGCTCTGTCAAAACATATGTTTTTAACGTTTTCAAATTTTTCCGTGTGTAGACCGCCACTTACCTCGCTTCGGACGGACGGACGGACAGATAATAATTCTCTGAAAATAAAAAAATTAAACTTTTCACTCGAGGGAAGACTTGAACCAAGGACCTCTTGTTCCGCAGCTGCTCACGCTAACCACAGGACGACGGTGCTCCTGAGCTCACACTCTCCTTGATGTTGCATATCTTGCGCGTGGACTACTCAGTTTGTATATTTTGCTTATTTTTTTCGTAGTTCCACACAACTTCTTCCTGTTTTCTCGATTTACCTGTGTTCAGTTTTTCAAGGCCTATCTACTGTGCCAACTTATAATTAAATGTGAGGGGGGTGCTGTATGTTGCAAATGGTATCTCAGCTCATACAGTTTTCTGTGGATGTATCTGCACGTGTGCTCCGTTTGTTACCTATAGAACATCTAGTATTACTTAATTTCTCTCCATGTCTTTGCCAACATTTCACCGCCTCCACAGCATCTCGCATTCGTGCCGTAAGAGCTTATACGTCAGGAACTGGTGAACTGAACACTTATTTTCCTTAACGTAATCCTACAAAAAAATGAAGAGGGCTTATGTATAGTGAAAGTGGTGTCATGATGTTGGACCATCTCTGTCTAACTAACAGGACGGAAAGGTCTGACCCAAAAAGTGGAGAACAAATAAATTAGTATGAAGTGGTACTCCATCTTGAAGGAACGCTGTCCTTGGTTAAAATTCCTGTAACTGAGATCCAATGTAATGTATAGAAGTGTATCCATAAAAAATCCATGAGTTAAACTACCATTTCCAAAAGATACATAGACATGTGGAATTCGATTAAAAAATCTGAGTTACGCAACAAACAGCATAGTTTCCTTAGAAACCCTTGTTTGTAATCAGAGAAAGGCCTAATGCGCACTTTGTATAATACAGTGCAGGAGGAAAATATATTAGAAGCACAACAATTTGTACAACAGAATTTGCCGTTTACCAACATTCATTTAATTAAAAATGTAGATGACATGCTACAGGTTAGAAACAACAACGCCTGTTTAGTACTGCTGTGTCCCTCTTGAGAGTCTCTAAATAATACGAGGGCATGTTAAAAGTAATGACTCCGAATTTTTTATGTGGATACTCTTGACAATTTTTAAATGAAACGAACTTTATTACCATTCCATGTCTTTCTCCTTCAGGTGTACATGTATATTTGTCACTCATAGTCACCCTGACGACGGATACATTTCTTCCAACGAGGGACCAGTTGTTGATAACGTCTGTGTGCAATGTTTGACTTTCTTGGCGAAGCGAAAGCATCGTCTTTGCTTCACCATTGTCAAAGTGAAGTACTCGATGTTCTTTATGTCTTTAAAAAAGGTGAAAATAACATGGTGCCATGTCGGGGGCTGTACGGAGAATGACTGATGACTGTGAACCCAAACGTCGCCATGTTGTAGATGTCGCAGCGCTCGTATGTTGTGCGCCAATGCCATGCCGGAGGAGAGGCTGCTCCATGCGTGAATGAACTCTTCGAATTTGAAACTCGATTACAGCACGCCCTTTCCCACGCACCGACGTACTTACACATTACCTTGGTAAACGCTAAAGTTTGGTGCCATCATGTGACAGAGTGCTGAAAATATGCAGACATGAAGAATAAAGATGTATAATGTTAACAACATCCTTTTTATTTAAAAAGCTTTAGCAATTTTCACGTAAGACATTCTGAGGCACCACTTTTCAGGACACCCTCGTAAGTACATACGTCAGATGTAGTGCCACATATTCAAACTGGGTACAGAGGATCATTGCAGCGACAATACTTATTACAGTGTCAACAACTGTTGTCGCTGACATGAGTGACATAATGGGTGAACTTGGTTTATTCACCTCTTCCAGATATTCCTATCTTTAATACCGTTTACTACGACGTCCACTGTACTCAAGATCTCAAGATTTTACAAATTTATTTTCTATAACTTCCTGTCGCTGCAGCCGCAGCAGCTGCGTGGTTCCGGACTGAAGTGCCTAGAACCGCTCGTCCACCGCGACCGGCTACGCTATAAGAGCTAGTCAACTTGCTCCATCTGCATGCAGCCAGCGAAGGACAGGGATTACATCGGGGGATGTTTTAACTGTTCTGTTTAGTATTCTGGTGAACACATTTTGTGTACTTTACCGGTCTGTCCCCTGTGTACGAGACATTGACGTCCGATTGAAGGAAGGAGGTCTTTCGACCGGTCGACACCGAGGTCATTAGAGACGGTTCCTGGCTGAAAGTAGTCGAGTGATATCAACAGGTGCAATATTTTGAACTTAGCTCTGTAGACCACTGTGATTTCCGTGGCAGAGGGTACTTCCGTATTAGGATTTCTTCATGATTCATTTGCGTACGGAACGCGGCAAGAGTAATAGCTTCAACGCCTCTATGCTTGCCGTAGTTAGCCTAATTTCGTCTCCGTGCTCCCTGCTGGAACGACACGTAGCGGTTTGTCGTATATTCTCCTATTCTTCACTTAGTACTAGTTCTTGACTTCTCATAAGACGGACAATTACATAGAAAAACGCTTCTACTGTTGAGTGCTGGGCATAGCAACAACTTTATGTAAAGGCTGCTTTCCTTCGGACACGTACCAGAGCACAAAACTTTTGAACTTCATAAGATCGCCCGCCGCTGTGGCCGAGCGGTTCTAGGCGCTTCAGTTCGGAACCGTCCTGCTGCTACGGTCGCAGGTTCGAATTCTGCCTCGGGCGTGAATGTGTGTGACGTCCTTAGGTTAGTTAGGTTTAAGTAGTTCTAAGTCTAGGGGACTGATGACCTCAGTTTTTAAGTCCCATAGTGCTTAGAGCCATTTGAACATTTCTTTTTTCATAACTTTTTCAGTCTTAGCCTTCAATTAATACACTCCTGGAAATTGAAATAAGAACACCGTGAATTCATTGTCCCAGGAAGGGGAAACTTTATTGACACATTCCTGGGGTCAGATACATCACATGATCACACTGACAGAACCACAGGCACATAGACACAGGCAACAGAGCATGCACAATGTCGGCACTAGTACAGTGTATATCCACCTATCGCAGCAATGCAGGCTGCTATTCTCCCATGGAGACGATCGTAGAGATGCTGGATGTAGTCCTATGGAACGGCTTGCCATGCCATTTCCACCTGGCGCCTCAGTTGGACCAGCGTTCGTGCTGGACGTGCAGACCGCGTGAGACGACGCTTCATCCAGTCCCAAACATGCTCAATGGGGGACAGATCCGGAGATCTTGCTGGCCAGGGTAGTTGACTTACACCTTCTAGAGCACGTTGGGTGGCACGGGATACATGCGGACGTGCATTGTCCTGTTGGAACAGCAAGTTCCCTTGCCGGTCTAGGAATGGCAGAACGATGGGTTCGATGACGGTTTGGATGTACCGTGCACTATTCAGTGTCCCCTCGACGATCACCAGTGGTGTACGGCCAGTGTAGGAGATCGCTCCCCACACCATGATGCCGGGTGTTGGCCCTGTGTGCCTCGGTCGTATGCAGTCCTGATTGTGGCGCTCACCTGCACGGCGCCAAACACGCATACGTCCATCATTGGCACCAAGGCAGAAGCGACTCTCATCGCTGAAGACGACACGTCTCCATTCGTCCCTCCATTCACGCCTGTCGCGACACCACTGGAGGCGGGCTGCACGATGTTGGGGCGTGAGCGGAAGACGGCCTAACGGTGTGCGGGACCGTAGCCCAGCTTCATGGAGACGGTTGCGAATGGTCCTCGCCGATACCCCAGGAGCAACAGTGTCCCTAATTTGCTGGGAAGTGGCGGTGCGGTCCCCTACGGCACTGCGTAGGATCCTACGGTCTTGACGTGCATCCGTGCGTCGCTGCGGTCCGGTCCCAGGTCGACGGGCACGTGCACCTTCCGCCGACCACTGACGACAACATCGATGTACTGTGGAGACCTCACGCCCCACGTGTTGAGCAATTCGGCGGTACGTCCACCCGGCCTCCCGCATGCCCACTATACGCCCTCGCTCAAAGTCCGTCAACTGCACATACGGTTCACGTCCACGCTGTCGCGGCATGCTACCAGTGTTAAAGACTGCGATGGAGCTCCGTATGCCACGGCAAACTGGCTGACACTGACGGCGGCGGTGCACAAATGCTGCGCAGCTAGCGCCATTCGACGGCCAACACCGCGGTTCCTGGTGTGTCCGCTGTGCCGTGCGTGTGATCATTGCTTGTACAGCCCTCTCGCAGTGTCCGGAGCAAGTATGGTGGGTCTGACACACCGGTGTCAATGTGTTCTTTTTTCCATTTCCAGGAGTGTATATCTTTCCACTGCTGATCAATTTCGGCTACTACACCATTTTCAAATGCTTGCTTCAAGTAGTAGTGTCAGTCAGACTACTAGTGGGTAACGCGTGTCAGCTGTAATAAAGTGAGCTGCCACAGCACCGGCAGTCATCTGACAGGTAATGACATCAGCAACTGAGAGTTTCGTAAACACAAAAAACTGCCGCTACAAAGGCGGGAAGTGGTACGGTAGCTCAAAGTACTCCAAAAAGTTTCTAGACGAGGTTAATTAATAAAAAGAAAACAGAAAAGTTAAGAAGGTGATTTTAATGGATCACGTGTTCTACACAACGTTCACATAACCAAGTGAAACTGTGGGAGAAGTTCTTGTTTGGAATGTTGTTCAACTCGTGCCTCATATTTGCACACTGTTAGATCTTGGCAAAACATCAGACACCCAGTATACACTTTATCGCGTAGTGGTACGTTCGCTTGTGATGATTTTTTCCAGAAAAGAATTGTCCGCGTTTATAATTTCAAACAAGTCGCGGAAGGCATCGAATGGGTGTGTGTATGCGGAATAAACTTTGCATACACTTTTCTCTTCTTCAGGACGTCCTGCAAAATGTCTTCAACACTCGATTTACGTGTTTATAGTTCATTGCTCCTCTGCAATCTGTGACGCAACAACGTTGGCACCCTACCGCTGAATATCCGCTATATTACACTCCCTGCTCATAACTGACTGGTCGAATGCCCGTCTTTTGTTTAAGGTAGATTGTTCATTCACGCTGGTCACCTTAGTTACTGCGACGACTTGTTTTATACACTATGAATAAAATGTGTCTCGGATCTTTCTGGAAGGATGGTATACACATTCCCGTTTCAGCCACTATCTTTGAAGTATTCTTGTACTAAATGTACGTATTACTACTTGTAAGTTTTATGTTCCTTCGACGTATATCTAATGGATTATCCAGTTATGTAACTAACTATCGCTTCAAAATGGGATAGATGCAAAAACTGAACAACAATGGAAATACATAGCTATTACAACGGAAGGCAGGAAATATTTTTAGTCCAGAAGCTTCTTCTTTTTCTCCTTCCTTTCGACCTTTGTAGCAAAACGGATAGCTCGGTCAAGGATTGCATTTTCTCCTGCTCCTCCCAGAATCTCCTTCCCCTTCTTCTCTCCAGTTCTTCTTCACAGACCTTCAGTATTCTCTTCTCCAGTCTGTTTCACCCTCGGCTCTCTGTCCTTTTACTGTGCTCTTTTCTGTTGTCGATCTCTGGTAAATTGGTCGGCTTGGACTTGCTTCTCGAGTTTTCCGTCCGTGATCATCCCCAATTCCGACCAATTGTCCCGAGTTCAATAAACCCACCAGATTCTTGTTTTTCCTTTTCCCCTCCCTGTTGTTTCTAACACTCTTTTTGTCATTCTGCTCATATTCATCGTGGTCACATGGACCGCATCTCTTACCATTTTCAGTCTGCATCCTTCCAATGACGTCCTCATGGCGCCAACTTGTAAGGTTCAGTATTTTTCTCACTATTTTTCGTAGTAATGTTTGTAGTTGTTCCGCGCTATTTCATGCTAGTGTTACCGTCTCAACGGCACATGGTACCGCATTTCGCACCGATGCCTTATAGGTCTGATCTTTGCGTCTCCAGATATATTCATTTTATTGTATGCACTTTCGAGCGCACAGAAGCTTGACCTTATTTTCTTTATTAGTTCTTCATTGCCCCTGTTGCTACCTGTTATTACACTACCTGGCAAGAAAAGTGAGGGACCCAAAGACTTATTTGGATGTCAGGGTAACTTCGTACAGGTACACACCATCACCAGGTGTGTGAATGATTAGAGCTGCAGTACACTGTGACGGCCACCAGAGTTCATTAGTGTTGTTAGAATTTACTGTAGTTACAAGCTCGAGTACGCCATATATACCAGCTTCAGATGTTGATCAGTGTGAACGACACTGATATTCCGCGTCGTATGAGTCGTATGAGGCAGCGTTATCAGCATCTGACAGAGGTCGAAAGTGGCCTCGTCGTGGGTCTCCAGTTATCCGGCTGGTCGTATCGTGCAGTACCCGTACTAGTGGGGCATTTGGATGTTTGAGTGGCCCGATGATGAACTGTGTGGGAAAGTGAGTGAAAATATGCTCGTTGTCGAGGTTCTGGCCGACCCTGTTTGACGACGACAAATCTGTTACAGCCATCCGAGAACAAGCAATGGTCTCACTGGAACATACTGTGTCGTGCCGTCCCATCTGTCGGAGACTAGCAGCAGGCAGACTCTGGAATTACTGTCCCATCAGAAAGGCTGCCGTTGACGCCACAATTGAAACGTCTGCGTTTAGGGCCGTGCTGTGACCAGGAAGAATGTATGGTTGTTGAACGACGTCGCATTGTGTTCAGTGATGAGTCGCGACTCTGTATTGCGTAAATAACAATCTTCAGAATGGTAACCATTTGAGGAGAAGTCACATTCTTCCAGTGTTTTCGAGGGATGTAGCAGTGTTGTTACTCCTTGGATCATCACGTGGAAAGCCATTGGGTATGCTTCAGGTCACAGCTGGTTGTAACTGACAGAGCCCTGGTGGCACAAATGTACAGCTCTGACATCTTGTGTGCTCGTGTGTTACCTCTCATGCGATAGTATCATGGTGCCATTTTTCAACAGGACAGCGCTCGTCCACACATTATACATGTCTCTATGAACCGTGTATGTGAACTGAGGTATTTCCGTGGCCAGTAGCATCCCCAGCTCGGACATAAACTCCGTCCCAGTACAAGTATCGGGGATATCACGGACCATGGAAATGGAAATTTGTGGTAAGTTCCTATGGTACCAAACTGCTGAGGTCATCGGTCCCTAGCCTTACACACTACTTAGTCTAACTTACGCTAAGGACAAAACACACACCCATGCCCGACGGTGCTCGAACCTTCGATGAGTGGAACCGCGCAAACCGTGGCAAGGCGCCCAAGACCGCGCGGCTACCCGGCACGGCAACACGGGCCAGCTCGCCGGACATTTTATGTAAAACTGGTCGTACAGAAGCCTGATTTATTTGTTCTTCGGTCTCCTTATAATACCTCCTTTGTTTCTCTTGCTTCCTGTTATTCAAGGTATAACGGTTATAAATGCCGACATTTCAATTAGTGTCTGAGGATAGTATACTGGACGACAATACATCAGCGTTTACGCCACTTGGCAGATTTATAATTATAGCTATTACAAGTCGTATATTTTTAGATATATTAGTGCTTCAAATACATGTGGCAAGAGTAAGCTATTAATACTAATTTTCCTCTGGGTAGGAGATCAGGTGTTGAAGTGTGAAAACGTGGGTGCAAAACCGTTGCTTTATGCTGACAGGCTAGTCCACTTAATGGTGCAATACGGTTGTGCAGGAAACGTCAGTTCGTAAAGTATGTGACGTGTATGCAGGAAGACTCATCGACGCTGAGAAAAAAACAACAAACACACTGATGTGTGTACATATTAAAGTATCACATATAAAAGTAGGAACAACAAGGAGAAATAGAATGAGGAATGTAAGGGTAAAGGAAACAGTGAAAGAGCAGTGGAGAGCAGGACAGAAACATCAAGGCTGGGATGGTATGGGTACGCAAAGAGAATATAAAACAAGAGGATTCTCAAGAAAATACGTGAAACAGAGATGCGAAGAAAACGATCAAAAGGAAGACGAAGGGATAGATAGCTGAAATGTGTGGAGAAGTGTGTCGAAAAAAAAATGGTTCAAATGGCTCTGAGCACTATGGGACTAAACATCTTAGGTGATCAGTCCCCTAGAACTTAGAACTACTCAAACCTAATTAACCTAAGGACATCACACACATCCATGCCCGAGGTAGGATTCGAACCTGCGACCGTAGTAGCAGGGCGGTTCCGGGCAGAAGCGCCTAGAACCGCTTGGCCACAGCGGCCGGCTGTGTCGAAAAAATAGGCGAGTACTGGACCAGAGTGAACATAGAAAGATGGTGAAAAAAAAGGACTAGACGGCGAGGTTTCTGTTCCAGACAAACCCAG
Organism: Schistocerca piceifrons; assembly: GCF_021461385.2. Classification (NCBI taxonomy): domain Eukaryota; kingdom Metazoa; phylum Arthropoda; class Insecta; order Orthoptera; family Acrididae; genus Schistocerca; species Schistocerca piceifrons. The sequence continues at coordinate 356,554,277 of NC_060145.1, forward strand.
CCTGGGACTGGACACTATTCAAGATAATGATGATGATACAACAATATCTGCACTTATACTCGTTGCACACTGTTCATTCTCCTTGTTGTTGTTGTTGTTGTGGTCTTCAGTCCTGAGACTGGTTTGATGCAGCTCTCCATGCTCCTATATTCTGTGCAAGCTTCTTCATCTGCCAGTACCTACTGCAACCTACATCCTTCTGAATCTGCTTAGTGTATTCCTTAGTGTCTCCCTCTACAATTTTTACCCTCCACACTGCCCTCCATTGCTAAATTTGTGATCCCTTGATGCCTCAGAACATGTCCTACCAACCGGTCCCTTCTTCTTGTCAAGTTGTGCCACAAAATCCTCTTCTCCCTAATTCTATTCAATACCTCCTCATTAGTTATGTGATCTACCCATCGAATCTTCAGCATTCTTCTGTAGCACCACTATTCTCTTCTTGTCCAAACTATTTATCGTCCATGTTTCACTTCCATACATGGCTACACTCCATACAAATTCTTTCAGAAACACCTTCCTGACACTTAAATCTGTACTCGACGTTAACAAATTTCTCTTCTTCAGAAACGCTTTTCTTGCCATTGCCAGTCTACATTTTATATCCTCTCTACTTTCGACCATCATCAGTTATTTTGTTCCCCAAACAGCAGAACTCCTTTAAGTGTCTAATTTCCTAATCTAATTCCCTCAGCATCACTTGGTTTAATTCGACTACATTCCATTATCCTCGTTTTGCTTTTGTTGATGTTCATCTTTTATCCTCCTTTCAAGACACTGTCCATTCCATTCAACTGCTCTTGCAAGTCCTTTGCTGTCTCTGACAGAATTACAATGTCATCGACGAACCTAAAAGTGAATTACAATGTCATCGACGAACCTCAAACTTTTTATTTCTTCTCCATGGATTTTAATACCTACTCCGAATTTTTCTTTTGTTTCCTTTACTGCTTGCTCAATATACAGATTGAATAACATCGGGGAGAGGCTACAACCTTGTCTCACGCCCTTCCCAACCACTGCTTCCCTTTCATGCCCCTCGACTCTTATAACTGCCATCTGGTTTCTGTACAAATTGTAAATAGCCTTTCACTCCCTGTACTTTACCCCTGCCACCTTCAGAATTTGAAAGAGATTATTCCAGTCATCATTGTCAAAAGCTTTCTCTAAGTCTACAAATGCTGGAAAAGTAGGTTTGCCTATCCTTTATCTATCTTCTAAGATAAGTCAGTATTGCCTCACGTGTTCCAACATCTCTATGGAATAGAAACTGATCTTCCCCGAGGTCGGTTTCTACCAGTTTTTCCATTCATCTGTAAAGAATTCGCGTTACTATTTTGCATCCGTGACTTATTAAACTGATAGTTCGGTAATTTTCACATCTGTCAACACCAGCTTTCTGTGGGATTGGAATTATTATATTTTTCTTGAAGTCTGAGGATATTTCGCCTGTCTCATACATTTTGCTCACCAGATGGTAGAGTTTTGTCAGGACTGGCTCTCCCAAGGCCGTCAGTAGTTCTAATGGAATGTTGTCTATTCCCGGGGCCTTGTTTCGACTCAGGTCTTTCAGTGCTCTGTCAAACTCTTCATGCAGTATCGTATTTCCCAATTCACCTTCATCTACATCCTCTTCCATTTTCATTCTCCTAGGTATTTAAATTTGGCCGCCTACTGCACGGGGCGTTTTGCTGTTTACGAATCCCCAGTGGTATTCAATGCCTTTGTCTTGTCGTAGGCGATCCTGAGTCCCACCGTTTTGTCTATCTTGCTTACGTTGTCAGAAGCTGTGTTAAGTTTCATACGTACCTCCAAGAGGACCAGCCAAGCAGCGACCACAGCCGCCCTGTACCGATCCGCGCGAGGTCGCGACAGCCCGCGGTCACAGCACGCCGTACTCGCTGCTGGAAGTCTGCCGTACGGCGCGACAAGTGGCCAGTGGCGCGGAAGGGAAACGCCGCGAGTGTGTCCGGTGGGGGCGGGAGCGACGGCTGCGCCCTCCGGACTGCCGGCCGGCATTCCGGCCGTCGTGTCTGAATGGATGAAGACGTCGCGGGGCGCCCGCTTTGTGAGGGCGTCTCTTAAACGAGCGCCACTTGTACTTGGTCCGAACAGCGTTTTTACGACTGACATCCTTCATCCGGCACAATAACGCCGGCACGGAGCTGCGCGCCCGCTTCCTGTGCCTAACTACATCAAAAGATGATCGCCACGGGGGGAAAAAATAGCCGCGCCGGCCCGGCGCACCGCTTTAATAATACGAGTCGCGGGAAACGGAGACGGCCACAGTCGCCCGAAACGGTGTGCCATTTGTCGCGCGCCCCCGCCGCTGCGCGCCGCCGTCTCCCACGTCCGGTGCAGCGCGCTCGCATTGCTCAGCTGCGAACCGCGTCGTGCAGAGGGGCACGGCGACGACATTGCCTTAGCGAGGTCAGTGCCAGCTGCAGCCTGAAGAAACCAAGGCACATCGTATGAGGTACAGCCGCTGAAATCACAAATGTTCCGTTTAGTCTCACACTACAACATCTTTTCATCTACATCTACATGTACTTCGTCAGTCCAGGAAGTTTCGATGCTGGATTAATAAAAAATAGAGAAAGGTCAAGATGTTGGTTTTTTGCCGAACCGAGACTCGAACACGGTACCTTCGTCTTTCGCAGGCAAGTGCTCTGCGACTGAGCTATCCCAGCATGAGTCACGAGCTAGCCTTAGAGCTTTAATTCCGCCGCTACCTCATCTCGGCAGAAGCGTGTGTTGAGTGATCGCGACAAAGAGGAGGATTGTGACGAAAAATAAGAGGACTTCAGTTGCAAAAGTCACTGCAGAATTGAATGTCGTGAACGTTTCCACAAAACGTCACCAAGGAAGCCCCACAAGGACGGAAATTCAGGGCGAACTAAAATTCCAAATCACTCGTCAGCGCTCCAAATGCCGGTAACAGAAGAACTTGGTGCCAAAAACAAGACATGGACTATGAAGCAATGGAAGAAACTCATTTGATCGGAAAAGTCCTATTGCAAGTACTGTTTCCAACGTACGCCTACTTTTACGTCCAAAGAGTGAACATTGCGAGGTTTGGTGATGAATGGACAGCCCTATCGGTTTTGTATAGTCAATATGTGTGTATTATCTGTTATGAAGAACATCGTTTTTTTCGTATTTGGAAACTCTCAGTATGGTGACAGCCACGCACTACGTAGACTTTCAAATCATTTTGCAGGTTGGAAGCAACTGAAGCCAGTCAAAAAAAGCATACAACTTCGATCAAAGCTCTGTCCATGCTCTAATTTGGATCCATGATCTTTGATCAAAGAAATCTTTGATAAAAGCTTCAATGATTTAACAAAAGGCTTTGGTCAAAGATCTTTGTCAAGGAAATTTGACAGGTTAAAGCGGCTTTTAGGTAACTCATGACTGCGATACCAGCCAGGGCATCCTCCCACTAAGTTAAATAAGAGTAAATCTGCCACACGGAATCAACGCAAAGTGAAATAAGAAGATGTAGGAAAGATAGTTGTTTCCAGCCACTGTTCTCCGATAGTGCAATCGAAAAGAAATTGACCTCTTTGCCTATTTATGCGGTATACTGTCAATTAATTTATGTTCGGCCTCAACTGCCAGTGCCTGCACCAATTTCGGATCATTGGAATGCCTTTCTGGCAGTGTAGTCTTCTATAGGCAGCAGCATTATCCGTGAGTAGTCACGCGAATCCTCTAACGCTATTCGCTGGGACATTAAAATAAACTGTACGTAGAAACGGTAAGATCGCTTAAAATCCTGACGGAGGAAGAAATTTTCATTGCTAGTTTTTGACCTGCGAGAAGAGAAGACGTGGAAGCGTACAGCAGTTGATCACTTCATTAGGACACTCCCGAAGTTACATTTACGTCTGTCAATTTTGTCCAGTTACGAATAATGTGTTGAGTTCCTCATTCAAGGATGACCTCAGTTACAAGTCAGGCCCGATACTCAATAAGCTCGTAATTTGTTCATAAAATGAAAGAGTGTAATCGTATAGAAAGTTTCCAGAAGTCAAGGAACTCAGCATGAACTTGCGCGCCAATGACGCTCTGGATATACTCTCCAGTCGCTTTAATGCAAACGCCTAAACAGCTACCTTTAGCAGCGCGGACTTGCAGGAAGAGAGTCGTTGACGTTCTGGAAGGTAGAAAAAGAAATATGGAGCCATGCCAACTCGAATACCGTGACCAGCTATGCTATGTTACTCGGCTGAGGATTAATGGCGCGAACAGCCTGATCGAGGTGGTTGCACAGATACTCAATAGGCCTAAAATCCGGGGGAGGGAGGGGCTGCGTTTGGTGGTCTGGGAGTAGGATAAATTCATCCTGGTGCTGTTCGAACCTCACACTTGCACTGCGAGCTGTGTGACATGTTGCATTGTCCTGCTTGTAGATGCCATCGGGCCAAGAAGAAACGAGCTGCATGTGGTCATGGTCCCAAAGTATGTGTGCATACTTATGTTGATCCACTGAGCCCTTCAGAATGACGAGATGACCCAGAGAAAACCGCGATAATATTCTGCTAACCATGACATTTCCTCCTACGGCCTGGACACTTTCGACGAATGTTGGCAGGATGCTTATTTTCAGACGTTTCACGCCAACACCCATGTGTGCGATGGTGTTTAAAATGTGATTCACCTGACATGGCCACCTCTCCCCAGTCAGTGGACGTTCCGTTGCGGAACTGGCGTGCAAACTCCAGCCTTAGTCACCGCTGAACAGCAGTTAGCATAGTTGTCTGCTGCGGAGTCCTATACGCAGCAACGTTCTCTGAACAGTCGTTGAAAAGACACTGTTAGTAGCCCCTTGGTTCACCTGGGTGGTCAGCTGATCAACAGTAGCACACCTATTCGCCTGTACACATCTCCGCAACCGCCCATTACCCCTGTCATGTATGGCCAGTAGTGCACAATAGTTGCGACGCTGCCGGTTTTGGATAGCGTCACTCTCCCATGCACGATGTACTTCAACGAAGGCAGCACGCCAACAGTTTATGAACTTAGCCTTTTCGGAAATTTTCCATCCTCGGGCCGAAAACTTAACTGGACGTCGGATAAATCGCTCTGTTTTTGCAGTACCACAACGACTGCACAGTTTCTCGCGTCCCCTAGACGCGCTTTATATACCCTCCACTGCTAGTACTGCCACTTTCATCTGTGTGTTGCTATTACACGTGGACGACGAATGTAGACGGTGGACATATTAATGTGACTGGATCGTGTATTTTATGATAAGACACCTCTGTGTGTTACGGGTCACTAACACGATACCTGTTTTAATTACTTGCATACCTCAATGGCATGTTTGTAGCGGTCTTGGTGAAGGGAGCAGGGTGAAAAGTGCTATTGGTACATACCCCTCTCCTCTAGCGTGACACAAAGAGTGGAACGCGTCTAGGAAGGACGGGCGGGAGGGGCAAGCGTACCTGCTCATGCGATGAACGGATCACCATCAATTGCTTAAAATGCCCTAACTCTGTAACAAACCTCGAATGGAAGACTTCTGTAAAGGAAATCACATACAAGAAGCGAGTACATCCGATAATAGAGTATTGTTCCAGAATTTGGAGTCCTTATCAAGGAGGCCTGACAACAGACGTAGAACGAATTCAGATATATGCTTCTAGGATCATAACAGGTCAGTGGCCAATATGGAAGTGTTACAGTGATGCTCGAGGAAGTTAAATGGGAACCTTTGGGAGAACAGTAGTGTCCTCATCGCCAAACCATGTTGGCTGCATTTAGGAAGACTGTGTGACCATTTTGCTTGGACTTTTGTATATCTCGCTTGGCGATCATATGCACAAGATAAAAAGGTTGCGGTGCGCACTAAGGCATACAGGCAGTCATTTTGCCTTCACTCAGTAAGATAATAGGTATTTCCCTCGGTTATGCAGTCTACAGTTGTTTGTGGAGTGATGTTTGAAATTTAACTCAAAACATCGCCACATTGTGTGGTGATGAAACCTTATTCATTTACTGATTAATTAGCTTGATCATGTTTTTGTTGTGGTATTCAGTCCAGAGACTGGTTTGATGCAGCTCTCCATGCTACTCTATCCTGTGAAAGCTTCTTTATCTCCGAGTAACTACTGCAACCTACATCCTTCTGAATCTGCTTAGTGTATTCATCTCTTGGTCTCCCTCTACGGTTTTTACACTCCACGCTTACCTCCATCAAAAAATGGTTCAAATGGCTCTGAGCACTATGGGACATAACATCTGAGGTCATCAGTCCCCTAGAACTTAGAACTACTTAAACCTAATTAACCGAAGGACATCACACACATCCATGCCCGAGGCAGGATTCGAACCTGCGACCGTAGCAGTCGCGCGGTTCTGGACTGAAGCGCCTAGAACCGCTCGGCCACCACGGCCGGCTTCCCTCCATCACTAAATTGGTGATCCCTTGATGCCGCGGAACGTGTTCTACCAACCGTTGCCAAGTTTTGGCAAAAATTCCTCTTCTCCCAGATTCTCTTCAGTACCTTCTCATTAGTTATGTGATCTAAACATCAAATCTTCAGCATCCTTCTGTAGCTCCACATTTCGGAAGCTTCTATTCTCTTCTTGTCTAAATTATTTATTGTCAATATTTCACATCATACATGGCTACACTCAATACAAATACTTTTAGAAAAGACTTCCTGACACTATACTCGATGTTAACAATTTTCTTTGCTTCAGAGACGCTTTTCTTGCCATTGCTAGTAAAGTATGAGTGAAAACATTGCACAGTACTTTATTGAAACAGAAATGTTTGTCCATTTACCGGTTATGAAGTATTTCCCTCCCTCCAGAGTTTATCCGATTAGTAAATACCCGAAATAATGTGCGATTTTTAATTTGTCACTGCGTAGAAGAAACTTAACACGCTTACTTAGCAGAGGTCGCTAAGCCAACTTTCTGAGAATAGTCGATTAGAAGGTAGCCGGCTCGATTACCGACGGAGGAAGAAATTTTCATCCACAATACTTGTCCGACAAGGAGAAAAGACATGGTAGCATCCGGTTATTCGTCACTGAACCTGGCATCAGTTCCTGATTGAAATTAGAAATCTGTTCTCATGGGATGAGAACATCTGACACTGTTGATGATAAAACGACAGCCACGTGGTGACACGATATAAAGACATGCACCCGATGCTGCATAAAAAGTTTGATGAAAGCATTGGCAAGCCAGTTGCACTAGAATCTTGGTAGCTTGGTATTCTTGCATGAGCCACAACGCTAAATTCACTTGTGTGGTGCTAACTTGGACGTTTATAGAATTAGTTTTACTTATGAAACGAATTAAATACCCTTGAACAAAATGAATAGATCGATGGGAATGAAGTGACTGAAGATGCGATGGCATTAAATGGTAACACTGGAAAGCCGTGATATCTGTAGATCTTCTAGTCTAATGAAAACGTGTTGATCACTGAGAATAGCAAAGACCAACACAAAGAAAATGGAAACACTGAGACAAGATACATAAATTGGAAAACGAAGAAAGTTAGGCGATTGGTATATAAGATTTATTTCTTACAAACCTCGGGAGACTACAGTACGCTCGAGAGAAACTCCCAACCACACGTGACCAGGTCCGCTAGTTTCAGATCGAAGTAACTAGATGACCTTCACAGAGTATCAAGCGAAAAATACGGTACTTACATCTCCCTGGGGAATGTGAAATTTGATGTAAATTAGACTGATACTCCTCTTACGACCGTGCTGTGGCTCTGGTGGGCAAAAAGAAAAATACACTGAGCACGTTCCTACTGAATAAGCGGACCCATCAAGCAGCTTCACAAGTCCACAGCAGGTATCACATAATTAGCCGCTTTGTCGCGAAATTTAGCGCAGCAAATATACAACTGCCGTACATGTCATCATAGTGTTTGACCAGCATATTTCGTGAGTGTTTTTAGGGATCTCAGCTATAATTTGTGGCATCTTACGGTCTTCCATTTGTGTAAAATGGTTCAGAGAAGAGTAAAATTAACAGCCTCCTATCTCAGGATATCGTTGTGAGGGGAAGCCGGTTCTTAAGTGAACAGCTGTAGGAATCTAAACTTTTTGAGTTTTTATTCTTAAATATGAAACGGTTCTGCTACGGAGTGACTGAAACGAAGAGGCAAAGCAAGTACTTAACATCCCGTCAGTATCGTGGTGATTGGATATTGGAGAATTACGTTAGTTGCAAGAATGGTGGCATGAAGGGAAAGGTAGATTCTGACCCAATCCTGCGCCGAAGTGAGCAGCTACACTGCAGCAAAGATCAGTGACAGCTTGACAGGTTGCTCTTCGTATTCGACTGTTCAAACTATAATTCAAGAAATCGTTTTAATCGAAATATAAACCAGAACGCCCAAACGTGAATATTACCCCTTGTCGTTAATCGGAAGGCCACTGGCATGTGACAACCAATGCAAGACTACTTGGAGATCGTGAGTATGATAAATATGTAAAAGATACACACGAATCTTACTTTTATCCTTAGCGTGAAGGGCTGTTTGGTAGTAAACAGTCTTCATCCGAAATTGTAAACAATGCTTAGGGACTGCATCGCTCATGCAAAATTAAGAACGCTAAGTTGAAAACAACTGTAATTCAGATATGCTTAAGGGGCAAACTACGAACGTTTCAAGCACAACACATCGCATTTCTCTGACAGGCCACCAAAAGACAGTCCAGGTAGGTATTTTATGTGTGATGGTGACCTTGCACATTTAATTGCGCGTGCCCGAACATACCTTAATACAACATACAGTGGTCAGTGAATAATTGTAAGTTGACCAAATCCTTGCACTGGTCTTCCTTGACGCACTAGACATTCGTTTCTGTGAAGTTGTCAAGTAGACAGCTTGCACTTTACTTGGTTAAGCACATTATCTTCTCCGAGTCCTGGAAACATGTGAATCTGCACACACTAAGGTGGTTGACAATTTTGGCTAAAAGTGACGATTGTAAATTTATTGAACCAATCAAATGGTTGTTTTATTAATAATACTTCCAATCATAAATGATTGTTGTGTTACGACATGCAAGAAATGAAAGCGATACAGTTTGAGGGAGCCGGCCCGTGTGGCCGTGAGGTTCTAGGCGCTGCAGTCCGGAACCGCGGGACTGCTACGGTCGCAGGGTCGAATCCTGCCACGGGCATGGATGTGTGTGATGTCCTTAGGTTAGTTAGGTTTAAGTAGTTCTAAGTTCTAGGGGACTGATGACCTCAGATGTTAAGTCCCATAGTGCTCAGAGCCATTTGAACCATTTTTGAGTTTGAGGGAGTTACATTCACCACTAGGGATATGACACAAATAGTTATTACACTTCTAAACTAAATATAATGACCCTATATATCAGTGTTGCCACGGTGCTGTTGACTTTATCAAATGCTATAACTGGGTATCATGCTTTGAGGTTGCTTCAGAGATCCTGTGAGTCTGTGTGGGTGGCAAGGTAAGATAAGCCCCGACGAAATGTATTTGGGTGAACCAGAATTCCACCGATATCTCATCGTAATATAATATACATAAACGGCTACTCAGAAAACAAATCTGATCAGACAATAAGATACCGCCTGCCGTCTCCATTCAGCTGTCTTCTAGCGTACCACACAGCATTAACGAGAAAAAACGTCTGCAAATAAGTTTTAAGACCCCGGTGACTGAAAACCTTCATATAAAATGAAACACTTTCGTTTCTAGTACAGCCGGCGTATTCATTGCAACAAGGCAGCTACAATGTTGTTATTTAAAACTTTGTTTCCGTCGAGCAAGTGCTCCAAATCCATTCTTTGCGACCAGAGCCGCTTTCATCTGGTTATTAAGACTCTGTTTTCACTGGTCTTCAGAAGAAACATCTCGAGCCGAAGACAAGAACCTGAATCGTGCTAGAAATTCTCTACACACATTTTGGTCGTGAATATACCAGTCACTCTGGATTCCGTCATTGCGTTGTAAAATGTCGAATCATTATCACAAGACGTCAAAGAAAAATTCAGTGCGACACTTCACAGAAAGCAGGGGTTGACTGCCAGCAAACTTGTTCTCCCGCCAACTTTGAGTTAGGCCTGTGGCAATCAACTGAAGCGATAGAAAAGTTCCACTGACGTAGGATGATCAGGTTCATCAGCTTGGAGTAGCCGACAAAAGTGAATATAGCAGCTGGAAATTCGGTACGTTTCCCGGAAATACAGTAGATTACAATGCTCGCTTTATTAATACGAAAATTCTTCCAGGCTGCGTTTCTTATTCGTATAACCGTAGAGTGAAGCTTACTCCCGTACAGTCCATAAGCGGTTGTTGTAGAACTGAAAGTGGGAGAGATAGGTTGTTTTTTCCTTGGAGGGAAGCTCAAATCAACACAAGAGGCACAATGTACAATAGAGTGATGCATCTTCTGGCCTATGCAGATGATGTGGATGTTATTGCAAGAACAGAACTTGCTGCTAAATAAACATTCAGGGCATTCGTAGTAAGAGCAATAGAAATAGGAGTGGAAGTGAACATCAGTAAAACCAAATACATGCGAATAATTCGACCGGGATTAAATGCAATGTTAGAAATTGACTAGACGCAAATAGAATCTGTTAGTGAACTTGTCTATCTGGGAACATTGGTAATATCACAGAATCATATTAGTACGGAAATAATGGGCTAGCCCCACAACTTAAATCCAGAAATGGCTCAGAAACGTGGACCTGACACGGCAGTGTGAAGAACTAATATGTTTTGAACGAAAGGTGTTACGAAAAATCTATGGGGCAACTAATGAAGATGAGACACGTCGTAGACGATATAATTTTGAACATTACAGATCATATAAAGATTTTGAAAGCATAAAGTTCGTTAAAATAAACCGTTTGAAATGGATCAGTCACATTTTTCACATAGAACATGAGAAACCAACGAAAACAGCACTAGTGTAAAACCCTGTGGTACAGAGAAGCAGAGGACGATCAAGACTTCGATACTAGAGTGACATACAAGAAGATTTAAAAATTATTGGTGTCCGATGATGGAGACGCAAGACGCTTGGCAGGGGCGAATGGAATGGTGTCCTAGAGCAGGCCAAGGACGATCAACGTCTGTAAAACCAGGAAGAAGAAGAAGGGAGAGTCACCAGTCTTCTTACTGGTTTGATACGTCTTGTGGCAGTTTCCTCTTTTTTGTCGTCTTCGTTTTACAGCAGCATTTACACCTAACGCACTCAATGATTTTTCCTCTATATTCCTATCTCTGTGTTTATTCGTAGTTTTAGTCCTCTGCTGTGTCACCTGACACTATACAAGTTATTCCCTTATGACGTAATCCGTGATCTGTCATTTCATACCTTCCTCTGCGTAGTGCTCAGCATTATATTACTTTCCTCGCTGGTTATGCGGAGAACTTCGTCACTTAGTATCCTGTCAGAGCACTGAAGTTTCCCAACATTCGACTACAACGCCACTTCTCAAACGTTGCGATCCTCTTCCTTTCCAGTTTCCACACAGTCCATGAGTCACTTCCACACAATGCTATGCTCCATTCGTGCCATCTCAGAAATTTCTTTCTCAAGTTAAGGCGTAAGACCTCTTTTTGCGAGGAATGCCCTCTTAGCCTCTGCTAGTCGCTTCTTGTATCCTTGCTCCGTCCGTCACGCGCCATTTTGCTTCGAAGGTAACGGAATTTCCTTCACTACATTTCTGGTGCTGCCCAACTCTGTCGCCTTCCTTCGGCGTACTGTAAGCCCATATTCTGTGCTCAGTAGACTGTTGATGTCATTCAACACACCGTTTCTCACTTTCACAGAGGACAGGAATGTCATCTTGACGTTAAATATGTAAAACTTTTATAGTTGCAGACGCCAAACGCTAATTACATTGGTTTATTAGTTTGGGATTATTCAGCCACGCATTAATGCAAAAGTCAAAACGAGTGTAGTCTGGGTTATTTGCTCTCCGTTTTAAGAAAAGCTAGTTTTTCACGCATATCGGTGGTTAAGATGTCATGTCTCCCGATCTGTGTGTTGTACGACGATATAGTTTTGCAGGTACATTCAGGGACATATGTGGATACTGTCTGCATAGCGTATTGCGAAGTGGGTTGGTAGTCAAGAACTAATAAATTAAAACGTCATGCCTGGCGGTGTAGCTTTTCTGTATGAACAGCGAAAATGTAGTACGCGACAACCATTTTTTCATTTCAGTAAATTATGTATACAGTTTCTTGAAAGCCACTAAGAGCGCTCATTCTCAACTACTGGATGAATATAGTCTGGGTAATTTGGACTTCTTTCTGTGGGGTACGTTAAAGGAGAATGTGTACCGTGATGTGCCTACAATCCAAGAGGATATGAAACAACGTATTGTGGCAACCTGCGGCGACATTACACCAGATGTACTGCGGCGTGTACGACATTCATTACGCCAGAGATTGCAATTGTGTGCAGCAAATGATGGTGACCCCATTGAACATCTATTGGCCTGACATGTCGGGACACACTCTATTCCACTCCGTAATTGAAAACGGAAACCACGTGTGTACGTGTACCTCACCCCTCATGGTAATGTACATGTGCGTCAGTGAAAAAGACCAATAAAAAGTTGTTAGCATGTGGACGTAATGTGCTGTTCCAGTCTCTTCTATACCTAAGGTCCATCACCGTTCCCTTTGGATCCCTACGTAATTCGGTGCTCTCTGATACACACGATCGAACAGCGGAGGAGTGGTACTCAAGCGTCAACTTTAGGTTACAATATCTCCGGATGTAATTAACATTTTACAATGCAACAAACAGCACTGATTACGTATTTGTTTATATGTTCAGATGTGCTAACAAAACTAACGGGGTTCCATTTAAAAAACGTAGGTTTGTGTTAAAAAACATACTTCCGTGCATTTTTTTATGGTTTGTATTAACCAGTTACACTAACCCCTCTCCTCACGTTCGGTCTGTGGAATCGGTTCGTCAGTATTTGATGTGGTTTACGAAATATATCCAGCGGTAACGTTAGGTGACTCACCCTGTATAATGCGTTTCTGCCTTAGGCTTACAGATAGTTTTGTAAGAGTTTCAGAAAATTGTACCATTTTACGTCGGCGCACCTTTATTGTAGTTCGACATAGGCTATGAAAGTTTCTTTATTTTCCCTAAATCTTGCTTTCACTATCGAGCATAAGCTCAGAACTGCCTGAATGGTGCCTCTAACAGCAAACTATCGTCGTCTAATAAATCTTCAGTTTTCTTTACCGTTCACCTGTGTATATTCTGCTTAGCAGCTTTGATGCATAAACTGCCAAACTGATTCCCTGCCCTTGCTATCAAAATGGTTCAGATGGCTCTGAGCACTATGGGACTTAACAGCTGAGGTCATCAGTCCCCTAGACTTAGAACTACTTAAACGTAACTAACCTAACGACATCACACACATCCTTGTCCGAGGTAGGATTCGAACGTTTGACTGTAGCAGTCGCGTGGTTCCAGACTGAAGCGCTTTGAACCGCTCGGCCACAGCGGCCGGCCTCTTGCTGTCTTCGAAATTACATAGATTATATTCTTCTTAAAGTCTTGTGGCATGTCTGCAGTCTCAGAGAACTATTGGCAGAAGTTGAGCTGTGAAGGCGAATCTTACGTTCATATGGATAGCTCAGTTGGCTGTAGGATTGCCCACGTAAAATGGAGGGTTCAGGTTTAATTACTGGTTCGGCACACGGCTTTAATGTATTAGAAACTTTCATTGGTTAAATCTAGCGCCCCCAATACCACATTTCGGAATGCCTATCTTTAGGTCGAGCGACACCTTGGTAGCCTATGTTTCCTATCTACCTACATCTAGTTTCTACAGGGTACGAAAACTTCCTCATACATTCTCCCAGAACCCTGCCTGCTGTTCAACCGGCCTGTGGATACACCCTACTAGCTCACAGGCATACCAGATGGCATGACAGTCAGAAAAGTTAAACGCCGTCTAACTCAGTGGCCGCATATGAGATACAGTAATTCTGCTACGTGGATTTGCTCTCATGACGCTTGACTTCACAGGCTTTGATTTTTTTTTTTTTTTTTTGCAGTTTTCCTCAAGGGAAGTAGTTATTGCAGTTATTAACTTCCGATGTGAATAAGCCTTCTGCTGACAATTTCTCTGTAGAATTATTATGCTGATAACAATTTTAATGTCTATGGTTGGCCTACAACATCATCTTGTAATCGTTTATATCACGGTATAAAATTCCCACCTATTATGCCTGCTAAGCGTGAAAATGGTCTATGACTGAAACTAGTAGCACTGTGAAAAATAAAATACAGCTGAAGTTTTTCACCGCGAATTTAACGAGGAAAGAGCTCTCTGTCTTCAGCGAAGCAAGTAGTACTCAGGGATATGACAGGAATGATATTTGGAAACAAAATAATGTAGTAAACTTGTTTCGAACACCGACTCATGCAAGTGCCAAGCATCGCTTCCCTCTGCAGTTCTAAATGCCATGCATCAAGGTATCCTCCTTTTGGCTTGGATGGTTTGAAGGAATAACAAACAAATTTTTGATGATGATTGCAGATTTTTGAGGTGTGGCATAGACTTTGCAATTATAGAGAAACGAGCAAGGGGTAAGCAAGGCCTTTCTTCCAAAGGTATGCACAAGATAGTTGAGTCGGCTAAAGCTATCAGTCCATTCCATCTAATTTCAGTGCATGTAACTGGCTTGTTTATTTTAAAATTGCTGCTGAATCGCTATTGTAAATACAGGCGAGTAAAATCTCCAAATGTCAGCATGATCAAGGCGTCTCATACCCAACCACAAAAATATGGGCTCCAAAATGCAGAAGAAACGTGTTAAGTAGTGGAATTGTAGTCTACATAAACAACTTCTCATCTCTTTTAAATTATTTACAAGACAATACCAAAATTAAATCAAGAAAAACATGTCCTGGTGTTGACTTCTGATTCTTACACAACTCTCTTGGGATCTGATGTTGCGAAGTTTGCTGTGGGAATCCTTGTGCTAAAGAGGAAGAAGCTACAACATCAACGACAAGTCTTTCTGTTTGGCTGCTGATAAACATGGCTAATCTTTCAGATGAAATACGGCATGGCGTACATCTGCCATATGTTAAGAGCTATGAGCTCTTCTTCATCTGCGAAACTGTAAAACAAATCTTTTCTACTAAAACCTCTTTATTTTTCATGTTTCGAGAGGTTGCAGTATGGGCCAAAATAGAAAAAAAGCCTAGTAAACATGCGAGCTAAAGCGAATATCTTAAGAGTTACGAGAACTTTTTCAGTAGAAGAGGTGGGTTTCACAGTGGCGAAGATGAGCAGGTGCTCAACGATCTTAAGCTATTAGCTTTAGAGTTCATGTTTACTAGACGTTCTTTTCTTGGTTTGGTCCTCCCCCAAAAATATGGATAGCAAACAACTTGCAATAGGAGACATTTGTTTCAGAATATCTAAGATGAATAAGTGCTGTTTAGTAGCAGATATGGATTCCTCAGTTACGAATAGTAACACTTGAATGTAGCTCTTAAGGTATGCGCTTTTCAGCTCATGGGCGCACTTTTTTCTTCGAAATAAAGCTTAAGAAATAAAATAATGCGACATTTTGTGTTTATTCAATCTTTCATAGTAGAACGTATCTTATAAAGAAAGAAATAGACGCTTCAATAAGAGTAGAAATGAAAAGGCTATTTATGTATGTAAATAAACTCAGATATATGTATTCAAATGGTTCAAATAGCTCTGAGCACTATGGGACTTAACATCTGAGGTCATCAGTCCCCTAGAACTTAGAACTACGTAAACCTAACTAACCTAACGACATTACACACATCCATGCCCGAGGCAGGATTCGAACAGATACATGTATAGATATGTAAAAAGCTGTCTATCGGTTGTTAAAACAATAGAAGTTTTTTGAGGGAAAAAGTTCCTTCGTAGTAACTACTTTCGCTTGTTCTGTCTTGCAGTACAGAAATAGGTATGTGTAAGTGGAAACTCTTGTACTTTATATTGTTGTGAATAATAAATTGGCATAGTTATAAAAAGTGTCTACCATTAATGTAGTCACCTATAGATCCTTCACTTACGTCTTCATGCTGTGTATTTTCCGCTTTAGGACGGTGTGTCAAAAAGGGTAATGTATTTTATTCGAAAAAAGGCAGACAGATCGCGGGTCGCGTCTTCCTGTCTTGAACATTGCATTGCAAATAGAATCTACATCTTTTAGTACGAAAACCACTATTTAAGATGGAAAGTAATACTTTTCTCTCTCAATCTGCTTATATTATGTTGGTGCATACCTTCGTAGCGTTTTCCTAGAAGTTTAGAACAGACAGACATAACAGAGACCATAGTCGTCAATAATATACTCTCTTTCACTGTTTACAACAGTCTGCCAACGCTAGAGTAACTTCTCGATTTCGGAGAAGTCTTCGAGCCATGTTCAGAGCACATTTTCATACCGAAAGGAAGTTCCTTGAAGGCTGTCCGGTAGAGAACAGAATAGGAAACAAATCTGAGGGCGCGAGATCAGGTAAATAAGGTGGATGCGGAATGATTTCCAAACGCAACTCCTTTGTTAGTCTAGCAGAACGCGGGTGGACATTATCGTCGAGTAGCATTACTTCACGCAGTCTTCCTGGTCGTTATTCTCTGACGGCGTTTACAAGACGTCTCAGTTGCTGACAATAAACGTCGGCAGTGATGGTTATACCTGGGAGAAGCAATTCGTAGTACACCACAACGTCGCTGTTCTGGCAGACGCGTAACATTATCTTCTGTGGATGTGCGCAAGTCTTTGTACGTGGAGTCGCTGCTTTGTTTGCGCTCAACCGTTCCTTCCTTTGCCTTATGTCAGAATAAAGACAATACAGGATAGGGATGATCGGTGTTGTTCACGAACCAAATGATGACGAGCAAGCAGATATGCACATGGGTATCGATTTTGTGATTTTGACTTTGAGTATGCGGTACCCATATACTCGATATTTGAACCTCCCCCACTGCTTGAAAATTTCGCACCATGGTCCAGTGATGACAGTTCATCACATTTGCTAGTTCTCGTGTATACTTTATAGTAACCCCGAGAGTATTTCTGAACGTGGAGAGTCAACAACGTCAAAATGATCCTCCGTAAAACCATTTTATTACCATGCTCTGTCTAATGGCATTGTCCACATATGCGGCGCAAATGTTTATGGTTGCCTCCGCTGCTTCACCCCTCCGTTGGTATCAAAGAAGAGACCATTTAAGAAATGTTCCGATTTCTCGACATGGCACTTGATTTTGTAGCGTGCACAGCTCCACTCACTTAAATACCAACAATGAACTGCAAATAAAAAAGAAATGACAGTCGATGAATGAACCCAAGAGCAACCGAAATATCAACATGCTAAACAAAAACGCTACGAACTGATGCATCAACCCTTTACTTAAATATGACTCAACGACTTTGAAAGCGGAGAGGGAACTATCCACTACAATGGACGAAACCCAGCTGCATAAGGAAAGGAGGGATTTGTGTCAGTGCGGCACCACACCTGGGATTTTCTTTACAAGACAAATATTTGATTGACATTAGCTGGGGCATGATTTTAAATGACATGAATTTGTTCACAAATTAAGCAACATATCAACCCAAATAGCGTTTTATTTCGAAATATAGATATTAAACGGTGGAAGGAAATAGTTCTTGTTCTCACTTTGTTGTATTTTTATTAGATTGCTTGTCCTGTTTTCAAATGTTTCGATGTAAATCCAGTACGTCATGCTACCAATTGAGCGATGTGTCCATCCAAAGGAGGACACGTCGTGTAATAAGTACTGACCATTCCTCCTGGGACACCGTGTTGCTGGAAACAGGAGAGGACCGAAAATCGAACCTTGTGGTACATAGTGTCCGATAACGCGGCTCATAGAGAGCCTTTACGAAAGGCGGCAGGTGACTGGCGGCTAACGCTGAACGCCAAAGAGCCATCCGTTGTCCATCAAGGAATTTCCTCTCAGGCTTTAGAAATTCATTCAAAGCAAAAGAATCTAGTAAGCATTGGCTCTCAAACGCATACTTTACGAGATACGAACACTCATTCATCTTTGATATCTGCAACTGTGAAACCCATCCGTACTACTATACCAGTACTTATTCGCTTTAGACATTTTTTCCTTGTTTTTGTGTGCAGGGTAGAAGTCTAAGGCTCCTTGCCACAGTTCGCGCGGCTCCCCCCGTCGGAGGTTCAAGTCTTCCCTCGGGCACTTGTGTATGTGTGTTTTCCTTAGTGTAAGGTAGCTTAAGTTAGATTAAGTGGTGTGTAAGCCTAAGGACTGATGATCTCAGCAGTTTGGTCCTATAGGAACTCACCATCAATTTAAAATTTAAAAAAAGCAATCAACGCCTTGTTTTTGTTCATACTACCGCCTCTCAAAATATGGGAAGCAAAGAGCTTGCAGTAGTAGAGACTTATTTCGCAGTAACGAAGATGAAGAAGTGCTCATAGCTCTGAAAGCGATACATTTTAGAGCCCATGTTTACTGGACTCTTTCTGCTTCGAATGACTATTCCTATTATATCCCTGAACACTGACCATTGCTCGAGGGACACGGTCGCGAAATGGAAACCACAGTGAAAATCAGATCAAGTTTTGCACAGGTGTGTTGGGCAGTGTCTCTAGTATGCCCGTCGATCGCATTACGTCGTTCTTTTTAGTTCTGAGCACACAGGGAGCACATAGATACCTAGAACAATAGTGTCTCCTGCCAAGTACGAGGGTCTGGTGAAAAATTTCGCCTGAGACTATGCAGCCAACATTTCATAACGGTCGTGCGTTTACTTGAGTCTCGTCTCTGCTCACATGAACCGCTGGCTATGAAGACAACATTTTGTTACAGACATCAGAGCTGTAGGCCAGCGTAGAGAATTGGAGGAAAGAACTGGTGGCTGCCTTGTATAACGAGGGTATTGGAAATTTGGTCTAACGCTATCACAAACGTCTAAGTCGGATCGGGGACTAAAAATGGTTCAAATGGCTCTGAGCACTATGAGACTTAATATCTGTGGTCATCAGTCCCCTAGAACTTAGAACTAGTTAAACCTAACTAACCTAAGGACATCACACACATCCATGCCAGAGGCAGGATTCGAACCTGCGACCGTAGCAGTCCCGCGGTTCCGGACTGAACGCCTAGAACCGCTAGACCACCGCGGCCGGCAAAAATGGCTCTGAGCACTATGGGACTTAACATCTAGATCGGGGACTATGGAGATGAGTAGCTGGAAGTTGCAGCTAACTGATGCAAAGAAATCAGTTTCGATTTTCACTGTGGTTTCCATTTCGCGACCTATCGTTCCTTACTTTCCTCCTGTATCATAAACAGGAGAGGACCCATTCACCATACCTTCTAGGACTTCGTGTATGGCAGAAACAGGAGATGACCGAAAATCGAACCCGTGTTCGATAACTTGAAGCGCCGCTTATAGCAAGCCTTTGTTTTGTTTTGGGGCGCAAAAACAAGTAGGGTCACACGCGCCCATGTCAGAACTGTAGAACACGAAGACAAAGAGAGGAGTTAAAAACGACTACACCTTAATCCCAAACGATGAAAGAGAAGACAGCTAAAAAAAGGGACGTGGAGTAAGGTCTATAAAATACGCCATAGAGAAACGGACGTGCTGAACTAAAAATTAAATGGCCTTCGCCATATTGTTACGACGGATAAAAAGTAAAACGCCGTTTACAGTCCTCTCGTCGTTCGCCAAAACGAGCGTTAACGCAGACGGCAAATACAAACGATTACGTGTTGTTGTTGCAGTCGTTGAGATTACTTCGATGCAGCTCTCCATGCTACTCTATCCTGTGCAAGCTTCTTCATCTCCCAGTACGTACTGCAACTACATCCTTCTGAATCTGCTTAGTGTATTCATCTCTTGGTCTCCCTCTACGATTTTTACCCTCCACGCTGCCCTCTAATACTAAATTGGTGATCCCTTGATACCTCAGAACATGTTGTCCATTCCGTTCAACTGTTTTTCCAAGTCCTTTGCTGTCTCTGACAGAATTACAATGTCATCGGCGAACCTCAGAGTCTTTATATCTTGTCCATGGATTTTAATACCTACTCCGGATTTTTCTTTTGTTTCCTTTACTGCTTGTCCAGTATACAGAGTCAATAACATCGGGGAGAGGCTACAACCCTGTCTCACTCCCTTCCCAACCACTGCTTCCCATTCAACGAGAACGTAAGGGATTAAAAAAAAAGGGCATTTCGCCAGGAAATGGCAAACCGTCAAAGATTGAGCGCAGTGAGTACAGATTGTTGGGGGAGCTCCACTTAAAGATGGCGGTGGCTAAAAAGACTGTGCCCGATGTGCAAACTCGCTAAAATGATCTCCTCACAGCGAGAGGCCTAATAACCTGTTCACGTGAAGGGAGGCTAGTGGTGATGCCAAAGAGACACCACTTGCTGACAGACGGCAACGCAGAGACCATCTGAGTATAAGAACTAGCGGGCTGAGGAACGAGGACTGCAGCCTTGGCAGCAGCGTCAGCGGTCTCGTTACGTGTCAGACCGACGTGACCACGAACCCACGTAAATGTCACAGTGGCTCCATCAAGAGTGAGCAAGTGACGGCTTTCCTGGCCCCGCTGCACTAAGGGGTGGTCGGTGTACGGCACTCAGAGGCTCAGACTGTGTCACCGGATGTACTGCGTGGCCTGATACAGGGCGAAAAGCGCTACTGTAAATACTGTTCCGGAAGCCGATACCGAAAAACGTCGGTGCCGATGACGGAGGGACACCCGACAGCACGATCAGTCCGAGAGCCTTGAGCCGTCGGCACATGGACCGTGCATCCGGTCGGTAATCTTTCCGAACGTGCAGATCAGATTTCTGGCGTGTCACATATTCTGAGTGTGCGTCTGAGCGTTGACCAATGAGATGGCACAACGCCACCTACGTCACACGCACGCCGTCTCCCTTCAGTACAGAGTTGTGAGGCGCCACATTGGCATTCATTTCGAGCCTATATGTATATATGCCGTTTCTGAGCACCAACAAATTGAGAATCACTGGAAAACCCGTTGTTAGTTGCGTGATTCGTTCCAATAAATTAATGAGAAACATATTCATGTCAAAAGAATTATTGTGACGAGCGTATTATGAGAGTAGGCTATTTGAAGGCAGCGACACACTGAGGATCCACCCAAAACGCATTGTTCTTGGTACAGTTTCTTATAACTAAATTTCAATTAGTAACATAATTATCTACGATTAACGTTTTCAGTAAGGGGCAACATAATATGATTAAGAGCAAGACGCATGCTGTTGGTCTAGCATAATGAGTAGCGTCTCTGTCCGGTAATTAGTTTTTGTTGAGGCAGTGGTTCGCGTCTTAACACTAAAAGATTTTTTTTCCTAACATTCGCGTTTTTATTAGGATCTGATACTTTACTATTAGTTTAATGTAAGTATATACTATACTATGTGATGTTATGTAAATGTAAGTTCACCTTTCTTTGAGGGGCGACTTTGTTCGATTGGCTTAATCTACAGGACAGCTTGCGCAAGTTGTATAAAGATATTTTGCTTCTTTTTCTTTTACGCTTCGTAATTCACATGTCCTCGTTCCTCAGCCCGCTTCCTCAGATGGTCTCTGTGTTGCCGTCTGTCAGCAAGTGGCGTCTCTTTGGCATCACCACTAGTCCTCCCTTCACGTGAACAAGCTCCGGGTTATTCATTTTAGCGAGTTTGCACATCGGGCACTGTCTTTTTAGCCACCGCCATCTGTTAAGTGTTAGGTAGGAACAGTGATCAAGTAAGACTGACCCTGGGGTTGTACTAAATTGTGGGAATGATTGGGAATGATGAAATAATGTTTATCTTATGTGGAGAAGTATTCCAAATTTGTAACGCACTGTTTGTAATGGAACTTTTATAAGCCTGTGTCCTTATTGATTGGACTTGGTACGGTACTTTCCTTTTCGTGTACGATGGAGGAAATGTGCGTTTTAATAGAGCTAACGTGGGAATTTTACGCGTGCCCATTGAGTAAACAATGTGATTTACGAACTTTGAACGTCGCTCAGCTGCCGCTGGAGTGCGTTCCGATCGCGTATACCACGTTGGGGCCCACGTACCGTATGCACAAGTTGCATCGTTCCTGAGCGTTCAGCAGCAAGTTGAACTTGGAACGCTCGACGTTAACGTTCGACAGCACGGACCGTGTGCCGATGGCTTTAGAAGGGCACTGAAGGAGCAGATGACGCAATTGAAAAGACTGTGTCACCGGATGTACTGCGTGTGCTGATACAGGGCGAAAGGCGCTACTGTAAATACTGAGCAGTGTTCCGGAAGCCGATACCGAAAAACGACGGTGCGAATGACGAAGGAATACCCGACAACGTGATCAGTCCGAGAGCCTTAGGGAGAGCGGGCAGGTGATTGGCAGCTAACGGTGAACGACAAAGACCCGTCCGCTATCCGTCGAGGAATTTCCTCTCGGGCTTTTAGAAAGGCGTCCCGCGGGCGACAGGCGTCGCAGCGCCGAGCGCGATCCCTGGGGAAGACGCGACTCTCCCTCATCGCCTCCGGAAGGTCTCCGCGAATGCCGGGCATTCTTGCGGGTCGCGCGGTGACCACCCCCGCCGCTGCCTCCGAGACGGCGCGTCACGGCGCAGGTAGCCAACCCCGGCGCGCCTCAATGGGGAGGGGATAGCGGGCAGAGGGCCCGGCAGACGCGGCCGCAGCTCAGTGCTCGTCCGGCCGGCCCGCCGTGCACACCCATGAGCGCGCGCGCCCGGCCTGCCCCACAGAGTGCGCCTCAGTCCGCGCATGCCCAGCTGCGCACTCTGCCTCGGCGCCGACGGCCGCGACCGGTAAGTCCCGGCCAGAGGAGCCCGCGCCGGCCGCCGCCGCAGCCGCTCGCCGGCCAAGACGCAGCGCTCGCCGAGCCGTCCTCTCCTCCAGCCACGATACGCGAGTGCGTCGGTGTGTGTGTGCGTGTGTTCGCGTGTACGCGCACGTGTGCTTCCATTATGGACATGCGGCCGCCGCTAGTTTTTTACGGTGCGACGACGATTCGGACACGGTACAACTCGTTACCGAACCAGTTGCCTCGGTGGCAGTCATGGGAATGACAAGCTGTAGGACAAGTTTTCGTTTGCTGGATCATCCGGAACACAGATCTTACGGCCAGACGTGGACAGTG
The DNA here is from genome assembly GCF_021461385.2 of Schistocerca piceifrons. NCBI lineage: Eukaryota > Metazoa > Arthropoda > Insecta > Orthoptera > Acrididae > Schistocerca > Schistocerca piceifrons. Next base: position 356,577,462 of record NC_060145.1, read on the forward strand.
GGCAAACGAGATGAGGAAGCGGGAGAGAAAAAAGTGGAAACATGTGAAACGTACTGTGCTCCAAAAAGACTCCGAAATGTCGCCAGGTGATGTGCGAAATGTGGGGAGCGTTTGTTCAGAATGTTCCAGGAGGAAAAATACTTGCTCCGAGACGTGTTTGTACGGATAGTTCTCGACGGAGAATATCGTATTTCTGAATGTCTTTTATTTACACTGCAACAGCGTTATTTCGGAAACAAAAACTATGTGCTAGTAAAACAACAAATCACAGTATGCTGTGTTTTATTAATGTACAAACAAACCGCAGCAGTTCGCTATCAGATTTATTAGACTACTTTCGTTCGAAGGGAAGCGTCTTCGGACATTCGTTGCCCTGGTAGCTAGACGGTAAGGATTTAAAGCACTCCTCGGCACTGTTGCCAATCAAAACACACTAAATATTGACGGTGCTTTAAATTTCTAAAGTGTTGCCACCAAGATAATGAATATTTGAGAATGTCCGCGTCAGATTAGCGAAACTAGTCGATTAAATCAAATAGTATACGGCTTGTAGCGGTTTATTTCTACATTAATTACAGCGGTCGCACTTTCGCACGCAGACAGTATCTGCGTTCGCCGCGTTTCATTGACAATTTTCCATCAAAAAATCTCACGACTAATTCAGTTCTGTTTTGTAGCTCGCGGGCATTGATATTGTGCTGTTAATCGAAGCTTTGGTTTCCGTATTTGTTTAAAATTCGTCCCAGATTAGCTTTGTAGCAATTCGCTATAGGAGGTCAGAAAGGCAGTTGGTTGTCGGCAGCATTTTAAAATTTGAATTTTGCTGGAAGAGACGTAATCGAAAAAAAGCAACGACTTGTTAGTTTAATATCCGCTTCACCATTCTCATTTCTTGCTGTTTGAAACAGGCCTGTCACGGAAACCATTGAGAATTTAGGTCACGGTATCCACTTTAAAAACATTTAACCTATTATCGACTTTCGTACGTCCGTTTCCTTACAGATAACGTTTACAGAATTTTTAAAAAAAGTAGATGTGCATGATACAATGTGTGGTATATCTCACGGATTATTAAGTTCGTTAGGCTTAGCAGTGAAGAAAAGGCTGAACTCATGATACGAATAAACATAGTACATCAAAATAATCGAACAAGGAATATATAACTTAAAAATTCTGTTAGGTATTGTGAGAATCACTATCGTGTCATGGATGTTATTGTACACTAACATTTTCGATAATGATTACCGGAAGTAATTTCGAATATTCGTTGTGCCTTCGCGTTCATGGCACTACAGCTGGTGATTAGACATTCGTGGATACTTTTCTCTTGAATCGTGTGGAGGGGGAAAAAAAGGACTGATTTCTCTGGGAAATTTTCGTGTCGTCGTGAGCTTTCATCGCATCTCCAGTATTAAAGCACGATACATCGCTTCGGCCTTGTCTCAAAAGTGAGTGATAGTTACAGAGCTTCTTGAGCTCCTGTGATTGTCCCATTCCTGATATTAATTGTGAGCAATACGTTTACGTATATTGCCGTCGGTGTATAGGTGTAATATTGGCAGCGAAATACCGCGCAGTGTGTTCCACAATCGGCACAACAGAACACTGATTTCTCGAGAAGGAACGGCAAGTGAAGACCGAAAGTCCCACAATCGGCACAACAGAACACTGATTTCTCGAGAAGGAATGGCAAATGAAGACCGAAAGTCCTACGGCAGCTCAATACTCCGATTAAATGAACTTGTGTAGCATCGTCAGCTGATCAGAAAGGGGTGCGTTTTCGGCACAGTTGACTGCAGATGGTGTGGCGTTTCTAATGTGTGCAATCGGAAGGTATTGGCGACGGCAACACATGTCGGATATTCGACTGTTCTGACGGTGGACTTGTCACTGCCGTCAAACGCCTTTGCTGTATCAGAGCAACTGGAAAACTCACGGCAAGTACAGCTACAGAACTCTTTTTTCGCACGCTGATGATTTTCAGTATCAGTGTACCTTTTACCAGGCCCGTGAATAATACTGCAGGTTTGGTCGCATGCCTCATTAGCCTTGTATAAGTCGGTGCCTAGCCTAGCACGAAGTCACCAACAGACATTCAACCAACTGATTTACGGTGTCAGTTATAGCTGTTTTGCTTCAGTATCGAGGTACATAATCAGAGTATTTCAAAATCCAACCCGATCACTTGTTTTCTTATCTCATAACCGTTGTCCGGTCACGGTCATCTCTGCGGATGTCTTATAACCTGGTGCAACACTAGTCCCACGTTTCATTCATGATTCACCTGGGCAAATTTAAAAGCTCCGTCTGTAGCGGTATAAGGAGTTTGGGGCGGTCTCCGCAGAAAGCGTGGATATGGAAACTGTCCGCCCCCACTCCCCCACCCTCGACCTTTCGCAACAGGAGTACGAATCAGCATTCGCCGCATCACGTCACGTGACCGAACGTACTTGCAGTCAGCTGCTTGTGAGGAGGCGAGATCTCAGCCGCCACTATCGCCGCGATGCCGGGCGGAGCAGACGCACGCGCCGGCGACCGCACGTCTCGTGCGCCGTGCCTTACCACGCCTCGTCCTCTGCACACTGTTTCCTTCATCAGGCACTAGCTGCTTAGATAGAAACACAGTCCGGTATACGTCGGTGTGCAGTCACGCTGAATTATGTGCAGGTATTTTCACATCCTCGCGAGACTGTAAGCTCTTACTTTACCTAAATTTCATTCAACACATCTTCCACAATGGCTTAACACTAAACAAAATTAATTGAAAATAAGTAGCAACATCAACAGCTCATGCCGTTTTCTTTGCGGGGCCACAGTCAGCCATCAGTTAGTAATTGACAAAATTTCGCCATTTAATTCGAAATGTTGATTATGTCCACTATCGCAATTTCGGGTTTCGAGCCTTTCAAGGAGACTTGAAAACAACAAATGTGTAAACCATAAAGTATAGTACAACGTCATCAAATGTACAAAGTACGTGACACATCATCCCTCAGCACTTGTCAAACAGGTGACGCAAAAACTCGCCAAACATACTAGTTTTTTAAAATGTTCTCCTTCATTCTGGAGAGTACAGTGGGCTGTTTTAAATCTAACCTCTTACAGGATCACGGTTGTATTCAGCCAATAACCTGTCGGTCTGGCAGTATAACAAAGGGATTCCCAGTTGGGGACAAATGATTTGATATACATTGTATAAAACTGATGTCTTGTCACAAAATGCGAGAACAGACCATATATAGAAGCGATACATAACATTGTACACATTTTAGAATTCTGTCACGTCCTGTATTAATGACAGTAGGCCGCAGTACCATAATACACACGACCTTGTTCAAACAAGTAATGATAGACTAATTGGCCTAGGGCAGACTGTTATTCAAGTGATTAGACTGAAAGACAAATCACTTCATATCAGAGGAACAAATGTTATCTTTGGCACAATAGCGCCACGTTAGGGATAAATAACAAGTAAGTTATTCTGTTGGCGCTCTATATATGTACTAAACAGCACGGTGATATTAATTAGCATTTCACAAGAGCACTATACATTGCCGTTGATGTTATTAAAATATCAACCTTCTGAACTAAGTATATTGCAATACAGAAACCTCTTGCCAGCGGGTTGTAGACCCTATCACTAAAATCCTGTTTCGTCGTACATCACAGACATTGTAGAGCTTCTTGGAGCCTGTATTTTCGCATACGTTTTTTCCGTTGTGCTTGAAAATGTCCCCAAAGCGAGAACTGAAATTGTGGACATAATAAAATATAATCACAGTCAAATACCGAAAATATTGTCACTTAGGAAGTTAATCCTTCTGTATAAAATGCACGCCCTTGTATTTGTCAGGTTAGGAATATTTCTTTGTACATTAATATGAAAAACACTGACGGTTGCCCATATAGTTAGAAAAATCTACAGCAGATGAACTTCGATCTTGTGTCGCCTTTCTAGTAAAGGTTATTACTAGAGTCAACCAGCGAAAGTGAATTGTTCTTTTTCAGTACCAATTTCAAACTTTCTCTCCCGATGTACTTTACCTGCTTCCGCTCAGTAAACATAATTTTGTCGAAGGTTTGCCTTTTTGTTACGCCGAGAGAACCAATTATCAATATTTTGCATGTATGGAGTGTTGTACCTCCTTTCATGCACTTGATAAATTAGTTTTTTGCCAAGCAAAGACTCTTTAAGCTACGTACAAATTGTTTATTCTTTTACTGGTATTCAGGAAGTAGCTCACCAGGAAGGACATTATTATCAAACAGCGTACATATTGCATACATGGATGCGATTAATGCCATTGTAAGATCAGTTTCCTTTTACAATTTCATTTATTGTCCAACGTCATAACTACGATGTTACAACTATCCAAATTTTGTCCACTCTTGTCAGCTTCCTGAGGATGAGCCAGCTCCTGAATACTGGCGGAAAAATAAATATTTTGTACGTAGCTTTAAGGCATTTGCTTGTCAAAAATGAAATTTGTCGACAAAATTACTGTACGAGGAATTGGATTTAGCAAGATTGTATGTGGTCGTTAAGAAAGTGTACGAAGTAGAACAATGAAAATTCTAATGGTAACAGAGTATCCAGTCTCTCTTTAGAAACACCTAGAGCGCACAGGGAACTTTGGCTAGAAACGGATTTGAAAGGTAACCCACTTCCCGAGGGCGACCGTTTCACCGCTACAGGGACGAACTGTAAAAGAAAATGCTACTCTCTTATGGTTGTGGTGGTTACTACATTTGTAATAAACTAACACAGCTATTGTAGTAATGGCATGTGCACTTCAGTGGGCAAGGATACACCAACAGTGCAATGTGAAACGTAAATGCTATGCCTTTCGTGTCTACGTAAGTGCTGGGCATTGATACAACACCTTTCGTGTCTAGGTAAGTACTGGACATTGATACAACATTAGTTGGCTACAAGTCCAGTAATTAGCAGAGCGATAGTACATCACTGTAGCAATTCTACCGAGCGGACGCGAGAGAATGGAACGTATTGTTTCACTTTTTTGTTCCTGCCGCTGGACATGGGTTCTTGTTGAAGCCATTATCTGCCTGTGGCTTTTATGTTTCTCGGGATTTGTCAGGTGAATGTACCGGCACCTTGTACGCGCTAGTTGATGGTGAAAAATGTTTAAACGGACTTACAGGAGCCAGTAATTAATAGTCACTTCATCGCCATGCATCTCTCTATCTCGTTACTGCAACCCTATCAGACACGGCCGTTGTAGAACAACCTCAGCTTTGTTCGGAATGTCGTTTTTAGATGACAGCACTGCCGTGTCACAGTTAACATAACGCCCATTTCTCCGTTTGAAGGAGTTGGTCTACTTGTGGTTCATATATATAAGCTCGTATACGGCTACTTCGAGTATGAAACACGCGTTTTTATTTTTACGCTGTTGATCTGAGGCACCGAAAATATATAAAAACGTTTTTTAAAGTTAAGCTAATGGCAAACCAAGAACTGATAGTGCACAGTAGTTACGGGTTGTGATTCTAATTCTTTCATTCAGTGTTCATATATATTAATATTTCTTATTTTGTACGTTACGGATCTCTTTGAACTTCATGGGTATTATCTCATCAATATTTTTCAGTCAGACAAAGTTTCATTCACTGTTGTGCTGTTTCGTTACACTTACTTTCAGACTTTTATGGTTCATAAGGTGGCTTCATCTGTCTTTATATATTGGAGGCGGAACTTCTTCGGGATATTTTATGCTGTGGTACCGTTTCCTGACTTATATGCCATTGCAAGGAAAAAACAAAGTTTTACCATTCTGGGCATCGCCAGCAACTGCGGCGAGCAACGTGAGCACGCTTGGTGTAACAAAGACACAACATTTTCTTCTCAGTGTCACTCCGAAAACTAATTCAGTGTGCGACGATACGGTCACGCTCCCTGGTTCCTTCACGCTGCAGTCATGTGTCACATTAGTAAAATATCTCTCACTGTTTTAGGAATTACTCGTCTCGTGCTTTACTGTGTAGATTCGAAAACAAAGTATTCCCATTAGAAGCGCCGTTCTTTGTTGATTCTTTTAAATCTCGTTATTGGTGGGAGATACAAGCTACAAATGGTGTATGTGAATACTAAAGATATTTTAAAGTGCTGTTTACAATATGCAATAGCTAACACTGTCAATGCAACGCTACACCTACGTGCGCGGTGAGTCCATTGAATACCTACAAATGCAATGATGTATACGTGAAAAAGGCTAGCAAACCCGCACATAAACGAGGGTAGCATACTGACAATACTGAACAAAAAATACCGTTGAACATTAGATAGTTAACTGAAAATGTCAAGAATGTTGCTGTTTATATATGTTTGGATGTTAGCTCTCAAAAAAAGCTTTTGTAAAATGGTATGATGCCTGGACATTTCTAATGTAACTCACTTCAATACAATCGTTGTTTCCTGCAGTCACCCGTGTTGAGACGTTTCTCACTGAAGTGCGAAATGTACAGCGCTTTAGATGACAGTGAAACGTGTCCATTCTTAAAGGGCAGAGGTTAACAGTTAATGCATAATGGCTACATAAATGAATTCGTATACGCAGATGTTTCTTGCAGAGTCGCCTAACGACATGACGAGTATTTAAACGGGAAAATGCTACACCACTACTCTTTGTAAGTGGCAGCTGCCGACTGGATTCTCTCGCGATGTGTGGGCCATTCGCCACAGTATTTTCCTTGCCTTTTTGCTCCTGCTCGGTTTACGAAGGCTTATGTTTTCCGGAGGACTACTTTTCGAACTCAGCAAAGATCATGGAGCCAAGCTGCCTGCTGTAAATGGCGAACGGAAATCATTCCTTGCAAAACGCTCGCTTCCTGAAGCGAGGTAATGAGCTTTCCACGATTTTCTGTAGTTCTGAAAGCTGTTGCTAGGGAAATCGAATGAATACCTTCCGCTGTAAATGATGGTAATTACCCTGTAATTACGTACCTATCCCTTTCCGCGCCCGTACACATTCGATACTATAAAGTAGCCACTAATTTCGCTAAACACTTGAAGCCTGAGTAGGAAAAAATTATGACAATGTAACTGAAACTGCTGGATCACATTTAATGCATAGAGTTTCTTGGACTGACATGGAAGTGCGTTATATAAGATGTCGCCCTCCTGGTATGCTAGAAAATGTTATTTTTAAATTAATTAATCTAGATAACTATAGTGAAAATTTTACTGTCTGTTCGCAGTCAGAATGTCATTTTTTTGGTCAATTACTACTTGTCTGCGTGTGGTATTGGGGTATGTATAGTCTTCTTGAATGAATGTATTATCATGTTCCATCTACGTGTTCGACAATAAATCGCTGAGAAACACAATAAAACACCATCTAAAGAGTCATTATATATAAGAAAACAAGAAGCCGTGTTTTCCTCAAGGAAGAATCTGTGAAATTATGTTTATTGTAAGGTTGTAGTTACTACAACGTGCATCCAGTACAATAGTTGAATGTCAGTGCAAGTAGGAATGAGAACATCAGGATTTAAAAGATGCTGTTGTGTTGGATATTTCGTGGACGTAGGACCAAGACTAGTATGCATAAGGTGTTCAGTGCTTGTATTGACTTTCGTTTACTCGATACACATCAGGTGTACACGTTTCTCAGTTGCAAAACAGTAACTCGCCAATATCGGATAGATGAAAGATTTAAAAGTATGTATTTGTGCTTTGACGGCAGCCCGGTCGCCGGTATTTTTCGGTAGGCTTGGTAATTCTATATGCTTATACTTGGAGCGTTTTATGCCTACACTAAGACATGTATATCTTTTCATTCGGGATCCATTTCATGTATATAGTGCTAACCCTCGAGCATTGCTTCCGTATACCAAATTCTTGTATAAATGTTACAGTATTAAACATATTAAGAGGTGTATCGAATAACAATTAATAGTGGCCTTAGTGATGATTTATTCTTACGTTGTAGCTAATGGCTTCGATGATCACATGAAGTTTCTCTTGCATCTTTTATTTCGCCCTATGCATACATAATTTTTTATTTTATTTTTTAGCTCTTTACTACATCTAGTGTGCAGTCACATTATTAGATTACAATGTTTTGTTTATGACTATCTCATATTCTCGATAAATGTTGCATAACCTGTCAACTGGGCAAAAGAAGCACCGCGCTATGTAAGCACTTTTGTAGATTTATAATTGACTGCTGACATCTTTCTACTCAATGGCTTCGGCTTTGCCCCACTCTATTTCTGTATTGTTCGAAGATTTTCCAAGTTTTTTTATGTGAGTTTCTCGGTTGCTCGCCAGAAATTAAATTACCATATTGTAGTGCAGATATTTTTCCTCTTGGTTGCTGAATTCGTCTATTACATTCGAACTCATGCAGAGGTAGAGCACACATATAATCAGTGTCTGCATTGCTACAAGGCTGTTATTAATATTACCTACAAAATGTACTCGTGTGAACCGGAAACGTAATTCTAATTCCTTTAAAAGCGACTCACAAAGTCACTAACAATGACATTCGTAGTCGGTAAATCGCAGTTTTTGTTTAGGGAATGGACGTATCGCACTTTAAATAATTTTTAAAATCACTGTATGCACATTAACGACGTGAGGTCTTGTACTTGGTTGTATTCTGTGGAAACAGCACTCACCCGTTTCGTAAATATGCTCCATGGTGGTAGCTTCGGGTGAATCGTACGGTAAATACTCTGCACTGGAGATATTTTCCTGGCGTCTCATATGTGACATCACTGAAACTTGTAAATTAATACCTAATAATGACAGACATGCTTCATGAACTAGAAAAGAATCGTCGATGTGAAGAAATTAATATTTTTGATACATTGTGTTTCAGGGAATTAGGAAATGCGGTTAAGACCTGACGTCCCGTCGCTTTGTGTTTGATCTTAGGAGAGGAGCGAAACCGCCAGGTACCACTGCAAACACTTTCACTGTAGTGTGTGGGAAGTTACCAGGAGAAGGTGATTGATGAATGAATGTAAAGAAAGTCAATCTGGAAAATGTGAGAAAACGTGAGCTTTTACTTACAAACATTAGTTTTGGTTAAAGGACGAAGCATTTCCAGCCTTGGAGGCTCTTATTCTGTTAGCAGTTGTGCAGACACGAGATACAGATAATTTACGTTAAAAAAATTACATTGTATTCTCTTTCGCAGGTTAACGTTTTGGTAACTATTGAACGAATATCCAGTGTAATGAGTAAATCGGTGTTTTTGCAATGTAAATGATCTGTTCAAGTCTGCGCAGCTGTTAACAGAAACGGACCAGTGGGAAAACAATTAAGCGCCTGAAGACGTTCTTACACGTATCGAAACACTTCGTGTTTTAAACAAAAACCACTTTCTTGAATGAAGGCTGATGTTCGTTTATTTACATCTCTTAGAACATAAACCAGTCACGTTTCCAGCAATAGTCACTGTGGATTGAACGTTTAAATTTGCTTGAGTGACAGACCGTTGGGTTACTCTATAAACCGTTCAATTTCAATTATTCACGATACTTGCCTTTAGTCGATCAAATAACTCGCAAACTTATGAACCTAGGTTGATGAAGCACTGTAAATCATTTACATATGTTATGACGACTTAATGACGACGTGCGCGTTGAGCGAAACCACTTAAATCAGTTGGTGATTTGCGTAGAATGGTTTCGTGCAAGAGGCACATATCAAGGATAATGTAACTCCTATATTGTTTGTTTCCTCATTTATCTACATTCGATCGCTGCTGTATCTAATATCTGGTAACGATCTTCAGTGTTTCAGTCTGTAAGAGACAATTTAGCGTATTTACCAGTTTTATTTTTTGACAGTCCAATCTTTACTAAGTAGTTTGCTGGTTTGTTCAAAACTATATACGTTGAGTGCACCGTTTCAACTCAGACGTTATTTACAAGACGTATGTCATCAGGAGCCTACTTCGATGTCGCACAATGGCCGTCAGGTTGAAAATTACACTAGTCGCCATTTACGGTATCGTAGCCAACGATATAGTTCCCATGTTTCCACAAATACAATTACTGTTTGTGTAATTTTAGAGTCGTATTATAATACCTCAGTTATATGAGGTCGAATGAAGCACGTAACAATACTTGTCGAAATCTCGCTACATGTATAACGGTTTATACGGCTGACATCCCGTGAAGAATTCGTAACTAAAAAGCGCGAGGATGCCTACATTTGCAACTCTGTAACAGTTTGTACAATGAAGCATTACTAACGCATGAATACGAGTTAGGTTGCCAACAGACTGAGGCACAGCAATTTTGCCTAAATTAACACACAAAGGTCGATCCACAGCAGTCATAACATGCAGCCAGGCAACGACAAAGTCCCGCCAGATGCAGCCTGGTGAATATTAGGCGTAATGCCATTCTCACGACACGTCAGGGTGTTCGGAAATACATTGCGTCACTGTCTGGCTTTCATAAGAGCGCCAGATTCACGATAACACCTGAATCTATGTTCAGCTCTAAAGAACTAGCGATGCTAAACATAAACAATAACATAAAATTAGTTTTTATGACGGCTACTAACAACTAAGTTGAGGACATTTTCAAAACATTGCTGTTTCTTGGTTATAGCAGTTTCTAACAGTCGTAGATCAAGAAGAGAGTTCATTTCTGATAGTCGTGATGTTGGTGATAGTAAGGAGCGGGGAAGAGGGAGGGGGGGGGGGGGGGGGATCGGAATGGGTCCCGATTCTTTTTATTGTTCCATTTCCCCCACTCTAAATAAATCTTGCTTTCAAAAACGCTATTAACGAACCACAGATGCCTATAATTTTACAGTGATAAAAATAAAATATATAAAATGTTTTAGTATAATAATAATAATAAAATAATGATGGCAATAATAATAAATAATAAAAATTCGACACCACAATAATGTCATAAAAACCAGCAATGCTTTACGCAAGTGAAACAGTAACCGTTAACAGAGAACAACAACTTGAAGACATCAAAAAAGAAGAGAGGAAGATCATTAGGAAAATTCTAGGAGGAAACACATTCCCAAAACGATTATAGGCTACAATCAATTAAAACAAAAGAAAAGTTTTCAAACATCAAAATGAAATTAGAAAAAGTCCAATAAAATTCTACGGTCATCTCAGCCGAATACCAGGAAATCGATTGACGAAGAGAATAATAGATTATGTAACCTCATTTAAGTATTCCACACCTGGCTGGATGAAATTCGAAAGGAGCTAAATAATGCGAACACATGACCAGACGAAATTCTAGACATAAAAGTAGACAAATGGGGAGTTATATCAGAGCAAAAAAAAAAAAAAAAAAAAAAAAAAAAAAAAAAAATTAGTGAAAATTAGTGCAGACCAAAGTGATCGGATGAGCGCAAACAAGCCTTTTCGGAAAGAGTGAAAGCCTATTGGAAGAACAAGGTGAACTCAAAGAAAAACTGATCGAGTTATTTGCTTAACGTCTTCCGTTTCTGCGAATAATTCGCCAATAATAATAATAATAAATTTACATCGCTATAGCACAACTTCCAAGAAACTGCAGTTCAGTCAAATACATATTCGAAAAGTGTTTGTCCAAAAATTTCATAATTACTTACGTAAAAACTATCACAATTTACTTACGTACAAACTATCAAAATTTTGTCAATTTCGTGGTGTATACGGTTTAAATTCGAAATACGCACTCACTAATGTCAATGTTTCACGTGCAAGATGACCATACGAACTTCCTCTCATCGACTTGATTCATATTGACAGGGCGTGTAGCACAGCACTGAGGCTTCAGTACACCTAACTCTTAACCGTTTTCGAGAAAATCGAGTTTGAAAATTTTTTGCGTGTTTATGTATTTTGTATGATCGGCAGTACTCAACGAGTCCGCAGCCGAGAGAGAAAGCTTCATAAGCGCGAGGTCCCTCGATCGAATCTCTTACTCGTATCTATGCAATTATAACAACATACTGATTATGACTGTGCAGATTATAGATTGCTAATGAATCATTTATTATTTTCATAATCTTTACCATACAGAAAAGTATTATTCTCTAAAATTTAGTATTTCTGCAGCTACGTTTCAACTCGCCATGAGCTCTTTTTCCCGGAATCCGTGCACGTACGTTTCCACCTACCATGAACCCATTTTCCCGGTTTACGTTCAGTTACTGCACGACTCGCATATGAACCTCTTTCCCCGCTATCCCTCGAGGTAGTTTTGACCGACCAGAAACTACTCGATGTGCACAAACGTCTTTCGGTTGATGTAGGGAGCAAGGGAACAGCGTGCACAAACCCGGGGAATACTTCACTCGTATGTTAGATCCCGAGGTAGTTAGCTGCTAACGCTCCAAGTTGTCTGATTTTACGAGTAAGTGCGGTAATGTGGGTGGTACTTTGACAGGAAGAGGAAATGAATCTAATCGTGAAGACGAATAGCATTGCAATGAATTTTCAAAAGTGTGATTAATAACGGCACTCGTGTATAGTGCACAACTCTTCCTCCATTGCTTCGAATTCTTCTGTACTAATAACGAAAGGACACATGGAAATTGGAGAAGAAATATTTCACAGTACTTTTGAAAAGCTAACGGAGAAACAACTCGTGATGTACGACAAACTAACTGCTCACCAAGAAATCTACGAAGAAGATCTGAAGAAATCGAAGAAGTCGCTTTATCTTCATCAGACAATTACGAGCCCGACGAGAACAAAGCGAAAACGGACAGCAATAATGTTCCGCTGGGTCGCCATTTTAGCGAGAGAGCGTCCAGGACAGAATTTCGTCATTTGCACAGTGATAACAAAACTATTACATGGGAATGAAAAAAAATTACCAACCGCGAAGTCCATTCAGACAGTGCTTATCAACCTAGTCGCTTACTCGCTCGGCTGCGGATTCATTGAATACTACCAACTGTATAAAACATGAAAGCACGTCTAAAATGTTCATACTTATTTTCTTGGCTGACATTTGCATCGTCCTGTTTATGTATGTTTTACTAATAGTCGTGCCCTACAGACCCTGTCAATATGAATCAGCTCGTTGAGAGGAAGTTCGTACGGTCCAGTTATTAGCCCTGCAGACTACGGATGTTTGTGAAAGACCGTCTTTCTACGATCTTTTCGTTCAGGAATTTCTTTGCCTCACTGTTTTCCCTGAGCCACTTCCTATAGTTCGTCGGTTCCACCTATGGTCGCAACGAACCGTGTCACACTTGTTGTTCGCCGCAACTTTGGTCAGCCTGTGAACGGCCGTCATACCCTGACTTAATGTTTTTTACAGTCAGTCAGGCCGCAAACGAAGAAAAGAATCCTGCGTTAAACGGAACTAGCAACTTTTCACAATTTTCTTGGTATTTTCTAACTTCTTAGTTTACGTGCTACTTTATTCTCGTAGAGTGGGTTGAAAAAATATTAGAATTTCAAATATCTAAAAATATGAATGTTTTAAGTAAAATTTTGATCGGAAGTGGGGGAAGGGGAATGAGTGTCATGAACCATATGTATAAATAGGGTGTCTCACCTAAGAGGCGTCAGCGCATTTTATCTCGTGTTTCACCAGATGTGTGCAGTTTCGTTTGTTAACTTGGAATCTGAACCCCTTTTCGTACTTGGCAGGTCAGCACAGTGTTGAGAAGTTATGACTAGATTAAAGGCAGACTGAACCTTTCCCTGGTCTGAACGGGATATTGTTCCGCGATCTCTCGGTTTCGGGACACGCACTTTACCACTAGACCTCCATGCCCGACATGGTGCCAATAAAAATGTAACAGCTACAATTTCTGCTGTGAAATATTGACATTGATGCACTTATCACTGCACTACGTGATATTATCAGCACAGCCACATTTGTGTCGAGCGAGTAATAACAAGAAGCAATAAGCAATATTAAAAAAAATCAATAGTTCAATTGCTGGTAGATGTTATGAAATGTATTGTATAATGGAATCATAAATATGCCGTGTGCTGACAAACTAGCAACAATAATTGCTATTCTTATCAACTGATTAATGTTGCTGAGTAACGAAACTGTAAAGTAGAGTTATATGGCGAAAATAGCTTGGATGCCCCAAAGGTCAGGTTCATAAGCCTACGTGAAAAGGTTCTACCTGCAGTCCGCGTCCGGAGGAACCTTTCCTTCGTGAAGTGTGAGAACTTTGTGTGTAAGTGTAACTCGGAAGTGTAGGTTACTGTAATGGTGTGTGAGCGTGTGTGTGTGTGTGTGTTGGGGGGGAGGGGGGTTAGCTTACTTACTTTCTCTAGAAAATATTTAAAATTGCAGAAAAGGTAACACCGCTTAGAAAACAAGGCTTGTCCTATTCTTTGTTCTAATTATAATTTAAAAAAAGCTTGAAAATACGGCCATCTACTATTCTTCTAGCGCTGTTTTAATAGCGAGGCTAAATTATAAACTAAATTTGGAAGACGCCCGGCCCCTTCACAAGTTTCTTCTCAAGTGATTCCATGTAGAGCTGCAAAATAGTATGCTTGAATCTACGAGAACGGCATAGGGTCAGCCTATGAGGCTATATTTTCGAGGCAGTGGACGTGGAAATTTCCGATTCACATGTAATACATTCTTCTAAGTTTTCTTCCAAAGCCTTTATGCCGAAATATTGAAATGAATTATTTACGCTAGCTGTCGAAAATATGTACAGAAATTTACACCGTTGCTGCACTATCTCGAAATATGAGAATGTTAATCGTCCTACAGAAACTCTGGCCATTTTGCCGACAATCTTGAATCATTTATTAAATATTGTGAATGTATACGTTACATTGGGCTCGACAAAAGGTAGCTATATCATTATACTACCACGACATATTTTATCGCAAAAGATGTCATTTCCAGCTCGTGCATTTCACCATTGATCGGTACACTATTACTGTACGGTGTAAGTTTTCGTTTCGCTACTAGACGATGCAACTAATTTTTTTCGTCTTTCTATTAGACTGTGTAGTTAGTTCTTGAAAATGTCTTTGCATTTAACATTGTTTTCTATTAACCGGAAAAACACTCGTGACAAGATACACTAAGTGTTTATAAATCTAGGGAAATCTCTTTCGTGGAAATGATGATGTTAGAAAAGAATTAAATTTAATAAACTAAAAACGTATGCTGTCGAATTTAAAGAAACAGAAGATGGTTGATTGCATATAATCGGGCTGCAAGGGTAGATATCAGGCAAAATCACATGAAGTCAACACTACGTACAAACACTGGCACTGGTACACCTTGCGATGTTACGATCATTTTTCATTCAGTTGATGAATGAAGCGTTAGCTCTCATTACATACATTCTGACTGAGGTTTTAAGTGGTCTTCAGTAAGTTACGAACCAACTGCCAGGTTGACAAGCTTGCTGTGGAAGAGGTAACGTTACTTACGTAGATTAAAAATAAAATAAGGAACCCATCACTGGAAAAAGGCCGTACTATAGAACTACTATTACATTTTCTGGTAAAAAGCTTGGCACATTTCGTCCACCACTACTTGTTGGCCCATAATATTAAATTACAACTTGCTCGAATTTTCCTATACCATTACAGTTTTTGTTGAGAAGTAAGTAACGTGAGAGAAACCTCCACGACGTAGCAGCAACTACCAGGGTACACATTAACTATTACTCTTGGGGTGATTCACTTAATATATCTCACCAGCCATATAAAGCTCAATCTGTAACAGGTTATATGGTTTCTACCAATAGTTAACTACGATATAGGCATGGAAAAGTTTTACACATCTAAAATACGGCACTGAAAATAATCACAGGTTTTAAGTAACGGACTGCCCTCGCCTCGGTAACTCCAGAGCTGTCCAAAGTCATTATCTAAAGAGAAGTTGCGGGCTCGTGCAAATATACAATTACGTGGAGTGGTATATAAACGCCCGTAGAAAGAACAGAAAAACTTCTTAGCTAATGAAAGTTCAAATTAATATAGATGTGATGACTTGGCCAGCATCGCTTCATAGACTGCCGCCTTGAATGAAGCGACACCTGTCGTTTAGAAGTAACTATTCCCGTAATAATTTCCATAATAACTGAAATGAATTTTCACGTATTCCTGCGATGCCGAAGTCATGATACCACCAATTGTTTTCGACTGACAGATTCCTCTTTCTCTGTAATGCTTTCGTATTTTCCATTTACATCGCCGTGCGCGCTCGAAGAAACAGTTCACAAGAGCTGATAAAGATCTGGTTGCGTACAGGAGATTTCGGGTGTATCCCAGGGACGAGATAAAATAATGCCTGTTGCAGGCTTTTTTTCCTTTTGAGTCATCAACCTCCTGACTGTTCTGACTGGTTTGATGTGGCCCGCCACAAATTCCTCTCCTGTGCCCATCTTTCCATCTGAGAGTAGCACTTGCAACCTACTTTCTCAGTTATTTACTGGATGTTTCCAATCCCTGTCTTCCTGTTCAGTTTTTGCGCTATATAGCTCCCTCTAGCGCTATGAAAGTTATTCCCTGATGTCTTAACATATATCCAGTCATCCTGTCCCTTCTTCTTGTCAGGGTTTTCCATATATTCCTTTCCTCGCCGATTCTGTGGCTAACATCCCCTCTCCTTACCTTATCAGTCCACCTAATTTTCAACATTCTTCTGTAGCACCTCATCTCATATGCTTTGATTCTCTTCTGTTCTGGTTCCCCACAATCCGTGTTTTAATGCTATAGAATGCTGAGCTCCAAACGTATATTTTCAGAAATTTATTTCTCAAATTATCGCCAATATTTGATACTAGTAGATTTCTCTTGATCAGAAATTGGTATAAAACTCCAAATGCCAGAGACGTACGTGAATACCACTACATGTGTTGACTTCAGACTGAGTTTTCTGACTTCTTGAAATAAGGTGGGCACAGTATTCATCTGGTGGTTTTTGAACATCAGTATTTACGTTGTCCATATTAAGTATATAGCAGTTAGGACATTCTACAGATTGTTGTTACAGACTTTCTCTCATCGTATTTGAGTGCTGATGCTCCACCACCAGTGATGTTACTGTAAAAGGCAAGTTATATGGAATACGCCAGGTATGGATGTGATTACCAGTTTGATTGGAAAATTACAAAAAAATGCGTCTTAGTTCCGTTTAAACAATCACATGTGGAGCAAAGGCACATTTTTTATGAAGTTTCAGTTAAAGAGATAGCCACTTACGTACGAGTGTACGCTTATTTTCACTGCCTGATACCTTTGCAATAATTGCAGATACTGCATGATGATGATGATGATGATGATGATGATGATGAACCAGAATGTACCCCTTTCTGAGTTAAAGCAAGACACAATAAACAGTTTTTTTTTTTTTTTTTTTTTTTTTTGCTTAGGGTAGATATTTAAAAGTACTCTTTTTTGTCGAAAGACGTGTATTCTTGGACTTCATGAAAGATCTACAACTTAAAAACAATAGGCTGTTTATTTTGGGTTATTTGATATACAGGTACACTAGAGATCCGCATGGCTTCGCAAGGTTACCTGAAGTACATTCGGTCGTACGATTTGTCTGCTGCAGCGGTAATAAAGTATCTACACAATTCTCTCTCGTGAAAACAATTTAATTCTCCACAATAGTTTCTGAGATAAACCTTTAAATATACGCGCAAAAATGTAGCAGTGGACTTTGATTTGTAATTATAGTGATTCGCTCTTTCTAGAAACCAGTGACAATGGGCTTGATATTCCTTGGCACCTACAATTGTTCTTCAGCGCACCGTTAAATGACATGATATGATTCCTCATCAGTCGATTTTCTGGATTCCCTTCTGAGCACCGACATTTGAACCTGTTATACGACTTTCCATTATTCCTTATCAGTGCACTTTTTGTAACTGCTTCTCTCCGCTGGTACTCCGACCAGTAGTACCTCCTACCTACAGGGTGTGTCTCAGAAGCTGTGACTAGCAAGTGACAGTCCATAGGCCAGTAGTGGTGTTGTCAATACTCTGATTCCTGCAGACAGCTTCCTCTCGATGCTGGACGCCGTAACAGCGACCGTGCCGTGTCGTGTTGCAGAGTGTGGGCGTGGCGATGGCGGCGCTGTGGTGACATGTGGGAGGTGGCGGCGGTGCGCTGGCTGCTGCTGGCGGCGGCGGCGTTCGCGCTGGGCCTGCTGCTGGGGGCGGCGCTGCCCCCGCTGCTCGTGCCCGCCGCCTCCGCGCCGCCACCCGCCCTCTACGCCGCCTCCGCCGGCGGCGGCGCCACCTCCCCGGGCCGACAGCGTCTCCGGCCCCCGTCGTCCACAGCGTCTTCGGCGACGCTGCCGCCCCCCGCCCCCGCCAGCCTCATCGCGGCTACCGGTTCTGACGGCGCCGTCTCCTTCGTCGCCCCACCTCCAGGTATGCACGGTCACCAGTTTTTTGTAATTCTTGTTTAAATGCAGATCCACAGCCTTCAAATATTTCGTAAAAGAAAATATTGTAGGCTGCATTTGCTGCGCTACTGGCCAATGTCGACTACCCTGTTATTATCAAGAACAAATACACCAGCGGAGAACTGCTCCTACAGGAACACAAAAAAAGTGAATACGTTCTGGTTTATTTAAAAGACTGACTGAAAAGTATTGTACCAGCTGCCTCATTCTACTTTCCTCTGCATCTATAAAAATTGTCTCAAAAATTTTGGCATGCCAACAAATTTTTCAAATGGCTCTGAGCACTATGGGACTTAACATCTGAGGCCATCAGTTCCCTAGAACTTAGAACTACTTAAGCCTAACTAACCTAAGGACATCACACACATCCAAGCCCGAGGCAGGATTCGAACCTGCGACCGTAGCGGTCGCGCGGTTCCAGACTGAAGCGCCTAGAATCGCTCGGCCACACTGGCCGGCTGTGTGCCAACATATCCATGCTGTTTTTAACATGGCATCTCACCTCAGATTCGTAAAAATTTCCCGTAACTGTAACTCACTCACAGCCGCTAGTCCATCGTTGAAAGTCGCTCGTACCCACCCACTTCCAATTGCCCTTTCTCATTCATTCAGCCCGACGCAGTGTCATTATCTCTTTGTGTCTCTCTGTCATTGCCTCCTGTGTCACAGCAACAGTCCCTTCATTCTGTCCTTATAGTACAGTCTCGCCTCACTCTCAAGGTCTCGCACATCTCTGTCTTGCTGCTAATATCTCATTCCTTCCTTCGTACTGCTGCTGTATCTCTTCACTGTTATTATCTCTCTCTTCGCCACTGTCATATACTCTCGTCTCTAATTATCACAGGCTGTCACCCACTTCCACATTTTCTCCCTTTGTATTCCTCCTCCTCCCCCCCCCCCCCCCACCCACTCGGCACTGTCTTCTTCGCTCTATCTCCAGCACTGTTCTGTCACCGACACCTATGTTCCACTGCCTCTCTCTCTCTGTCTGTCTGTCTGTCTCTCTCTCTCTCTCTCTCTCTCTCTCGGTCATCATCTCCTTCGCTCTTTTTGTCACGCATTCACTGTGTAAGATCTTCCATTATTTATTACTTTACCGTCTTTTTGCCACTGCCACTGTCTTCTCCTCTCTTAGCATAAAAAAAACACGAATGTGTTCGTAAGCCAAAATTTTGGGAAAATTTTTGAAGGTGCTAAAGAAACTAAGTGGAATGATGCAGCTGGTACCCCACTTTTCAGTCAGAGTCTTTTAAATAAATAGGAACATATTCGCATGTTTTTTCTAGTCCTATAGGAGCATTTTGCCGCTCGTTCCCGTCTTTTCCCTGCTGCAGCAGAGCATGAGAAGAAATGTACTGTTCAGCAAAATTTAGATTGTTTACCTGTGTGAAATTGAAATAAAATAACGCAAAACTAATTTTACATCTGAGATTGGATTTTACGTGCAAAATAAAAAGAAAAAAAAGAAAAAAGGAACGTGCTCCAAGACTACAGCATATTTCTCCGTGATACGTCACTTAAACTCGTCTCACATCGGATTTCACATGCATAGGTATGCAGAAAGTTATCAACGTGTTCGATATCGGAATCGTAGAAACATATCGCAAAAATTTCAGTCATTTGATGCTCATAGCCATCTTGGAATCCTCGGCAGGGTTTTGGTCCGCTGGTGACGGAGAAAAAAATAGTTAGAAAAATTATTTCTTGGGACTTTCCGAGGAACCCAGTGAACTAATGGTTCCTCCGTATGTCCCATCAAGTTCACCGAACACCACATCAAATGAAAAAGTAACCAACCAGTTTGCTCCATTTTCCTAAGCAGGAGAAAATGTGCAATATCCGTACTTTAATCCTGTACTGTAGGGTATGAGACTAAGACGCTCCTTCTGTTGGATGTAGAAATGGTCCCAAGTCCAACGGCTATACAAAACACTTGACCCTTTTATCACCAATGAAACCCGAGATATGAGCACTGGAAAATCCCCTTTTTATGCCCGTCGTTTTGGAACATATTAGGTACGCATGCTATCGCATGCGTGCCTATAAAAAGCATGCACCATATCGTACGAGATGTGGAAGACAAGCAAAATTATCAGTCCACATGCAAAGTCACAAATGAATAACTGTGTGCTATGGATCGAACACAGACGAGAGGGCAGAAAAATGTAGGATGATTTCTATTACAGGCGTATAGTGGTTGTAGAAGACAGTTTGTAGATGAGATTTTGTTAATGAATCCATGTTTTAAAATGTACCGATTGGATGTAAAATCAGTTTGGAGATCGGATCACTTTCAAAACTCCCGCTCATGGAACGCACACAAGCTGAGAAGAGCCCTCCGTAGTCAGTCCCTGTTATAATAATGACATCACCTAGTACTTTCGCCTGACTACAGCAACGGCAGCGAAAAATTGGTAGGTTCGACACTAGGAGGGTTAGCTGTGATAGTTAAGTCCCATAGTGCTCAGAGCGATTAGCTGTGATACTCCAAGATAGCGTCGTTTGTCATGCAGAAGATAACCTGAAGACGAGTACTTGAAACATTGCCCATGCCACATGCTGCTACAGCACAAGGATCAGAGATCTCCGCTGCGTGCATACCGTGAAGTAGGAGTTTTAAAAATTGACCCGATTCTCAAACTGATTTTACATCCAAACGGTACATTTCTGGACATGAATTCCTTATCAAAACGTCATCTACAAAGTCCCTCTTACAATCCCTAGAAGCCTGTATTAGGAATTGTTCAATCACCCTGTACGTAAAAGATTCGATACAGTATAATTATAGGCCGAAGATTCCGTTCTTCCACTACAGGACTACATAGTATCATATGCGAACCACGACCAGTCTACCAGTAGACACCGTATCATATGCAAGTCACAACCAGTGTACCAGAACATTGGTTGTGATGCGCACCTGATACAATGTATACCCGTAGCGAAAGGACGGAATCTTTGTCCTCAAGTTATATTATGCAAAGGTCTTTTACATATTTTCGTGCACTTTCGTTTGTGTTCGATACTGAGCATACTATTTAATGATGTCTGGGATCACATGTGGATTGATGATTTGATTTTAATGCCACATCTCGTGCGTCATCGTGCATACTCTTAATGTGTATATGTGCTTGATAATGACATGATAGTCGAAATTAGCCAACACCACAGCTAATAAGTGATACAAATGTGCAGCCTACAACGAACAACGTCTTCTTTTACGATTTCAGTAATTCCCAACGCATTTACTGCTTCCAAAATCACATTTTTCTACCTAGTCTTAAATAGCATATTGAATTGCATTCGCTAAAGTGAAATGTGGATTCGAGCCCGAATTTTGCGACGCCTCATCTAAAATAATCAAATACGGCATTATTGACAATGACACGAGAGGGTGCCTGGCAGTATCGGTTCTACAGTTAACATGTGCTGCAGACATATCCGCATCAGATGCACACCGAAAATTTGTAATTAGCACTCACATCGAATATTCATACGACGTCGCTCGTCACAGCAGGCAGCGCATAGTCAGTTTAGTACGCGACAACAGCCCATACATCTTACATGCCACTAAAGCAGTAACAAACATGTAGAACATAACCAGACTAAACAGTAACTTAATCTTACACGACTTACACTTTATAAAAATATTATTTACAGTTCCCTCTACTCAAAATTCCCTTTTTTGTCAGAATAGGCACCACCACAAACAATAATACATTGACTCACTGTACAAACCAACGAATGTCAAGCTAGATACAGACAACACAGAAAAAACAAAAGGTGATAGAAAAACACTCAGCGACAGTTGGCTACACTGTGTACAGTAAATACACACAATCATTACAGAGTGAAGACTGAAAATGAAGTGTCGAACTGAAATTTGTTCAAAAACACCGAAAATCGGACATCCTTGTGTACAAAGACCAATTAAGTACAACTCGGCCACGACACGTATGGAATAATACGATTTCAAAATCGTAATTAGAACTTTATAATAATTTACTCTTACGGAACTTGCACTCCATGAGCTGTTCTTCATCTAACAACAAGAGAATAGCAAGAAGTGCTGTAGTAACATCTGTAATCATTATACGTAAACAAACATATATTTCAGACCATTGAAGAGCGGTGGTAAATAAAAAGAAATGGGAAGTGTATGGCACAAAAGAAACAGGGTTTCATTTAGTTGCATAGACAGGCTATACCGCAAGGAGTTAGTTCACCCGACGAAAAATTAGTCAGCCCTAGAAAAATAGTTACAAGCATCTTTTAATACCGTGTAATTCCACCCGTAGACTTGATAACCCCCTGGATTCGGTTAGGCAGCGAGTCCACAAGGTTGTGCAGGTACTTAGTATCTAGGTTAAGCTATTCACTGAGGATTTGATTAAGCAAATCCATCAAGTTGCGGGGATGCTGACGTAAGCGTCTTAAGCGATGCTGCAACATGTGCCACCAATTTTACGTGGAATTCAAGTCAGGTGATTTGTTTTGCAGGCCAATCGAGATGTAGTAGGCTGGGGGAGTGTTCAGAAAACTAGGCATATATTCTTCCAGCCCGACGAACTTTATATAGAGAATTGAAAGCAGTATGGCGCTTGGTATTTCATTTTAGTGTATAAGCTTATTTCGGCTTTATTTCCTTGATCAGCACATGCCTTGACATTATAAATGGACATATTTCAAGTTTGAGTACAGAATTATTGCTGTCTGTAGGTTGGTTATAGAATTATTTTGAGCAACGTTTCAAGTTTTTCGATAATTTGCTGTTCCGCGTATATTATCATACATTTTTTAATAACTGAGAATTGTAGAAATTCAAGTTTGACAGATACTTTTTTACTCAAAGATATTTACAAATATTCAACCAACAACTACAGACAGCAATAACGGTTTACTCAAAGTTGACGTATGTCCATCTACAAGCTCTTTTTCTATACGATCCATCACCATCTGCTAAGGATCTACTGTGCGACCGTTTCATTGTAGTGAATGTTGACCAGTTCTTTTTGGCTTTGACAACTCTCGATTGATTCATACTAATTAAGGTGTTGCTGCATATTCATCGGACGTTCTTTTCTCTGCGTTCTGTTGCACCATACAGTAAACGTATGTCTGCAAGCCCATCCGTTTGTTAATGCACCACCTCCTACTACCAGAAGATTAAGTCAATTGTGGACACATCACAGACGATTGTGTGCTTTTTCTCGTAGCGCTTTGCATTTCGATGAGCAGAAGACTGTTATGAAACGGAGTAGTTTAAAGACACATTCTGCCATGAGCACCTGACTGAAGATCTGAAATATTCATTCACGACAACTAGCTCCTTGTCAAGTAGCTCTCAGATTAGCTTACTGTATCGTGCGTTTAATTTTTATGTACGTATTTGGATGAACCCAGCTTGTTGTACAGTTAATTGCACGTTGCAGTGATTTCCCTAAATTGCCTCAAGGTTGATTCATATTGGACTTAACGAAATGTCACGGAACGGATCGTCACCGTCATATGTTAATGTGTTCACGGTACAAGGAACGTCAACACGACATAAAGGCAGACACTTGGCGGCCACCGAGCGAGGTGGTGCAGTGGTGGCACACTGGACTCGCATTCGGGAGGACGACGGTTCAATCCCGCGTCCAGCCAACCTGATTTAGGTTTTCCGTGATTTCCCTATATCGCTCCAGGCAAATGCTGGGATGGTTCCTTTCAAAGGGCACGGCCGACGTCCTTCCCCATCCTTCCCTAATCCGATGAGACCGATGACCTCGCTGTTTGGTCTCTTCTCCCAAGAAACAAACAAACAAACTTGGCGGCCATTCGGTAGGACATCGCTCCTTGACCGTGGTTCGATTACGCGAAGTTCAGTGAACATCATGTGTCGTCGACTATTCGTATGAGGATAGGGAAAGGATGTTACCCCGCACATTCACATCGAATAAAAATTTTTAGTCTCTGGAAGTTGCAGTCAGGGTCAGATTGATGAGGTACATCTGAATCATAAATATTGGTGTGCATAAAATACAACGAAGCACAAGAACTGCTGCATAAGAAGCCCTGTTGCTATGGATTTTCCCCTACTTACTAGTATTACCTCCTTACTGTATACAGTCAGTAAATATGTACGTTTTAATAGTGGATTGTGTGAAAGAGATGGATTTACATATTTAAACTTTGTACTCTAAGCCATCTTGGTTAAAATAATCGTAGGCAGACACCCCAGTTGTTGAAATGATACGTTGAATTTTCGTTTTTTAAAAATGGATAACTTATATTTGTATATGAAGGCCCAAATTATCTTGAATAAGACAATTCATGTGAAACCATTCTAAGAATGGACTTGTACGTAATATAATAACGACTACAATGAACTCTATGAAGCTGGTATTCGCACAGATATCATTGGTGATCTTGTAACTCTCGAAGAATATAGTTATAATTAAATCTAGACCTTTCGCTGCTTACGGGCGTTGATACTTATCAACGGAAACAGTTGAAAAATATGTGCCCTGATCGGGACTCGAACCCGGGACCTCCTGCTTCGAAAGGTCTAGATTTAATTATAACTTCATTGTTCGAGAGCTGCAAGATCACCAATGATATCTCTCGCTAGTACATTGTACTATCCAGAGCGCTGAGTTTATTTTGTCGCTTAACTTAACATCAATATTTGTGTTAAGCCTTAACACCTATTGCTGGCTACATAGTTGATGCTGCCTAAAGCCAAAAAATAAAAATACATGAATAAACCAATAAATAAAGACTCATCATAATGACTCGTTGGTAATCCTAGTATCAAATGGTGAAAGTGAAGTTTTGAGATAGCGCCCGTCCTAAAATTGTCGAAATATATTATCAGTATTTAGATGTAGATATAGAAGGAATTATGATTCGTAGGAGAGTTTATAAAGACCAAATTCATAAAGGATATTCTAGACGACTCTTGCGTAACACAATGTTGGCCCAAGAACAACGTCAGTTACGATTGCAGGGGTACAAGATCATAGAGATTGGACCGTGGATCAATGGAAACGTGTCGCTTGGCCGAATGAATTGTGTGTTGTTTCTGCCTTTATGTTGTGTTAAGGTTACTTGTACCGTGAACACAGTAGCATATGACGGTGACTATCTGTTCCGTGACATTTCGTTAGGTTTAGTACGAATCAATCTTGAGGCGATTTAGGGAAATCACTGCAACGTGGAAGCAACTGTACAACACGCTGGGTGCACCCAAATACGCACAATAAAAAATATACGTACGGTACAAGCTAATCTGAGAACTACTGGATAAGGGTGGTTGGTTTGTGGGATTAAAGGGACCAGACTGCTACGGTCATCGGTCCCTACTGGATAAGGAGCTAGTTGTAATGAATGAATATTTCAGACCTCGTATCAGCTGCTCATGGCAGAAATGTGTTTGTAATCTGCTCATGTTTCATAACAAACAGTCGTTTACCTCATCGAAATATGAAGCGCTACGATAAACAGCGATGTTCGTATCCAGATAAGTCGTCACCCGCGCGAACGGCTTCTCAGAACATTCAGCGCGATGTGGGCCAGTGGGGGCAGTAGTGAGATATGAGGAACATTCAGCTGGGCTTCAATGGGATCTGTGGTAGTAATTGAAGGCACCACAACCACTGTTGACTACATGGTCATTGTCTTCCTTGACGACGATGGCATCTTCCAGTGATCTAAAAGTCTGTCCCACATAGCTGTGATACAGTGGTTTAAGGAGCATGTTAGTGAAGCCACATTGACGTTTTGGTCACCAAATTCGAATGGCTTGAGCTCAGTGGAACACATTTGGGGCGCTATTGGGCCTCAAGTCCGAACCTGCAACCACCAGCCGATTATTTGCCGCACTTGCGTGACCTGTGCGTAGGCACTTGGTGCCATATACTTCCGAAGGCCTACGAAGGACTTTTCGAATCTATGTCACGTAAAATTGCTTCCTTATTGTTTTATAAAGAAGGCTAACACTAAATTAATAAGGTGGTCATAATGTTCAGCTTATCAGTGTCTATGCTGGCTACCGGCCTTGGGAACAATCTCCCACTACGATTCTGTAGCTGTATAAACCACTGCTCCAGAATATGCTGTAAAATGTGAATTAGCTGCCTGTAGCTGTCCAAGTGTCTGTCCGAGAAAGTACTGTAAAATGTGAAGCACAATAAAGTTCTACAGCTCTAAAAGCTGCTACTCAAGAAAAAGACGCTCGCGTGAAACCCAGCTCGCGCTATTCGTCCACGAGGCTCAGAGGGCCACAGACATGGGCTCCCAGGTAGATGCCGTGTTTCTTGATTTCCGCAAGGCGTTTGATACAGTTCCCCACAGTCGCTTAATGAAGAAAGTAAGACCATACTGACTATCAGACCAATTGTGCGATTGGATTCAAGAGTTCCTACATAACAGAACGCAGCATGTCATTCTCAATGGAGAGAAGTCTTCCGAGGTACGAGTGATTTCAGGTGTGCCGCAGGGGAGTGTCGTAGGACCGTTGCTAATCAAAAAATACATAAATGACCTTGTGGAATACATCGGAAGTTCACTGAGGCTTTTCGCGGATGATGCTGTTGTAAATCGAGAGACTGTAACAATGGAAAATTGTACTGAAATGCAGGTGAATTTGCAACGCATTGAAGCATAGTGCAGGGAATGGCAATTGAATATCAATGTGAACAAAAGTAATGTGTTGCGAATACATAGCTACAATATAATAGTTCAGCAACTGGAAGTACTTAGTTCCATAAATTATCTAGTAGTAGGCATTAGGAGTGATTTAAAATGAAATGACCATACAAAATTAATCGTCGGTAAAGCAGATGCCAGACTGAGATTCATTGGAAAAATCCTAAGGAAATGCAGTCCGAAAACAAAGGAAGTAGGTTACAGTACACTTGTTCGCCCACTGGTTGAATACTTCTCACCGGTGTGGGATCCGTACCAGATAGGGTTGGTAGATGAGATAGAGAAGATCCAACAGAGAGCAGCGCGCTTCGTTACAGGATCATTTAGTAATCGCTAAAGCTTTACGGAAATGATAGATAAACTCCAGTGGAAGACTCTGCAAGAGAGACGCTCAGTAGGTCGGTACAGGCTTTTGTTGAATTTTCGAGAGCATACCTTCACCGAGGAGTCAAGCATTTTATTGCTCCCTCCTGCGTATATCTCGCGAAGGGACGATGAGGATAAAATCAGGGAGATTAGAGCCCACACAGAGGCAACCCGACAATCTTTCTTTCCACCAACAATACGAGACAGGAATAGAAAGGAGAACCGATAGAGGTACTCAAGGTACCCTCCGCCACTCACCGTCAGGTGGCTTGCGGATTATGGATGTAGATGTAGAATGCTGCAAAATGTGAACCAGAGTAATAGTTAATAAGGTTTTATTGAAGAAAATGTAAAGGTGACTACGTACGCAAGGTGTGAGTGTGTGACTGTCTGTGTGCAGGGCGGCGGACGGTGGTGGAGGATGGCGTGTACTGGGGCGCGCAGGTGGAGTCGTCGCTGCCCCCGGGCTACGGGGACGCCGACGCGGAGCGGTGGCGGCGATACGCTCGCTCTGCGCCGCTAGCGCGCCTCGAAGCCGACGGCTGCGGCCGCACCTACAACCGGCTGGCCGTCTTCGCCGACGGCGAGCGCGCCTGCTGCCGCTACCGGCAGAACATCGACCAGCTGCAGGGAGAGGTGCGTGCCCTCACACTCGCAACATGCGTCCTAGTCTTAATTATTACCTCGAAACATTCAAACCGTGACCATGAAACTTGGTGACGACTTGAGTGTCCTCTTCAGTGCTACACGTTTTTACCAACGACGGATGACACGGCGAAGACAGTTATACAAGGCCGCATTTTGGCTCGCCGGGAAATGATCCGCCCCGAATATCACCCACTCATCACTTTGGAAACACCTGTCGCGCAATGGTTTCTTCATGTAAGGAAACATACGGACTGTATACCAAATAAGTTCCTTTCGGAGTATGCTGATCCACTAACTCCATACTTAACAGTCATATACAACCTTTTGTTCGACAACGCCGGTCGAAGTGGCCGTGCGGTTCAAGGCGCTGCAGTCTGGAACCGCAAGACCGCTGCGGTCGCAGGTTCGAATCCTGCCTCGGGAATGGATGTTTGTGATGTCCTTAGGTTAGTTAGGTTTAACTAGTTCTAAGTTCTAGGGGACTAATGACCTCAGCAGTTGAGTCCCATAGTGCTCAGAGCCATTTTTTTTTTGTTCGACAACAGATCCGTACCCAAAGACTGGAAAGTTGCACAGGTCTCACCAACATTCAAAAAAAGGTAGTAGGAGTAATCCACTAAATTACAGGACAATATTGTTAACGTCGATATGCAGCAGGATTTTAGAACATATATTGTGTTCGAACATTATGAATTACTTCGAAGAAAACGGCCTATTGACACACAGTCAACATGGGTTTAGAAAACATAGTTTTTGTGAAACACAACTAGCTCTTTATTCACATGAAGTGCTATTGACAAGGGATTTCGGATCGATTCCGTATTTCTGGATTCCCGGAAGGCTTTTGACAGTGTACCACACAAGCGGCTCGTAGTGAAATTGCGTGGTTATGGAATATCGTCTCAGTTATGTGACTGGATCTGTGATTTCCTGTCAGAGAGGTCACAGTTCGTAGTAATTGACGGAAAGTCATCGAGTAAAACAGAAGTGATTTCTGGCGTTCCCCAAGGTAGTGTTATAGGTCCTTTGCGGTTCCTTATCGATATAAACGATTTGGGAGACAAGCTGAGTAGCAGCCGTCTTCGGTTGTTTGCAGATAACACTGTCGTTTATCGACTAATAAAGCCATCAGAAGATCGAAACAAACTGCAAAACGATTTAGAAGAAATATCGGAATGGTGCGAAAAGTGGCAGTTGACCTTAAATAACGAAAAGTGTGAGGTCATCCACATGAGTGCTAAAAGGAACTCGTTAAAATTCGGTTACGCGATAAATCAGCGTAATCTAAAAGCCGTAAATTCAACTAAATACCTAGGTATTACAATTACGAACAACTTAAAATGGAAGGAACACATAGAAAATGTTGTGGGGAAGGCTAACCATAGACTTGCGTTTTATTGGCGGGACACTTAGAAAATGTAACGGGACTACTAAGGAGACTGCCTACACTACGCTTGTCCGTCATCTTTTAGAATACTGCTGCGCGGTGTGGGATAGAAATGACGGAGTACATCGAAAAAATTCAAAGAAATGCAGCACGTTTTGTGTTATCGCGAAATATGGGAGAGAGAGTCACAGAAATGGTACAGGATTTGGGTTCAAATGGTTCAAATGGCTCTGAGCACTACGCTACTCAACTTCTCACGTCATCAGTCGCCTAGAACTTGGAACTAATTAAACCTAACTAACCTAAGGACATCACACACATCCATGCCCGAGGCAGGATTCGAACCTGCGACCGTCGCGGTCCCTCGCCTCCAGACTGTAGCGCCTAGAACCGCACGACCACTCCGGCCGGCACAGGATTTGGGATGGTCATCATTAAAAGAAAGGCGTTTTTCGTTGCAACGGAATCTTCTCACGAAATTCCAATCGCTAACTTTCTCCTCCGAATGCGAAAATATTTTGTTGACACCGACTTACATAGGGAGGAACGATCACCAAGATAAAATGAGGGAAATCAGAGCTCGTACAGAAAGATATAGGTGTTCATTCTTTCCGTGCGCTGTACGAGATTGGAATAATAGAGAATTGTGAAGGTGGTTCGATGAACCCTCTGCCAGGCACTTAAATAGGATTTGCAGAGTATCCATGTAGATGTAGATGAAGTCCCTGGGGTCCATGTCAGAAGAATACAAAGGGCGAGTGAAAACCTGTTAACTCAAAAGCAGCAAGTGTAATTGTGTCGTTTGCACAATGAGCTGCGGCAATGTGGAGCAAAACTCTCCCTCCTACAGAGTCTTGCGCATTTTCATCTTGACAGTTTGCCGTAATCGTCTCCAGAGATTTTGGTAGAATGTTCTTGTGACGTAATCACATTTTCCAACCGGCAAAATCTCTTCGGGTAAAGATACTCACCATTAACCACCAGACTTGTAACTAAAACCGGCTGAAAATTTGGCCCAGCGATGTATAGCGTGCTTGGAAACTCCCGTTAGAAACTTGTAGTACTTGTAGAGGAGACTTAGTTGATAATATTTTGAATCGGAACCCACGTCCGGAAACTTACCGTTTCCGTGTTACAGCCGTTTGAAAACATGTTTCCTAGGTACCAGGTGCAGAAGTCTGAAACCGGGATTTGGTTGCAATAATTACACGTCTGTATTTTGAAACCAGTAAACAATATTTTATTCACAATAATCTCCATTCCTATTTATACATTTCTCCCACCTCTCCGGCAAGCTATGAATGCCACGCAAAAAAAAAAATTTCTTCTTTTGAAGCGAACCAGTCAGCTAGCCATTTTCGTTCAGTTTCAAACGAACTGAAGAGTTGTTCAGCGATAGGATGTCCCAGTGATACAAATAGATGATGATCGGACGGAGCCAAGTCTGGAGAATAAGCCGCATGCCCTGGTATTTCCCAACTGAACGTCTCGACCGTTTCCATGACCTGTTTTTCTGTGTGTCATGAGGCGACATCATGGAGCAATACGACTTTGTGTGGCCTTTTTCCATTTTCCGGTCGTATTTCACGTAATGCTCGATTTAAACCGATCATTTGTTGTCGGTAGCGATCAGTGTTAACGGTTTCACCAGCTCGTAATAGATGGCACCCTTCCGATCCCATCAAACGCAGAGCATTGTGTTCTTTCCATAGCGATTTGGTCATGCAGTGGATGCCGAAGGTTTGCCAGGCTTCACCCGTAATTTACGGCGCTTAGGATTCTCAGAAAATAGCCATTTTTGATCACATGTCACTCTTGGACGAAGAAAGGACTTCCTTTTGTATCTGGCGAGCAGCATTTCATAAGTGGTCTTTTGATTTGCTTGGTGTCCTTCATTCGGTTCATGCGGAATCCATTTTCCCACTTTATGCACCTTTTTGCCATAGCTTTCAACCGACGAGAAACTGCTCTCCGCGTCACATATAATTGTTCCGCGAGATCCTGTTGAGTTTGAGTATCATCTTCATCCAATAAGGCCTGCAATTCGTTCTCTTCAAACTTTTTCGGTGGTTTCCTGCGCTCTTGGTTCCTCACGTTAATTTTCTGAACCACTCGACACACTGTATTTTCCCAAAAGCGTGTTCGCCGACAACTTCGAGAAGCATTCGATGCGATTCTGCAGCAGCTTTTTTCCGAATGATAACAGAAAACCAATGCTGTCTGCAAATCGTAGTTCGTAGGCACAAAACTGACATGTTTACGGCTTTGAAATCTTGGGTTGTGTGTGCTGACATTCTTCGTCAGCCGTTACAGGAAGCAGACGGCGCTGCAGACACGGGCACTGCACTGGCGGCTAGCACCATCTATAGGGAAATTCCGGTTTCATACTTCTACACCTGGTAGTCATGGTGGGGCGTGGTTACGTCGGATCAGGTGATGTCATTAGACGTGTATCCTACATCTGTGACATGGTTCGAGCCTCATTCAAGTGTCTGAGAGTATTAGAGAGCAACATGGGTGGGTACACGTTTTCAGAATGCACCGACATAATCCCTTTGTATGTCGAAGCTCACGGTAATGGAAGAGCTGCTCGTCGCCTTTATCGAGATCGTTATCCACAACATCCGACTTCCTCGCATACCCTTTCCTCCACAACTACGCAACGGCTTCGAGAAAGGGGTACCTTCACCTTCAGCAGGCGTGACTCTGTACTGCAAGGAGATGACGCACACCTGAATTGGAAGAGGCGGCACAGTGTTTATGCAGACTGATTAACTTTCCTTTTTCTTCCTTTTTTACTTTGGTTATTGATGGGTGGGATTGTAAGACAAGTCATGTACCGGGTCACGCCGAACAAATTACTTGTAAAAGGTCGCATTACCAACATATTTTCAAATGGTTGTAGACAGAAACGGTATGTTTCCGGACATGTATTTCTATTCAAAATATTATGTACTCACTCCCCTCTACTAACCCAAAAAGTTTGTAACGGGAGTTTCCGAGCGCCCTGTGTTTTATTCAGATATTGGTTCTCATTACAAACAAGAATCATTTTAATGAACCGAAACATTTTACGACCCGAAGTAGAAATATTGACAGACGACGCTTTTCTGAGTGTGTCATCAGCAACAGAAATTTAAGCTGTTCTTCAAGGTTATCGACTAATCACGCACCCACGGAAATAGGGTCTTATTCGGAAATAAACATTGTTTCCTAATCATACACAAGTCACAAAATCGGAGAAACTAATTCCTGAGAGGTCGCACTCTTATATGTAAATAACGTCGAATATTATCATGCTAGTATAAAATTCAATAGAAAGTCTCAGATTGCGTTAAAATCGCTAAGATGAAAAAAAAAAAAGAAATTAACATATAAGAAAACACGAACTTTCTTCTTTTGACTCCAACCGTGCGGAATGGCCGCGCAATTAGAGGCGTCATTTCCCTGACTCCGCGGCCCCACCATAACCACGTCCTTAACCACTACGCTACATCAGACTGTTTTCACCTTTTATTTTGGCTTATACCTGCGACGCGCTGTTAACGGACATTTACATCTACATCTACGTGATTACTCTGCTATTCACAATAAAGTGTGCCTGGCAGAGGGTTCAATGAACCACCTTCAAGCTAGCGCTCCACTCTCGAGTCATTTCTTACTATGTAGGTGGGTGCCAACAGAATGTTTTTGCAATTGGAGGCGAAAACTGGTGATTGAAATATCATGAGAAGATCCCGTCGCAACGAAAAACGCCTTCGTTTTAATGATTGCCACTCCAATTCACGTATCATGTCTGTGGCACCATCTCCCTTACTTCGTGATAATAAAAAACGAGCTGCTCATCTTTGTATTTTTCCGATGTCATCCGTCAGTCCCATCTGATGCGGATCCCACACCTCACAGAAATACTCCAGAATCGGACGGACAAGCGTGGTGTGAGAAATCTCTTTAGTAGACCTGTTGCACCTTCTAAGTGTTCTGCCAATGAATCGCAGTCTTTGGTTGGCTCTACCCACAACATTATCTATGTGATCATTCCAATTTAGGGTATTTGTAATTGTAATCCCTAAGTATTTAGTTGAATTTACAGCCTTCAGATTTGTGTGACTTATCGTGTAACCGAAATTCAGCGGGTTTCTTTTAGTATTAATGTGAATAACTTCACACTTTTCTTTATTCAGGGTCAACTGCCACTTTTCGCATCATATATATATCTTATCTAATCATTTTGCAAATCCTTTTGGTCATTTGATGATTTTACAAGACGGTAAATGACAGCATCATCTGCAAACAGTCTAAGACGGCTACTGAGATTGTCTCCTATGTCGTTAATATAGATCAGGAAAAATAGAGACCCTATAACACTTTCTTGGGGAGCGCCGGATATTATTTGTGTTTTACTCGATGACTTTCCGTCTATTACTACGAACTGTGACCATTCTGACAGGAGATCGCCGGCCGCTGTGGTCGAGCGGTTCTAGGCACTTCAGTCCGGAACCACGCGGCTGCTACGGTCGCAGGTTCGAATCCTGCCTCGGGCGTGGGTTGTGTGATGTCCTTAGGTTAGTTAGGTATAAGTAGTTCTAAGTCCCATAGTGCTTAGAGCCATTTGAACCATTTGACAGGAGATTACGAATCCAGTCGCAAACTGAGGCGCTATTCCATAGGCGCGCAGTTAGGTTAGAAGTCGCTTGTGAGGAACGGTGTCGAAAGCCTTCTGGAAATCCAAAAATATGGAATCAGTTTAACATCCCTTGTCGATAGCACTCATTACTTCATGAGTATAAAGAGCTAGCTGTTTTTCGCAAGAACGATATTTTCTGAATCCGTGCTGACTACGTGTCAATAAATCGTTTTCTTCGAGGTACTTCATAATGTTCGAATGCAAAAAAATGGTTCAAATGGCTCTGAGCACTATGCGACTTAACTTCTGAGGTCATCAGTCGCCTAGAACTTAGAACTAATTAAACCTAACTAACCTAAGGACATCACACACATCCATGCCTGAGACAGGTTTCGAACCTGCGACCGTAGCGGTCGCCCGGCTCCAGACTGTAGCGCCTAGAACCGAACGGCCACTCCGGCCGGCTGGTGAAGGAGTTTCGGAAAATCGTGTTTAATATCTTTTCTTTAGTGGCACTGTCATCAGTGACTTCAGCGTTGTTATCGCGCAGTGCAGGTATTGATTGCGTACGGCCACTGGTGTGCTTTATGTATGACCAGAACCTCTTTAGGTTTTGTGCCATATTTCGAGACAGAGTTTCGTTGTGAAAATTATTGACATTTAATCGTAAGAAATCGTAAGTATGATGGTTTTGTGGTATCTTTAAAGTGACATTGCTTTGAAACAGAATGCTTCAAGTTATAGCACAAAATCAGCGAAAAAAGGCGTTTTTTCCGAATGACACCTCGTTTTTACATCACTTCCCATCAAGTCGAGTCCGTCGCTAGTTCCTCCCACAACAGAAGCTGTTGCTACAGGAACTTTCTGTCATCATTCGAACATACTCTGTAACGGAGTAGGAAAGGAGAGCATGGCCAACGTACAGTCGTCCATTATCTTGTTGAAAGATAACGTCACAAAGACGTCGAAGGCAGGCCACAGCTATCGCCCTTAACGCGTCACAAACGTTACTGCGGCTTTCCAAATTACCGGGCTTGTGAACTAGAGTTGAATGCGTTGTATACCATTGGCAACCCATACCAATGCGCCAGCTGCTGGACTTATATGACGGTGACGAATACAATCTGTCAATGTTTGAAGCCTCTACTGATGGATATGGCCTTCGTGATGCTGTATGAAATTTTGAATTCCGCTGAAAAGACGACGTGGTGCCACCCGTGGCCGACTAACACCGGTGCATCTTTCTCTGTTGCCGCATCAGCATATAGGGAAGCCGTAACAGTTATCGCCATGCTGACAGTCCGTGGTGCTCCAGACGCCATCAAACTGTCCGTGTGGATGTTGATCTTGCTCCAAGCATGTTCATTCCCTTAGTCATGGCATGTGGCGTGGCTGTACGATCCTGCACGGTGGAACAGAAAGTATGTCAGTCCTTTCGGGTGCTAGTTGCGTGAGGTATCTGAGACCCTGCACGGCGCTGAGTATGGGTCTCCTGAACCTGTCTACCCCACATGAGCGTAATGGTCGCAGCATCTCTACTAAGGAGAGGAGCAGCATTGTGGAACGATAAAACGCATTCTTGGTAAACTGTGATGGAACCTTTGTCGAAGTCTGCAGGTGCTGGTAGAGGTTTCTCTTTCGTACACTAAGTAAACCTGATCCTTTCCCAAATAATCAACATTTAAATTTTAGCAGCTTTTTACGCGCAGCTTCGCCTGCGTACGCTTATATCATGTGTATTGCACACACATATGCCTCATTCTCTGCTGCTTTACCCCCTACAGCTCCAGAGAGAGTGTTAAAAGTATACCAAGTCCACTAACTGTACAAAAAGTGCCAATAGGTCATTTTCGAACATTTTTACGCCAACCCTTCTCATTGCCACCTCCTTCCGTAGTGGCAGAGGGATATATGACTCCGACAATATTTTTATACAAGTAGTCATGTTCCTAACAAATTTGGTTGAGATTACTCAAGCTGTTTCTGATTTACCCTTCAACGTCACCCTCTTTTCATTCCCAATCCTATGGGATCTATGCGATTCTTAACACTGCAGTACTTTTTTCCAGATAGTAACTAATCGGTAAACCCTCGATTCCATAAAGAATCGAATTCCACCAGCTTCAAATGTCTGTTTACTTTGCAGCTGAGCTAATGCGTTCTCTGATACGTGGTTCTGAGTACACAAGTCAACGAACTAGACCTGAAGATGATCCAGAGTGATCTAAACATGTAATCTAATTAAAAATGTGCAACTGAGACGAAATAATAAACGAGAATTTTATTAAACATCTGTACATTTCACGTTGGGCATGTAATTGAGAAAAAGTGTAGAAAATGTTTGAAAATATTTTTAAAGTTTGTTGGATGTCGCTCATTATTGTTCACTGGATGAGTATAGTAGACAGCTTCCGCCCCATTTTATGAAAACCTATTTTTCACGCATCTCAGTGTTCCTGATGTCTTGTCTACTGAACTGTATGTTGTAAAACAACATAGTTTTGCAGGTGCATTCATTGGTAGATGATACTGCCTAAGAAACATGCTGCGGATATGGATAGTAGTTAAGAAGTACAAAATTAAAATGTCATAACTGACGTGGTAGTTTTTCACGAATCTCAGGTTTTATGACATCATATCTCGTGAATTAAACGTCGTACAGTGACATAATTTTGCAGGCACATATAGAGGTGTACATGGATACAGGCAACAAACTGCCTTATGAATAGAGCTGGTAGTAAAGAAATAATAAATTAAACGTCATGTTAGATACTGGGGTTTTACTGTATGAACAGCGAAAATGTAATAAGCGATAAACTTTTTTTCATTCTTTATTTTGTGGGGTGTGCCAACAAGAAAAAGACCGGTAAAGGTTTGAAATTATATGTAAATTTGTTGGGAATCGGTAAATACTCCCATTTTGAAACCTGTAATTTACAGTCTGGGTATTTACACACAGTGCATTACACTTCTTTTTCAACCCCACCCATTGACAAGTAGGTTGTTCTTATTCTATAGTTCTACTTCCTGGTAGCAAGTTATATGTGTATTAAGTTTTGTCGAAACTGATCCAGTATTTTAGGAGGATTGTTAAGATAATTCTCATTTATTCCATCTAAAATGCACATTTTAATTACATTACGTGTTTTCCCGGGTTCGATTCCCGGCGGGGTCGGGGATTTTCTCTGCCTCGTGATGACTGGGTGTTGTGTGATGTCCTTAGGTTAGTTAGGTTTAAGTAGTTCTAAGTTCTAGGGGACTGATGACCATAGACATTAAGTCCCATAGTGCTCAGAGCCATTTTTGAACATTATGTGTTTAGATCATTTTGGAACATCTTCAGACCTAAGCAATTATGTCAGCAACCAATCTTGTCTACTCAGAACCATATATCAGAGTACTTTCAGTACATGAAATCTAATTAAAAATGTGCATCACTCTGGATCATCTTCATATCTGAGTAATTGCGTCAGAAATCCGTCTTTTCTACTAAGAACCACATATCAGAGTGATGCCAGTACTCTGATATGTGGTTCTGAGTACACAAGATGCGCTACTGGCTCAAGAAACTAGATCTGAAGATGATCCAGAGTGATCTAAACATGTAATCTAATTAAAAATGTGCACCTGAGATAAAACAATAAATGAGAATTTTACTAGATATCTGTCATTTGCTGATGTCACCAAGACGATTATATTGACTATAGTGAGGAGATGCTAAACATGCATACATACCTCCAATTTTATAATATACTAACCTTTTACCTTCCGTTTCACCTGCATATGTGTACAGTATACATATTGCCTACATCTCCTCCTCCCCCTCTCTCTTTCCAACTCTTCTCACCTCTCTCTGTTCATCTCTACATCTCAAAACTGTCACTCTATCCTTCTAATTCCACCCCATCGTTTTTGGAGGTAAATGGTTCTTACTTCACAATATATCTTCCAGACAATAGCTAGTATATATACCAAATTTGGCTGGATTCTATTCAGTGGTTTAGGAGGAGATGTGGAACACACACAGACATTAACTTTTATATATGTGTATGATGTGTTAGAAATATAGAAATAACTTTGGGTTCTGAGTGAGAAACCCACTGCATAATCTTTCCTTATAGGCAGAATTTATATGGTATTAAAGGACGTTCTAAAAATGAGACCCACTGAGAGTGCTGGTGTGGGGTATTTTGAACCTTCAAGTCGGACAGCATTGTAGTCGTAAGGAGTTGTTAAGTAGAAGTATATTGCAGCTTTTAAGATCACAGATCGAACATCATATTTGGTCATCGTTGTTGTACAGTCTATACATTCCAGTTTATATGAGGAAAACTTCTGCAGAGATGCGCAGTATTTAAGTGCAACAATACATTCGAGAAACAGACCAATATTACCTTTCATTGGTAGGTAAATTTGACATGTTGATGCACTTTTCGGATAAATGTGTCCACGTCGTGATAATATAATCAACATTCCCTTAATTGCAGGTTTCCTGTTTCAAAATCCGATCCTTTAGAAAAATGGTTAAATTCCATCAGAAGGGAAATTTTCCGACGACAGAAAACTATTTTCTGTGTTCGATGCATTTCGATGGAAGCTGTTTCCTTCAAATTATGTAAATTGTAGATGGCTGCAGGATTAT
This sequence comes from Schistocerca piceifrons, assembly GCF_021461385.2. Taxonomy (NCBI): domain Eukaryota; kingdom Metazoa; phylum Arthropoda; class Insecta; order Orthoptera; family Acrididae; genus Schistocerca; species Schistocerca piceifrons. The sequence goes on from NC_060145.1 coordinate 356,616,186, forward strand.
GCTGTTCCATCTACCTGTCGGAAACGTGAACAGAAGAATGTACAAAATTAACTTTTGTAAACCACAGTCTATCGTATTATAAATACAGAATTTTAGAGACACTAAAGTGCAAGGAACAGGAGATTTGGCTTGTACGTTTACCAGCACAGTGTCTGCCGTTCAACAAGTGAGCTGTTCATTGTAGAGCACTTACGGGATTGTGGGGCCTAGACGCCGTTACTCCTCCACACTACCTGCATGTGCACTAAAACCCTAATCACTTGGGTGTCCCAACTATGTACTTCTTGTCATTAGGACGCTTGTTGCACGCTGCCTTTCTTTTAATGGCCAGAACTATTATTCTATTGGGTATAGGGTACTAGAGAGTTGTGCTCCCGCCAGAGGTTCGAAGCCTCTCTGGGGCTTGAGAGTGTGTGTTGTTCTTAGCGTAAGTTAGTTTAAGTGGTGTGTATGTCTAGGGTTCTATGACCTCAGCGGTTTGGTTCCTTAGCAATTCACACACATTTGAACATTTGAGATTTGTGTATCGTTTCTGTCAGGTGTTTCACTATCTGCTGGCACGGGAGGTGATCGAACTAAAGTAGACTAAATAAAGTACTGTCGGATGCAGGGTAGCAGCGAGCCTGCTGGCGCTGCTGAACTAAACTAGACTAAATAAACATCTATCAAATATAGGGTTGGAGCAAGTGTTTTGTCGTTGCTATGCAGGTGTTCAGCTACCTGCTGGCGCGGGAGCTGGGGCTGCCGAATTAAACTAGACTAAATAAACTTCTGTCGGATACAGGGTAGTAGCGAGTGTTGTGTCGTTGCTGTGCAGGTGTTCAGCTACCTGCTGGCGCGGGAGCTGGGGCTGCCTAACCTGCCGCCGGCCACGTGGCAGCCGGTGCGCGCGCGGCAGCCGCGGTGGTCGCGCGTGCGCTCGCAGCTGGCGCTGGCGCAGTGGGCGGACGGCTGGCCCGTCGTGCTGACGCGCTTCCTGCCCGAGCTGCACCCCGCGCACATCCCGCCGCTGCTGCGCGGGCCCGCGCGACGTCTCCACCCGCCGGACGCGCGCGCCGCCAACGCCACCGACCTGCCCGAACTGGCGCAGTGGTCCGACCTGCTGGTGTTCGACTTCCTCACCGCCAACCTCGACCGCTTCATCAACAACCTGTACAACCTGCAGTGGAACCCGGCCATGATGGAGGCTCCCGCGCACAACCTGGCGCGCGACTCGCGCACCGGCCTGCTCGTCTTCCTCGACAACGAGAGCGGCCTGCTGCACGGCTACCGCCTGCTCGACAAGTACGGCCGCTTCCACGCCGACCTGCTGGCCGCGCTCTGCGTCTTCCGCCGGCGCACCGCGGACGCCGTCAAGCGGCTGGCGGCCTCCGGCGACGTCGGCGCCGCGCTGGAGCGCCGCTTCCGCCGCGCGGGCAGCGCCGCCGACGGCGACGACGCGGAGACCAACGAGGTGGACGCCCTGCCGCCGCTGCCCGAGAAGAGCGTCCAGATCCTCAACGAGCGGCTGCGCCTCGCAGCCGACCACATTGAGGCTTGCGAGCGGAGGTACGCGTAGCACAAGCCTCCTGGGGCTCCCGCCGCACGCTGCCTCGCCGGCTTCTCGCCACTCGACTACTGCAGTCAGAAGCGGGTCTCACAGTCGTCGCAAGACTGTAGGGAGGACGTCTGCTCTCGAAGCACTGAGCGCCTCGGCCACCACTGGACGAACGACGTCTCTTCCAGTGAAGCCAACCCGAGTTGACTCCTTTCTACGACATCCGTGATCACCTCCACGCAAGTCCTGTCATAAGTTTCTGAGATTTCCGATATCTCAGACCTTTTATGTGGCTACCATCAGCATACAAAACAACGAATTCGCCAGTGTTTTACTTGTGATGAACTGTCTGTGTCATCTGGATGCTGGAAAATTCTGCTTCCTTTCGTCTACTTGCTGTGCAATTCTCGACAGAAGAGTCGTGTTATCTCTGCTTGTATGTCAGTGCATGTGTGCAAGAACTGTCCCTCATTACACACATTATAATGTTTCGAGTTTGACAGAGGTAGACTACTGGGAAAGGACAGGTAGACGTTTTCTCTCTACACGAACTTTGTCCCAATACGCATTGACCTGGTGTGGTTACCAGTACGAACATTCGAAAGCAGGCTCTTCCACACTTACAAGTCTCTCTCTGGTTGAAACATTCCAGAGCAAAGGGTACGAATATCTCGAAGTGGAAACGTAAACAGTATAGTAATTATCTACTGCAGCTGTGGTACGCAAAGTCGTAGTGGAAATTTGGGAAAGTATATACACAAGGCATAGATGAGAGGCAGAATTGTTTCTCAATAATCCCTGCCACCAAGGCGCATTCGAAGTGTACGGTTACGCCTCGGTTAGTGGCACGCTCATAAGTTACTGGTACGTGGAAGAGCGCCATTTCAGTGCACTCGGGGCTATGGACAGCCGCTCTTATGTGCCTGACATTCCACGTCTGCATTCTGTTTTCTTGGAGCTACCGACAGGACCAGAAAGCGTGACGCAATACTGGCACTCTTCCAGGCGTTGTGTGGTGGTCCTCCCATTGTCCAGGCCCGCCGGAGAAAATGTCAGGGGTGACCGGAGGAAGTGCGCAAGAGACAATACCGTTTTTCTACGGCGCGGGCGACACAAAAGGACGCCGCCGTGCGAAGGCATACAGCGGAGGCTGCAGCGCCATTAAAACTGTGGTAGGCGCCCGGCGCGCTGCCTCTGACAGGCTTCCATTGTTGACGGCTTGCGGAGACGAGTAGGTCGCCAGCCAGTGGGAGGGACTTGGGGCCGTAGCGAAGAGGCGGCATCCAGCGACTGCTTCCTTGGCGGAAGATATTCGAGTGACAAAGAGAACAAACAAAGAGAGAGAGAGAGAGAGAGAGGTTATGTGTGCGTTGTGTGCGTGTGAGGCAGAAAGAATCAGTGTTGCAAAAACACAACTACTGTCTATGTAATAAACCAATTACACCAAGTCCGCTAGGCGGAATTAAGGTAGCATCAAATGCTCGGCACAGCACAGTGTGTGATAATATTGTATTCGCTAAGAAAGCTACGTTAAGCATTCGACGTTTTATGTACTAGCTCTTCAGTGGTTGGTAATCAAAAATAATACATGAACGCTGTTTTTGTTAATACAAGTGCCTATCTCCTTGTCTTTCAAAATTTAGCCTCCTCTCTTTCAAACAATTTGTTTATGTACTAGACCAGATGGGTTACTCTTTTACTGTATCTTATCTATAAAAGATACCATACTATTGTACGCTTCACTCTAAATTTTTCAATCCTTCAATCTCGGAAATACTCGGATTGAGTCTAACTGAACTATTTAAAGTCCTTTATTTTCATAAAGTGTGCAGATAATGACCCTCTTGTCGTCTTCCCATCTCTGGTGTACAGTTAAATAATGACGCCTATTGACGGTTGCAGTGATGAGCAAGATGGTAATGTTTGTAGATTATATTTTTTTGACTGATTGTAAGATATATCTCAAGACTTTTGCATTGCCAACAGATGTTCGAAACTGTTCTGAGGATTAGACTGTAATCTACTTACACTTGTTTCATATACGAATCGTTGATTATAATAAATTTTTATGTTGTACATTATAACGTTCTTGTATAACCTGTTGTCTTTTTCTATTGTGTAAAGTATTGTCTACTTATATGAAACAGTTATGTAAGATACAGAGGAATATTTTTAAAAGAGACTGTGACTGGACCAATCCTTCTCTGAACTGCATTCAACTTTTTGTATTGATGATTGCAGGCAGTGTTTCTGAGAGATCATCTGGAACTTTGCATCAGTATGGTAATGCCTCCTGAGCGATGGTGAACCAAAGTGAGGTTTTACAGATTTATATTTGTAATTTATTTCAAATATACGATTTACCACGTAGTCCTTTGTGTTTCACTGAGATTACCTCCCAGATTATGCCCAGCTTCCCGTCTTATCCTCTGATTGACCAAAAGCTACAGATGTTGATCCTCTTAATCCTGAAATTTAAATACAGTGTTTGTTCTGTAACTCCATCTATGCATATAGAAAACTACAATAAACAGTGTCGACACAATTATGAAGAGCTGCTATAGTAACCACTTAGTCTCTCTGCAGGTAGCGTATCCGCTGCTCTCCTTTTCCTGTCCAAAAGTGTGTGTGATCCTGCTGGTACAGTAATGTGTAACTGGATTTATGGGCTATCCCTGATGTTATTCGACTTATAAATGGACCAAACAGAAAAGAAAACTAAGGACAAATATGGAAAGGGAATTAAACATTGAAGAATAAGAAGTAAAAGTTTTACAGTTTGCTGGTAACATTATAGTTCTGTTGGAAGGGAAAACGACTAGGAAGATTAGTAGAACAGAAGAGGTATTACCTTGAAATGAGGCTATATGTGGCACTGTAGGAGTAAACTGTATATTAGTGGGGTAGATCGGATAACAGATTAAGATGTACGGCATTGCATTGAGTCATGAAATATCTTTATGGCAGAGCTTGACTAAAAGAAGGGCAAGATGATAGGACCTGTCCAGAGGCATCAAATAGTTTGATTGTGGAGGGGAATAGGGTTGGAAATACAAAGGTTTTAAGAAAGTAACTCGTTTCAAATGAACGTAGGCTGCAAAAGTTATACAAAAATTTAAAAAAAAACTTTCCCTAGATAGACTACCATGGAGAGCTAAATGTAACTAGTTTTTTGACTCTTGAATACGACAGCAGCAGCGAAAGAAGTAGTCAAAAAGGTAGAGGGGTTATGTTTTCAAGAAAATGCAGGATGTACCGTAGTTATTTCAGTAAAAATGTATCTAAAAACTAGCCATTTAAAAGATAACTGAAAACGTGTGTTTAAAGGGCACCCCTGACATTAGTATGAAGTTTTCGCCTAATTGGAACAAATGTACATAGTTGAAATATAGAGCTGTCGATGATGTTCCCACCTAATTGTAGTCAAATTACACCAGTGGCACATGGTTGGAGAATGTGCTACGAGCATGATGGCCCGCAGGCACATTTCACTCTGGATATAAGAAAGCATCTAACGTCCCAAAATGGTCGAAAATGAATACGTCCACTGTGGCCTGTGCCTTAATCTCCAAGATCACCTGACCACAGTACTCTGCATTTTTCTCTCTGAGGTTATCTCACAAATGAAATTTGCATCACCCTCTTTGATATGGTTGCAAAACTGGAGCAGCAAACTTTATAGTCTTGCCAGGATCTTCGATATGCTCCAAGGGTTTTTGAAAGAATCCATAACTCATCACAGAGACGAGTACATTATTCCGTCCAAATGCGAGGACTTCCGGTAGAACATCTGCTTTAGTAAGTACGCCTATGTATTCTTAATCGAAGCCCTAATACTTCAAGTACATTTGTATTAGTCGGGACAATATTTAATACAGAAGTCAGTGGTGGCTCGTAACCGTAGGTTCACAGTTATATCGCATACGATTGTTTGCGAATTCGTGTTCACTGGGGCATTGTACCAGTCGCTATCGTATATTTCAACACGCGTCTTTTCGCTATTATTTACGATACACTCTGTGTAATAAGACTGCAAATTTAAAATGTTCACGTGTGGTTCATATGCGTATTGACTCTTTTCGATCATGATCACCGTTTCAATGGAAACACTTGTCGGAACTGTGTAGCTCGTCTTCAATTATGCCTGCCACATGACTCAAGTTATTTTGCCACTGTGACTTGTTTCTCTGTAGAAGAAGCCACAGGACTTAAAAATGATAAGACACGCAGTTCACCTCAAGTCGTAATGTTGGAAGAGAATATGTGACCCCAACTTGCTGCAGCAACTCAACAAATTTGGCAAGTGATGTATCAGATTGTCTGCCGTCCGTTGTTTTGTTTTTTTTTTTTTCCCAGTGAGTGCCATCTGTTATGGGGTGACTCACTGGTTGAATGGACTTTTCATCTCTTATGAGGAATTATAGAATGCCTTAACGACAAACCCGTAGCTTAACAGTCTGGCGGAAGGCATTTTCTGAATTGTTGTAGGTAAGCTGGTACATTGTTATAATAACTGTCTCAAACGTCATCGTAAATATGTTAAATAGTACACAATAAATGTGTCAAGTATTCGTAAACAAAACGTTCTTATACAGCAGCATTGACCTTTTAAGTGACAGAAATGTTTTATCCAGCATAAGAATGAGACATGGTACTCTTTGGAAATAATAATCAATGAAACTGCTCAATTTATTATGTACTAGCTGCACTACCCGAGCCAAAATATTTTGCATCGTCGATGGCATGAGGACGATTCTACCGATCAAATATAAACAGAGGTATATTCCGTTAAACATGCAGTCTATACAGCAAGTAGAAAACAAATTAATTGGTGATTTGATAAAATGTTATTAGTTAAGTAATACAGGTCGTAGTCAAAAGTTACTTGATTTAATAAGGAGTTTTTTTTTATTGTATACACATAACATTTTGAGTTTTCAAAACACTTGCTTACAAACTTGTAGTTTTGTTGTTCGTACTATAAATCATCAAATTTTGAGGTGATCCACGTCGTTAGCACGTGACGTAAAATAGGCCGATACCCGGGTATATTTCTCTTATGAGTTTTTCAAATGTTCAACGATGTTATACATTTCATTTGTCAGTATTATTTGGTCAGAATTTAGATATCTTGGATATGTGCCTTCTCCTATTTGTAAAAGGTTTCAACGAATTGTTGCGCTCTATCGTCTCCCGAGATTTGCGTTCTCATATCTGTTGTTAACTTCATTACTTTTAAGTGCTGCCATATGAAGATTTATTTGAGCAAGCCCTTATCTAATCTGCTGGCATCGATTTCGGAATGACAGGCAGTGTTTGACGAAAATCGCCTGACAGTATTAGTAATAAACTTCCCATTGAACTCCCTTGAGTGTAATAAATGAAATTAAATCATTAGCAGTAAAGCATAAAAGTAGAAAAAATGGTTTTATACTAACATGGATAAAAATTTTAAGGGATCGGTTGAACACAAAGAAAAAAGAACAAAATATTTTTTTTTTCAAATTCACTTAACCGTTTGAATATTCGACATAAAAGTTTTCTGGGTGGTACCGCGTCATAATGAATAAAGCTACTGCTGCTGGAGAAAAACTAGCGTTTCGGCCGCGGTTGCAGCAGCCTTCTTCTGGGTCTACTGGTGCGTTTTGTAGCTATGCAGTCTCCCTTATATTTTGTTGTTACTGTTCACTGCGAATGACATTATGCGATAATTTTAAAAAGATAGTTCGTTTCATTAGTCACTTAAGGAAGAAGGAGAGGGTGGAGGGAGAACGTAACCTCTGTTGTCTATTGGCTCTTGTGTTGTGTGCCATGAAATGAAATGTCGTGTGACGAGGGCCTCCCGTTGGGTAGACCGTTCGCCTGGTGCAAGTCTTTCAATTTGACGCCACTTCGGCGACTTGCGCGTCGATGGGGATGAAATTATGATGATCAGGACAACACAACACCCAGTCCCTGAGCGGAGAAAATCTCCGACCCAGCCGGGAATCGAACCCGGGCCCTTTGGATTGACAGTCTGTCGCGCTGACCACTCAGCTACCGGGGCGGACTTTGTGTACCATGATTGGTGGTCACCGTCGAATGAGAAGTTGGCTGCTGTTTACCACTTGCTGGGCGTCGGCCGCGCGGCGGCAGTTACTCGCCGGTAGTGCTCGCGCATAGGATTGACTGAGCGGTCTCTTGGTCTCTGATTGCTGGCAGCCAATATGGGTCAAGCCTGAGTCCACCCTCTCTGTTCATGGTTTTAGGGTGTTTAAGTATTTCGATGGCCTCTCTGATTTTGCGTTTCGTCATAACCGGCTGCTTGGCCAACACACAGGCTTCGCAGAATTTTATTTCTTTTCCGCAGTCTTGGTGATGTTCTGCCACTGCGGATTTGTTGTGTTGCCCTAGACGAATATAACGCTCGTGTTCCCGAATGCGCGTTTCTATTGGCCTGTCAGTCTCGCCGATGAATGCCTCTCCACATTCCCATTCCACCTTGTACACGCCTGCAGTGTGTAATGCATCCATCTTGTGCTTAGTGGAGCCCAGCACGTCCTTGATCCTGCGACCACTATAGAAGACAGGCTGCATGACAGGCTTCTATGTCGACTGACTCTGGCCGCGGAAGCCTACGCGGTTATATTACTCTTTGTTCGTTGCTACAAATAAGTAACACATTTGAACGTGGATGCCTGTGTAATGCGCTTTCTCGGAACGTTGTTACTGCTGCGCGCCATTTACAACGGAACGCTCAAGGTTTACACTTGAGAGGTTCATTTCAAGGCTGTACGACAACGGGGCAACAAGGGAATCGAACGCGAACCGCAACACCATATGAACTATTAATACAAAATCGCGAACTCAGCAGGTCCTGGCGTTACTATTACCGTGTTACTGTCTTCCGGATATATGTGTTTCGGTGTGCGGTTTACACGAAATGCTTCCAAATTTGGAGCATGCTGTAGGTGAAAGATGGGACGCAACTTTACTTCTTATCAAGAAAAAAAAAAAAATAGGCTTCTCAATGCTGCTTCTGATGGAGCTGCAACTATTTATTTCTATCTTAAGCTGTTGTATTTTAACTATAGTGAATCCGATGAAACGCTATGTATGAGGACCTGTTAAGTGCGAATTTTGAGCAGCTTGGTGTGATGGGTGAAGGTGCCAGCAATGGTGTCTCTCGCCGCACCTTTCCTTACCCTCCATCACTGTTGTGCTCTTTATATCGCTCCATCCGCATCCCTCGGCGAACAGCGAAACTCCCAAGAGAACTTCTACAAGCTACACCCTTCACGTCGACTGCATTAAGAACACAAGTGCTGCCGACCTCGACTAGGAAGCAGTTGTAGCACTACAGTAGATTGATGTCCCTATTATTTTGTACTCAGTGTCAGCTCAACTGAGAAGCACCCCTGGTCTCTTCAGTGCGCTTTCGCTATTTCTTGTTGCTCCCTTGTGCAGTTCATATCATATCTGCTGCAGTTCATCAGCAAGCATGCACACCTTCAGTGTAGTTACTATACAACAGTTTAAAATAGAAATAAATGGCTGTAGCTCAGTTAGAAGTTGGATTGAGAAGTGTTATTTTTTTATTTCTTGATAAAAAATCAAGTTGCATGGCAGACCAGTAAATATTTCCTCTCTGGCATACCTGTTCTTCGTGGTGCCGTTGCTCCTCCTCTTCTTCTTCTTCTTCTTCTTCTTCTTCTTCTTATCCTCCTCCTTCTCCTCCTTCTACTTCTTCTTTTTTTCCTCGTGTTTCTAAAACAATGAAGCTCAACTTAGTATTGACAAATAATATATTGGCCGGATTTTTATGAGAACTGTTTTTTTATGTATATGAAAGTAAAACCGAGACATTTTAAAAATTAAATTTTGACAATATTGTGCAAAATGTCGAACATATTGGCAATTAATTTTAACATTGCTTTTTTCAGGTCATCAATCAAATCTTAGATTATTCGTGATATGGCAGTGGTACTGCTTACAGACAAAGCTGCAGTTACGGAAAAAAAACTGTCGAAATCTTATGGATTCGAAATTAACCCTGTTTTTCCCACTGCATCAACTTAACAGTAGAAGAACGTTTCAAAGTGGTATCATTTTCCGAAATTTTATTGAAAACAAAGGCTTTTGTGACTCTCTTTTATAACTCTACAATAGCTAGGCATAAACTCTGCAATTCTCAAAAAAGAGCAAACAAAAAAAGAACAGAAAATGATACATGAGGTGCTCATACTACATGATCAAAAGAATTTTGTAGATACGAAGTGAGCTGGCGATTACGATCAATGAAAGTCCAAAAGCATCGCATTCCCTCACAGCAAAAAATTACTTAGCTCTACAAGAAGTAATAGATCTTCTTGAACGTTTTGAAGCGGCAACAACAGCAATCTCAGGGCAGTCATACGTCAGTGCTTCCTTAATTATACCCCTTATACGAGGTATTTCTGCAAAATTGTCAGACTTGGAAAGAACTTTAACAACTAATGAAGCACGATGTGTTTTTGATTCCTTGATTAAATCAATCAATGAAAGAGTGAAACCATTTAACACATGGGCTGTCAATGCGCTTGCGACATTATTAGATCCTAGATTAAAAAAAAAAACTTGTTTCAGGACATTTCAAGAGGCATACAACGCTCCACAATTACTTCAGGAAGAGTATGCTGCTTTCATCACATGAACACCAGGAATAATACCTGAAACAGATGCATCCGCGAGCAGTGCCAATACCTCTGCTGATACGTCTACCAGTTTCACATGAGATGATCTACTTTTTTTGCCCAATCAACAATAGCGTAACGTCGATGTCGTCACAGCAGGCCTTGATTCCATAATTGACCTACGTCAATAGTTTGAAAAACCTGAAATAGACAAGCTTGCTTGTGTATTAGAATATTGGGTAAAATCTAATAGAATGTAATTGTTGCTAAATATTTGTGTTGTCCAGGGACTTCCGTTCCTGCAGAGAGGGTTTTCTTCAAGGCAGGATAAATAATTAATGAAAAACGCAACAGATTACAGGAAAAGAATTTAAATACCTTAGTTCTTCTTAAGCAAGATTTTCGTATCTTTTAATGTTATATTTTAAACAACAAGCTAAAAGGCAAGAATTTAATACCTTACTTTTTGTAAAACAAAATTTTCATATCGTGTATTGTTGTATTTAACAATGAAAAATTCTTAGGAAGCCATTTTTCATTTGAAATACTTGCACAGAACAGTCGATAGTTAATCGATAAATCACAGTTTTTAAAAATGCTAATGATAATATCGTATGGGTCAGCTATCGATGTTTCAGTAACACTAATGTTGACTGTTGTGGACTGACAAGACAGCCAGTCCACAGTGACGGGTAACCGAAAGGCACGCACTTAAACTCACGCAGGATGGCGTGAGGTCTGAAACAGGATACGTAATGAATGCTATAAAGAAAAGTACGTAGCTTCTGGAATACTTAACTTTAATCCATCATTTGTATACATCGTTCTTGATGAGACATGCTTCATACGATAACTATCAATTGCTATGGCGCCTTGCTATGTCGTAGCCATTGACTTAGTTGAAGGCTATTCTAACTATCTTCTCTGCAAATAAACGAGGCTTCGTCAGCGTTGCATCGCTAGCTAAGTCGTCCGTACAACTGGGGCGAGTGCTAGTAAGTCTCTCGAGACCTGCCGTGTGGTGGCGCTCGGTCTGCGATCACTGACAGTGGCGACACGCGGGTCCGACATGTACTAATGGACCGCGGCCGATTTAAAGCTACCACCTAGCAAGTGTGGTGTCTGGCGGTGACACCACATTGACAAATTCGATTTCGAAAACTGAAGAAATTTCGCGAGAGAATACATCGCTGTCCCTCGAGACACGAAACGTCACTCAAAACGTTTTAGATGTTCTTCAAAAACGACTTTTTCACCCACACTTACCCATTCCACCCACTGCGAACAGTTCCCTTTACTGATAGCCGGAAACCATGGCTATTTACTACCATAACCGCGAGTGAATGGCTGTGGGCGTTCTTTACATACACACGTTTGCCTTATATACAGGATGGACATTAAAAAAAAACAGACAAACAACAGGGAGGGATTCATGACTGGAAACGTAGGAAAAAAGGCCCAATCAACATGTGTCCGGAAAATCATCGTTGCCATGATAGATGGCACGATGAATGAGAGCTCCTCTGGCCACGTGTCATGCGTTCTTTGCGTGTCGGCAGGCTGCGTGATTGACGGAGCGTAGTGTAACCGACAGACTGGTCCTGTATTCACGAGGGGAACAAGCCGAGATGGTGTCTGTGCACGGCCAAGCAGATGGAAACGGTCGAGAGGCAGCACGGCTACACCACAACAAGTACCCTCACAGACATCAACCGCATCACAAAAGATTTCAAGACCTTTTTGGGGATTTGTTTGATCACGAATCCTTTCAGACAGACGAACGTGCAGGGGCACTGTGGACTGTGTGTACACCAGATTTGGAACTTGTACAACGTTTCGCCTCTATGTCCTGTAGAACACACTCCTCCAAATCTGGCGTACGCACAGTCCGCTGCTTCCTTGCACGTTCGCCGGGCTGAATGGACCTATCATCACACAGACGCCCAAAAAGGGCTTGAAATGTGCGATGTGTTTGGTGTCTGCAAGGGTACCTCTGGTGGTATATCCGTGTTGCCTCTCGACCTTTTCCGTCTGCTTGGCCGTACAAAAATACCATCTCTACCTGTTACCCACACGAGTGCCAGACCATTCTGCTTCTTACAGTACGCTGCGTCAATCACACAGCCTGCAACACGCAAGTGACACATGACACGTGGTCAGAGGATCTGTCAGTCATCAGTGCCAACTATCATGGCAATGGTGCATTTCCTGATACGTGTTCATAACACCTTTTTTCCTCCATTCCTAGTCAGGAATTCGTCCCCACCGTCTGTTGATTTTATTGATGTTCACCCTGTATATATCGCCTGACAATATCAGTAATACACTTCCCATTAAACTCGCGTGTGTATAACGCCATCTTTCTAGTTGTAATGGGGTGGCTGGTACATTGTTATGACGACTGTCTCAATCGTCATCGTAAATATATTAAATAGCAGACAATAAATGTTTGAAGTATCCGTAAGTAGCACAGTCCTTTATAGCTGCACGCACTTTATATAGATGAGTTATGGGACGGTAAAAGGTCACGCCAATAAATGAGAACACCGAAATCTATACTTAAAATTATTAAAAACATCTGCAGAAACTTAGCACTGTTAAAATCTGTTCGTAGACATAGGCCTTCAGGAGGAAGACATTTCACAATGGACCGGATCCACAGCCAGTTTTAAACACTGCATGCAAATCCACGATTGCAGCTACTTTAGAGTGACTCTGTTTCACGACTTTTGTGCAATACTCCTTCAAACCCTACCCACTGAATCCGTACCTGACGTTTTACCCACTCTTCCATTTAACGCTGTGTTAACCAGACTAGTAGTGTTTATAATTGTAGAAACTGTAGCTACATCATTTGCAACAGAATATCCTCCTAATGTCTACGTTCTCTTCTGTGATCTCTTCTCAGGGATCCGTTAACCAGAAGCTTATCTGCATGGAGCGATGATACCTCTATGAAGTCATTGTTATAGGCCCAAAAGAAATGCCCTCTCTCATTATAACAACGAGCCAAAATGAGTAAATAACATGCGTGTTACTTTCAGATGTTTCATTCATGTTGCCTGTTCTCAGTAATAATCCTAGAAGTGCACTGTCAAGGGATATAATTTACATTATTTCAGTGATAAACATTTTCGAAATGTATGAATACATGGTGTCTCTTCTTTCGGACATGTCACTTGTCTCCGCATAAAGTCTCGATGCGGTTCCTTCCCTTTCCTTTCAAGAAGAAGCGTTTCAGAGGGTATAATCAGCAATGTTAGCTAGGAACTAAATTCACAATTTATTTGTTTACATGTATGGCGATTAAGAAAAGTAGCTGTCAATACCAGAGTGAAAATTTTCACTCTGCAGCGGATTGTGCGCTGGTATGAAACTGTCCGATTAAAACTGTGTGTCGGACCGAGATTCGAAGTCGGGATCTTTACCTTTGCGAAAAATTGCTCTACCGACTGTGCTATCCAGGCACAACTGAGCGCTCGTCCTCAGCTTCGATTCTGCCAGTTCCTTGTCAACTACCTTCCAAACTTCGCAGCCGCGCGGCGTGGCCTCGCGTTCTGAGGCATTTTGTCACAGTCCGGGCGGCTCCCCGCGTCGGAGGTTCGAGCCCTCCCTCGGGCGTTGATGTGTGTGTTGTCCTTAGCGTAAGTTAGTTAGATTAAGCAGTGCGTAAGCTAGGGGACCGATGACGTCAGCAATTTGGTCCCATAAGACCTTACCAGAAATTTCCAAATTTTCAAACTTCGCAGAAGCTCCCCTATATATCTTGCAGAACTAACACTCTTGGAATAAAGGATACTGCGGAGACACTGGCAGGATTAAACCTATTAGAACGGGCCTGAGACTTGCTTTGATAAGTAGTAGAGCATTTGTCAGCGAAAGGCAAAGGTCCCGAGTTTGAATCTCAGTTCAGCATACAGTTTTAATCTACCAGGAAGTTTCACAGCTGTGAATGCGCTTACAAACGACTCCCTTAACGATTTTATGCTTCATGATGTACGAGATGTTACTGTGAATTGAACTTACCGTTGTTTATATCAGAAGTGTAAATTCAAAGGTAACAGATGCCAGCTGAATACACAAACAACTACGAAAACGAGTGCCACAAAGGCCACAGGTAAATATGCATACCATTACTCATGTATTCGTTGATATCTCGTCTGCCGACCTACAAACATAATAATGCTAGTCATACTCATCAGGGAAACTATTGTGAATATATTAATACAAATGCAAATGATAGCGTGTAAAATATATTTAGTAATACAGCATTTAAGACCAGTGGTGTATATGTATTTGCCATTCTTACTTAAAGGGTGGTCAGAGCCGGTCTGTAGAGCCTCTAAGGATGTTGCAGTATAGGCCGTGCTGAGAAATAATTGAAGCGCCGAGAACCATAATACCCAGACCCATACAGAAGCGAATATCAGAGAAACCAGCGAGGCAGTTTCTCGTGAAAGTTCTTATATACATCGTGGACTTACAACACAGGTAAATCTGATTCACAATAAGATCGACAGATGACAGGAGAATGCATACAGACTGTAATATCAAAATTGACCATGGAGTGTTAAAAGCCCTTCTTGTACTCAGTGCCTCAATTGTTAAGAAAAAAATTTCGATACGTTGCGTCGTTTCCCAGTTAATTAACATTGAAGACAGCCAATCAGGTAGTCAAGCGCGCGGATTCAAACGACCCGCTAGATACAATTTCTATCAGTTGTTCTCAAATACAAGATTAAAACGCTCAACGCTGCCCAACCTTTATCTCGGTTTCAGTTCCTACTGCCGTTCCATCTCCTGCTTTTGTATCGTTCTCTTGTTAGGTTTCAGTAAACCAAATGAAGAACGCGTTTTGCATCTTTGCTGGCGCTCCTCTTGAATTTGCGTATGCAGCAGCCTGATTGGCTAACTTCAGTGCTAATTAACTCGGGAACGGCACAACGTATTGAATTTTTCTTAACAACTATCTCTCAGTGCGACCTACCCTGCAATACCGTTAGAAGGACTGTTCTGACTACCCTGTATAACATGATCTTATCATTTTTTGAAAAGTTTCAGAAGTTGTTTTCTAGATATGAAATCTATGAATGAACAGCATCACTGTTTCGTGCGGGACGTACTGTTCTCACCTCCTGGCGACAGTGTGTCACAAAGAGTACTCGATTGGTTTGGCAGAGGTAGACGGGAGTAACATTAGGAACTAAATATGGAGGCTTTGGATGAAACTGTCTGCACATTCATAATCCCAGAAATGATTGTGCCTCCTGATGATGCATAGATATTGTTGACACCTAGTCAGGAAGTACAGCATTCATGTTTTGAAGCTGCCAAACCTACCCAGAAAATTACTCCCTAGAAACGTATCTGGGTACTTTTGAGCTTCAGAGGTACGTAGACGCTAACAAGATATCCGCTATGTGGTCAAATGTTACAATATTGACAGATGAACATTTTCATGTGGTAAAATTAAGGAAAAATTTGAGACACATACAAGATTCCAGTACTTCATTAATTTGCGTTCTGCGTGTCATTTTCCTTAATTTATGAATGCGTGCTATACAAAAATTGGGAGGGGAGTTGAGTTGTTAGGAAAGTTTCGGTAAATGATCTACATTTCATCCGCTTTAGATTCAGCAGATGATGAGTAGTTTGGTGCCTCGCCTTAGTTATTATTACAAATGACCAAAGAACTTCATAATTAACGTCTTAGGAACTACCATAAAACAAGTATCTTAACAATTGCTTCCATGAATCATACTGCCGTGACTTAACAGGTCCCCTACTAAATGTGTACGTGAAAACCGAAAAAACTCTGTGGTTCAGATTCTACGAAAAGCTATAGATCACCCTTTGTGTGTGTGTGTGTGTGTGTGTGTGTGTGTGTATGTATGCGTGTGCGTGCGTGTGTGTTTGAGAGAGAGTGAGAGAGATGGGGGAGGGGGAGGCCTTAGGACTGAGGGAGGTGAGATGCGTAAGTCTTGACAGTATCTTGTAAAGCACTGGGACGTTCACACCAATTACCTGTTCTGCGCTCATAGGCAGCACATCGCGCCTGGTACACGCGGCGCTTGGGGACCACAGCACAGCCACGACACCTGAGGATGGGCTTATAACTGTCCGAAACCGGTCCTGTGAAAATAAAGTAATGTACAATTGAAGCCGTACTTTCAACCTCTGCGATAATGATCAGTTGCGGATGTTCTGCCAACAGGATTGTTTGTTGAAAGACAGTTTTACTGAGAATACAGAACTTTTTGAATTAATGAATACGTGAGCCGAGCGCATACATCGACTAATGAACACGTCATTTAGACGACAAAGGTGACTAATTTTAAGCCAATTGTACTGCGTGGACTCACCATGTAATAGGGCAAGGGCAGTTTGAGAAATATATAGGTAAATCAATACGTACTGGATAACGAGCATAACTGCTTGTAGAACTAGAATGTAGATCTACAGGGAAAGGTAAGATCTTTGTGTCTGTCTTCCTCGTGTGTAGCAGGAAGTACTTCAAAGTATTCTTAACTGCTCTCTGTAATATTTAGCTCTGGAATTAGCTAGCTAGCAGGTAATGTCACAGTTACTTTATGGTCCTTACGTAATATGTTTGATGTCGGTTGGGAAAAGTTACTATTTATCAGATGTACTGAAGGCCAAAATCCGTCAAGGAAGCCACGAAAAACCAAAATCTGGGAGGACGGACGGTGATCTGAACCACCGCTCTCCTCCAATGCGAGTCCCACATCTAACATCTGCGCGAAGTGACTCAGTTTTAACCACGAGGTCAGCAATCTGCAACTTTGCTTGAATGTATTTGCTATTCGTTGTCAATAATACTTTACAGCGTTCCAGTTCCAGCCAGGTAATATGGTTTTAAAATCCTATTAATTATTTAATATGTTCCAGGTAGACGGTGATGTAAACTAAAACCATCGAAATAGTTCGTATGATTGACGCAATATTTTCGAAGTATTTCATGTAGTTCAGTAACAGCCTATTCAAGCATCCTTCATCAAATTAGAATACCTCACAAGCATGTAACTCTCTTGGAACTGGTAATGTGCTTTCCGCATTACCTTGATTGTTCACTTAAAGACTTCATCCTCGGGAATGCTATCCTGTTAAATGTTAGTCACGGAAAGAGTAAGTTTCAGCTGCGAGTATCACCATGCCTGGGCAGGACTGCACTGAGCAAAGAAAGTATCACTTTTTCGAAACCCCGTAATGGGACCTATTGCGACGAGTAAGTTTGAGATCTGGCTCCAAGGAGCCTGCAAGCTTCCTCTCCAGTGGTGCAAAATCGTGGCAGCCTGCGACGTCACCCTTGGGCTTGGTGACGGGCTCTAAGCAGCAAGGTCTCGACACATGGGTAAAAAAGGTCATAGCTCAGAAGTTCATGTGAGATATAAAGTGATGAATTTCAACACAATTCTGCAGAACGCCCTCGTGTATTGTCGCACTTTGGAAAAGTCGTCACTGACTCTTTAGCCCCATTTCAGCCCTTCTTTCGACGCCTCTGCGGTGGAGGTCAGAACCGCGACAGCCGGCGTTGAAATATCACTTGTTTTCTTATGGGTGACGGAGGTAAACTTGTCAGATGGCACGATATCATGTCAGTTGGTGGCACGAAGGGCGTCAATGAAACTACCCTTTTTTGGGGTGTTGATTCCCACACATTTCGCGGTCGAAAACTACAACTCACATTTCGAAGAGCAACAGAGCGATGATCTTGATAACTTTTGACACTGCTGAACCATCCTCCCCCCCCCCCCCCCCCCCCTGACCCTCCCCCTGCCATTCACGACTATTCAACCCTACTCTAAGGTCATCGTGGGGCTGCAGCAACATTCAACGTAATCTGATCCAAAGGAGTCCACTGCCGCTGCCATTTTTGCTCTGGTGTACAGGGTGGAGCCACTAAGGACCGTCCAAAACCCTTCGGCGACATTTCAATTTAATCTGAAACAGCAACGAGTGTTTATGCTTTTTCAGCCTTCCTTTCTCACGCGTGATCACGGAGGTTACAACATTGACACGTCCGTGAATAAAACGGCAGAGGGAGCCTCCGAAACCTCCCCCTATTCGGATCACCCTCAATGCCATCCACACACCTTTTTGAGTACCTGTCATACTTCGACGCTCATTCAGCTGAATGGTGCCTTACCGCTCTTCTGGCACCTGAAGGCAGACAACTTCACCTACAGGGCGTCCAAGGCTAAAGTTAAGTAATTCCCCTCTGCCGTCATCATTTAAACAATTGTCATCCTGAGTTTAAGTTTCGCTCCCACAAATGTCGTACAACACTGTATTAGTTCAGTTCAAAAATCAAGAGTCCACAATTTCCGCACGTCCACGTGTGCTATGCTCAGTCTGTCCCATCCCTCTGAAATGACAGTCCAAACAACTCTCGCAGCACACCAGTTACCGTTGTGGTGTCACCGCCAGACACCACACTTGCTAGGTGGTAGCTTAAATCGGCAGCGGTCCATTTAGTACATGTCGGACCCGCGTGTCGCCACTGTGTGATCGCAGACCTAGCGCCACCACAAGGCAGGTCTCGATATACGATAGAGCACTCGCCCCAGTTGTACGGACGACATTGCTAGCGACAATACGGGCGAAGCCTCCCTCTCATTTGCCGAGAAACAGTTAGAATAGCCTTCTGCTAAGTCCATGGCTACGACCTAGCAAGGCGCCAATTGTAACAGTGCATGTATCTTACGAGTCTCATTTGTATAGTCAAGAGAGATGTATCACAAGGAGTGAATAAAGTTAAGTATATTCCAGCTACGTACTTTTCTTGCTACCATTCAATAGTTATCCTGTTCCAGACTTGACGCCAGTCGGCGTGTGTGTACGCGTGCCTTTCTTTCGGCTACTTCAGTGTGGCGTAACAGTCTTGTTACGTCACAACAACCGTAATTTCAAAACGGTAAGAAATTCTGCTTGAAGTTAAAAATGATGGGAAGCCAGCTCATCACCTAAACTATAAAACACCTATCACGTTTAGTAGGAATAGGATACGAGCGATTCCATCTTTATTCAAACAAACAGCACATCAGAAAAGCCCTCTTTCGTGAAGTTCGCCGCCTGCAGACCATTCGGTACCGTCCACAGACACTCGCCAGGACTGCTGCGCCAAGCGTTGCTGTCCGCTGCGCCCACTGCTAGCCTTCAACTGTGAGCCAATGTCGCTAGGAACCATCGCCGTGCTTCACACGACGTCATGCGCCCACCGCTACTGATAGGTTGCTTTGTCTTCTGAGTCTAGACCAGCTGGTGTACAAAGCACACTCTTTGCTCGATACGACATGTATGCTCCCAACAGATCCACCACGCTCTACAAGACGACACAGCGTTCAGACGTACTCCTAAGACTACAAGATTTCGAACTTAAGCGTAGCCCTTTTTTATAACAGGACTGAGTCCTTTTGTGGCGAAAAAAGGCGATATAACATTTCTGACATTCCATGGATGGAGCAGTCTACGTGGCTCTCTGATGATTGCTGTTCAATTTTCAACCAATACACGATTGCTGCATGCTCGTGGTTCCAGCACAATAAAGGCTGTACGATGATTTATTCCAGAGCAATCTGCGATCGTTGTTGAAGTCCGATTCGCAATTTTTGACATATGAAGCCTCTCCGATGTAATGAAAGTATAAAGGTCTGTATTACTCTTTAACTATCACCACCTTTTATTGTATATGTACAATTTGGATAGCACAAGTGAAGATCCGATTGGCATACAGTGATGATTCTGAATGAGATAAACTGTTGGTGTTTGCCAGAGACTTAAGGCATCAATTGCTTACCGAAACTGACGTAAATTGCGCCTGCCGAGAGGTTTCCTAGCAGAATGGACGGTAACTGTGGTGTCACCGCCAGACACCACACTTGCTAGGTGGTAGCCTTTAAATCGGCCGCGGTTCGTTAGTATACGTCGGACCCACTTGTCGCCACTATCAGTGATTGCAGACCGAGCGCCGCCACACGGTAGGTCTAGAGAGACTCCCTAGCACTCGCCCCACTTGTACAGCTGACTTTGCTAGCGATGGTTCACTGTATACATACGATCTCATTTGCAGAGACGACAGTTTAGCATAGCCTTCAGCTACGTCATTTGCTACGACCTAGCAAGGCGCCATATTCAGTTACTATGTATTCTGAACAGATAATATTGTGAATTATGTACCGTCAAGAGCGACGTTTATCATTAGTGGATTAAAGTTAAGTATCAGACTAATTACGTCCGCTTTCTGAATTCTAATTCCTTGTCATGTTCCAGACCTCACGTCAGTATAGTTCTTCCCACCTTCACGCCAGCTTGCGTGAGCTAAGACGCGTGCATTTCGGCATCTACTAGTAATATGGTGTTGGCTCTTCTGCCAACACAACAGTAACCTCGAAGGAGGACCTCAAAAATAGGAGAAATCAGTACTTGTACAGAAACATACACTCGTTTCGCCGCGCTAAACCATTATTACTTAAAGTTTTGACATATTTTCATGAAAAGTGTAACGAGACAATTGTATTAATCATCGGTCAGAGCATTCTAGGATAGAATAGGGTAGGAACGTTCATTTATCTACATAAACACCGCATGCCGAGCTGCGTGTTGAGATCGCTGCGCCATCTGTATCGCTGGCTCTGAGCACTATGGGACTTAACATCTGAGGTCATCAGTCCCCTAGAACTTAGAACTACTTAAACCTAACTAACCTAAGGACATCACACACATCCATGCCCGATGCAGGATTCGAACCTGCGATCGTAGCGGTCGTGGGGTTCCAGACTGAAGTGCCTGGAACAGCTCGGCCACAGCGGCCGGCGTGGAATAAGGCTGGGACGGTTTTTCGTAAGTTGAAACAACTGTAGGGGACGTCAGCAGTTCGCAACATCCATAGATGGCATGCATGAGATGTCTGTGATAGTGAACCGAAAGCTTACCGCTGTATCAGAATTGACTTAGAGTGTCAGATGTTGCAAATTAAACACCCTCCACAAATGCAAGAGTTACCAACGCACATCAGTCAACACGTCCTATACTTGTGCACCATCCAACGAACGAAACGCTCTCCATATTCACATTCCAATGCCGTCACTATCTCTCCGCGATATTTATAGGGCACATAACTATTATGATCCTAGCAGACTGTATCTGGTTTCGTTCGACATCTGTGGTCATGCACTCTACAATTCGTTGTACTAGTGCCCCATATGTCATTTTTTTTCTTTACAGTAAATTGCATTTTCCAAGAACCCTTCCAGCGAATCTAAGTTTCTATGCACTTCTCTTACACGTTACAAAGTCAAAGAACGATCCAAGTTGGCCACTCTATAGAAAGTAAGATGTAGTTGAATGTAGTTATTCCACCTGCTACAAAATCATTGCAATTAAAGTGAGCTTGCCAGAAAAAGTACAGCAGCATCTGACAGCTTAATTTAGACTTCACGCTGCACCAACGTCATGAACAACATTAGATCACCACACTCACTCTGTCTCACAGTAGGTAGCGAGCAAACGGTTAGAGGTATATACGCGTACGGCTGATAGAACCTAATCGAAACTGTAAGTATTTTATGTTACACATAGAACAGCCAACATATCCAGCAGTTTTATAATGGTGCTGGGTGTGAAAGTGTTGATGGTTATTTAACGCCATCCGACAGTCCAGGTCCCTATGTTAAAGTAAAACCAACAGAACAGTACTGCATTGGTCTGTAAGAAACATGGAATTTAAACAGAAATTGATCTAGTATTGAGTCGATTTTGAGGTATTCGACACATAAATTATACGTATTTTACATTGTACGTGAAACATCCAGCATCTCAAGGATATTTCTTTTCGTACTTCGTCTGTGGTTATCATCATGTGGACAGGTGAGGCATTGAGCTCTGAGTCATCGTAAGGATGATGAACGTATTTACTTACAGCTACATGTCGTGGGAGTAAGTCTGTGGTGTTTTCTGCTGCTCACTGACAGATACATTTCGATTTCGAAGAGAATCACCAGCAAAATTACGCTGCAAATAGTTTCAAGGTCGTTGATGATGTGTCTTTGAAATTTCTGTCAGTCTAGAAGATGATACTTGATCTCAACTACATAGGTTTTTCAAACATGTTTTGGTTTTAATCATCGTATGCGGTTAACTACCAGTTTTTGACAGTTTGTTCCCAGTTATATTTACAATAAACCGACAGTTATCAATAAACATCTCAGTAGCCACCATGATGGCCAATGTATGACAGGGAAATGGTGTACTTCACATCATCTCACATGCATCTGTGTTTGATGGACTCTAATGTCTACCCAGGATGCGACTTGATTTTTCAATTTTCTATGAGAAACAAGGAATTTTAGTTTGAAATTGGTTTCCCTGTGCTTTGTATCCAACCTAAACCAGTGACTGTTCACATTGTCGACTTCCTGAGATTCCATTGGATGGCTTGCCACAACTAATGTGAATATCTTATGATTAAAAGTTTTGCAAATAGTTCTAGATATAGCATAGTAACCCTTTTGGTTTGGTCTGCAAATGGCCTACATCTTAATACACATAAACGATAGATATACAGGGCGTTTCACTAAATGTGTTTGCCTCTCTAAGTTACGAAGTAAAAGGCGACGGAAATATTTACACTGTCTGCGGCGCTATGAACATAGTTTATTGTGTTATTATCCAAAGAGTTACAGCAAAAAGATACAATTTTTTAAATGGAGCAATGCACTGTAATCCGTAACACCAACCGTGTATACATCAATTTAAATTCCATTCCTATCACTTTTAATTTGGGAGCTACAACCCTTCAAAGTTTCAGGGGCAGATACCAAACGCTGCATACAATACATGACTGTGTGGTGGGTGATGTATGTTCTGGCGGTGGGAAGTTGATTTAAATGAAATGTTCAAATGTGTGTCCATGTTCCTGAATGCACAATGCAATGCGCCTTCTAAAGGATCTGAGGACGAGATGTAACATCGCCGGTGTTGCGGAGCAACATGCGTCCTCGATGCGCCGTTTTATATCATCTGGGGATGTGGGTTCAGTGACATAAACACGATCCTTTAGATATCCCCACAAAAAGAAATCTAATGGGGGACCTTGCCGGCCATGAATGAGGACCATGGCGTCCCAACCACCTTCCTGCAAACCTGTTGTTTAGTTCTTCCACAGCAGCACGCGCAGAATGGGCTGGGTGCTGCATCCACATATGGACTCTCGTGTGTAGACATACATGTTCAAGGAGACCACCCAAACTGTCGACTGTGAACGCGCGATATTACTCACCTGTTAGTGTACCTGGGAAGTAGTGTGGACTGATGATTTCATCCCCAAGGATTCCACACCATACATTAATATACCACCTACGTTACGCTCGACAGGTTGTACCCACAGACGATTGTCTGGGGCCCAGTAGTGCACGTTATGGCGATTCTCTGCACCATAATTTGTGAACGTGGACTCATCAGAGAACATAACACGTTGTAAAGACTCCAGCGTGAAATTACACATGCACAATTTACAGAATGTTACTCTTGCATGGAAATCGTTCCCATGCAGCTCCTGGGTCAGTGACAGGCGGTACAGGTGAAACCTATGGCCGTGTACTATACGCCACACCAGCGACTGCAGCAACGGCTCGTAAGCTGACATGAGGATCGTTGTGTACTGCAGCTAAGACAAGCACCTCCGCCTCCTCACTTCTTGTAGTTCGTCTGTTACTGTGGCGCATTACCAAGCTGCCTGTTTCCTGAAGTCGTTGTTCGGCACGTAAGAACGTAATGGCTTACCGAAACTCTTCCTCTATAATATCTCACGGCGTACCCCATGGCTGCTTCAGTGGCATCGTGTCGGCTCTCGCCGTGCATCAGCAACATGTCAACGTACTCGATGTTCGTGTATGCCATCTTCATTCGATGTCAGTAACTGTAGTATATTGAGTCCCGTTTGTTTGTGTGGCTCGAACTGTCGGGTATACGGCCGTATGCGGTGACAGTCGGCAGTCTAACAGCGCATCCAGGAAGCTTCTCGCTCTGTGACACCGGCGACGTTGCAACTCGGCCCCACCACATTTAGAAGGCCCCACCACATTTAGAAGGCGCATTGCGTTATGCGCAGCGGGGGGGGGGGGGGGGTTATCCGCCCCTGAACCTTTGAAGGGATTTAGCTCCCAAACTAAAGGTGACAGGAATGTAATTTAAATTGATGTGTACACGGCTGGTGTTACTGATTCCCGTGCATGATATAAACAACTATTGTCCCATTTAAATATTGTATCTCTTTGCTTTAACTCTTTGGATAATAACACAATAAACTATGTTCATAGCTCCGCAGACAGTGTAACGTTTCTTATGGTGACCTACAGCAATAAATATTTCCGTCGCCTATTACTTCGTAACCTATAGAGGCAAACACATTTAGTGAAGCACCCTGTGTACATCAAACGTTTCCAAGAGATTTCTAAACCACTTCTAACGAGTCGCAAGGGTGCTTGTAGAGGAAAATGCGCTATAGTGGTTTATACAGACGTATGAATCAATGTGGTTCAGTTGGTAGAGTACTAGAGAGTAGCAGTAGTAGTAGTGGTAGTAGAAGTAATAGATTTGAACAATAGGTCCCACTGCGAATTCAGGATTGAGGTAGCAGAAAATTCATACTACACATTGCTATAGGTTCCGAACTAGCTGTGATACCATGTATGACCATGGATTCTCAGCCAGATGCACCACACCGATCACAGATTCTTTTGATGGATGACAGCATTATTTTTTATGCAGTATTGATTTTCGCTGTTTTTACGCTGTAGTGTGATCGAATTTGATATTGATATGGACAAAACGTTCAGCTCTAACCATCCTTCCTATAAACAGAATGTGATCCAATGTCTGACCTAACATCTACATCTACATCTACATGATTACTCTGCAATTCACATTTAAGTGCTTGGCAGAGGGTTCAGCGAACCACAATCATACTATCTCCCTACCATTCCACTCCCGAACAGCGCGCGGGAAAAACGAACACCTAAACCTTTCTGTTCGAGCTCTGATTTCTCTTATTTTATTTTGATGATTATATCTACCTATGTAGGTTGGGCTCCACAAAATATTTTCGCATTCGGAGGAGAAAGTTGGTGACTGAAATTTCGTAAATAGATCTCGCCGCGACGAAAACCGCCTTTGCTTTAATGACTTCCATCCCAACTCGCGTGTCATATCTGCCACACTCTCTCCCCTATTACGCGATAATACAAAACGAGCTGCCCTTTTTTGCACCCTTTCGATGTCCTCGGTCAATCCCACCTGGTAAGGATCCCACACCGCGCAGCAATATTCTAACAGAGGACAAACGAGTGATTCCTCATATAAATTGTAAGTATTCCACATTTTAATATTTCTATCATGTTTCTATCATCCACTCATCCCTAGCATCCACATCTAGTAGCCATCAAGAATATAATGGAGCAGCACACACATTTCCATGATACATACAATTGTTTCCAGACTTCGAGTTCCCACCATATCCATCAGGGACAGATGTAAGGCAGCATGCAGACAAGCTCAGTGATGCAGTGCCCGATTATCAGAGCAGGACACGGAATAATTTCCAGAATTTAAGCTCTCACTGTATCCAACACCTGCACCACGCATCACGCCTCAGCTAAGTCATTACAAAGCGTTACTTAACACACTACTTAACAACTGACCACTAATGGACTGAAGCGCGTTAATGTTGGTTTAGCATCAGATGTGGCCTTCGAAGTTATGGTAGATACAGATAACTGGCATATAGTAATTCCATGGGAACGTCATGATCGCTAAGAACTTTATTTATGACGAGTTTTAGGTCATTATCTTCTGATAACTGTTGCAAAATTTGCACAAAAGAAAAATTAGAAAAGCTAATACACAATAAATACAAGGCTGAAGTAACACCAGAAACGAACGTATAGACGAGATACAACTATCTATAATATACTTAAGAAAGCTCATAAAAGCCGGCCACTGTGGCCGAGTGGTTCTAGGCGCTTCAGTCCGGAACCACACGGCTGCTACTGTCTCAGGTCTGAATCCTGCCTCGGGCATGGGTGTGTGTGGTGTCTGTAGGTTGGTTAAGTTTGCGTAGTTATAAATCTAGGGGACTGATGACCTCCGATGTTAAGTCCCATAGTGCTCAGAGCCATTTGAACCATTTGATTTTTGAGCTCATAAAAGTGAGTAATACAAGAGAAACGAACTGTCTCATATGCAATTGCTGCTAAGCGATATATGCAAAAGATGCTATTTGGAGAGTTCACATGCCGGACTGAGACTCGAGAAACGTATTATATTAACTTGGCGCCAGATGTCGTTGATGCCAAAGATCGATATAAACGAAGACATAGTGTCATATCGTCAGTGAACAATAATACAGAAAACGGTATGAATCAAAGCCTTTCACAGCGTACATACAAAAATCGTACAGCACATTAGGCAACTTGGCACATCGAGAGAGAAAGCAATACAAAGGGGACCACCACAAAGGAAGAAATACAATTTGTTTTTCCCTTGAAATACAGTCCGCCAAGCAAGGTAAGCAAGCCTCAACCTAATGAGACCACAGGTGAGTGACGTCAAAAACAAAACCCGTCACAAAATAGCAGTTTTTCCAATTGCATCAGTGAATTGCTCACTTATATGAGCTTTCTTAAGCATATTGAAAGTACTTGTACCTAGTTTGTACTTTCGTTCCTGATACTACTTTCACCTCGTAATTATTACCTATTAGCTTTTCTAATTTGCCTTTGTGTAAATATTACCTCAGTTATCTGATGACTATGACTTGAAACGTGTCATGAATAAAATTTATAGCGATCAAGGCGTTTCCCTGGATGGTCGCATGCCTTACAAATCGAGGACTTCATCAATCAAATGGAAGATATAGAGAATATCCGACGAGGTGCAAAGGTGCAGTTCAGTGATATGATACGAGATAAATTGTGCAGCAAGCTGAAATATGTCAAGGATTGCATGACAACCAAGTACAATCCGTTCTCTCGAGACATCAATATCTTTGACAGCAACAGAACTTCCATTGTCAACATATTTGGGGGTTATACAATGAATTTAACAAGTCAAGACTTAACACAATGTGTATATTTGAAGCGTCGAGTATTACAAGCCTTTGTGGCCCATGAGGTGCAATATGGATCACCATGGAGATACTAAGTCTACAGCGAAGGTATGTTAAGACTCTTGATATTGTCAGATATCTGTAGGAACGTGAATTTGACGAGGAGATGGAGAAAGAGGTGGAGTTAAATGTATGTATATGTGTGTATATGTCTGATATACATAATTTTGCTGATATTACTCCTATAAACAGAAACTCCATACATGCGGAGTTTACAGATGGCACTGTCTGGTAGTGTGCGTGATGCGTGATGTACATGCTAAAATTAAGGCATATAAAAAACGGTTATTTGGGAAGTATTGTAGAGTGATGCATAGGGCTGATGTAGAAAAAAGAGAATGGCAATGGCTTTTTTTGTTTGATGATGATTAAATATTTTTCACAATTCACCAAATATGAAACATATATGAACAATGCATAAAAGTTGTATCGAACTACAAAATAAAAAATATTAGTTCTTACGAGTTGTAATATGTTTCATTTTATTGTATACATATACTGTGAGAATTAACAGCTTATGTCGGAGAGAAAGCCTTAGTAGATCAGACATGTGCAGTGTCAAAGAGATTTTACAGTTCAGTTGTTGTTGTATCAAATAGACTTAGCACATTTATGGCGTTCAAAGTCACATACTGTTCAGATGACAATACACTTGATACCTTAGGACTAACAACCATTACTCATCTCTGAAGTTTAATGTTAGCAGCATCCCTTCCTGTGATTAGTACATCTTAGTTTCGACATAAAAACTCTCTTTCATATACGAAGGAGGAAGACTGCCCTTTACAAGTGTCGCCCTTACATATGAGATAGTACAGCATAACAGTGGGGCAGTATACCATGGCACTGTACTTGAACGTGATTGCGAACGCGATAGTCCAGTGCATTAGCCACAATGTACATTATAGTGCTGGACTTTAACGCGGTTTTGTATGGGATAGTGCAGCACATTAGCTGGAAAGATACGGTAGCGATTTACGGCTTCGGACGCAATACAGCGCATTAGCTGGATAGTGTAGTATAGAGCTGTATACTGAGATGTTGGGGTAGTACAGTTGTTCATTGTCCACACTCATTTTACTCCTCGTCCATGGTTGAGTAAATCAATATAATTAAAGAAGAACTGAACAAGTAAACATCTATCCGTCTGATAGAGAATTTTATTAGAGTAACGGTGGTCAAAACCGCATCGTGATCTGAGTAACCTCTCGCGAGGTAGTCACGTTTTAATCCAGCTAATCGATCATAACTCGCCTGTCGCTGAAGCAAGCGGGCTCTGCTGCCACCGCGGATTAAGGCGGTGCTGGCCGTGAAACACCAAATCGTAGGGGTGCGAGCGAAGCCACTACTTCTGGCAGTTTCGAAGGCTGGCGGATGTGCTATACAGAAGTACTGCGTAGTTTACAGCAGCGGAAACCATTTTTTTTCCCGGATGGTTGGATGAATCCAGAGTAACACAAAAAGTCAAAGAAAAATTTGGGGCTGATAATGCCATGTATTGTAATAGGGGAGATGAAAAATTCTGGGAGATATCACAATGCAAGGGTCTCACTTTGATATGCTCACGGTGGATATTCTCGTATGAAAAACATTCATATTTATTAAAGGCGGTGGGGTGCCATCATTCGAGGAGAACGCGGCTGGGGTCTGAAACGAACCATCATACTGCGAGGCGACTCACCAGTTATGGCATAATACACATTGTCTTTGCGCTTATTACACAATTAATGTTGTTAACGTAAAGTCGTGTAGGAAACGAATTTATTTAGCGATTATAAGTGTTTTCTGCTTTTTGACGCACTCGTAGACTTAGACAATGTCACACAATGCGCATAGATTTTGCTAGTCGTAATGCCATTCCTCCTACAATGCAAGTAAGTTGGTTGTTTTTGCTGTTCCGCTGTGCGCTGACTGAGTGTTGTGATGTTATCATCGCTGATGACTATTTGGTTGCGACAGGGAAAGATTTTAATCATTTTATGTTCGTTGCGAAAGTGTCAGTATTTTCAAACCATCCCGACGCTGTGTGGTATCAAGATCCAGTCAAGATACAGTTTAAAACAGAGTATATAGAGGGTCTATACAAGGGCGATGTACTTGAGGAAAATATTATGGAAATGGAAGAGGAAGTAGATGAAGATGAAATGGGAGATACAATACTGCGTGAAGAGTTTGCCAGAGCACTGAAAGACCTGAGTCGAAACAAGGCCCCTTGAGTAGGCAACATTCCATTAGAACTACTGACAGCCTTTGGAGAGCCAGTCCTGACGAAACTCTACCATCTGGTGAGCAAGATGTATGAAACAGGCAAAATTCCCTCAGAGTTCAAGAAGAATATAAT
Organism: Schistocerca piceifrons; assembly: GCF_021461385.2. Classification (NCBI taxonomy): domain Eukaryota; kingdom Metazoa; phylum Arthropoda; class Insecta; order Orthoptera; family Acrididae; genus Schistocerca; species Schistocerca piceifrons. The sequence continues at coordinate 356,645,897 of NC_060145.1, forward strand.
AATCCCAATCCCAAAAAAAGCAGATGTTGACAGATGTGAAAATTACCGAACTATCAGTTTAATAAGCCACGGATGCAAAATACTAACGCAAATTCTTTACAGGCGAATGGAAAAACTAGTAGAAGCCGACCTCGGGGTAGATCAGTTTGGATTCCGTAGAAATGTTGGAACACGTGAGGCAATACTGACCCTACGACTTATCTTAGAAGCTAGATTAAGGAAAGGCAAACCTACGTCTCTAGCATTTGTAGACTTAGAGAAAGCTTTTGACAATGTTGACTGGAATATGCTCTTTCAAATTCTGAAGGTGGCAGGGGTAAAATACAGGGAGCGAAAGGCTATTTACAATTTTTACAGAAACCAGATGGCAGTTATAAGAGGCGAGGTTCACGAAATGGAAGCAGTGGTTGGGAAGGGAGTGGGACAGGGTTGTAGCCTATCCCCGATGTTATTCAATCTGTATATTGAGCAAGCAGTGAAGGAAACAAAAGAAAAATTTGGAGTAGGTATTAAAATCCATAGAGAAGAAATAAAAACTTTGAGGTTCGCCGATGACATTGTAATTCTGTCAGAGACAGCAAAGGACAAAGAGCAGTTGAACGGAATGGACAGTGTCTTGAAAGGAGGGTATAAGATGGAATTTAGTCGAATTAAGTAGGGTGATGCTGAGGGAATTAGATTAGGAAATGAGACACTTAGAATAGTAAAGGAATTTTGCTATTTGGGGAGTAAAATAACTGATGATGGTCGAAGTAGAGAGGATATAAAATGTAGACTGGCAATGGCAAGGAAATCGTTTCTGAAGAAGAGAAATTTGTTAACATCGAGGACAGATTTAAGTGTCAGGAAGTCGTTCCTGAAAGTATTTGTATGGAGTGTAGCCATGTATGGAAGTGAAACATGGACGATAAATAGTTTGGACAAGAAGAGAATAGAAACTTTCGAAATATGGTGCTACAGAGGAATGTTGAAGATTAGATGAGTGCATCACATAACCAATGAGGAGGTATTGAATAGAATTGGGGAGAACAGGAGTTTGTGGCACAACTTGACTAGAAAAAGGGATCGGTTGGTAGGACATGTTCTGAGACACCAAGGGATCACCAATTTAGTATTGCAGGGCAGCGTGGAGGGTAAAAATCGTAGAGGGAGACCAAGAGATGAATACACTAAGCAGATTCAGAAGGATGTAGGTTGCAGTAGGTACTGGGAGATGAAGAAGCTTGCACAGGATAGAGTAGCATGGAGAGCTGCATCAAATCAGTCTCAGGACTGAAGACCACAACAACAACAACAAGGGTTAAAACCAAAGCATGTTTAAATCCTATGTAGTTGAGATGAAGTACCATCCTCGAGACTTACAGAGATGTGACAAATACATCATCAAGGAATCTAGTGCTATTTGCGGCATAAATTTGTTGGGATTTCTCTTCGAAAACGAAACGTATCTTTCAGTGGAGTCGGGTTGGAGACAATACCACAGATCTCATGTCGTGAGGAGTTCCCATTTACTACCTGTGTCCACCATCCTTACGATGACTTTAAGATGAGTCGCTGAAAGGTCCACATCGTGTTAAACGACAGACGACGGTTCTATAAAAAATCCTTTGGAGATGTTGGATGTTTTATGTACAACGTAAAACGCAATTCACACTTAGAGTTGCCCAATTTCGTCTAGATTCTGTATTACTTACTGATTATGGAAGGGATGACTGAAGCATTGTGTGTCCTACAGATCAGTGGTGTATTGTTTTATTGATTTTCTTTTAACATATGGACCTAAGGTTTGGTGGATGGCGTGAAATGATTATCAGCACATTTGCAACTGGGAAACATTACCGTCAGAAATGAGCTTGATACACTGAATGTTCTACGTACAATGTAGACAACTTATAGTTTAGATGAAGTTCTGTCAGGTGTAGGCACTTGTATCTCTAGCCAATTGATTAACAGTTACTGTGAAAGAGTGAGTGACTGGGGTGGTATAGTGTTGTTCAAAACGTTAGTGTAACAAAAAGTTTAAGTTCGGACATCAAATACTGCTGTCCTTTAGACATTTCTTTCTGTCAAAGAATTCGCTTTTGCAGCATTTTACGACTGGAGGAATAAATGTATTTAGCGAAGCCTCGTAAGCTTTATAGTGGCTAACTTGAATCATTATTTTCCTTTGTAAAGTGTAGGGGAAGTGGATAGAAACTTAGATTTACTGGAACGGTAATCGGAAAATGTCACGTAAAGGATGGAGCAGAAGTATCTGATGCACTGAGTGACGTCTACCTATGTCTCATGCGCTAGCGGAGAGTGCGTAGCCTGCTGCGCCCGAGTCAGCTCTGATACAGCCGCAAGCATTCGGTACACGATTGTGGCGGTCTCGCGTCTGCATATAGATGGATGTTGCGTTTTGCTGACGCCCCTTACAGCTGTTTGAATATATAAAAATACGTTCCAAAATTACTACGTACATGACGAAGCAGCTTCGGCTGTGATGCTGAAGTTGGTACAACTCAGCATGAATGTTGTACCCAGCTTCACACACAGCTACACAGGCGGTTTTTGAATGGATAACTAAACTTTACAGTCCTATTCTACCCGACAGTATACTGACCGATGGTCTTAGATGTAGTGCCTCCTCCTAGTACAGTCGATGTCTAATATTGCTGTGCCGATACGCTTAGCATGAATGCGTCAAACCGTCAAGTAACCACGGTTTAGCGAGGGTAAAACGAGTGTATGCTTCCGTACGAGTCCTGATTTCTCGTATCTTTGAGGTGCCCCTCCGACGTTAACGTCCATTCTGCTGGGATACCTCTCTGCTTACGAAATGTACTAGAATTTCGTTAATCAGTTGGTGCCTTTTATTCTGGTAATCTACCACTGATATGTGTCATGTGTAGTCACCACTGCATTTGATGTAAAATGTATATCAATATCTTGACATGTACTATCGATATTGCACACGAACAATAAAAAGCGGCGATAATACTGGCATTTATCGTAGCTGGTGTATACTTTCATCATATCTGAATCAGGCTTCATCTGTCAAAAAAATGTGTGAACCAGACTCCAACAAGTATCACAAACTGCACTAGAGTGTGCCATCATACCGCCGTGAGGTTGCTGAAGATATTGAATAACTACATCCAGCCTACAGCTACCGTGTAATAATTGTAGATTAAGTAGGATTCATCTGAAAGCTAAGTAGACTGCTCTGTCTATGGAATGTCACAATTAGCAAGTCGTTTTCCTCAGGACGCAGTCCTGTTGTACAATTTGGATTTCTTTAAGTTCAAAATCTTGCAGTCTTAGATATCCTTTTATAGAGCGCACCGGCTGTATTGGTGGCGCAAGACCCGCATCGGCAGAAAGGCAACGTGCGAGTATGTCCACCGTCATTCGTAACTACGCTAGCACAAGGTCTGCAGATGGCAGACTTCACGTAAGAGGCCCCGCGCAGTGGTGTGTTTGTATAAATGAAGGTTGTTCCTATGCTGTTCCTACTACACATGATAGCGACAACCATACATGCTGCATTAGTGGGCTATTTCTGATTGAAGGCTACGACACGTGCTCAATAGTCTTAACAACAAGCAGAATTCCCATCATGTTACATCTGGGATCAGTGGTGTTTCTCACCATTTTCAACTCATGGTAACTGGTGTGGAGGGGAGAATTGTTTAAATTGTATTGTCACAGGGGTGGATGGAGAATATTTAAGTTAACCACAGGTGGACTTGCGGAAAATGTGGGCTCTCGATTATTAAAGGAACACGATGGTGTATGACATACATATTACCCAGACTTGAACCCAAGTGACAGTTGTTTGAATGGTGGCGTCGGAGGTAGCAGCTCAACGTAGGACAGGCAGTTAGAAGAAGGTGACATGACTGACATAACTGCTATAGCTGGCTCTATAGGAATGGGTCCTTTCTAGCAAGGAAGTAATTTCACTTCGTCCTAGCATCTTGGAGTCTGACGTCGTAGAGACTGCACTAGTTTCCCAGACGATTCCATACTTAGGACAAGAACCCGACTTTCACAGTGATATCAGGGGAAGCCCCGTGGCCATCTTCAATTCTGTATGTAGCATAAGCGACCCACTTGCACTAGCATGAGAACGGATCATCTTGGACATTTAAATTTCCCGCCAATTAATACTAGCCGTATGTCATAGAAGGGTGGAAGGGGTAAAATACAGGGAGCGAAAGGCTATTTACAATTTGTACAGAAACCAGATGGCAGTTATAAGAGTCGAGGGATATGAAAGGGAAGCATGGGTTGGGAAGAGTGTGAGACAGGGTTGTAGTCTCTCCCCGATGTTATTCAATCTGTATATTGAGCAAGCAGTGAAGGAAACAAAAGAAAAATTCGGAGAAGGTATTAAAATCTATGGAGAAGAAATAAAAACTTTGAGGTTCGCCGACGACGTAATTCTGTCAGAGACAGCAAAGGACTTGGAAGAGCAGTTGAACGGAATGGACAGTATCTTGAAAGGAGGATATAAGATGAAGATCAACAAAAGCAAAACGGGGATAATGGAATGTAGTTGAATTAAGTCGTGTGATGCTGAGGGAATTAGGTTAGGAAATGAGACACTTAAAGTAGTAAAGGAGTTTTGCTATTTGGGGAGCAAAATAACAGATGATGATGGTCGAAGTAGAAAGGATATAAAATGTAGACTGGCAATGGCAAGGAAATCGTTTCTGAAGAAGAGAAATTTGTTAACATCGAGGACAGATTTAAGTGTCAGGAAGTCGTTCCTGAAAGTATTTGTATGGAGTGTAGCCATGTATGGAAGTGAAACATGGACGATAAATAGTTTGGCCAAGAAGAGAATAGAAACTTTCGAAATATGGTGCTACAGAGGAATGTTGAAGATTAGATGAGTGCATCACATAACCAATGAGGAGGTATTGAATAGAATTGGGGAGAACAGGAGTTTGTGGCACAACTTGACTAGAAAAAGGGATCGGTTGGTAGGACATGTTCTGAGACACCAAGGGATCACCAATTTAGTATTGGAGGGCAGCGTGGAGGGTAAAAATCGTAGAGGGAGACCAAGAGATGAATACACTAAACAGATTCAGAAGGATGAAGGTTGCAGTAGGTACTGGGAGATGAAGAAGCTTGCACAGGATAGAGTAGCATGGAGAGCTGCATCAAACCAGTCTCAGGACTGAAAACCACAGCAACAACATCGTTTTTTCAGAAAATTTAGGAGCTGGAACTTATAGATCCATAGAGACTGTTTTAGTTTCTCCCTCCAAGCTCTGCACTTTTATGTATTATTCTGAACTTCAATTGCTCCAACGCCAGGGAACTCAGCAAATGATCTCAGTCATCTTTGTATAGCTCGGATGATGAGAATTACTAGACGGACTCGTGAAAGGGGATAGAATAAAGAAAGGATTGAAACGCTCGGCTAATCCCGCGCAGCTCATTACAATATATTTTGTCCAAATCTGCCAAGTGAGGAACTAAAAACCTTTGCGTCCTCGACACAAATCTGTTTTACACTTGCGACCTCGAAATTTACGTGAACAGACAGCCAGAAGGGCCATTTCAGATAAATAATAGCAGCGTAGAGTTAGTGAAACGGTTGATAATCCCTATTTACAGATCTGGGCGTAATGCAACTGCGGGTAATTGGTTTCTTCAGATGTATCCCCAGTCTAAGAAATGTCTACAAAACATCGCCTTGTACTTTACAAGTACGCTAAAACAAAAGGTAAATCCTTATTGAGCTGAAAGAAAGGTAGAACTTTTCCAGGGTTTTTGCATCTAAGAAGGAGAGAATGAACAATTGTTTCCCACGTTCTTGAGAATAAAAAAAGATAAAAAATGACCGTGATCTTCTGTATGCACACAGACGACACACTCGACGAATCAAAGGGTTGCAAAAAAAGACCAGAAGTGGTCACATACTACAGCCATCACAAAATTGCTGATAGGGTGTGATCATCCTACAACGTTCAAAGAAGAACAAGGAGGTGGAATATGGCTGTATTTTATTTAGTTCTCAACTTTAGCAGGATTAGATCGAAAGTAATCCACTTAGCAAAAGGGAATGAAGTAAATACGATGTTGACCTTTTGTCAAGCAGCCTGGCATGGAACTATTTGAAGCACGATTGGTGAGACGAACGTTGGTCCGCAATTTACCACAGTCCATTCGTATGAGGACTGCAGAAATTCTACCCAAAACTTCTAACCCCTCTTCAACTTGCAATTCTGCTGAATCCAACTCTTTTCAAGTGAATACTCGGAATTGCTGCCACCCCTGTGTCAAAACTAAGAAGACTGGAAACGCCTTCAGCACTGTGTCTTCGTGTGATTGTCAGACGCCCTGCTAAACCCGCAGGACAGCGCAGGTAGTTTAAGTTGTGGAAAGGGGCCAAAATAAGCGGCTATTAGTTACACTCGAACATACAACCTCTTATTTGATCAAACATTACAAGAGCCAAGAAATTAAAAAAAAAAAAAACCAGACAGCTTTAATTTTGGAACTTAATTAGCGGCTGATTGCGCCGTACCATGCCTTTAATTTAAAAACGGCTGAAAGACAATAACCTGAAGCTCAACCAAAATCAGAAATTTAAAAGGCAAAGACTTATCTTAAAACAGTTCCTTAATTAAACTGAAGGCCCAAAGAATCTGACACTTTAAGAGCAAAACAACTTAAATTTAAAATCAGCGAAAGGCCCAACACTCAAGCCTCAATAACATTAATTTTAAAAATGCCAAATGCTTTACGTATAACAGTGCTTAAATTAGGCTGAAGGCCCAAGCGATCTGACGTCTTAACGGCAAAACAACCTTAATCTAAAAATCAGCTAGATACCATACAAGTACAAACAACAAGAACAAACGTGAAAAGGCAGTACACCCAAGGGCGCTAAGAAGTTCTGAGGGTCGGCCTGGAATTCAAACACTATCGCTCGCTTAGGTGAGACAAGCAGATGGCCCAACCATTGTCGATCCAACGACAACCCAACCGACAGACACTCAACGGATCCACCGACAACACAACCTCCACCTCGCCCGACTGGCACACAACAGGGAGTTCAAAGGATCAATGTAGAAGGTATTGTCGTTCACAACCAATTATACATTGACCTGCCGAACTACACACCGTGCTGGACAGCGACAACATGATGAGGAAAATACACTGCCTGAATTTACGTCAACGGCCATGGCAGATAATCGGAACGTTAACGGCCACAAAGCAGAAGATTCCTCTGGTGCACTTCAATTCAAATAACCAATTACAGTTAACCTTCACCAGAGGGTGGCTAAAATTTACCAACTTGAAAACACAGGTTCTTGCTCGCGGGAATATCCCGACAACGAACTCCAAACGTCACAATGTGAGCAGTTGTGACTTGTTGGTAGATTAAGTCAAAACTCAACTTTCATGTCCAGGATCAGTGAGCCACGAACCTCTTAGCAATGGGAACAGCACCACACACTCCGACACCGCATAGAGGCTCCCAACGGTCGTGGCCAAACTATGCTCCGCGGCGATTTCCTCGCTGCTCCACGCCAACCGACCAACTGCCCAGTCCCGGAAACGGTGAAAGGACCAAATATACGACGGCCGACGAGACGACCAACCGAACGACCAACCAACGGTCGTCCCGCTCCAATCTCCCTTCGTCAGACAGTTCATGTGTGTCGCCAGCGGTCGGCGAGCACTGGATGTCGGCGCCTCACCGGCGCTCCGTCCCCGACATCACTGCTGCTGCTGCGACTGCACTGCTGGTCCGTCTCCAACTGACTGCCAGACACACGACGACCGGAAATACTATCTACTTATATGGATGTGGTGTCTGTTCTCTCGGACATGTCCGAAAGAACAGAAACCATATCCATAAAAGTATTTAGTTCTGGCAATAGCGGCCATGACTTTCTTCTTCCATGCGGATGCACACATATTTCCCGAACTCTTACGGGACTTGGTAATAATTTCTTCCACGAGTAATGAGTGTGTTGGTGTGGGGCACTACGAATGTACAGTGTGGACATACAAGATGAGAATGTGGGTCTCGCGGGAGGCGTGAGCAAGATAGTCCGTGCAGTCCCACTGTCATCTGAGTCCTCGGTGGCTCAGATGGATAGAGCGTCTGCCATGTAAGCAGGAGATCCGATCGGGACACACATTTTCACCTGTCCCCATTGATATAGATCAACGCTCGTCAGCAGCTGATGGTACACTACTGGTCATTAAAATTGCTACACCACGAAGATGACGTGCTACAGACACGAAATTTAACCGACAGGAAGAAGATTCTGTGATATGCAAATGATTAGCTTCTCAGAGCATTCACACAAGGTTGGCACCAGTGGCGACACCTACAACCTGCTGACATGAGGTAAGTTCCCAACCGATTTCTCATACACAAACAGCAGTTGACCGGCGTTGCCTAGTGAAACGTTGTTGTGATGCCTCGTGTAAGGAGGGGAAATGCGTACCATCACGTTTCCGACTTTAATAAAGGTCGGATTGTAGCCTGTCGCGATTGCGGTTTATCGTATCGCGACAGTACTGCTCGCGTTGGTCAAGGTCCAATGACTGTCAGCAGAATATGGAATCGGTGGGTTGAGGAGGATAATACGGAACGCCGTGTTGGATCCCAACGGCCTCGTATCACTAGCAGTCAAGATGACAGGCATCTTATCCGCATGGCTGTAACGGATCGTGCAGCCACGTCTCGATCCACGAGTCAGCAGATGGGGACGTTTGCAAGACAACAACCATCTGCACGAACAGTTCGACGACGTTTGCAGCAGCATGGACTATCAGCTAGGAGACCATAGCTGCGGTTACCCTTGACGCTGAATAACAGACAGGAGCGCCCGCGATGGTGTACTCAACGACGAACCTGGGTGCACGAATGTCATTTTTTTCGAGTGAATCCAGGTTCTGTTTACAGCATCATGATGGTCGCATCCGTGTTTGGCGACATCGCGGTGAACGCACATTGGAAACGTGTATTCGTCATCGCCGTACTGGCGTATCACTCGGCGTAAGGGTATGGGGTGTCATTGGTTACACGTCTCGGTCACCTGTTGTTCGCATTGACGGCACTTTGAACAGTGGACGTTACATTTCAAATGTGTTCCGACCTGTGGCTCTACCCTTCATTCGATCCCTGTGAAACCCTACATTTCAGCAGGATAACGCACGGCCGCATGTTGCAGGTCCTGTTGGGGCCTTTCTGGATACAGAAAATGTTCGACTGCTGCCCTGGCCAGCACATTCTCCAGATCTCTCACCAATTGAAAACGTCTGGTCAATGGCGGCCGAGCAACTGGCTCGTCACAATACTCTTGATGAACTGTGGTACGTATTGAAACTGCATGGGCAGCTGTACCTGTTTGACTCAATGGCCAGGCGTATCAAGGCCGTTATTACGGCCAGAGGTGGTTGTTCTGGGTACTGATTTCTCAGGGTCTATGCACCCAAATTGCGTGAAAACGTAATAACATGTCAGTTGTAGTATAATGTATTTGTCCAATGAATACCCGTTTATCATCTGCATTTCTTCTTGGTGTAGCAATTTTAATGACGAGTAGCGTATTAATATAATTCTAATTTCGGAATTACTATCGGTCGCTCCAGAGGTGGTACAACACTGCAGTTATCGGTACGCGCTGCTGCTGCCGCTCACGGGCAAGTAAGACAGGAAGTTAATGACGCCAGTAAATGGAATTAGAAAATGACGACGCAGTACCGTAATAGAAGATGACAAACAATAAAGGGAATAAACGCGAACCATGCACGGCTCAGATGTCTGTAAATAAATAAATAAATAAATAAATAGAGAACCAGCTGTTGATTATGAAACCTTCTTTGGATCTATGAGATCAATGGTGACTATCCATGCACTTATCAGGGGTGCACCTAACCATATGTTAACTAACGAGTAGTGAATACTATATTGCTAATCAGTCAGTGGCACGTTACATACTTCGGAACGCAGCGGGATTCTTAAATGTTGCCCTGCAGTGTAGGAAAAAACAAAAAAAAAACGTCTGCAGAGTATGCAAGGGAAGTTTTAATGACTGCAGAACACTGTATATGCTAAGTGGCGGGAATTAGTTTTGTGTGGCAGAGCAGAACAATTTTCATTACCTTAGTGCTTCGGTTACAAGTACGCCGCGTTTCACTAGCGCACACGTTTACAGTGGTCAATTTGTGGCGCAGCATTCCAACACCAACGAGAAGAACAATCAAGGAGAAAAGCTGGTCATTCGCCTATTAAGTGCGGCTGGAACAACAGAACGGATTGATTATTAGGCATAGCAGCTATTGATTAGATGCTTGGATCGAGTAACTAATGAAGAGATACTGAATGTAATCGAAAAGAAACGACATTACGGCACAACTTCTCTAACAGAAGCGGTAGATTGAAGAATCACACACAGAGGTATCACAGAATCATTAATTTAGTGATGGTGGGTGGATGGCAAGTGAATGTATATGTGGAGGTGGGGGGAGAGGGGGAGGTGGCAAAATGTTGAGGAATCCATGGTTTGATTACAGTGAGTAGGTTCAGGTGAATGTAGTTTTTAGTATTTGAGTGGAAATTAAGAGATTTGCACTGTTTAAGCTTGGTGTCTGTAAAAGTACTCTCTCGTATTTCGCCTCAGACATGTTCGCCTCCGTATCTGAATGTCCAGCGCGGCTGCAATCTATGAGGAGGACGCCAGGAATTTTATACCGGATTTTCAACGAAGTCCTATCTTGATTGATTCGAAAGCTCTTCGCTAATCACTTGTTATCTTATGTCTTTGACATTGTTGGACGAAAACGTATCGATGGCAGGCACCATCGGTCACAGCTGTAGTGATTTCATCACAAGCGACGGTAACTGTGCCTCGCGATCGTTAGCTTCATAAGTCGGACGCCTAGGAAACTGCGAAAATCGCAGCATGACCTGCTGCAGGGAAGGCTGGCTGTCATCTCAAACAAATCAACGCGAACAACGCAGAGCCAACGTCTTCTCACAGCCACTGCCGCTGGACTCTTTGCGTACGATATCTCGAAGCTCTGCTGAACTATGCCGAATTCACCGGCTAACCCTCTTGTACTGCTGCAGGAATTTCACTCTGTGGGCTCCGAACTATTTCCCCAGGATATCTGTGCTACAGTGGCCTATGTCGTGTGAAACATCCTGAACTGAACTATACAGAGGTCAGAGAAGGCAGATAAAAATTCGCTTCTTAGAAGACAGACTCCATTCTTTGAAATCTGATTGTGTAAGAGTTGACCAGATGTGGCTCAAAAAATACTGATACCAATTTGCCAGTTCAGAGGATCATAGGAGAGAATGTTGTACTATAGACCACTTTTCACACTTTCGTCTCTTTCCAGCATCGTAATTATCAATACCTTTTACAAGCTAAAAAGATTTTGAAATATAGGGTATGTTATTGGCAAATAACAAATTTCCATTTTCAAGAAAAAGGAAAATTGTTGAGACATGCAGGATAAAGTTCACGCGCCAATATCACGTATTGCATTGTAAAAGACCTTACGTTTCAAGGTACAAGACGCTGCACAACTGACAACGTATGGCTGAACATAAAACTCTGTAACTGAAGAAACTGTAGAATTAACAATATCCTCTAAATATCATTCATATATTATATATTATATTTTGGACTCGTAACATTTACAAACGCTGCACAAAACACAGCCACATGTCTCACAACAAGAAAAACAGTAGGACACGGCAGAAATTGACTGTCAGTTTCTAGTGCGCATTGCTTCGTTTTACTAAAAACACAGTCACTAGATTAAAAATGCGACCAGGAAACATCATGTGTTTCTGGGTACACTATCGTCCAAGGTACAGTATCCTCCAGGTCAACACTAGCCCCTACAAGTTAATTTATAAGAGATGCAAAAGATCCATCGTGGTACACAAACTAGGCCACAGAACTGTTCCAAAAGCAACGATCATATCACACTGCGAGGGGCGCTCAATAAGTAATGCACCATATTTTTTTGTCGGACAATTTATGTCAAACAAATACGGAATACATTGTGGGACACCGTGGATTATGCCCCCGTCACCCCTACAGCTTCATTAAGTTCCGAAGGAAACCGGAGCATCAGAGATGTTCATAGGCGCTAGCAGTATTCCTACGGAGTCCTGGTATGAACAAAAGCACGGCGAGTCGTTGGGTGAGGCGTCTGTGATCATTGCAAGAAGGGTCGCGCAGTTCTGTCTGTTCTCCTGCGGGCCGGCCGGCCGCACATTGCTGTGATACATGCAATGTTGGAACGTGCGGGCTAGGGTGTCTCAAAAATTCTAAGTAGTTTTTATTTGAACGCATACCCTCTTAATTTGTTTGTACGATGCCAAAACATTTCAGAACCTTAGGATGTTGACAACCCGTGACGACTTGCATTGAAACATGTCATGTTGGCTGTACTTGGTAATAAAGGCGAGGGCGCGTACCGTCGTGTCGATGTCTCTCTAACATTGTTAGTCTTGTCAGCAACTGAAAATGTCAGTGGAATTACGTAGCAGTTCTAATATTTTTAATAGGTGCGGTAAAACAACCGCTAAAATGTTCTAAACCGCTATCTAATGGACGAGTTCTAGCAGTCTTATTTTATAATATCCGGGAAGTAAATTTAACTGTCATTGAAAGTGCAAATCTCACTATTCGGGAATGTATGATCTGTTGGGAAAAGGTGCGTATACCTACCAAATCAGTACCTAATTGTGTGAAGAAATTAGTGAAACTATATCAGGTTTGGAGGGAGTTGCCAAAAAATGCACAAAAAACCCAAAAGGTACTTGAGCAGCGCCGACAACAAGATGGATGATTTGTTCGACATTGCACACGCCGATGCACTTCAGTTAATGAAAATAAATGAAGATAAAATCTTATTACAGCGACAGAGAGAGCCAGGTCGGCCTGGTCACTTAGCTGGAGTGGACAAGAAACTGGCTAATAAAGAGGAAAGGTCGCGCATCAGAATTATTGAGGAAGAAATTCGACGTGCTACATATTTTTTCACGTCAGCTCCTTCGACAGCATCTTATTAAACATTACAAAATGACTCATCTTGAGATTGTAATGAAAATGAGATGTGTTTGCAAGAAAATTTCCCAACTGTGATTGAGACCGTAAAATCTAGAACCAGTAAAACAACGATGCGGAAAAATTTCATTACTCCAAAATTAGTAGCAGTGCTAGATACGTGTCAGTTAAGTGTGAGAGATTCAGTGTATATTCTTGAAGCTACCACTCAGGCAATTGGATATAATACTGATGAATTTCCTATAAGTAAGTTCAAAATGGTTCAAACTGCTCTGAGCACTATGGGACTTAACAGCTGAGGTCATCAGTCCTCTACAACTTAGAACTAGTTAAACCTAACGAACCTAAGGACATCACACACATCCATGCCCGAGGCAGGATTCGAACCTGCGACCGTAGCGGTCGCGCGGTTCCAGACTGAAGCGCCTAGAACCGCTCAGCGATATAAGTAAGTCCTCAATTCAAAGAATTCGTACAGAGAAACGGAAAGAGAGTGCGGAAGGTATAAAAGTTAATTTTCAAAAAGAGGTACTGGATGTTGTGACTGTTCATTGGGATGGCAAACTGATGCCTGCTACTCATGACCGGGAAACAAAAGAACAACGTCTTCCGATTTATTTCATATAGAAATAAAGGGCAACTTTCTGCTGTGCCAAGATTCAAAAACTCTTCAGGATATGAACAGGCGAAAGCTGTTTGGAACGCGATTAAGGACTGTAATCTCGAAGACAAAGTGCAGTTTCTTTGTTGTGATACTACGGCTTCAAATACAGTCATACCAATGGTGCCTGTGTGCTACTTGAGTAAGAACTTAATAGAAGTGTCATTCTTTTTCCTTGCCGCCACCACGTGTATGAACTAGTGTTGAAAACCATGTTCCAGGTAAAAGTCAGTTCAGTGACAACAAATCCTGATATTCCACTCTTCATAAAGTTCCGAGATAACTGGAAAAGTGTAGATCCAAATAACATACAGTGCTACAAAGAATAGGTCGCAGTGCACCTGACTGTTTCAGAAACTGACGATATTCTTGAGTTTTACCGCAATGAACTGACAAAAGAAATACTCAGAGATAATTACCAAGAGTTGATAGAGCTTTCTGTTACATTTTTAGGTGGAGATACAGACACATAATTCAAGATACGGCCTCCAGGTCCATACACCAAGCTCGATGGATGGAGAGCTATATATTCCCTAAAAATATCATTACTTTGTGGTCAGTCACAAATTTCGAGCAAGGAGAAGGTAGCGCTGTTTGACGTTTGCCTGTTCATCGTGACATCCTACGTCAAGCCATGGCTCCAGTGTATTTTGGCAGTGAAGGCACCCTACCAAGAATTCTGCTTTTTGAAGTCAATGAAGGCATACGAAAAAATAGATAAAGACATCTCAAAAGCAGCTGTACAGAAGATAAGCCAGCATTTGTGGTATTTGACTGAAGAAAAGGATGTAGATGTAGAAGAAGATGCCGTCTTGTCATTGTTTGACGATGATGTGGATCTAGAAACAAAAGTAAAAATGGTTGAAAATTTAACCAAAGATAATTTATCAGCTCATGATAACTGTTACATCCCTTCGAAGGAAGAACTTAAAAAAAAAAAAAGAAATGTTCAAATGTGTGTGAAATCTTATGGGACTTAACTGCTAAGGTCATCAGTCCCTAAGCTTACACACCACTTATCCTAAATTATCCTAAGGATAAACATATACACCCATGCCCGAGGGAGGACTCGAACCTCCGCCGGGACCAGCCTCACAGTCCATGACTGCAGTGCCTTTGACCGCTCGGCTAATCCCGCGCGGCGGAAGAACTTCGCGGTCCATTGTATGGTGAGTTACATAAATGAATAGAGACGTTGTTTCTTTAGTTTTCTGTTTACATTACAATTTTGTTAACTGGTTTGCTCTCGCTTAATTACAGAGAAAAACATCTACGACTTCATTTCAGTCAGAAGCAAGTCATTGTTCCATTGTCGTAAAATTGATGACAGTTTTCTTAACGAATGTCCTGTCATGTGATCAAACAGTACTTCATTTCAAGAAACCAGAAAGAGGGTTTCAGCACTGAGAGCAGTGAATGATACAGCTGAAAGAGTGTTCAAGTTGATGCAAGACTTTCATGGTTTAATCTCGGTTGAGGAGGAACAGAAACAATTTTTGTTACGTTGCGTACAAGAACAGCGAAAGACTTACCCTGACTGCAGAAAACAAACTTTAAAACTTGTTTCTACATGTTAAATAGTGAATAAACACGATTTGGGCAATTTGATGTTTTATTTACCAGTCAGTCATTAAGCTCTATAATACCTCTATTCCCACACAGTAAAAGTTTTCAAGTCTCATTTTTAGCGTCAAGTCGGCACGTGTTATAATAATTTAATCGTAATAATATTTAATATGTGAGTTATTAATGTCAAACAGAAAAAATAGAGGGTATGCGTTTTCGATTTCACGAAAAAAAAATCGCCATTATGTCTTGGGACACACTAGTGCGGGCACTCTTTGAGCTGATCGACGGATCATAATTAAACATCTCGCTGCAAAACTGGACGTCTCTTTTCATAGTGCTGATACACTCGTCCACCAATTGGGATACCCAAATATGTGTCTCCGCTGGGTTCCTCACGGCCTAACAGAAGACTATAAAGAGCAACGAAGGACCATTTGAGCGGAATTGCTTGCGCTCTGTGCTGCTGATCGTGTCATTTTTTCTTTTTTCCAACTTTGTCACAGGCGGTGAAACTTGGGTTCATCACTTCGAACCGGAAACAAAACAGCAATCCATGTAGCGGTGCTACTAGCTCTCCTTCAAAGAAAAAGTTCGAACCAGCACCCTCAGCTGGTAAAGACGTGGCTACCGTCTTTTGGGGCTTTGAAGATATTATGTCGGATGTCCTCGCTCATGGTGCAACGATCAACTCTGAAGTGTATTGCCTTACCCTCATCAAACAGAAGCTTGTCCGTCGCCACAATAATTCAAACGAACTTCTCCTTCTCCATAACAGCGCAAGGCCTGAGGCAAGTCTGCTCACCCGAGAGGATCTCACAAAAATTCATTGGACTGTTCTTCTCCAACCTAGATTTCACACCTTACGATTTCCATCTGTTTGGCCCAATGAAGAATGATTTCCCAGGGAAGCATGAGGGAAGGTTACTGATGCAACACCTCGTTAGCTCCGACATCGACCAGTAGAGCGGTACCATGCAGGCACTTCCAGCAAGGAGGCGTGAGGCCATCGCATTGGACGGAGATTACGTTGAAAAATAGGTTTTTGTAGCCAAAAGAGTGGGAAATAATATGGTGTATTGAATAAAATCAGCCGGCTTTCAGAAAAAAGTCTTGCATTACTTATTGAACACTTCTCACATCTATGAAATCTTCACGGGTTATCAGACAAGTGGCGTCGTCTTCTAGTCGCAACGTTTCAATGGATTGCGTGTCCATCATCTTCGCCTAAAGATGATGGATACACAATCCATTGAAACGTTGTGACTAGAAGACGACGCCACTCGGTTGCTAATCCGTAAAGATTTCATAGCTGAAGTACGCCGAGGAAGCCTGCAGTCGCATATAACGCTTCTCACATATTAACATAGGTTTTTTTAAAAAAAGGAAAACCTCAAAATCTCAAGTACTGGCGACGTTTTACAGAAGCTTGAAATGTGTTATAGCTCCCACTAACAAATGCTGACTAGAAATCCGGACGAAAATCCAGTTCGGGTCGTCCGTGAAGCACACCCAGCGGCATGGCACAGTACACCTTCACTGCACGATAACAATGGTAATGTTATAGATGACAGCGCAGCTAAAGCGAGATTACTAAACACTGCCTTCTAAAATTCCTTCATCAAAGAAGACGCAGTAAATATTGCAGAATTTGAAACAAGAACTGCTGCCAGATGAGTAACTTACAAGTAAATACCTTCAGTATAGCTAAGCAACTTAAGTCACTTGCTAAAACGCAAGTCCTCCTCCCCTAATTGTATACCAATTACGTTACTAACGGAATTTGCTGATGTAGGAGCTGATATAAACAGTCATATAAAGCCGATCGGTCGATGGAAGATCCTTACCTAAGGGCTGGGAAGTTGACCGGTCGCTCCAGTACACAGGGAAGGAAATAGAAATAATGCACTGAATTACAGACCAATACCACTGACATCGAACTGAAGTAGGATTTTGGAGCACATATTGTGTTCGAAAATTATGAATTACCTCGAAAGAAACGATCTGTTGACAGAAACTCAGCAAAGATTAAGGAAATATCGTTATCGTGAAGATAACTATCTCTTTATTGTTCAAATGTTCAAATGTATATGAAATCTTATGGCACTTAACTGCTAAGGTCATCAATCCCTAAGCTTACACACTACTTAATCTAAATTATCCTAAGGACAAACACACACACCCACGCCCGAGGGAGGACTCGAGCCTCCGCCGGGACCAGCCGCACAGCCCATAACTCCAGTGCCTTAGCCCGCATCTCTTTATTCACACACGAATTAATGAGTGTTATCGACAAAGGATCTCAAACTGATTCCCTATTTCTGGATTTACAGGAGGCTTTTGGCTCCATTCCCCACATCCGGCTTTTAATCAAACTGCGAGCCTATGAAGTATCGTCTCGGTTATGCGACTGGATTATGATTTCCCTTCAGGTCACATTTTTTAACAGAAGACGGAAAGTCATCGAGTAAAACTGGAAAGTGATACACGGCATTCTCCAAGAAAGTGTTACAGACTTTCAGCTATTCGTACTGTTCGCAATGTATATAAACGATTTAGAAGACAATCCGAGCAGCTCTCCTAGATTGACTGCAGATGCTGCTGCCATTTACATTGTAGTGACGCTATCATAAGATCTAAGAGTATTTCAAGATGAATTAGACAAGACATCTGTATGGTGAGAAAAGAGGCAATTGACTCCAAACTATGAAATAAAGTGAGATCCTCCTCGTGCTAACCTAAAGGAATCCATCGAACGTCGCTTACAAGATAAATCATGAAAATGTGAAGGCCGTCGATTCAACAGAATCTCTCGGGATTATTACAAACAAATTGGGATCGCCATACAGGAAATGATGTGGTGGGCTGAACTAAAGACTGCGTTTTATTGGCAGACCTCTTACAAGGTACCACAAATTTGCTAAAGAGACTGCCAGCATTTCGATTGCCCATCCTCTTCTGGAGTTTTTCTGGGTGGTATGGGGGACTTGCAGGTATTATTGATGCAGAACGTTGAAAAGTTTCAAAGAAAGGCAGATCGTTTTGTATTATTGCGAAATAGCGGAGAAAATGTCATTGATATGTAAAGCGAGTTTGGGTGACAATCTTTAAGCAGATCTTCTCAGGAAATTTTAGTAAGCAACCCCCTTCTCCGCTTTCGAAAATATTTTGTTGACATAGAGAAAAACTATCATCGTAGTAGAATAAGAGATATTAGATCATGCCCGGGAAGATTTAGGTGATTGTTCCTCCCACCTGCTGTTCTAGGGTGGACTGGTACAGAAATAGTCTGGAAGTGGTCCGATGAACCTTCAGTCAAGCACGTAACTGTGGATTGCAGAGTATCCATGACTATGTAAATGTATAACTTGCTCACTTTACCTCCAAGTGTCACTGATTTCATCCTGTGATTCATATTTCTCTTTTGGAACTTCAGGTGTTATTGTTTTCTGCGATAGTGGACTTCAGTTATTTCATTTACAAGGACCGATAAAATTAATTTGCATTATTGTTTGATGGGCATTAAATACTATGCCCGGTGGGGAGTCCGAAACTCAGAGTGTTTCTCCAAACGATGTCTACCATCACTTCACTGCATCGTGCTTACACGTTGCCTACAACCTGCAGCTCACCTCACTACAGCACACGGATGGAGTTGTGTTGGGTAGGCGTATGGCGCTTGCGGCACATCCGACTGTTAGCACCACCAACCGTACCGATTAACCAACAGGAACTGTAGTGGATCCATTATCTAAATGATTTTCAATCACTGAATGCTTTACTCCCGTTTTAATACACTACTGGCCATTAAAACTGCTACACCACGAAGATGACGTGCTACAGACGCCAAATTTAACCGACAGGAAAAAGAGGCTGTGATACGTAAATGATTAGCTTTTCAGAGCATTCACACTAGGTTGGCACCGGTGGTGACACCTACAACGTGCTGACATGAGGAAAGTTTACAACTGATTTCTCATACACAAACAGCAGTTGACCGGCGTTCCCTCGTGAAACGTTGTTGTGATTCCTCGTGGAAGGAGGAGAAATGCGTACCATCACGTTTCCGACTTTGATAAAGATCGGATTGTAGACTATCGCGGTTTATCATATCGCGACATTACTACTCGCGTTGGTCGAGGTCCAATGACTGTTAGCAGAATATGGAATCGGTGGGTTGAGGAGGGTAAAACGGAACGCCGTCTTGGATCCCAACGGCCTCGTATCACTAGCAGTCGAGATGACAGGCATCTTATCCGCATGGCTGTAAGGGATCGTGCAGCCACGTCTCGATCCACGAGTCAACAGATGGGGACGTTTGCAAGACAACAACCATCTGCACGAACAGTTCGACGACGTTTGCAGCAGCATGTACTATCAGCTGCATCACAGACAGGACCGCCTGCGATGGTGTACTCGACGACGAACCGCGGAGCACAAACGGCAAAACGTCATTTTTTCGGATGAATCCAGGTTCCATTTACAGCACCATGATGGTCGCATCCGTGTTTGGCGACATCGCGGTGAACGCACATTGGAAACGTGTATCGTCATCGCCATACTGGCGTATCACCCGGCGTGGTGATATGGGGTGCCATTGGTTATACGTCTCGGTCACCTGTTGTTCGCATTGACGGCACTTTGAACAGTGGACGTTACATTTCAGATGTGTTACGACCCGTGGCTCTACCCTTCATTCGATCCCTGCGAAACCCTACATTTCAGCAGGATAACGCACGACCGCATGTTGCAGGTCCTGTTGGGGCCTTTCTGGATACAGAAAATGTTCGACTGCTGCCCTGGCCAACACATTCTCCAGATCTCTCACCAATTGAAAACGTCTGGTCAATGGCTGCCGAGCAACTGGCTCGTCACAATACGCCAGTCACTACTATTTATGAACTGTGGTATCGCGTTGAAGCTGCGTGGGTAGCTGTACCTGTACACGCCATCCAAGCTCTGTTTGACTCAATGCCCAGGCGGATCAAGGCCGTTATTACGGCAGAGGTGGTTGTTCTGGGTACTGACTTCTCAGGATCTGTGCACTCAAATTGCGTGAAAATGTAATCACATGTCAGTTCTAGTATAAAATATTTGTCGAATGAATACCCGTTTATCATCTGAATTTTTTACTGGTGTAGCAATTTTAATGGCCAGTAGTGTAGTTTGTCTCGGGTGAGACGCGGCAACAAGGAACATAAAGCTCCCCTTGAAATATACATTTACCAGCACCAAAATATGGCTCGCGCCCCAGAATACGCACTTGACTTCTGTCAATAATGTTCTTCCGCTTAGGATTTCGGTAAGCTCCAAAGAAAACAAATTGATAAAACAAGGAGTAACTAACCATCTCAGTTCTATGCAACAGTTAATGAAACAAAACTGCTTGCATCCATTTTATTTCGAGAAATGTTATACATATGGAATGGCAGTTTTCGGCAAGTGCTTGCGCGTCGAGGTGCACAAATTTTTTTGTTTGGTTAATGTTTTCGGAGATGTTGAAGGAAGAATGTTTTTTAAAATGAAACCATTTAACTTTTATAAGTGCATTCGATAGCTCTTTAAGAAGACAATTACAGTGATATAGCGTTTCTTAATGTTGACGTGGAAACCTGTCTTCAAAAAATTCGACGGAAGTCCTAGGATATCAGAGCATGGTGCCCGAAATCGGCATTAGCGGTGCAAACATCGCCAAGTAGAGCTTACGTGCTACGCTATGTCAACATGTCAACAAATTAGCCGTTTTTTTCTTTTCTGCACTGCAGGCCTCTTACTTCTACTTCAACATTCGTTGCGAGCTGACTTTTACACCAATAAGGAGAAGTTGGATATATTACTTCTGTTCGGTGAATGTAAAAGAAATGCCGTAAAAACAGTGCAGCAATATGGGGCTATCTACCCGCATTGCCAACGTCCGACCTGCCAGGCAACTGTACGAATTATTACGACGCTATTGCGGACAGGCTACTTGAACGTCAAAAGGGGGACAAGAAAGAAGACTGCAACTGACAGAGAACTCGAAGAAGCTGTTCCGTCTACGACGCTAATGACCCGTCACAGTGGTACGAGACATGTTGCCAAGGAATGTGGAATCGTCCAGACGAGTGTCATTCACATCCTGCATCGACAGAATTCCCATCCCTGTGTTCTGTCACTTTATCAGGCAGTCAACGACCATGATTTCGAACGTTGTACAGAATTTTCTTAGTTTGTCCTGAGTGGTTTTTCCAACGCGTGCTCTTTACCGATGAGGCAACGTTCACTAACCATGCTAATATAAATGCGCTACGGGGAAGCCGAAAGTCCACACTGACTTTATCTGGTGCAACATCAACGACCATGGAGCGTAAACGTATGGTGCATCATCATAGGAAACTACGTTTTAGGACCTTACTTCATCTCAGGCGTCCTAAATGAATATTCGTATGCACACTTTCTCACGAAAATTCTGCAGGTTCTTCTAGAAGAGGTACCACTGCACATTCGACATTATATGTGGCTGCAACACGACGGTTGTCCAGCTCACCGCGAGGTCCCCCGATTTGACTCCTCTTGATTTCTTTCTTTTGCGAGCATTCAAAGATGCAATCTACGACGAAGCCCAATTAAACCACACGACAAGCGTCATCGAATCACCAATGCATGCTCTACCATATCACCTACTGTAATTACATCTGTTCAACGTTCTTTCGTACGGCGATCCTAAATGTGTCTTTCAGTCTATAGTCAACAGTTTGAACACATGCTTGAATAAAAGATAAAGTTATTTTTCTGGAAGACAAAATTTATGTAACGTGATTTAGGTGATTACCAAACCACCGTTAGCAAATTGTTTATTTCTTTACGTTTGTACGAAATTGCATTTCAATGTCAAATAAGGTGACAACGTGTATTGCACGTCTAATTAAGAAGTATATTTATTTTGCTGTGTAAGCAAACATAATATCACACCTCACTGTAAGCAAACATAGCAACATTGTACCTAGCAACTACACAGGCTGAACATCACAACCAAGTGTCCGCGTGGAAACTTTAAAAATACGATATCTCTTGGGTAGTAGAGAAAAAGTAGCAAGAGAACGTTTTGTTGGTGAGGGCTGCATACTCAGAGACAAACATACATTAAGGGGGAAACGTGACTGATTTATGACATTAAATTTCTGATTTGGGTGATTACCAAACCACTGTTAGCAAATTGTTTATTTCTTTACGTGTGTACGAAATTGCATTTCAATGTCCAATAAGGTGACAACACGTATTGCATGTCTCATTAAGAAGTATATTTATTTTGCTGTGTACGGATGCTCACCAAAATACATTTAATAAAACGTTTACTTCAACGAATGTGCCTCATACGACATAATTTAGAGCGGTGTGGGTAGAGACATTGGCCCCACAACGTGCATTTCACCTCTAGGAAGTACACAGCCGCGTACAGGAAAAGAGAGGTAAGATCTTGGTCATAACATTTAGATATTTAATAAGTATTTACTTCTTGCAGCGTATAAGACATGTTTATGTTTGAAGAATGGACAATTGATTTCGGTGTTTCATCTCACGTAAATCTGGAAGGATACACAAATGTTAAATAGTTTTCGTAAAGCCTCTGTGATACGCTAGACTCTAGTCTACGTCCTATTTCTCAATACAACATTCTGTAGATGAACCTGCATCTAGATCGTGGAGTTGGTTCAAGGGAAAATAAAGCTTTATTCTCGTAGCGCAGGCCTGCCTTACAGTAGAAAACTACGAAGCCATGGTCCGACACGCCTGGTTGATAGTCTTTGAACAACAGTTGTTGTTCGAGGCCTCCGTGCTCTGACATTCTAAGACATCTGCCAAATTTCTTTGCGACAGGTTTCAACGTCAACATTAACAAACGCTGTCTGACTCCAATCGTCTTCTGAAGAAGTATCGAATTTAGTTATAAAAAACATACGGTTCCATTAAAAAAGACGTACTTACTTCAATATCTCAGTTGATACCAGCGCTAAAAACCTTAACAAAACAAAAACCGTACCTCTCGACGCTCTAACGTTTGCCGAAAACCGCGTTTGCATGTGTGTAATCTTTCACAAAATAAGTTGAGCTGGCAAGTAACTGGTAAGAAAATAATTCGAAACGTCGCGCCGTTTCCGAGTTAATTAGCACTGAAATTAGCCAATCAGTCAATTGTGCACGCAAGTTCAAGTGGAATACCAGATGAAATTAGTGTCAGTTGTTCTCATAGCGTGGATGAAAGAGCACCAGACTGCTCAGCCTTTGGCTCGCATTGGATTCATACTTACCATCCCATGACCAACTCTGTATCGCTCTCCTGTTCGATTTTAGGAAACTCAACGAAGAACATACACTCCTGGAAATTGAAATAAGAACACCGTGAATTCATTGTCCCAGGAAGGGGAAACTTTATTGACACATTCCTGGGGTCAGATACATCACATGATCACACTGACAGAACCACAGGCACATAGACACAGGCAACAGAGCATGCACAATGTCGGCACTAGTACAGTGTATATCCACCTTTCGCTGCAATGCAGGCTGCTATTCTCCCATGGAGACGATCGTAGAGATGCTGGATGTAGTCCTGTGGAACGGCTTGCCATGCCATTTCCACCTGGCGCCTCAGTTGGACCAGCGTTCGTGCTGGACGTGCAGACCGCGTGAGACGACGCTTCATCCAGTCCCAAACATGCTCAATGGGGGACAGATCCGGAGATCTTGCTGGCCAGGGTAGTTGACTTACACCTTCTAGAGCACGTTGGGTGGCACGGGATACATGCGGACGTGCATTGTCCTGTTGGAACAGCAAGTTCCCTTGCCGGTCTAGGAATGGTAGAACGATGGGTTCGATGACGGTTTGGATGTACCGTGCACTATTCAGTGTCCCCTCGACGATCACCAGTGGTGTACGGCCAGTGTAGGAGATCGCTCCCCACACCATGATGCCGGGTGTTGGCCTTGTGTGCCTCGGCCGTATGCAGTCCTGATTGTGGCGCTCACCTGCACGGCGCCAAACACGCATACGACCATCATTGGCACCAAGGCAGAAGCGACTCTCATCGCTGAAGACGACACGTCTCCATTCGTCCCTCCATTCACGCCTGTCGCGACACCACTGGAGGCGGGCTGCACGATGTTGGGGCGTGAGCGGAAGACGGCCTAACGGTGTGCGGGACCGTAGCCCAGCTTCATGGAGACGGTTGCGAATGGTCCTCGCCGATACCCCAGGAGCAACAGTGTCCCTAATTTGCTGGGAAGTGGCGGTGCGGTCCCCTACGGCACTGCGTAGGATCCTACGGTCTTGGCGTGCATCCGTGCGTCGCTGCGGTCCGGTCCCAGGTCGACGGGCACGTGCACCTTCCGCCGACCACTGGCGACAACATCGATGTACTGTGGAGACCTCACGCCCCACGTGTTGAGCAATTCGGCGGTACGTCCACCCGGCCTCCCGCATGCCCACTATCGCCCTCGCTCAAAGTCCGTCAACTGCACATACGGTTCACGTCCACGCTGTCGCGGCATGCTACCAGTGTTAAAGACTGCGATGGAGCTCCGTGTGCCACGGCAAACTGGCTGACACTGACGGCGGCGGTGCACAAATGGTGCGCAGCTAGCGCCATTCGACGGCCAACACCGCGGTTCCTGGTGTGTCCGCTGTGCCGTGCGTGTGATCATTGCTTGTACAGCCCTCTCGCAGTGTCCGGAGCAAGTATGGTGGGTCTGACACACCGGTGTCAATGTGTTCTTTTACCATTTCCAGGAGCGTATTTATCGACACCGTCTCTGGTGGGCCGCTAACCACCTTGTATAACACGAAGAAGAAGAGAGCGACACAAAAACAGGACGTGGGATGGTAGTAATGATCCAACCAGAACCAGGGGCTGAACAACCTCGTGGGCTGTCGTCTACGCTGTGAGAAAAACTGACCCTAACAGAATATGACGGCCCGCTTGAATTTTGCACTCACAACGGCCTAAGTGGATAACTACAAATTAACTCGAAACAAACATAAGCATACAAGTTTCTCCTTAACAATTATTTCTGAGCACAAGCTACATTGCAAAACACAAGCTTTTCAGACTGGATCTGACCACTCTGTAGTTGAACAGCCAAAAACTGGCACCGAAAATTTTGCGGAAGTGGAGAGTGCTACTGATGCGCAGAATGGACTGCTAATCAGGGGCTTATATTGTTAGCCAATCAACCGAGTGTAATAATACTTACTGTTTGTGTTTTTTGTGCAAACGTACACATTTTAAATGGAAGAATACCCATTGCCATTAACAAATTAAAAGCAGGATAAATTAAAATATCAGTGGTGTTTGTTGCAAAATTCCAGTGCGAGTGGCTTACGAGGTATCGTATTTTGAGAAGTTCTCACAAACATGAACAATACCTGTGGTAGCACACACTTAAGAACAATGCAAATGCAAGCACTAGTTATGTGTATTCTGACCAGTAACGAGACAACTGATTATTACAGGTTATGTTTAAATTGACCATCAACAACGGCAATACCCTCTTTCAGTTTGATATGGAACGACTGCTGGATACCTCCTAGCATTTCAGAGGAGATGTCGGAGCAGGCTGGAGCAACACGTCGTTGAATATCAACGGATGCAGTTAGTACGTCCTTGTAGACAGCGGCTTCCAGCTTTCCGCACAGAAAAAGTTCTACAGACATCAAATATGGGTTACGGACCAGCGACGGTACAATTCCTCTGCGACAAATCCAACGATTTCGAAACAATTCGTGAAGACACTCTATAATACTGATGGAAGCCATCATGCTGGTACCACAGGTTCCTCCTAGTACGCAGAGGAATGTCTGCTTGCGGAAGTTGGTTTGTTAGGAGGCTGCAACATTTGTCTACGAAAAATGGGCGTAGGAGCTGACAGTACACTGTCCCACACCACATGTTTGCACTTCATGGACGCTGAAGTTCCACCTGACGAAGCAAATGGAGATCGTCAATACATCAATACTACATGTTTCGGTGGTTTAACTGGCCATGATGTGGGATCATCACTAACAACATACATGATATATCTGGAGTATCCTATCTTAATGCCCATTTACAGATGTTAACATGCCTCCTATAATCGTTTCTATCCAGCACTTTATGGAGAGAGATGTGATAGGGATGGAACCTATGTCGATGAACAATGCAGAGGACACTTGCCTGAGTCATGCCACTTCCTTGGGAGATTGGGCGGGAGCTAACGTGCAGATCAACCGCAACATCAGTAACGACATTCATTTCTCCCTCTTCTGCTGTCACTTCTTTCCTTCTGTTACCTTGTCTAGGTGATACACTACCACCTTCACGTAAATGGTTGAAGAGGCTGATAAATAACAGACGAGATGGTTGACCTCTACTGGGACATCTTGCTGCATACCCTGTCCAAGAGTGAACTGCCTTCTTCCTTTATTCTCCATACACTACGAGCATGTCGGCTTTTTCTGCGTTGGTAAAACCCATTGGCAACTGAGGACCTACCACTTGGACTACGCCACATAACTGATGAGCAAGTCGCAATGCACTCAAGGAACACACAAGCACACTGTAAACAAACATAACAACGTCATACCTCACTGTAAGCAAACATAGCAACATTGTACCTAGCAACTACACAGGCTGGATATCACAACCAAGTGCCGGTGTGGAAAATTTAAAAATACGATATCTCGTTGGTAGTAGAGCAAAGGTAACAAAAGGACGTTTTGTTAGTGAGGGTTACATACATTCAGGGGCAAACATACATTAAGGGGCAAACATACATTAAGGGGCAAACATGACTGATTTATGACATTAACTTTCTCTTCTGCTAAGTGGTTTATGACCCCTGGGATAATCTGTCCTTCCCAAAAAGTTCGAATATCACATTCAAACACCATGCAAATCAAATAATGAAATTTCTGCTAGAAATAGATGGTAGCGCTAAGTGATTAAAGCATTCAACAAGTCGGATTACATGGGGAATAATTGCCCAGTGCCAACAGCCACCATATTGATCTTTTCAGCAAATTCTTCATATCTAACCACATGTCACAGGATGAGCTAACCCACAACTTCGTGTTGCCGAAGCCTTGTGGCCACTACTGTTGGCAGCCACAGAGCACTGTGACACAAACAGCTGTGGCTTGGATGTATACAGTGGCCCCAATCAATTTCACCCTGATGTAGAGCCCCCCCCCCCCCCCCAGTTTAAAAAATCCACTTTACTCAATCTGAAACAGCGAGGTTGCTTACCATACATCCAAAATTCCTCATGCGATACATACATACCTCCCTCTTATACAAGCTATGTTCGAATAGAGAAGAAATCAGGATATACACGAATTTTGAAATCGCTGCAGTATTGTTACCTGTTGTGGAAATCCTGTAATAGTATGTATTCTCTTGTCAGGTAAAAAAGTCAGTTTAAAAATTGTTCAAATGGCTCTGAGCACTATGGGACTTAACTTCTGAGGTCATCAGTCCCCTAGAACTTAGAACTACTTAAACTTAACTAACCTAAGGACATCACACACATCCATGCCCGAGGCAGGATTCGAACCTGCGACTGTAGCGGTCTCGCAGTTCCTGACCGTAGCACCTAGAACCGCTTGTTCTATCTTGTACATCCTGCTTCACAGGACTGGAATATTAAACTCAGTTTTGACTCATGAGAGAGTGCTAAGATCTACCTCTGTCACAGGATGCCACCTCACTTTCGAACTCCCTTAAAGTAACCAAATGCTTCGCCGAGTATGATGTCTCTTAACATAATAACACAGAGAAGGTTTCCAGTACATATAACCTTAAAATTCGGTAGTACATCTGATTTTATTACGATGGTCCTCTCTCCCTCCATATATGGAAGATTGAAATGTTGTGAAAAGATATCGCCACAACGAAAAAACTCCTGATTACTACTCCCACCCTCAAATCATGTCCTTGGTACCCTAGTCACCTCTTTCACCCTCAAGGTGGCACGTCATTGATATCAAGCTGATGAGCAAATTGACTAAATTGATGATGAAAGTCACTTTGCATGGCGAGTGATAATTTTTCTTTTTTTCTTTTTCAGCAGTTGGTGTGCACACTCCAGGTATCTCAAATGGGAATCGCTGGAGGGAAGACGATGTTCCTTTCGAGTAACACTACTGAGAACCGAAGTTTTAAGCTGGCCACAGAAGGATTCTACCTCCAGCAACATACAGTTCATTTAAGGACCGCACTATTAAAAACACGATCACAAAAACCATGTTACCGTCACCCTGCATAACAGTGTTCTTGGTTCTTTAGGCACACACAAGAGTTGCTGACAATATCCAAGATGAGAACTCTACATTCTTTATAAATCGAGGTATGGTACTGCTTCCGAACGAAGTGGGCCTACACACAAATACTGTGACATTGGATATAGACGTTGATCACGGGGTGTGTACTAACAGAACGAAAATGTCGGTGCACGTCACCTGCTGTGTAAGCTTGTAATAAAATCACCCTTATCACCGTAATTATTAAGTGATTCCGCTAAGGAACGTGTTATTAAGCTGATATTTGCAAATCTCTCTTACTGCCGCTATATATTTTACACACTAGCAAAGACCATTTATAACGCATTTCATCTCCATATCAAGTAGACAGTGTTGCAGAGGTTCGGCGGCGTTATAGGCGATAAGGCTGCTGGAACAGATCGTTCAGCGTGGATGACCATCAAATTTAGAGTAATATTTTGTATATGTCGGATCACAAGACCGAGTATGACCTCAAAGTTATTGGCAACAATCTCATAGATATTTATGAAGTAGCCTTAATATTATATAACCAGCTGAGGTACTGTAATATGCAGCTACAGAATGGATCATGTGTTTAACCCTGCGGAGAACTGTTTAGTTGTTTTAAAGCCTAATAAACAGTATTTACAAAGTACCTCTCTGCACTCTCCCCAACCACAACCATGCGGGGTCAGCTTACAAATACCTTACAGAACAGTTCCTGTATGGCTTTCTAACAATATTCTACTGTATGTGTATTGAAGTAATAGTGATAAGTACAAGTTGACTATGTGTTTGATGGTTACCTGAAAAGAGAACCATCTGCCTTTAAAGAATGATATAAGTTGTTACAGTGATCGTTTGACAGGGACTGCAAAGAGGTATGATTTAAAAGTTGGCTGATGATTCATTCTAGCAAGAGGGAGGTGCTGCTGCAGATCATTATTCACACATTTCACCAGTTTTCCCCGTTGTTCTCTTGGGTTGCATCAGATATGTGATGTAATACACTCGTATACAACTGTGTGTGACTTAGAGAGCTGTCGACACCCAATCATTAACAGCAGATATCTGTATACCACAGTAAGCAGAGTGGTTCTATTGCATGTGTGATGAATCATATCCATCGATGGCGAACATATTTCAACACCCAATTCAACATGAACAAAGATGTTCATGAATTACTCCATTTCTCTGACATATCTTGGACATAAAATGACTCAACAGTTTCATAACTGCAGTGAATTTAAGTTACTGGCAGGTGTATATGAGATACTGCAAACCCTATGTAGTAATTTGCTTGACAGTTGTCCTGTTTATGGTGTCTGTGCAGCATGGCTCGTAATTTGATATTTCAGATACCACTGATATGCATGTGTCTGTTTTCTTGTAAAAGGCATTTTCCATTGGTGATGATCATTTTATAGGCCTGATACAAGTATCATGTAATATCTGAATCAGACTCAGATGTGAAAGTGGGCGTAATATGTCTTGGAAAAGCTATATTGCACATGTATCTCAAAGAATCTATCTTTTTCTTTTGCATAGAAGGAACCAGTTTTATCATCTTAAAGTTTGTCACCGTAGTGAATAGGATAGAAAACTAGCAGGTGGATGTAGGTCAGATGTTGGACATATATTTTGCGAGGTGCTGGGGCTAGCAGTGTATTTAACACTAAATTCTTCTAGAATCTTCATATATAAATGATGCTCTAAGCCCCCCTATTCTAACTCCGACTTTTGCTGTTGCACATGGATTAAAAAGACACGCGAACTGACTGTAATCGACCCTGCAAGTGGAGTAGAAAAGAGTTTGGCACCTGCAATAATTTAATTTGATAAATAAGTTAAATAAAGGAAAGTTTCATTAACGTAGTGAGAAATGAAAGGGTTGCTCTACCGATTAAGAGAATGAAAGTTCTGTCCAAAATAACAATATGATTTATTATGACTAAACTCAAAATAATAAACAAAACACATGAAACATTTACAATACATCAAATTGGCTCAAATTGGATACTCAAATAAATGCTGTGAAGGTGAAGTTGTCCCTAAACTAGATTGTGATATTTATGACGAAGTGGTATGTGGAGCCAATTCCTTGCAACTCAAATCTTAAGAGAAACACACAGCCAACGCAACATTAATTGCTGCTACAGTAGTGAGAACTCAGACAAAGAACACCCAAGACAGAACAAAGAAAAAAGACGAACAGGCGCGCTCTGTTGAGCTCTGATTATCACCTAGAAAAATCCCTAATCTGCCGGTGCTGCGGACGTACATTACCAAGCTGTCATCTTAACTGCAAGAACACTACCTGGCATACTGGAGGCGATGGCTGGTTACTTCGACGTCCCGTCGTGGTGATGATAAAGTCGCGAGTATAGCCCAAAACAAATTATCCTGGTCTGGTTGTTGCAGACTAAAGACTTCCTAGCAATACAAATGCGCCTCTGAGGGAGATGAAGAAGGCTCGCCACACAATCACTGATGGTACAGTGATTGATTTTAACAAGCGAAGTCACACAGTAACTCCGATACAGTCAACTTTAGCCAAAACTGCTCAATACAGACAACATAGGCCGCTTGTACGCAGAACGCTCAATCGCCAACTGTACTCGGAAAGTTACGTTGAAGTCAGAACTTCAGCAACTTCGTCAAACAGTTACAATTAAATAAAAGTATATTAGACAGTCAATGGAAGGCAGGCTGCCCACAGCAGCGAGAGCTCAGTCTTGCAACCTACTCCGACTGAAAGGCGAGAGCCCACTCCCTCAAGAGCACCTGTACAAGCCGAATACAGAACTTTCCCGCCCCCATGACAGTGGCCATGGCTAAACGTTCCAATCAGCAACTCGAAAACCGGCGGAAAATTCCGCTCTATTGCCCAAGCACTACCATTCCACCAATGGAGATTCTTGGCGCCAATTTCTGCGCCGATTTTGCTACGTCACGGAGCTATGCCCTGAGCAAGCCAATCACAGTTACGATTTTACAGAAAACGCGGGAATTTGCCCGCCAAGACTGCCTGGGAACACAAGTCATTCCCACGCCTTGCTGGTAGCCCCCCAGAAACGGTTTTCACTAAGTTTTCCGGCGCATCTGGGCTTGTCGCTCCCGTTCTTATGACAATGTCGGCTTCTGGAAAGCATCCACTCGACTCCCTCACACCTGTCGGCTTAACCCTTTCAAGCTCAGAGGAGCTCGCCCGTCACCGGACCACCCGGGTGACGAGAGATGCTGAGTGGAAAGTCCGCGTGTGAAGGAATAGCAACTTTTCACCGCATGCAATTAGAGAGGAAAATCGAATTACTCAGAGTAAGATAGAAATATGAGACGGGGCTTCTGCCACCTCTCAATTTTATGCATTAGAGAATTAAGAGCGATTCCACCCCGCATGACTAATATTTTGAAAACCAAATGGCTTTAAAGTTATGGCGTATTTAAGTGCAGAATTGTGTAGGAGTGCATATGTTTATGCTCTGCGTTTATTTATTTCTTATCGATATCTTCTTGGTACTGACTGACACTAGAACATCACTTTAGAACTGATAACACAGTCCATTTACGTAAAATGGTTTAACCTCCATACATATGGTGTTCCATCTTGCATGAACCACACATTTATTCTAAACCATTTGTTATATCGTCCAACACTTTCATATCTACTATACGTCGATAGGGGTGCTAAGCTTCTCCACAAGCGGGCATATTGGGAGATCTTATGCATTTGGATGGGTGTCGTACACAAGAATAATGCAGAACAGTCATTGCTGAGCAGCAGTTATGGACTCATCTAGCTCTGTTCCTTCATGAGACCTGGAATGTATTGGATATAGTATCCTCCTACTTCTGGTCAGCTGCAAAGTAAATAAGTGACAGTGTTATAGGGAGGGGTGGTCAAAGACCATGTGGATAGATCATTCAACCTCCAGCTTCAACCTAAGAATGTAGGGATATTAAGTGACTGCCATCCACATAGGGATAAGTGGGCAATCATAAAGGTAAATTCCACACTGTGATCGAAGTGCTGAAAGTATGTAGGTAAACTAACTGCGTCGGTATCGGACACTGACTGGTATACATTGGTGTATATGTTCGAAAACTCACCATAGATGGACGTACTGTGCAGTCATCTACCTACATTCGCTATCTGGTATATGATACATGTGATGTGATGTGATGCAGAGGAAGACTGCACTGTAGTTCTTTCTCTAGATTGTCGCACAGATGACAAAATGGTAGATATCGAAATAGACGACAGAGGGATAGAGAAACAATTAAAATCGCTCAAAAGAGGAAAGTCCGATGGACCTGATGGGATACCAGTTCGATTTTACACAGTGTACGCGAAGGAACTTGCCCCCTTCTTGCAGCGGTGTACCGTAGGTCTCTAGAAGAGCGTAGCGTTCCAAAGGATTGGAAAAGGGCACAGGTCATCCCCGTTTTCAAGAAGGGACGTCGAACAGATGTGCAGAACTATATACCTATATCTCTGACGTCTATCAGTTGTACAATTTTAGAACACTTATTGTGTTCGAGTATAATGACTTTTCTGGAGACTAGAAATCTACTCTGTAGGAATCAGCATGGGTTTCTAAAAAGACGATCGTGTGAAACTCCAGCTTGCGCTATTTTTCCACGACACTCAGAGGGCCATAGACACGGGTTCCCAGGTAGATGCTGTGTTTCTTGACTTCTGCAAGGCGTTCGGTACAGTTCCCCACAGTCGATTAATGAACAAAGTAAGAGCAAATGGACTATCAGACCAATTGTGCGATTGGATTCAAGAGTTCCTAGATAACAGAACGCAGCATGTCATTCTCAATGGAGAGAAGTCTTCCGAAGTAAGAGTGATTTCAGAAGTGCCGCAGGAGAGTGTCGTAGGACCGTTGCTATTCACAATATACATAAATGTCCTTGTGGATGACTTCGGAAGTTCACTGAGGCTTTTTGCGGATGATGCTGTGGTATATCGAGAGGTTGTAACAATGGAAAATTGTGCTGAAATGCAGGAGGATCTGCAGTGAATTGACGCATGCTGCATGGAATGGCAATTGAATCTCGATGTAGACAAGTGTAATGTGCTGCGAATACATAGAAAGAAAGATCCCTTATCATTTAGCTACATTATAGCAGGTCAGCAAATGGAAACAGTTAATTCCATAAATTATCTGGGAGTACGCATTAGGAGTGATTTAAAATGGAATGATCATGTAAAGTTGATCGTCGGTAAAGCAGGTGCCAGACTGAGATTCATTGGAAGAATCCTAAGAAAATGCAATCCGAAAACAAAGGAAGTAGGTTACAGCCCGCTTGTTCTCCCACTGCTTGAATACTGCTCAGCAGTGTGGGATCCGTACCAGATAGGGTTGATAGAAGAGATAGAGAAGATCCAACGGAGAGCAGCGTGTTTCGTTACAGGATCATTTAGTAATCGCGAAAGCGTTACGGAGATGATAGATAAACTCCAGTGGAAGACTTTGCAGGAGAGACGCTCAGTAGCTCGGTACGGGCTTTTGTTGAAGTTTCGAGAACATACCTTCACCGAGGAGTCAAGCAGTATATTGCTTCCTCCTACGTATATCTTGCGAAGAGACCATGAGGATAAAATCAGAGAGATTAGAGCCCACACAGAGGCATACCGACAATCCTTCTTTCCACGAACAATACGAGACTGGATTAGGAGGGAGAACCCATAGAGGTACTGAAGGTACCCTCCGCCACACACCGTCAGGTGGCTTGCGGAGTATGGATGTAGATGTAGATGTAGATGTACTGGGTCGTGGCTCAGTGATGATGGAGAAATGGGGAACCATGCTGCCATGTCATTGCTCTGCATTGAAATTACGGAAAAACTTGGTAAAATTGCTAAAATTGACCACACTATCAACTGCGGTGCTTATTACAGTATATCAGAGCCGTGTTGCGGCTCGCGTTTGTGCTGTTTGTAGGTTTCCGCCCTCTGTTGGAGGCCAGACGGTATCGTTTAGTTGGCATGGTTGCAGTTATTTGTCTTCTTCTCATGTTGACTGGCGCCACCCGGTTTCGCAAGCGTTACCTGTCCGCTAGTGGGAGTAGCGGCGGTTATCGATATGTAGTAACTGTTGCCCTATCTTTGGGGCGAAGTCGTTGTTGTTCCAGGTCGTATTAGTGGGCCAGTTTGGTTGGGGACTCAGGAGGGGTCAGGTCCGCGCAGTGCCAGAACACGCCGGGACCTCTGACAGCACGCATAGACTGCTGGATGAAAGGGCTGTGGTCACGAGGGTGGACGACCTCGTCGTAAACCGGATCCAGCAAGCTTTATGATGACTGCATTTCAATCCAAGTAGAGAAACCTCCACTACTGTGATATCTTGTGATTCTCCAGTGACTTGGGTTCGTGTTGCTGCTCGTAGTGTCGCCGAGACGAAGAGCAGCTAGTGCAGTGCTTGAGGAAGGCGAATCTGATTAGTTTTCCTCGACTTCTTATTACTGTTTACTGCGTTCGGCTTGTTACAATTTTACAAGTTCAACCAGCGTTAATATTTCTTGCCTGGTAGCCGCTATCGCCCCAGTTACTTTGTCCTGGGGGTTAGTGTGTGTAATGGCAGTGTACGTTTCCTCGTCGCTGCTGTCCGGTAAGGCGTGTAGTTTTGACAGCTTTCTTGATTGTAGGCCGGTTGGTGATTCTTCTACTCTGGTGGTATTGATTCCTTTCCCGTCCCGGTCGCTCTAAACTCAGCAATCTGGGGCCATAGTGCCGACCGCTGGTTCCGGTTTTGGCGTATTGTTCCATCGTTGCATTTGGTTTATCGGACGTCAGGCAGCTTCCGCAAGATTATCATTAGTTACTCGTTAGACTGCCACTAGTCTGAGTTATCATCTTGTGAAGTAAATGCAACTCTTAGCTGCCTATTTCATCGCTTGCGAAAGTGTTTGTTGCCGGGCCTTCCCAGAGGTCGATTCCTGGATCACCGTCTGTCGCCCCTTGGTTCTTGTAAGACATGTGTGTTTTAAAAGGAGGTCTGATGGCCAGTAGTTCAGTGTAATGCTCATTCAGCCTACGCCTTCTGCGGGTATAATCTGCCTCAGAACCCTTTAAGGAACTTATGTACTGATCCTTGTGTTTTATTATTGTATTATTTATTACAATACCTTGTAATGCCTACATAAAGGTTATATTTGTGTAGTTAATAGCTCTGGTCGCCTTCTGGAATAAATCTAGCAGTGTAGTGTTCAGTGGATGTTAAGGGTTGTGTTACAAAGTCATCTGGTTTCACCTGTTTGGTGAACAGTTGCTTGTTTTTTTAATTAACCTTTGCTGTTGTATTTGCTGTTTTGTAGCAAGTTTCTCAATTTTTTATATTATTGCCGTTCTTGGCATGTAAGGACTTCAGCTGTGATTGTGATCACTTGCCTTAAAATTCTAATTTGGTATTTATATTTATGCATTAAGCCTTTAAAACCTTATTTACTGCCATTCCTGGCGTCTGATGCCTTCTGCTGTGTTTGTGGCGACTTGCCTTTAATATTTCAATACCTATAATTTGTAAGTTGCAGCTAGTTTTAAACAATTCTTAATTTATTGCCATTCCTGGCGTGTAAGGCCTTCTGCCCAGATCACAGTGGCTTGCTTTTAAAACATTATCTGCTGTATCAGTATTTAATGGTGATTTCCTAAATTGTAAGTCACTGAAAACACTATTATTAACACAGTTGTTTACACATTATTTATTGTTCAGTCTGGTATTACTGGTTTAAAATAAATTGTATGTAACTGTAAAAGGCAACCAATAGTAACTGATTACGGCCGCATGTACAAACATAACCAAATCCTGCCTTCCCTTGACTACCAGGTTTCAATATTGTCTTTTCTATCCCATCCACAAGCTCGTACACTGTTGATTACCACATAATGACTGACTGACCCCATTTGTTTGAAATGGAGAGAGTCTTAGTGGGAGCAACACTTTCTAGAGGATGGCCAGCACTGAAACAGTGATGGCATACATGGCTGTAATATAGGGAGTCTATACTATTGATCTCTTCAGAATGGAACACCTAGACATGTGCTACCATGTCACCGTGAAAGATGAGTTTAAATGTTGTTTGATGTTTGGAAATGCTCAACAATGTCATAAACTCTTCCAGTTTCAATACGTTGCAGAGTCTAGCACGTTTTTGTTAAGAAGAAATATCTCCTCTGTCTTTTGTTTCATCCATCCTGTGTGTTGTGGGAGCAGCATAGTTTACACTATGTGATGTCCAGCTTTCTGTAAGAACCAGTGGATCGAAACATGTTAATGTCGGTTTAGCACTTGACACAGACCTTAAAGTCATTCAGGGAAAATAAAATATAAGGTGGTGTGCAAAGCTGTAGTCATACACTGCTTGGGTATGTTACAGCAGAAAGAATAATGTATCAGACTACTTATGAAATATCAACAGAGGAACCCTCTCTTGGGACTGATATTCTCTGGGATATAGTCCTCCTACAGAACAGGAGATGAAACATTACACTAGTCTGTGCAGGTGACTTCACTCACAGGCCACCTGCTCCAAATACCAATCCTGTACATTTAATGGGGTTGTCACATATGCTGGATATTGGCATGTAGACAGTATTTGTTTTTGATATATTGGAAAATAGGTATGTGGTAATATCTTATCGAGTTCTCTATTGAATGATGGTAGAGAAGTATCTTTAATTCAAGGTTTTTCTCTGTTGGATGGTACAAAATAAAGAGGATAGAGAGACTGTTTGGGTGACAGACACGAAAGCACCACGAGTCTTTCCGACTGCAATACCTGTATGTAGTTTGGAGTAGCACCACAACATAATGCAGTAGCAAAGTCGACATCCTTCTTCCAGTTTCCATATGATGTGGAGTCTTCCTAATTTCACCAGTAAGAAAAACTACCATTTCTACTTGTACTGTCTTTCCTACCTCATGTTGCAGGAGAAAGCTTCAAAATGTGCTGGTGTTATACATTGTACATGGTTGTATGACAACATGTTCTCATTTCCACTGAGTGGTCAAAACACAGACCTGTCACATTAACTCAGCTCCCACCTCAAAACACAGTCCTGTCCCATTAACTCAGCACTCACCGCTTCTTCAACGGTGCAGAAGGTCTTAGATACAGCACCTGCTGACTCTTGCTCAGTTTCAGTTCCAACTTAAGTTATAATGATTACATGGACAAAGCTGCAGGGAGGAACTGAGATTGAGGTTACAAGATGCAGAGAGATCGTCTAAAACTATGCTGCAGTTTTACTGTACAGAGTCTTTAGCAGATAGTTTCGAAGAAGTTGACTTGTTTCGAGATATGAGCATGCCATGAATATGATTCACCACTGACTGTAATCATTAAAAGACATCTCCATAAGATGCAACGAAAGTATGTGGTTGAATGGTGAGATTTGATTCCAAATTACAGAAAGCATTACTGTTAGAAACCATAACGCTGTAGCTATGAAAAGTAAGTATATTGGTTGTCGGATTTCGTATGTTTCTCGCGACCTCAATTTAGAGCTGTATTTTTCAAGTGATTCTCACATAGTACACCTTATACTGTATGAGATCGTTCTCAGTCAACCATCATCCTTCTTCAGTTATAATCCCAAGGACATATCACAGAACCTCTGTTACACTGTGTACATGCTATGTTACCAAGATAGACTGTGCTACAAACAATGTTTGTTAGTGTGGGAAATATCTAGCGGCTGCAACAGGGATTCGCAAAGATTGGTTTAATGCAACGTTCTGTAGCGGAATAACACAGACGATGTTACACTGCTTTGTGCAAGTGACTCCAGTCACTGGCCACCTGCTCCAATGACCAATTCCGTATATTTAGCAGGGTACTGTCTGTTACTACACACCCCATGATCATTGTCTATATTCAATGTCACGGTATTTGTGTGAAAGACCACTTCATTCGGAAGCAATACCATACCCCAATTTACAATGCATGTTAGCCTGGATGTCGTCAGCGACTCTTGTGTTTTCCTGTAGAACCAGGAACGCTTTTTATGCAGGGTGAGAGTAAATAAGACGTGATCATTTTCTTAATACCACAGACCTTAAACGAAATGTGTGTTACTGGCAGTAGAACTCTTCTGTGCTCAGCTTAAAACTGGGGTTCTCAATAGAGTTCCTCGAAAAGAATATCATCTTACCTCCAGGGATTTCCAGTTCAGCTTTCTAGCGGGCATACCCGAGAATTTTTTCCAGTCTGGCGATAATTTCAATCTTACACCTATACAGGGAGAGAGGACCATATTAATAGCATCAGACGTATCACCGAATTTCTAAGGTTGTATATAGTATATACCTGAGATTTACACCTTCCCTGTGCTGTTACGTTTAGAAACATCATATGTGGCGAAGCATTTGGTTACTTTAGGGGAGTTCGAAGGTGTGGAGGCCTCCTGTGACAGACGTAGATCTTAGCACTCTGTCATGAGCCAAAAACGAGTTTAATATTCTAGTCCTGTGATGCAGAACATAACAGATATTAAACTGACTTTTTTACCTGATGAGAGAATACTTAGAGGAAATATAGCCTATGCCATAGTGTTACAGGATTTTCACAACAGGTAACCATACCAAAGCGATTTGAAAACGCGTGTATGCCCTGATTTCCTTTGTCTTCGAAAATAACTTGTATACAAGAGAGAAATGTACGTTTTGCATGAGGAATTCCAAGTGTATGGTAAACAACCTCGCTGTCTCGGATTGAGTAAAGTGGATTTTTTAAAACTGGGGATATGGGGATCTATGTTGGGATGGAATTCGTTATAGCTGCTTTATGTATCCACCCTGCAGCTGTTTGTTTCGCAGGGCACTGCGGCTAGCGGCATGAGTTGTCACGAGGCTTCAGCACCCGTAAGTAGCAGGTTAGCTCAGCCTGTGATGGGCAGTTGGGTGCAAAGAATGCATCGAATTGTCTGATCTTGCTCACGGCAGCAGGGGCTGGCGAAGTGACCAATGTACTGGATGAACAGCGACAGAAGTGGATGTTGTGTTGTGTGAAAAGATTCAATATGGCGGGTATTTGTGCTGGACGAGTAGTTCCCCCCCTCCCCCCAATGTAAATTGATCGATTGCCTGTTTTTTGGCAGTCGCTCCGACCTCTGCAGCTGCCGGCATGGCCCAGTATGACTGCGGGTCTTTCCAAGCCAGCGCGGGTTGAGCTATCGTGCAGTCGGTGGACGGCGCGCGCTTTGCGACCGCGAGTTTGAGTGATCGGTAGGATTTTTTTCACCAGATATGTTTAGTCGAAATGTATGGTGGAGGACGGTTGATGCATACAAAGGTTGATGCATACAAAATTTCAGATATATTTAGCACTACGATCTGTTTCTGGCGGAAATTTCATTACTTGATTTGCATGAGGTTTGCGTGTGATACTCAAACATTTAAAATATGTTTTATTACGATGGAGGATCATCATAAGGTGGATGTTACCGTTTTAAGCAACCTGTTTGACTCCTGTAAATTGTTAGAAAGTTAATTTGATACAATAATGCAAATGAATTATTTCTCTTTATTTTCTTTATTGAAACTGCGTCAGCTCACCATTTTTCTCCAGCATTAGCCAGAAGGAACACAATATTCTGAGGAGAGATGAAAACCTCTGTCTGCATGTTTGGAGACGTTTGCACAGTGAAACAGGGAGTGGCCTCTTGAGAGAAACAGAGACAGGAAGCGAATCCTGAAATTCCCAACCAGCATAATCCTGTTTTTGGGGCGTGAGGTCGAAGGAGTCTGATATCCGTTGCATGGTAGATGATATTTAGTGACACGGTCTGTAATTAAAACATTGGTTGATTTTGATCTTCGTAGCGGTGCCCAGGTGGCAATCTACTGTCACACTCATCGAGAGCGCGTTGTGATGACGCTGCTGTAGCGAGGTCCAGGGACTCGCCCTCCATGCAATCCATCATTGTCGGGTGGGATCGTTCCGCAGATGCGACATTAGGAGCGGCTTCTCCTGTCAGCAGGGCGCTCGAAGGGGGATCACTGTCTTGTAACCGCGCCACTGCCTGTGATATCACATGAAGTAGTGAGTCATCGGATGGCGTTTCTCTTCTTCCGTTTTCGGGGCGACCGCTGCTTTCGGAGATGCTGTTCTGTATCGGAATGTGGACGTTCAAAGTCCGAGGTCGCTCCCATGTGAAGAACAGCAGAGGTAGGCACCGTACTCGCATCGATGTCCATCGGAGCGGACGGGCTGGTCATCGAGCCCTGCAGAGTTGGTGGTGTAGTGGCCGCCGGCAGCACCGTCACTTCCAGTGGGGGGGTACCGGCGGGAGAACAGGCGCTTCCTGAAGGGACGCATCGGGGCTGAGTACGGCTGTGGCGTAGCTGTCTGCTAAAGACGTGACCGTCGCTTTGGGCGCTGCGTCATTGGTAGGGACCTGGAGCAAACGTCGGCGGAGACAGTGTGACCGAAAATGGCTCTCTTGTCCGTAACCGACACACGTCCGCGGCTGGCCATCATACATAACGATGGCTCGCATTCCACCAATCAGCAGATAGGATGGTACATGTTTGGAGAGTTCGATTTTGATTTGGCGGACTCCATTTAACACATGGTATGTGGTGAATGTCTGCCATTTTTTCTGCAGTGCGCCCCACAACATCGCTGTAGGGTCGGAAAGCTTCGATGACCACGTCTTGTGGCACTTTGAAGGGGAGCTCAAAGACCCGAATTGTTCGAAGACCGAAACCAGCGTGATCTGCCGTTACCTCTCCAATATGCCCATCGAAATGCTTGAACGTGAATCCGTTTGCTTGTTGTCGAACTACCTCAGCACATGCTTGCTCCGTCGTCATCTTAATATAAACGATACTTCCAGTGATAGAGAATACCTATTACTTACTGGGGGTCCAATCG
The DNA here is from genome assembly GCF_021461385.2 of Schistocerca piceifrons. Classification (NCBI taxonomy): domain Eukaryota; kingdom Metazoa; phylum Arthropoda; class Insecta; order Orthoptera; family Acrididae; genus Schistocerca; species Schistocerca piceifrons. The sequence continues at coordinate 356,687,343 of NC_060145.1, forward strand.
TAGCTCTTCGCGAATGAATTGTTCAATTTCATAAGCGCGTGGTCGTGTTCGGCTTGGAATGTTACTTTAAGTGTCGTTCGGCGGTAACAGTGCGCCATGAGGTGCAGTAGTAATGAACGCTACACAACACGAAATACGGCGACGCGGAAGTAAACAACTGCGGTGCTCTGTCGGGCGCGCGGAGCCGGTCCGCACGCGACCACGGCCGAAAGCCGACTGTGAAACCAGGATCTCCTACTATCATGGCAGGCGCTCTATCCGTCTGAGCCATCGAGGACAGAGAGGACAGTGCGACTGCAGGGACCTAACTCTGGCACGCTCTCCGTGAGACCCACATTTTCAGCTTACTGTCCACACGCTACATTTTTAGTGCCCCCGCCCCTACACTCATTACTCGCGGCAGTCAATCTACCGATTCCCGTAAGAGTTAGGGCAATGTGAGTGCATCTGCACTGAAGAAGATCATTGGCCGGTAAGCCTTATCTATATGAAGGTGGTATCTGTTCTTTGTCTGAAAGGACAGTTACCATCTTCATATTCATAACTTAATGAACGGTTCTTTAGTGACCATACTAGCAGGTTTTACCGTAACGGTTTTAAGACGTAAGGCACGTCACGAAAAGTCATACTTTCCTGTTTTGATTTGATCTATTTTCGAATCCTGAGTTATCAAATGTAACCTTTAGATTCCCTTTGTTTTGTGTTTGATGGCCTTATATCGCACACAAATTGTCTTACTTTAAATTATACGTTTTCTATTACTTGCGTTGTTTCAGTCAACAAACCCTTAAAACGGCTTTGTCAAAAATATAATAAATGAGCTGCATTCGTTTTCTTACCAAATGTCTGATGACCATAGCTTGATCTTTGTTGTGCAGTCCCCTGATAATCTCTTTTGCCTGGTCAAAACATAAATATTTACTTTCATTTCATCAAAGCTAAGACCTACATGTTTTCCTACTTTTGTAATATCTTTATTTAAGTATTCAAAACACTAAGACTTAGATTAGTAAAATCTGGTGGAGCAGTAAGCTGCACGAGTCTTTTTTTAGAGAATTCAATATGTCCCTGGCAACATATAACGTTTTATAAGGTAGGCAACGCGAAGTCACAACCTTTGAAGTACCTTCAGACGAGACCACCTACAATACACCAGACCACAACAAAGAAAACAAGATGGTGGCAGACTTAGACCAAGTATTTCAGCGGTACCGTAATACGAATTATTTACAAACTTCATAAATGGAAAGCAGATTCTAAATCGCGTAAGAAATGTCGTGTTGTTACGTATTTCTCTACATTCAAACTTAAATAAAATGTTGTACTAAAGTCACAAATTACGTAATAAGTACTATGACGAAGTAAAATTTAGCGATGCAACTCAAAATCAAATCCAAACAACTACTACACAACACATGTAAAAGGCATATTTGGACACTAATAATAATTGGCAAAATACAAAGTATGTAGCAATAATAAGTGAAGCGTGTAACTGAAGTTAAAAAAATTATATTAAACAATATGCAGTTAATTCTAGTCACTGTCATTATGTAATATGCTAGAAGTGGTTTGATTTTGAGTATCTGTTGGATCTATCTGCTGCTCAGCTTGACCACTTTGCGTTTTGTTATCTTTGCTGCAATGTCTTCATGAGTTCCTTGTTTTGTTTTATTAGTGTTTGAGCAATTTCCTTTGAAACACACTTTTCATTCAAGAGCTTTGTGTAATTGTTAATAAAAATATTTGAAAGCACTTTAATACTTTTCTTGATTATTGTCTTTAAAGGAATGCCACATTTGCACACATCACTGAGGCTACTAAAGGCATCTTCACACAATTCAGTTCCTAAGGCAAGTACTGAATCTCTTTGATTTTCAAGCTGGAGAAATTCTGATTCATGTATGCTGGTAATCAGAACCTGAAAAGGTTTATATATATTACAAAACAACGAAATCATTACAGAAGAATGACACTTTAATCCCCCATGATTCAGTTGGTTCAACTAGGAAATGAGTTCTTTGGTTTCACATTGCAACAAAATTTCATCCCCTGTCTGTAACATGTCTTCACAACCTGAACATTTTCCACCTTTTAGCAGCTTTTCAAGCATCGTTTTGATGGTGTAGCTAGCAGTACAAACCAAGACTTTCAAATCTTCACCCATCATGGGAATGTTTGCTATTTCCTCAAGAGCAAGTTCTACTTTATCTAAATTTCCATACATTTGCTGTTTTATGCTGTAATGTACTTTTGCTGCAAAATCATTTAAAGTAAATTCACCAACTTTAGTAGATATGAGCCTTAGTAGACTTATTACTTTGAGTTCCCTCTCAGATTCCAAGATTTGCTCGGCTGAAACATTATATGTGCAGCCACTTACCCTTCTATAAGCTCCAAATCTTGCTTCTAAAGCATCAGTGTGTAATTTTGCTGTAAGAATGTAGGACCAGTTGTAAGTGTTAAAAATATGTCTGCATAACTGAACTGTTGTTGCACATGTGTGAGAGAAAGCAGTATATATTTCATCAGACAGTTTTCCATGAGTAGGCAATACATGCCAGATGTCAAGACAGGTTTTCAAATTTTCAAGAAACAGAAGTTTGGAGTCAGTAGGTACAGTGATTGAGCTAGAATTATCATCTGATGTGTATTTGCCTTTCATGGGGTGTTGTACATTAGAAACTGTCCGTCATTTAATGATTAATTTTAGAAATGAATAGTGCCATCAGGAATGTCAATCCTCTGACTTTTAAAAATTTCTAGTGCTGCCACATTTTTAGAATCAAAAACACTGAGAGCAAGGGTAACAGTCTGTCTCTCCATAGAAGTTGGATATACTGCCTTTCTCACTAGCTTTGGGGCAAGTTTCAACAGTTTATTTTTCTCAGAATGAAACAGGATCCTCAAATCTGAAAATTTTGCTTCACTGACAGTATATTCACATGCAGCATTCCCTTCACCACAGTGTAGAAGGGTATTGATGAAAGCAAATATATCCTCAACATTTGGCATTATGAAGGATTCAGTTTTTCCATTCAACCAGTTATTTCTGATACACTTTAGCGAGTGCACACTGTCAAACAGAAGAAAGAGAAATTGGGATGGAGCGCCTGGATTTGTAATACATGGCTGTAAAGTGCCACCATACATAAGCTGATACATTTTCCTATTAGTGTCATGGTTATCTGTTACCAGGCATATAACATCATATCCAAGCTCATGCATGCACTTTAATACATCAATTGTCATTTTTAGTGGCGTATCAGAGAGCTATTACCTCTTTATAATCAGAATGTAAAGATGATGCCATGAAAACCTGCATTGTACCTGCTGTTGTAGTATCTGAAGTATTCTCAGCAACACCAAGTATCTTTTGTGCCTTATAAGAGACTTTTAGTTAACATAAACTTCATTTAGCATCACTGAAATTACCTTCTCACTTTCCTGAAGAAATTTAGTTATTTTCCCTCAAAAAAGCTATCTGTGATGAACCAATACAAGGTTTATTTGGACCAATTTTGCATAGAAACTGCCTTAAATAGGCAGGATGAGGTAATGTTAACACATTTGTTTTTCTCAAGTGATTTTAGGCATCAGGAAATGAAAAGCAAATGGTTGCTGCCCATATCAAAAGCTCAGAAGTATATCTACTTTGCTTTGTTATTGCAAGCTGTAATTGCTCCAAAACAAATTCTATTTTAGGGGGTATTTCATCATCAAATTCACTACCAGCTTTCAGTGCTTGTTTGAGAAGACTGACTAAAATTATAATCTTGTCAATGGTGACAGTAGAGTTATTTGTGAAACCATTTAGGTGACTCACCAGACTGTCAAATGTCGTCCATTTGTCGCATTTCAAGTTTTCTTCCTCCCCAGACTGTAACATCCATTTCAAGGTTTCTGTAGGCAAACGCATTTTTGTGAAATACTTTTACGTCCAGGGAACTTGATATCATGAAGCACACTGAAACTAATGGCACATCACTGACTTAATCATCTTTTAATTTAATGAAAGCTACGTTGTCAACCTTTACTAAAAGTGTAAATGGATAAACATTCATTTTCTGCACTTTGCTTTTAAAATGCTGAAAGTCCGGTATATTGTCATTTTCGCCCTAATTACTGTAACTACATTCATCACCTTCCAGTAGCTGTTGAACACGATCTTCAGGATTCTTCCTTTCCTTAGGAACTGGTACTGTGTGATAAAAAGGTTGATTAGGAAAGACAGTTGGAATTGCATCACTTGTTAGTTTTGGTATTTTTCGTGGCACACATATTGGTTCACTATTTTCTACAGGAAAAATGTCTTCTGTAACCTCAAACTTACGTTCAAAATGCTTAATGCATACCACAGTTTTATCAAAATTATCTCTATGAATCAGTTTAATCCATTTGTTCCTCAATACTGTTTCTTTGGGAAGCTTAAATATTGAGGTATCGTATATTCTGCCATAATTGGATTTACATCCTGGTACACAACAGCTACAAACCACCGCAAGAACAGTTTACACTTTAAATTATGCCGAACTCACTAGAGAATCTAGGAAGTAAGTGCTAGCTTAGCACTTTGCCAGACAGGTGGAGTAGCATCACAGTTACTGCATTCACATGAGTTATAGAACACTGATTCAAGGCCTTATGGTGTGGGATGCTATTAGGTACAACCCCAAATCACAGTTGCTGAATGTCCAGTATGACCTACATGAATGACATTCTGTGACCTGTAGCCATACCCTTTCTGCACAACACTCCAGACGCCACTTTTCAGTAAGACAATGGATGACCACATGTCGCTGCACTAACATGTGCCTTCTTGGTGACGCAGGATGTCAGACTTCTGCCCTGACTCACCAGATCACCATACTTGTTGCCAATCAAGAATCTGTGGGACATTGTGAAATGACAGGTGCAGTGCTATGACCTAATGGCAAAGACCACAGATGAACTTAGGAAGCAGGTGAATGCAGCATGGAAGGCTATGCCACAGGAGGCCATTCGCGCTTTATACACATCAATACCATTATACATGAAGCAATTTATCAAGACTCATGGCGGACCCTGTGCCTACTAGGCATCAGGACAGATGCTGAACTGAGGTGACGAAATGACAATAATTTCTGCAGTTCATACTAATGTACATGTCTTGTGAACATGAACATCTTACCTCTAGTCATTCAGGATGTTCTGTTTTTTCCTGAACATGCGTGTATATGGTGGTGTCTGTTCTCAAGAAACACAAAAAAATGGCCTTCTTGTTCAAAAATTGCACTGCTCGTTAGAAATGTGTATGGGACATTCAGATTCCAAGTTCTTGTGGTTTTAGATCTGCAACAGAAATAGGAATACGTTAAAGCGATAATTCAACGGGCAGTACCACCATATGTGAGAACTGCACCTATTCTGTGAGTCTGAAGTCATAGTAAAAACATAAAACATACTGTGTGAAGTACCATCGATCTGATTCACACAATCAAAGATTTGTATCACTAGCTGTAGTCGGCTGGTCGTTTCTGGAGGATGTCTTACTGGAGAAAAAGTAACAACTTGTACTCCTTCCTTTTCAACCTGTCCAGGGCTTGTTTAATCGTTGTAACACAGAATTGTGAGACTGAAAAGAGGCGATAAAACAGTAAAATAGAGTGTTAAATGCTGAGTTGTTATAAGATGAGCAATATATGGATTGTTTATTTGATAATTATGAACCGATTGTTGAGTTCCTAGCAAATACCATGTTGTTCTCAAATATGAGGTCTCAGTCGTGACACTGGGTGAGCTAACTTTGGACACAATATTATTTGATTTCACCTTAAAACAGAAATGAAAATTTATTGACTAGCTGCATGTGTGATGCCTGTTGCCATTTACAAATTCTATTTTTTCTGTATTGTTATTTCTTTCCCCTACAACCCTTATGGGTAGGCAGTAAGGCCGTAGTGCTACAGGCAACCCACTTCAACCAATGGCCAACAAAAAAATAGATTAGATGAAAAGAGAGGAAACAATACGAAGAAATGTATACATTGAATTTAAAACCTTTTAACGGTGAGAAATAAGTGGAAATTTTGAGATGTATGGTAGATGACTTTTTGTACTGGTAGTTAAAAACAGTAATAACAAAAGGTAAAATACAATAAGCAAAAATTTAAAACATGTTGCCAAAACTCTGATTAAAAGAAGTATTGTACTGTCACTAGAAACTCTAAGCACCTGCCATGGGATGCGATAAGAAGTTAGTTGGTAGAGGGGAAAAGGTTATTCGATGAAGGGGATAGGAAAATGGTGGTATAACGATGGACGACTGTTGCATTGCAGCAGTGGGGTACGAGTAACTGTGAGGATGGAGGAGGGGGTGGGGTAGAGAAGGGAATTGGTGACACTAATAGTTGTTAGGAAAAGCAGGTGGGGAAAGAAAGGCAGATGGGGAAAAATTGGGTAAGGAAATGTAGGATGGGGAGGGAGAGGAATCCCTGATAAGGTGGAATGGGTGTGGTGGATCTAGAACTGGTAGAATGAGTGAATGTCAGGACAGTGTTCATGATCTAGCATGGGAGAAGGTTGAAGTTTCGTTGGGAGAGCATATGGAGGGTGTGTAAATGGAGGCTTGGTGGGATGTGATGGGAAAGGAACAGCAGCATATGAGGGTGGGGAAGTAGAGGGGAAATGACAGGATTATTGAGTCGAGTTTGCGGATGGTATACATCGTTTGGATGTGTTTAGTGAGAGTGAGGAAAGGTGGGAATGTGATGAGTGGTAAAGGATCTGTGTGGGGAATGTAAATGGACGCAGAAAGCGAGGAAGATTGCATGCCATTCAAGGATCTGGGAAGATTTATATAACGCAGGAGGAGCAGATATGTATGCAACATTTGTGTAGCAAAGGATGGGGTGGATTAGAGATTTGTATGTGTGAAGGTCAGTGGAGTGGTGTTGTCCCTATGTTCAGCCAGATGTTTCAGTCCATTGCAAGCCTTCTTATGGATGGTTAGTAGGTAAGGTTTCCACATTACTTGCCAGTTGAAGGTTAGTTCAAGGTATTTTAGTAAGTCAGTTGGTTGGATGGTTAAAAATGGTGAAGGGAAGTAATAGAGATGGAAGGTGGGATAGGTGCATCCTATAATTATTGACTGGGTTTTGGTAGGATTAATCTTAAGGAATCGTTCGTTACACTGTCAGGTAAACTGACTGAGGTAGATTTGGAGGAATTGTTGAAATTTATAGGCTGCAGGACAGAGGGCAAGGAAAGTAGTGTCATCAGAGTGCTGAAGGGCGTCGAAGGGAGAAGCTGATATGGGAATATAGGCAGCGTATAAGAGGTAAAGGAAATAGGAGAGAACAGACCTAGGGTCTCACGTGCAGTGTGGTGGAAGGTTTGGGGATTGTTGTTGTTACCAATGACATAGCTTCGGCGATTGGTGAGAAAGGATGGAATAAGGTGGATGTAGTTGACTAGAAGTGCATGACTCTGGAGTTTGGAAAGGAGACTGGAATGCCATGTGCCACTGTATGCTTTCTATTAGTCAAAAGAGACAAGATGGAGCATTTAGAGTTCTTGAGATGATGGGATGGGAGGTGGGTGAGGCTCACAAGCTAATCGTCAGCAGAGAAGTAGAGATGAAAGCTGTGCTAGGTAAAATAGGAATCAGATAGTGCTAGTGCAGATGTTGATGGATACATCGGGAAAGGACAGATTCAAAGACCTTGTTAAATACTGAGGTGCGGAATCTGGAGTCATACGAGGTGGTATCACTGGGGGGAGGGGTTTGTTCAGTTTGAGGAAAAGTATGATTTTGGAGGTTTTCCACAGGTTGGCATGGTAGTCTGTGGAAGGTGAAGAGAAAGGAGAGAGGACATTGTTTGAGGTGTCGATAGGTAATACAGTTGTGGACAGGTGATGTGTTGCACTTCCTGTGAAGTACTTGTCTTATGTCCTGTGCTGTAAACTTGACTGTTTCATTCTATTTCTGGTATGTTGTTCAATTACTGGCACCTGGGAGCAAGGTGTGCAACTGAGCTATTTGTGCATTTGTGGACAGTAGTTATTTGGAGAAAATATCGGAGAGATATGATGTAAAGTGATTGTCTTTGCTCATGTCATCATGTAAGGGAAGGTTGTTTTGAAGGATAGGGTAGTGAGGGATGGGATCGTACCCAGTAAGTCGGTTGAATGCATTCCAGTACATGGAAGAGTTAACTGGGAGTGTAGCATCGAAACTGATGCATGTCTGGCGCCAGTCCTGGCATGTTTGGGCATTGAATAAATTTCTATCATGTAGCTGTTTTTACTGGAAGTTGTCAGTGTATCATAGTTATAAGTCGATAGGAAAGAAATATATAAACGGAGGAATTCACAGAGGAGGAGTAAATGCTTGTGGTGGGAGAGTGGGGCGATGAGGATACATTGTCAGAGATAGCTTCTGACAAGACTGTGACATGGTGGAAATAATTGGGTTGCTGCAATGTTACTTGGTGGCTTCCTATATGGGTATGTATGGCTTCCAGTAGGCATTGCATCCGGCAGACGAATGGTCATTGACCACTTTGGATGTAGATGGGGTATACAAGATGAGGTAGTGTGTTGGAAATGGTGAGGAGTGCAGGTATGTTGTAACTTAAACTGAATCAAGGGCTTCTGCAGTGAGACGTCGAAGGTAGTTGGGAGATGTATGACTTCTGTGGTGGTGTTACTTTCAAGATATTTGTGCTGCAGGATGGGGATAATATTGCCTTGGAGGAAGTCTGCAATATGGTGCCACTACAGGAGATGTACAGGAATCTACTATGGACATTGAAGTCAGCAGGAATAATATAGGTGGAAAAGATGCAGTCGTTGTGAGTAAGGAAATAATGGAGGATAGAAGTATTACATTGGATTTAGATAGCAGCAGAGGTAACAATTAGAGTTTTGAAGAGTAGGCTCTTGAGTGAGGGTTGTGGCTTAGCAGGGATGTTTTTTGGAGGCCAACAGGAACTCTACATCTGGCCAGGGGAAGGGGTTTATCTGTATGATGGAGAATATATTGAGCAATTTGGATGGTGGGATATGGTTTGAGGAATGTTGTGTTAAGGAAAAAGGTACAAATGTTGTGTTGGGATAGGGTTTGCATTAAAAGGGGCTTGTTTGGGGGTGGGGAGTGGATGTTGTGGTATAGGATGCTGTATGGCTGTCAGACCATGATGGGAACTTAGGAAGTGAGTTGTGTGGATGAGAGGGTGGAGAGATTTAAACGAGTGTGTTGAGACAGGTGAAAATGAAATGGACTTGGTTTTGGGAGCAGGTGGCCTTCCAGTCAGTAAGTGCCGATGTATATGAAAAAAACCTATGAAGGTAGTAGTGTTTAGTATACATTCTAAAAGTTCTGTGACATGACAGCGGATTTGAATGGCTGTGTCTTCTAGGTGCGAATGGCCAGCCGGGGTGTGTGTGTGCTGCTAATCTGTGCTGTTTGCCAGCTGGAGGACTTGCACACTGAAGTGTACCATTCATAACATATTTGCAGAGCACAGGAAATTCACTGCTGAGAGAAGACTTAAGTTATTCTATTTTTATTCTTTCCTTCACAAGAAGCTTGCAAGCTGTGCTGTGTCACTGAGTGATGTTACAGTCATCCACCATCAGATGGGGCTGTACTCTGTGTTGGAGGTAGCAGCTCAACTTTTCGCCTTGAAAAGTGAAAAATGATGTCCGAGTATGGTATACACCATTATACTTGTAATATGTCAGTTTTTCATCGTCAATGTTTACTGTGTTTTTGATGGGCATGGTTCAGCTTGTCGATAACTGTAATTACATTCACAAATGTCCACACTATATAGCTTTTGCATATAAGTTCGCCCGTTCGATGACTCTATGATGCAAGCTGTTATATTATTATTGGTAAAAAGCTACAGTCCATTCCACACACAATTTATTCTAGTGTAGAATTCTAGGAGTACAAAACATGATTTCTTTTTTTTTTTTTTTTTTTTGCCTTTTGTTTCAGAGACTGCATGCAAGTCACCAATATCAGGATGATGGATGTTCATCTCTTTCTGTTCAATTTCAATCCAGTACGGACATCCATCCATCCATACATACGTATATACAAGCATTCATATATGTCGGTTTTAGGTTATTGGTGCTTCTCACTAGCTGTCTTAGCATTCCTGCTTCATTTCCTATCGAGTAAACTTGGCTGGAGCAACTCTGTAACGCTTTTCAGTCCCAGAATTTCTCTCACTCCCACTGCTGTTGCTCATTACCTTTCACTTGGGTTAAATTACAAGTGTTTTTATGTTTGACATCATTTTAACTCAGGACCCTCATTTCCTGCATGACCCAGAGAGCCCTGCAGCCCTCCCTTCTGATATTGGCAGTGACGCATGGTGATATGGCTCTTAGTGGCCATAGATGGATTTCTCCACAATGAACTTTGTGATCACTGACAGGGAACTTCTTCCTGGTCTCATGTTGTTTGTTTGAACAAAGATGAAATGTTACTGCCCTCCAATTTACACATAGGAATTTTCAGCCAATTTAAACATAAGACAACAATGACCCTTCTTCCATAATAGTGCAATTGGGATATTTTTAGAATTTCCCATCAAAATTTTGAATTTCCTTCCAAAAGTTGAAGTCCCACTATTCTGTACATAGGGTAATGGACCTATGACAGATGGGGTGAGGGTGGCAATGAGGGTGAGGAGGCAACCCAAAATGTCACTGATGTCGCCATCAGTGCAACACTCTTTGCCAGAACCGGTCCTGCATCCTACTTTAGCATGTTGTGCTGTGCTAAATCAATTTCCAAATACAGTGAATTGGGTCAAGTTTATTTTTTTAGATGAATGCCCATCTTATCGCAGCTCATGTGCTAGAGATGTCGTTGTCTGAGTCAAAGAGAAATCTCATTACACAGTTGAGCTAAAAAGTAGATCACCTCACTTCGTCATATAGACAGTGATCGCTGCACTATACATTTTGAAGGAACCGTGTATGGTGCAAATTACTTACACATGTTGCAACCATGGCTAATACCTCGTCTTGTTGGAGGGGGCTTCACAGAACGCATGTGGTTGCAACTAGACAGAGTGCCTCCCCATTATGCTCTCACACCGCATGAATTTGTAAATGAATACTTACCAAGATGGTGGATGGGTAGTGGTTCATCAGAAACACCAGCTACCTTGAAATGGTCACCATGAATCCCCGACTCACCATCAATTTCGCACCCCTCTGCGATCGCGCCACAGAAGGGTGTGAAACAGGAGGTCTGAAAAAGCGTAAGGACTCTTTGCTGCTTCGGACCACATTCCGATTGCGTCGAATGCTACACCTGTGCACAAAAGCAAAATTTGATGCCGCACCACACTACAAAGGGGCGTGGTCACGTTCGAAGGGGATGCTGCCCTACAATATCTTGATTGAAACGTCTGAGGATGTTAGCAGTGTCAAAGGTTGTGAAGAACGTTTCCTGTTGCTCATCGCACTGCAAATCATCGTCGTAGACTGCGAAGCGTGTGGGAATTAACGTCCCAAAGAAAGGGGTAGTTTCGTTGACGTTCTGAGCCCTTTTCTTTTCGATTCTCAGCTGCAGAGTGCCTGAAATGTTTTCCTCTGCCACTTATGAGGAAATCGCGCCATTTCAAAGCTGGGCGTTGTGGTTCTGAACTCCATGGTAGGGGCGTCAAAAGAAAGGGAGAAATGTGCCTAAGAAGGCTATGACGAGCCTCCTACTGTGTGACTCCTCAGCGTTGTCACTGCGCAGAGTTGCGACGAAATTTGGTGACAATGTGACATAGTAAACAAACTTTACATGTCCCATGAACACTTGAGTTTTGGTCTCTTATCAGCATGTGTCGACACCTTGGTGTTCAATGCGTTGTGGAACCCAAGCCACCACGCTTTTACACCATTACAGATGAAGGCTGTAGGCAACTCTAAGGCAAATCTGAAGCTTATGGGGTTTCAAAAAGATGATCCTTTAATTCTGTTGCTACGTCGTCGCAATCCTCTTTGAAGACATTTACCAACGTGACAGAAATAGTTTGTAGTTCCATTAAAAACGTCGGTGTCAAATTTCGTCCGTTGTAAAGGTTAAAAATTCCTTGCGTGTTTGAGAACATTCGTTACAGTATCCTATATAACTTAGTAACAACCACAGCTTCCTATGTTTACTCGTTTTAGGTACAGTGGACTCACATTCGGGAGGACAACGGTTCCAACTCCAGTGAGGCCATCTTCGTCTCGGATTCCCATGATTTCCCTGAATCGCTCCAGGCGGATTCTGATGTGGTTCCTCTGAAAAAGGCAGAACCGATTTCCTTCCCCTTCCTTTTGTGATCCGAGCTTGTGATCTGTGTTCAATGATCTCACTGTAGATGGTACGTTAAACTCCAAGCTTCCTTCCTTCTTCATTTTCTGTAGATGCATTTTTCTGATTACCTACGTTGGTTGCCACACATTCTAAAAGTGATATGTAGACAATTAATAGTACCTTACAGGCAAAAATCTAAGCTTCGAAAATTTTGGTGGATTCCATACAAATTATAAAAATTGATGTACGTGTGTGTGTGTGTGTGTGTGTGTGTGTGTGTGTGTGTGTGTGTGTGTATACATCTCCTCCTAAACCACTGGAGCGATTTTAACCAAACTCAGTACAAAAATCATTTACTGTCTGGAAAGAATCATCGACCTATCAAAAGCGTGGGCTGTGAGGGTGAAAAAGCATTGTAGCCCACAATGCGGGGATATCCATACTTCAGTCATCCAGTATTGGAGAATGAGAGCAATTAGACACTTTGAAGAAACTTTAAACATTATTTCAAACCTTACGAAATTTTTATCGCTGATGAGCCCTGCAAAATGATGAAAGGAAATAAGTTTATCCTATACAACATTTTCACTGTTCGTGCGATAAAACTGTCACACGAAGCATGACGTTTTAATTTATTACTCCGTATTTTATAGACAATATTCATACCAGGAAATATGACTCATAAACACTGAATGCTTGAGAAAGCACCGCATCGCGTAAGATGTTTAAATTTATTACTTCGTTGCCACTAACTCCATTCATAACACATTCGCAGACGGTTGCGGCATAGACCACTAAATTTATTTGCAAAATAATAACATTGTGCAGCACATAGTTCAGCACATTGAGATGCGTGAAAATGAAGCTACAGGCCGAAATTCACTAGACATACTTATACATGTAAAATATGTGTACAAATACGTGTGAATTAAGTTAAATATGTGTGGAATATATCTGACATGTGCACATGCGAACAAAGCCACGGGTAAAAAGCTCATCCTAAATCCTTTGGTAAAGATATTAGCTACAGTCTGGAAGGAAATACTGTGAGGATGAGAACCATCAGCTTCCTATTGCAGTGAATGTGATAATGCGAAGAAGGAAAGGAGAAGGAGGAGCTAGTCAGACAGCGAGGGGAAAGGAGGAGACAGACACAGATAGGAGGAGGAGGGGGAGGAGGAGGTGGACAGAGTCAGGGGAGGGGGAATGTGCCGAGAGCTGGGAGAGGAGAAGGTGAAAAGTGAAACGAAAGAGGGAGTGATTGACAGAGACATGAGGGTGAAAGCGGTAGGCAGAGAGATGAGGTAGGAAGGGAGGAATAGAGTGGGCAAAGAAATGGACAGAGAAAGAAACGAGGAGTAGACGGACAGCGAGAGGGAAGAGGAGCTGAAGGGCACAGAAATGAAAGGGGAAGAGACGAGCAGAGAGAATGAGGAACAGAAATGGAGAGAGAGGGGAGGGGGAGATGGACAAAGATTGGAAGGAAGGGACTGACAAAGAAAGGGGAGGAGGAATTAGAAGCGGAGGAGGAGATGGACATAGGGAAAGGAGCAGATGGGCAGAAGGGGGACGAGCAAATTTGACAGAGAGAGCGGTGGAGGAAGAGATAGACAGAGAGAGACGCAGGAGCAGATGGGCAGAGACTGTAAGATGGAGGATGTGGATGAAGAGGGAGGGGTGTGAAGGTGGATGGAAAGGCGAGGTAGGAGGAGCCGTACAAATAGAAGATAGTAATAAGTACATACCCAGGTACTCAAGTTAGTAGAATAAAGGAGATTGGATGAGGAGACTAGATAAGTAATTGAACAGAATGAACCGAATTGGGGAGGTAAGGTAAGTTTCAAATTCTGTAAACGGAAATAGGTTGACAGGAAACATCCTGAAGTATCAAGACATAAGTAATTTTGTAACGGAGGACAGTATGGGTGGTGGGTGGGGGTGTAACAATTGTAAACAGAATACATAATTTGACCATAGAGAACATGTTGAAGCGGATGTAGGTTGTAGTGGCTTCACATAGATGAAGAGAGTTGCACAGTGCAGACTAGAGCGGAGAGTTGCGCGAAACCAGTCCACAGGCTGAAGACGCCAACAACTGTAACAACACTTGAGATCCTATTTTCCCTTCTTGTAGCTTTTGTTCGTGGCTGATGTGGCAACTAGAAGGGAGAGAAAGATACCGTGGAGCATCAGCCGACGCCGCAGCCTCTCACTGGCGGCTGAGCACTGTAATTATTACTGGGGAGGAGACGAGAGAAGAGGCGAGGCGAGGCGAGAGGACAGCGGACGATTGCGGATTTCTGCGGGCTGCGGCGGCCGGCCGGCCGGCCCCCGTGGGCGAAGCTGGTGGCCGTTCCGTGCGCGTCCAATCAATATGTATTAGGAGATTTAAATTTCAGATGAACTCTCCGGGAGCTACGGGAAGCGTGTGGAGTGGCATAAGGCGGCCCGCCGCCGACCCGAGAGGGGCGTCCGCCGTGGGGGAGGCGCGGCCGCAGCCAGTACTTACTGGAAATGCTAAAAGAGCGGCCACGCAAATTAGCAGCGGCGGCGAGCCGCGCTAGAGCGCGCGCGGTACACGCGCGGCCTCTGAAACGCCTGCTGATATGAGAGAACCCAGCATGCCTGTTCTACGACTGACTTGTTACCAGAGCGAAGTCTTCACTATTAACGCTAAACGGCGAACTGCTTCAGCCAGATGGCGCACGTTAATAGCCCTGTATGATCAAAAGTATAAGGGGGCGACCAAAAAGTTTCCGGTTGAGAATGGTGCTGGAGCGTATATGCAACATAGCGCGACTCCGTTGTTAGTATACAGGGTGGGCAGAGAGAATCTGAAAAGCTTGTAGTGGTATTGCGCCGAGTTAAATGGCACTGAAGTTAGCCAGACAGGCCGGTGCGGACCCAGTGACCCGCCAGAGACGGTGCCGCGTAACGCGTTCTTCACTCGTTTTCCTGAAGCCGAACAAGGGACCGGTACAAAACCTGGACATAGGGCGGTAGTAAGGGTAGAACCCGAGCCGAAGGGCCAGCAGCCTCGTGCGCTATCATCTGCGCTATGACAACAACTGACACTAATTGTATCTGGCGGGCGCTTGAATTTGCTCGTGTTTCGGCCCAGTTGCCCAACTTCAAAGCTAATTAACTCGAAAATAGGGCACCGTAGAGAATTTTTTCTTAACAACTATTTCTCTGCACGATCTGTCCTGCAACATACTTACAAGCTTTTCAGACTGTTTCTGACTCTCCTGTGTGAACACCGACGTCTAGGGAAGGGAGTCGTGTTCGCATTCGTATGTTCCCCAAGTGCGTGCCGTAAATGCGGGAACGTCAAGTATGACTACGTTACTAAGAAGTGCATTTAGTCAGGACCAAAGTTCTGTTATTCTTTTATTACCTGTCGGAGGTCAAACACCGATAGAATCCTTCAAGCCTTTCCGGCGATCTGCTGGCATGCTGAACAATCGGGATCTCTGCCAGATGTTCGCGTCGTTCTCTCACAACGACGTTATTGTGCGAGAACGACGCAAACATCCGGCAGAGATCTTGATTATTCTACATGTCAACAGATCGCCGGGAAAGCGTGAAGAAGACTCTACGGGGAGGAGATGAACTGCAACATGAAGACGCCGGATAAGCTTTCACAAAGAAAAAGGAGGATACTGGGTTCTTTTAGTTTCCTGCTGAGATGCCGAGAGGATGAGGTAGGTACAGTTTCTGCCAGCATCAAGCATCATGTTAACTCCAGAGAGGCGAACAACATCAAACACCGAGCTAGCCTCACGCTGTTAATGGAGACATTGGATGACATGCGCCGTCGATTAGATGTGACATCCAGGGAGTTTCCGTTTCTCTACTTTTCCTTAACAGCTTCCTTAACCAATCAAGACTGGAGCAGGTTAATGGTGCCTCCTGATCTGTAGTAGAATGTACCAGGAAGAGGTCAAGGTCATGCAACGAGCCAAGTTTCAGCACCTCACAAACAAAGTGCAACAGAAAGGGGACACATGCACGGTGGTTAACCTGCGTGACAAGCAGGTCGACGAGACCACCTCAAAAGTACTCAGCAAGGGCCTCACCTTGGCAGTGCAGCCCTCATCAGTGCGGCTGAGCAAGCGGCCAAAACGCTAGCTTCCATTGTGGCCAGAGGGATCCATAGAGAGATGTGCAGGGCACTCACCAAGACAAAGCCACCCACACCCAACATATCAGGTGATGAAAGGGTGTCTCTCGGACAATTCCGGAAGGATGACAGCTTTGTGGTCATACCAGCAGACAGGACGAACTCCACAGTCATCCTAACGAAGATGGAGTATGAGAGAAAGATGCAACAAGTTCTGGAGGATCCTGCGCAGAAACCAATAGGAAGCGACCCCACGGACAAAGGAGATGGGCCTACCTGAACAATTCGTCATGAAGCGACTGTATGGACTGCCCAAAAATTCAAAGGAATGGGGTTCCTCTTCGACCTATTGTTAGAAATATCTCGTGAAACATGACATTAAGAGGGTATTTTGCATGCCCACTGAAATTGGCACAATGCTGGGTTATGTAAAGGATGACCTGGTACTGTCCAAGCCAGGTATTTACAACGTCCCATGCCAGTGTGGAAGGTCATACATCGGTCAGACCACCAGGACTGTGTACATCAAGTGTAAAGAACACCAGAGGCACACCAGACTCAGACAGGCAACAAAATCAGCCCTAATGGAACACTGTCTGAGTGCGAGAACGACGCGATCATTCGGCAGAGATCCCAGTTATTCAACGTGTCATCAGCAAAATCCATCAGAGAATGAAGACGGTGTATCGGGCAGCATATCTGTCGGAAACCACAGTTGTAGAACGGTACGCCAAGTCCGTGATAAGGCATGTGTCTATATCGCAAGTGTCGTAACCGAGAGGTTACGCCAAATGAAGTGGGAGACTCTGGAACACTTGCTCATCTCTTCCTATCGGTTTTGTGTCCCGCCTGGTTGGCGGCACGTGGGCCTGCTCCTGGAAACTGAAATGTAGGCCGAATGTAGGAAGCGAATAGGAGCAGGAAAAGGTGAAGTACTGTGGTTCTACGTATAAGTTAAAACTCTTTTACAGGTGTAAGAACTTGTACAAATAATATTACTTTGGCTGAGATGAGCACGTGGGTGCGAAGTGCACAGGCATCAACGCTAACAGCTACTAGTAGTTGGACAAACTATCATTGAAGCAACTGAAGTAACAAAGTCTGTAATGGCTAGCCCCCTATGAAGTAGAAACTAAATTGCTTGGTCGTCGGCTCGGAATCAAATGGGCTGAATCTCGATCGGCGCTCGTAGAGCTGCACAGCGCCGGCTAGAGTGCGCTGTCGTCGGTGCCTGTCGTAGTACAAACCTAGCAGAGCAGACCTACGTTTTGGCATCGTAGCTATCGATACCACAATCGGTTATCACCCCTTCAAGGGTCGACGATCCCTGTCGGACAAGGATATGCAGCAGGCAGTTTCGGGCTTCTTTACACATCAGTATACGGTGTTCTAACAAATGCTTCTCTTCAACGTGGTGTCGGTGGGATGATTGCCTCAAGACTCACGGTGATTTTGTCTGATTGACATGTAGATCCTGGACTGTATTTTCTTTGAACGGAAACTTTTTCATCGCCGATTATATTAGAACAGTTACCAATGGAAAATAATATGTTCTGCGTCCATCATTCTCCATTATGACGGCTTGAGCTATGCCAGGGACATTTTCAATTAGGTGTCTGAATTACTGTGAAGGAATGGCGACCCGTTCTCCCTTACGGGCCGAAACCAGAGAAGGCAGCAGTGATATAGGACTCTGGGGGTCTGGAGCGAAGTCGGCGTTATAACTCGTCCCAAAGGTATTCCACTGGTTTCAGCTCGGCTCTCTGAGCTAGCCTGTCCATGTCATGAATGTTACTATTCACAAACAATTGCCTTACAGATTCTGCGTTATGACGTGGTACGTTGTGATAAACAACTGTCGTCTCCCAGCTGATCCTCAACTGTATGGAGTACGCTGCACTGTAAAAATGTGTTCATATTCTTTCGAATGTACCGTTCTATTAAGTGCAATAAGGAGTCCACATCCTACCCATGAAAATCACGCCCGTGCAGCAACACCACCTCCTTTTACTTCACTGTTGGTACTGTTGGTTCATTCTTCCAAAGCACTCATTTTATGTCATCAACTGTCCAGAGGCATCTCTCTTTATATCACCTCAAGCGCCGCCTAGCATTGGCTACAAAACGAGAGGCTTGTGAGGAGCTACTCGACCACTGTACCCCAGGCATTGCGTTAGCTGGACCACTAATGTTACTTTGCAATTAAAGAGCGATTCCTTCCGCTGACTGCGTGCAATTTGTTCCAACCACCCTCTGCTAGACTCGGCTGTCCCTGTCCGTCAGTGCATGGGGTCTGCCTGGTCTTTGTTTAGCTTTGGTTATTCTTTCCCGTTTCCACTTCACGATCACATCACCAACAGTCAACTTCGAAAACTCGGGAAGAGTTGAAGTGTCTTTGATGGGTTTGCTGCTCAGGTGACATCCAATGACTATTCCACGTCCGAAGTCACTAAGCTCTCTTAACGGAACCATTGTGATGTTACTGTTTCTCAATTGATAATGTAATACTCTCCGTCTCCTACTATAAGAGCGAGTCCACCTTACGTGAAATGTAGTGGTTAACTGAGCACTAAAAAGGGTGTTCAGATACTTTTGATAAGACAGTGTAACTGCTTGTGACAGCACCTGATGGTCTTGTCGTCTGCTGTTTAGTCTAAAATGTAGCGTTAATCGAGGCACGTGACACGTTTCTTGAAGAATATCTATGCCTAAATCCATACCACTGGTCAACGTCTACAGGTAGGTCTATATTCCGCTAGTCATTTTATGATGTGCAGGGGAGTGTACTTTCTGTACCCCTATCAGTTCTCCCAATTCCTGTTCCAGACGCAAAAGATTCGCAGGATTGATGTTAACCCTCCGTGTGAGATCAAATCTCTTTAACTTTAAGTTCGAGAGGTATCTTCGCGCGAAGAAAGCAATATATCGGTTGGCCCTTCTAGGGATGTACTATCTCAGGGCTTTAACAGTAAACCACAGAATGTTGCTCAACGCCTTTCTTGTTGCGTCTGCCACTAGTGAGAGCGGCACGCTTACTAAACGAACCTGTGACGAAAAGCGCTGCCCTTCTTTGAACCTTCTCTATTTCATCTATCAATCAAATCTCGTATGAATCCCAGTTAACGAGCAGTATTCAACAATTCACTGAAGGAGGGTGAAATGTGTGTTCTTATAGGACAACTATCCAAGGAATTCCACCCAATAATATTCAAACAGCAGACTCTGTACACAATTTATTAAATTGCCAATACTAAACTATTTTAAATAACAACAAATTCATGTAACTTACAGAACTTAACAAATGGTTAGAAGAATGAGCTTTAAAAAAAATACGGCTTGTCACCATAAAATCAAAGAACATTTTACAATAGTGCTCTTAGAGTTTACCCAAGAGACAAAATCCAATAATAAGTTAACTTGGCAACACAACTTAAGATCATTTACAAAAACCTTTAAGAATGATGATGACACTTGGCACCGTAAAATCGGAAAACATTAAGAGCAATAATAAACTAAAAAAAAATAATAATGGCAACTTGGCACCGTAAAATACGAGAAGCGCAACACACAACCAATAAATATAATAACAAAATAATAATTTGATACAACCAAAGGGCAAGGGCAACTCCCAACGCAATCACAGACGAGCAAGCACTCAACACTTCGGAGCCTTCCCACTAGAAACGGCCCCCGAAATAAACCGCTGAGAGCTCGTCGACATGCCTCCCACAACTGCCCATCACTTACGCACCTTGGTTATGTTCTGTAACACACTACAGATAATGTCAACACAGGACAAAATTCAAAAATCAAATAACAATATAACATCTCGACAGCACATGATAACCACGGCGGCGTTAACTCGGGCGCTCTTAACAAGTGCCAGAAGCCAACAAAAAATGGTTCAAATTGCTCTGAGCACTATGGGACTTGACAGCTCAGGTCATCAGTCCCCTAGAACTTAGAACTACTTAAACCTAGCTAACCTAAGGACATCACACACAGCCATGCCCGGAGCAGGATTCGAACCTGCGACCGTAGAGGTCGCGCGGTTCCAGACTGAAGCGCCTAGAACCGCTCGGCCACACCGGCCGGCCCAGAAGCCAACACACACAAATCTCAATAAACAATTCTCGCTTCTTAAAACAAAACAATGAAAGCCAAGCACACATGAATAGTCAAACCACAGTCTTAGAAGAGCCTTAACGACAGCAAACGCGACTATTCCACCAAGTCAATAATAACACAGTTAGATAAAAATACAGAACATACCACTAAATGCTGTTACACAAACCAAATTGGCGAGATTATGTTGCTCAGGTCCCGGAAGGCCACACATACCAAGCAGCAGTAATTCACTATGCATATACTGTCCAAAACCGCAATTCTTAGGCAGAATTTACCTAACACATCAAATGCCAAATATACCACACATGAACGCAACTCGGGGCAGGTAACATGAGCCACCCACGTGAATTCCTTCAAAAAGGAACAAACAGGCACCACCAAAGGTAACGCTGAGCAGGCCGGGTGGGCAACGACCCATTCAGCGGTATAACCGAAAGATACTCCAGTTGAGCAAATAAATTAGTACCAACAAATATCGTAACGTGCCACACACACAGCATAAACTTCCAACAACGCCGTCCCACATCAGAATGAAGTTCGGAAACCGCTGCTGGAGCTTCCAGCGGAAAATATGACGAGCCAACCGAGCCCACACCCTAACCTGGCGGCCACTTGTTGTCTCCGGGCCAGAGTATCACAGGACCCCACCGGACCTCCACATCAGACAGGCAGGCAGAACAAGTACGCCGACTCCAATTAATCACCACCGCATGGCCAGCTCAGCGGCGAGTCGCCTCCGCCCCAGACCACTCTGCTCATATTGCGAGGCACAACAACCTTAGCGCTAGTCACCAGCAGGTCAGGCAGAGCGAAATTCACGTTCCGTGGAATAAACGGAAAACTGACTACCCTCTCGCTTTCCGCCGACCACCGGCGCGCGCTCTAAACAAGATAACAGGATAGCGGCGCGCGCCATATCAGAGGGTTTTGTAAGCTACCTGGTTTGTAGATGGACTACGCTTAAAGAAGACTCTTTCATTAAATCTCAGTCTGGCATCTACCTGCTGTTGTTTTCACGAGGTCGTCCCGCTTTAAATCACTCTTCACGCATACTCACAGTTATTTAATGGATGTGACTGTAGTGGCTGATGCGTCTCCGTGGCGTAATATGAAGTAAGGTGCAGCGCATGCGGCTGTGGATTGGAATGCTGGACCAGCCAAGATACATTTATAGATACATACACTGACATTATTTTAAATCGGACTACAACTTACAAACAAGCTTTCCAGTTGAACAGGAAGCAGCTTTAAACAGTCGAACTTCGAAATAGTTGGTAAATAGGTACTCAGTCAGTCGGCTCTTTTAAATAGGTTGATGTTATCCCTACAGTAACTAGTAAGTGATTTTATCCCGCAACAATAATGAAAACAAATGTTTATGCAAATCAGATTAAATAATTAACTTTTAATGGCAAAACAATAATTGTGACAAAGCTCCATTTGAACATTGGGGCTCAAATAATTAAAATTTTCCCATACAATAATGATGACAAAACCTTATGTAAATCAGTTGAAATAGTCAAACAAAATTTTATCCTTGGACCAGAAAAATAACAAAGCTGCAGTTTAATCGTAGGGTTCAGATAATTTTAAAAACTTTATCACACAATAATGATGACAAAATCTTATGCAAATCAGTTTAGATGGTTAAATTTTTTTATTCAGAACAATAATAATGATAAAGCTGCGTTTAAATAGCAGATCTCAAATAATTAATAAAGTAATAAAATTCCAGCTTGCCGGGGTGGCCAAGCGGTTCTAGGCGCTACAGTCTGGACCCGCACGACCGCTACGGTGGCAGGTTCGAATCCTGCCTCGGGCATAGATGTGTGTGCTGTCCTTAGGTTAGTTAGGTTTAAGTAGTTCTAAGTTCTAGGAGACTGATGACCTCAGAAGTTAAGTCCCATAGTGCTCAGAGCCATTTGAACCAATAAAATTCCAGCTGTGTCGCTCAACCAGCAGCGATTCTGTCGCAGGAATTTTGCTCACAAACCCAGCATGCACCTGGGGTTGGCAGCAGCAGCCGTCTCCACCTCACCGCCGTCCAGAGTGGTGACAGTAGGGACTGACGTCACATTGCCCACCGCCGCTGCCGTCACCACCGCTCCTCCAGCCATACTCAAAGTGCGAGGAGCAGCCGCCCATGGACACCCATCACGGTGCCACTGGAGTTATGCTTGGAGTCATTCCACCCACAGCGTCTGCGTCACTGTGGACGGTGTCCCCGTGGTGTGGAGAGGGAACTGCCATCAGCCGTTGGTACACTTCCTATCTCCTCTAATACGTCCACATTCAGGTCCCCCTCCTGTCAGCTTGCATTAAATTTCATGTAGGACAAGAGTGAAGAAGCAGGATGAATACTCTGAGCATTTATGAGATGATCTTGTTCCACTTCAAGCTATCTGCAGAAAGTATTTTAAACAAACATTCTAAATCTGCAGGTGTTAAGCAGGTGTACGACCTGTGACAACAATACCACCCGGACCGTTTGTACATGGAGGGTCTTTGTTAACAGTTAACTGAAAAATAGCAGGAGCTGAAGCATAAACCAAGATGAGTGTTGATCACAAAGTATTGCTTGAATTGCTCGTCCAACAGTAACTGTAAGTATTCCCCACGTAAACCGATCTTCGAACAGAATTGACCATGTCCCAACCTGTCATGGGGGGGAAATGAATCCACGAAGTTTGTGGGCTTACTGTGACTTTAAAGTAAGCACACAGATGTATACCTCCCGATGACTTTTTGAGAAACACCAAGGGTAATTTCCTCTGACTTGCAGAAATTGGTTGTATCGCCCTACTGTCTTTCCATCACTTCCTGCCCACGTGTAACATGGGGGACGGGCTGGGCACAATAAAGTCGTGTTCTTAATATCCAAGTCGGAAACATTAGTATGAGCCGCTGAAACACTGATACGTAATACATTGTCTTGTAAGCACAGGTTGAACAAATTGAACAAGTCTAAACTAAGTGTTCGCAGTGTTCGTAGACCGTAGTATTTGGAATGAAACACTCTTTGTAACGCGACGAAAAGCTGATAGCAAAGCTGGACGTGCCAAGTTCTGGTACTTCATGCCCGTCGTGTGCAGACAAAACAAAAGGGTTCCGAACTCGTGGGCTACCGATCATTTCATAGGTTTCGTTATTGATGAGAGGAACAGATGTTCCTGTGTCTAACTGGAATTTAATTTTACTTCGAGCCAGCATTAGCTGAACAAAACATCTGTGTTCTGTCTACGGACAACAACAGACGGTTTCCCTGACGTGGAAAATCGAACCTTCGTGGCAATCAGCTGTAATGGCAGTGCCCACTTGATTTACACTACCTGTAATCCATGATGAAGCCATGATTGCGACGAGTGCCTGTAGCTGCTGGCTTGTAAACAAACTGTTTGGATATGACCTTTACTTACCACACATGAAACACTTTGCGTCATGTAAGGACAAGCTTTTCTACTATGATTTGAAAAGCTGTCCTCACCTCATTCTGAAGTACACCCCATGTACCACACGACTGTTTTTTTTTTCTTTTAAAGTTCGCTATTAATTTGTGCCTTATTTTTCTTCACTCTAACATTATCATGAACTTCAGACTGAGTGTCTTGTGCATTATAAACAAAATCAATTTCAATTGTATCCAGCATACTTTAAGGATCTACAATTGACAAAACTGTTTTCAGATCCGAATTTCACGATTTTAGGGTACCAGGTAGGTATCCTGATTGCATCACGTAACATAACATCACTGTAATTTAATCCACGAGAACACTTCTACCAGCAGTGTTTTGTTAGCCCTCTAAGTTCAGCGATCTCCTTTTTAAGAACTGTTCAGTGGGCTTCTTCAGACGAAAAATCTTAAATCTCGCCGCAGTTACGTGAATTAGAGAATTCAAAGTGCCATCAAGTCTGCGAACAAGTTCATAATATGCAACATCTTTCGGATGATATTCAGAGAGTATTTTGATACAGGCTCTGGCTATTGACGAAAAGAAGCAATGCGCGCCATACCTCTAATGTTGCAAACTACGAGGTGGGCATCCTGTTGCGCGCAATATTGGCACCAGTCTTCTTCTTTACTGTTAAACCAGTGAAACTTCAGAGCAGTAACCGGCTGGGGAGCTGCTAGTTGAAACAGAAACGTTATAATTTGTTGGAAACTGGGCAGCAGTCGTTCAGTCCGTTACGCCTAAAACTGAACAACTTTATTTAGAGACTCGTGGTGGCTCAGACATGGTTAAACATCTTATAGGAGACACTATTGGCAATAAAATACACAGTGAATATTTTGGCAGCCACTGGAATACTAGTAACAGCCACGAGCAGGTGAGGAAAATCCATAGAACTGAGATAAACGAGAAACCAGAACCGTCGTCATTTAGTGGCGTTGCAGCGATCTAGGATTTACATCGGGAAGAGACCGAGAGTAGATACTGCAACATGCCAACACGCATACAAAATTAGTAGTTAACGTTATTAAAAGTCTTTGAGGTGGAGCACTTAACTTTAGAAACAATTCTTGTCTACAAAACGGATATTTATTTGTTACTGTCCCTGTCACCTAACAGTAAGCAGCTCTACACAGAGCGATCGTGTTCCATCAACGTGTAACTGACTAAAATATTGATACGCTGTTGTGATTTCTAATACAACTCGCGCAGCTGGATCTAAGTAAGAAGATACTGTCATCGGAAGCGATGAATACATAGTGGGTTGAGCGGCGTTGCGCTCTGACGAAATAAGCATCCAGTAGCGGTGGTGTACGGAAGCTCTTGAGGACGCGTCTACGCCGATGTCTCCAATTTTATGCTGCGTCCTTCTGTTCTTCTTTGTGGTTCCGTCGTGAGGTTCCAGTTTTGACATGGGACCTAGATCTTCTGCCGACACGATAGTGACTGCTTCCAGTGATTGTTCTGCTGTCGTGTACTCAAACAATAACAGGATTTTCTGCCTCTTTATGCACAGTACGCTACATTTACTTATGTTGAAGATGAACCAAATGCAGACTACTGTACCGAGCGTTGACCCTCTGGAGGTCCTCCTGAATTTCATTACAACTTCGTACTGTTTCGACTTCGCTTCATAAAACATCATCATCCGTGAAAGTGTTACACTACCGTGAGTTATGAAAATTTAGTTATTGTGCGTATACAATATTATCAAGCCTGGCAATGCGTCGGAGTAGCTAAATACGTATGGGAGTTTGATATAAGCAATAATATCCGTCTGTCTCCTCGGTCCAGCTCCTCACCTCTCTCTTTTTGTCAATCATCTCCACCTCTATCTCCATCAATAACCTCCTCCCTGTATATCTCTTCACTTCATCCTCCTTTCTCTCTGTCCATCTCCTCTCTATATGCATTTCCACCCCCACCCCCTAGCCATCTCTTCTTCCACTCTCTCTCCAACCATGAGCTTTATTTATTATTTCTAGAGACAAAAAATTGACTCGTAGTTCAAGTCTCTTAAAATGACTGGGAAAGTGGTTGGTATCGACCGTATATAAATAGTGAGAAAGAACCCTCCAGCTGTTGGATCTGTGAGAATAGTAGCTTCAATGACAGTATTTTGCATAGTTTCAATCTGCGAGTGGGTTGGAATACAAGGTTTGGGCCGATTCAGATTCCATAGTGGTAGTAGTAATTGTAGTAGTAGTAGCAGCAGCAGCAGTAACAATAGTATTGTAATTACAAGAGCTATTTTCATATTTTATGCTGAAAACTCCGGGTGTACCTATCGGTTACCGCTCAGTTGTGTCTTTACCTGGTACTTTAGGTACTTGGGCCATGCATGTCTCTGTGTAAAAAGAATAGCTCGATGGAGTCATAGGGTCGAGCTGCTCACATCTGCTTTCATGGCATACACCAACGCGTGGCAAATGTAATGTCTGTGATCCTGCAGCCAAATGGTAAATGCATTGGCTAGAATTGCGAATTAATAAAATACTCAGTAACATAAATTAAAAGTTATGTAAATTATTTAGAGAAAAGAGTTCTATTCTAACGTCTGTAGTTGATATAGGAGACAGGGAATTGGTCGAAGAATATTATTCAAGACAGAATATCTCAAATAAACGGGAGGTAGTCCAACGATATTCAGTCAAAATACAGCCAGAATATACCCTTATTAAATGCAGTATAGTTATGTTGAGAGCGTTACGAAAATGGCAGCATAATCTCCAAACTAAACTGTAATGAAAGTACACGAAACATTCACTAGCTCAACACATTTCGGAGTTCTACATGATGACTTACAAGTTAATGTACATCATACAAAGAATAGTAACTCATACTCTGTCTGTCTTCAGTTCCATAAGCAAGCAGAATAAGTTAGAGTCCTACTCTGGAGCACATTCGGATATATTCAGAGACATAAGGACCCTTGCGAAATTAAAATATGGTAGCGGCTGTTCAGCACCCAGAAACAGTCACTCATACAACCGAATCACACACGTTACTGCAAGCAGGTCTGTCTTCTTGACTAACTCGGCATAAAGTGTCTCTAATTGCTATCCTGAGCTTTTCACTCGAAAATTTTCAGTGTCCACTAGACTCCTGTAGTGTTCCTCTACTGTACACTTTTCTACTGGCTGATTGTCGTCCCCACCAAAAATACATCGCTCTGAAGCTCTACAAACATGATCTGACTCAACATGATCACTTTAGTGCTCTGAAATAATATATTACAACTATATTTAAATAACTGAAATGTTATAAAACTTCCGTTACACTCAGATCATTTACAGTAGCTATAAATAAAGGATTGTTCATAAATAAATGAGCACACATTCTTCTACAAGTGCACTCAACTTAAATGACAACTAATTGTTGTTACACAAAAACGGTTCAGATAGCTCTGAGCACTATGCGACTTAACTTCTGAGGTCATCAGTCGCCTAGTACTTAGAACTAATTAAAACTAACTACCCTAGGGACATCACACACATCCATGCCCGAGGCAGGATTCGAACCTGCGACCGTAGCGGTCGCTCGGCTCCAGACTGCAGCGCCTAGAACCGCAGGCCACTCCGGCCGGCAATTGTTGTTACATATTGGTTCAACAATTATTTATACCTTCTTGAGAGAAGCGTATTCTGCTTCTCTTTCCTGTCTTGATGTTTACCAACACATGCGACTGACCACTTTTAAAATAGCACAGTTTCTTTATAGCACTTGCGATCAGTATTTAAAAGTTATTGGCAAATAGTAAACTTTACACTAAGTTATAACACAAGTACGACAAAATGTGAGGTATTCATGGGTCATTCATTAGTTGTGTAAATGTTGAGAATACCATGTTCTGAAAAACATTTGCATAATAAAAAGATATAAAAGGTATCTTAAATCAGTAAATAAAATAGAGGCAGATTCGCATCTTTCAGGGATGTTAGCTATAGTGCAATGATGTCATCTGAGATACCGTTTGTTGAAATCGGCCGGCCGCGGTGGTCTCGCGGTTCTAGGCGCGCTGTCCGGAACCGCGCGACTGCTACGGTCGCAGGTTAGAATACTGCCTCGGGCATGGATGTGTGTGATGTCCTTAGGTTAGTTCGGTTTAAGTAGTTCTAAGTTCTAGGGGACTGATGACCACAGCTGTTGAGTCCCATAGTGCTCAGAGCCATTTGAACCATTTTTTTGTTGAAATCGCATGAAGCGATTACAAGTTGTTAGTTCAGAGATCCACTGTGTGAATGTTTGTTACTACGAATTATTAACTGCTGCAGCTGTAAAGATATAGAAGTATAGTTGTGTCATTGGATGCACGTCATTTATCTGAGATCGCTGATATATTCAGATTTGCATTAATATAGAAGTGTGATTTAATGTCGAAGTTCAGAGAGCTGTAACTTAGCCATCTTTAAGACTGTCTGGCACTCCGCCATCTCTTGGAGCATCGTCCATCCTCCTCAGCGACCGTTCATCACCAGCACTCCCCGTACTGGGATTAATCCACATCCGGCCCCTTGCTGAAGCACCTGGCTCCTCTGCAGCGGTTGTGGTGGTCCACCCTGAGCCCTAGCCCACTAGCGTTCAGCCGTACATCAAATTCACCCCACCTCGTAGCAATTCTAGGCGGTTGATAAGCTCGCCTTAATACGCGTAACATTATTCACTTCTACTTAACGTGACTGTTGGCTTCCTAAATTGGCACATCAAGTATGACCAAATGTGACATACGTAACGTAATAAAATACATACAAAACGTAATAAACGAAATATCCTAACTTGCATGTCAGAACAAATGGAGTAAACATCTTTGTGGTGTTGTATGAAACAGTATGCATGTCCTATTATCTGTTGTATTATCAGCTTAAATTTTCTAAATGTAACACAAGATATAAAATAACGGCGTGTTAATTAAACGTCAAAATAAATTTAAATAAACCCTCGTTTCAGCTCGTTCTTTTGTAAAGTTGTTCGTGCTTTTGCTCGTATGATAGCACCTTTTGGTCTGACTACTGCATCGTAGCACTTTACTTTCACAAGCGCAGCACAAAATCGGCTTTCTGGCATCGAACTGTAGGTCGTTCGCAGTCTAGTCGCCTCTATCGAATTTCATGATGCCTTTGGCCATCTTACGCGCTGAAACAAGCGTCAGTCTGCAGTCACTGTCAGTGCTGATGGACGCTAGCTGTCGAGACACGACTTTACTGTTGTTGCCTGTAAACTTATCACTTCCTGAAGCCCCACAGATCAGACACTGAACGCCCTACCCCGATACATTCGCAAACAGGATAGCACCCAAAAACTAACTTATGGTGTAGATAACGCACTTGATTCAGCCCAACATTTCAATCGCTCTACTTATGTTCCCGATAGAAAATAAGTCTGTAATGCTCTGAAATTTTTTCAGCACCACAAATCGACAAACATTTTATCATTTCTCTACAATTTTACCGCATCCAGTTAGAAACTTTGAAACTAATACTACCCTATCTGGAAATGGTCCAATTAACTTTCCTTTCAACTGAGTGCATAGCTGGATCATACATTCAACAGATGTTCAGTCATATTTGGACTAAAATACCATTTATACCCAGAATTTTACATAGATAATTTTATTCAAAAAACCATCCAAAATAAGATACCTCATATAATTAACCCATATAATATACACCCCCCCCCCAAAACTTAGCTCGTACACTGCACCTAACTACACGTTTTCCTCCCGCAAGCAATTAAAAATTTTATGAGGTCTGATGAACTAAACACACCAAATGTTGCGCGAACAATAATTACAAATAAACTACATACATCACACGAGAGACCCATCCAAAATGCTACAAGTATTTCTCCCTGCATCTTACGTACAGTACAATTTATTCCTCTCTTTAGCAAATAGCGCAATTAATTATATTCTATCGATCTCCGCCCACCAAGCATCGTGCAACCAATATCGAGATTCCTCTGCCTCTACATTGTGCCTCTATGTTTCATCACTTGCATCTTCACTTTACTGAATTACACCTTACATAAACCTGAAATAACCCCCCAAAATTCTTACATACTACACCTGAAATTAAATTTGTATATGTATATTTACACACATGATTCAGTGGACCGTGGAACCCTGTTTAAAATCATGGAAGAATTTGGGATCGACCGAAAGACACGAAAAATCACAGAACAAACACTTACAGGAACAACGGCCAAAGTGAAATTCATGGGCGAAGTATCAGAACCCTTCGAAATCAAATCTGGAGTCCGACAGGGGGACGGACTACCCCAATCCTTTTCAATATTGTTCTAGAAAAGATAATCAGGGAATGGGAACCTCACGTAAAGGGTATCCAAATTGGTATGAAGAAAGAGAACCGAATTAAAGTCAAGTGCCTTGCTTTCGCTGACGATATTGCAATTATCGCCAATAACAGAACAGAAGCGATTCACGCAGTGGAAAAACTACATGAAATTTCACAAAAAGCGGGACTACAGGTATCTTATGAAAAAACCCAATATATGGAAAGGCAGCCAGAAAATAAATCCCCTTTAATAACAAAATATGGTAAAATTGCACAAGTCTGCCATTTTAAATACCTCGGTGAAACTATACAGACCTCAGGATTAAACCGAATTGCCAATGAACAAAGAATCATCAAGCTCCAGAAGGCCTACAAGCTAACATGGACGCATTACAACAAGAAGAGCATTTTAACAGATGTAAAATTAAGGCACTATACAACAGTGATTCTTCCAGAAGCAATCTATGCAGCTGAAACAATGGTGATTGACGGTCATTCAAAAATTAAGGAAATAGAAAAGCAGGAAAGAAAAATTCTCAGGAAGATTTACGGTCCAATCAACAAAAATGGCATTGGATGAAGAGACCACAAAACTAACTCTATAGAAAGATCAACATAGTAACAGATGAAATCAGAAAGCGCCGAGCCAAATTTTATACACACATCTACAGGATGGAAGACTCCAGAACAGCAAGGAAATTATTCAATATTATAACAAGGAGTAAATGTGGCACAGAATGGCTGAAAGAAGTCCAGAGGGATCAACAGCAGATCAACATAAAAAATCTCGAAGATCGCACCGAGTGCCGGCATAAAATCACAAGTGTGAAGTTTGGGGAAAGAACATCGCGTCAGCCTGGTAAAAATGGACAGAGGAACGGAAGAAGGAGCATTCTGAGAGGATGAGGAGGTTTTGGGAAGCAAAGAAGAAAAACATCCGAAGATGAAATTATGAATTCAAGTTCAATCGCTCTCCTAAAGGGGAACAATCGTTATAATAATAATAATAATAATTTACACACATCCCGTTTTTTCTTCACAACGTGCAACCTTGCCACTGCTCTTCTTATAGCAATTTCTCGCCATTTATTCAAAAAACGACCCAAAAAATATACCTCATAGAATTAACCCATATAATATACCTCCAAAATTTCACCTTTTTGCCTTTATTTAGCTGCTCAAACGTGAGGTCTCTTTTCTCGTTCATCAACGAACGCTTATGTTTGGAGACATCAACATCGACCACTTCACTTAAAGGCTGAACATTTTTAATTTTTCCTCTCTCTATAGACTGTTACCTAAAAAGATAATTCTGAATTTCCCTTCCTTTCTCCTCAATATCTATTGTAAACCTTGCAACATCAGACCAACCCTTAATCTCATATCGCCATCAAACATTATCTTTTTTTACGTATGGAGCCCCTCCACGCCAACACCGGCGTGATGGTCAACACAAATCTGTGCATATCTGCACAGCGGTTAGCGTTCTCTAATTGAGGTGTTCGCAGTTGTGAGTACTGCGATGGTTGAGTACTTTTGGTAATGATTAACCACTAATACGCGCTCATCTGGAGATAGATTGGGTTGAAAATTGAACGAAGGGTAGCGGTTTGGAGGGCAAAGGGGAAAAAAAGTGCCAGGGGAAGAAAACTTATGCGATAGTGAGCGCGGGCGGTAAGAATAGTAGCGGACTGCTTGCCTTCTAAGACAGATCATGCAAGGGACAGGTAACTTAGTACTGAGCATCATGCAAGAATACCTCTGACGTTGTGAAGCGTTGTCACTGGGTGGCGGCAGCTGAATACCGGCGTTATCTTCTCGGCCAGTTTCAGAATATCTATAGCACTTGAGTTCGATATCGGTTATTTTACGATAGGTCACATACAGGATGCACTGTGTAGGATAGTGTAGGCAATTTGGTTGTGAGTTAGTGTGCGAATTTATCGGCTTTCCTGCTGTTGCCTGTTGGTCGGCTACGATTGCAGCTAGCATGTCTAGTCAATACTGCTGACGGGCAGATTCTCATCACTGTTGTCGTTTGCGTGTGTGTGTGTGTGTGTGTGTGTGTGTGTGTGTGTGTGTGTCTGTCTGTGTGTGTTAGCTCGCAATACGTGGTTAGGCTGTAGCTAACGTGTCATTTGTCGCATATGCTTCGCCCTGGTTGTGATCATAATTCCTCACAGTAGGGATGAAAGGATTGTTTGAGTGCCTCGAGTTGCCTTACAGTCGTGTGGCGAGGTTTTTGAATACTTGCTCGAGTTTTCAAGGCAGTAATCATTCTAAAGATCCGCGGTGGGAGAGTAGCGTGCAGCGTTCCTAATGAGGCGTAGAACTTTGTTCTGTATGACTTGCAGGCTGCGCAGTCGTGTAGGAGCTGCGTATCCCCAGAGGGGAGCTGCGCACGTCATCGGAGGTCTTATCAGTGTCATGTACTTTCCCTGTTGAGCATAGGGCAGAGTTGGAGTGTCGCATGCTCTCTGTTGGCAACATATTCTATGTGGTCTCCACCATGTAAGTTTCCGATCCAGCCAGAACTGAAGTATCAAACTTTCTGTCGGAAACAAATTGGGCGTGCATGTAGTGTTACCTGTCTACAGTGCTGATGTTTGCGCAGTAGATTCGGTCTGAGTGTGAACAAAAGTGCTTCGCACTTGTCGACGCTTACTGTAATACACCCTCGTTCGAACCAGGGCTCGGCAGTTCTGAGTGCCGTCTGTGAATTTATATTCGACTGTTTCTAACCTACTGCAAGGATGGCCGTGTCATCCATATAGATGGCCACCTTAATGTTTTATGTTGCTGGAAGATCGTTAATGTAGAGGTTGAACAAATGGGCCCCAGTATGCTTCCCTGGCGTTCTCCAGCTTGATACCGCGTCGTGTTGACTGTTTGCCCTGCACGTCGGTGCTGAAACATTTGTTCGTGAAATATGAGTGTATGAGACGTACGAGCTCGTGGGGAAAACCAACAGCGCTTAGTTTGTGTATGAGGCCGTTGTGCCAGAGACGGTCGAGAACTTTTTCGTGTCCAGGAACACAGCCGCTGTGACTGTTCGTGTTGCTGCCGTATGTTATAAGTTCAACTACGCGGAGGAGTTGATGTGTTATCAAGTGGTGATTCCTAACGCCGAATTGCTCCAGCCCTAGGGTGGCGTTGACGATGCAGTTCCTAGTGATGCTTTTTATTATTACCTTCTCAACAGCAGATTGACGGGTCGGTAATTTTTTGGAAGGGGGTGGTCTTTCCCTGATTTGCTGAACATTTGAACCTTGGCCGCCTTCCAAAAGTCAGGGAAGTGTTGGTGTTGTAGGATGGCACTCGTGATATTTGCAATGTATTCTACGGCCCTATTCGTGGACTACCTTAGGACACGGTTTTGAATGTCATCGGGATCAAGGGATTTTCTATGATTGGTATGCTTGATAGCCAATGTGAGTTCATTTTTGCTAGCACATCTGATTTCGTTGGGAGTGGGGTCGGCTACAACTCACGCAACCTTCTGGACCTTTTCAACTGTGAATACTGTTTCTGATGGAACCAGATTCGGCATGAAAGACTCTGCCAGTGTCTGGCCATAAGCTTTGCCTTCTCCGACTCGGAGTGTGCAGGGCCGTCTGGGCCTTGTAGAGTAGGAATGTAGTGTTTCTCCCTGGCGAAACGTCTGCCTAGCCTCCACACGTCAGGACGTCTGGCATCTAGCCCCCACAATTCGTTTCTAAATGTTTGTATTTTCTCCCGTATTAGTCGTGGAGTCTATTAACGTGCAGTTTATAGAGCGGACTCCTGATACGCTGCCAGTATCTCCTGAGACATTTCGTCATTGAGGTAAGGCTAAGGATTTCCTGGAGTAGGGCCGTAGAGTGTTGTTGAGTTGTTTTAGGTGGAATGGAGTCAGAAAATGCCTCTTGAACTGCAGTAGTTAGAACCTCATCAATTTGTTGTGTATTGTTAATTTCAAGAGTGTCTCGTATACGATTATCAGACGTTTCCTTGAACAGAGTCCAATTCGTAGTTTAGTATCCCTTGCGATTCCGAGTCCTGTAGTGTTTCTTCCGTGAGAAGTATTTCAAGACCTCTTGCTAGTTTATATTTCTCTCGTGACCACCAGCGAGGAGGTAATGACTTCAGTATATTTGCATACCATTTCCAATCATTATTATAATATTCACTTTCTGATTTAATGTACCATTCTTTACTAACGCCACCTTCTAAAAAATACTTTCCCCATTATCCACTTCTATATTCTCCCGATGCACTTCTAAATCATTTGTAGGCTTTAAGTCGCCCTCAGAATCCTTCGTTTCATCGTCCTCATAAGCATCAAATATACTGTCCCCTTCCTCTGAATTAAAGCTCTCAGTAGTTGCAACATTCTCACAACTAACCACACGTAGTTTAAAACTTCCTCTCTTAAACGAATTCTCATTTATTTCCGCAGAAACACTACAAACTTTATCCTAGTTAACTTCATTAACATCCAACGATAACTCATAAGCTACTTTACTTGAAACATCTATTACATTCGTCGATACATTAAAAAATTCACCACCAACAAAGTCCGCAGCTCGTGGACTAGTGGCTAGAGTTGCTTCCCCTGGGTCACGGGACCTCGGGTACGATTCCTGGCCGGGTTGGGGATTTCTCTCTGCCCAGGGACTGGGTGTTGTCCTCATCATTTCATCATCATCATCCGTGATAGTGGCTAGATTAGAGTGCATAAAAAATTTGGGGGTGAAAAAATTCGGACTTTGTAGGGGCGCTGATGACCGCACAGTTGAGCTCCCCACAAACCGAACATCATCATCAAACACACCACCAATAAGTCCGTCAGCCTCCACCGATACACGATATAAATTGATGCTACTACTTTCTTGAACATTAGAATTCACGGTAAAATCGAACTGTGTCCGACTCGGATCTACCTTTGTCTCTGCTACATTTTCTCTACTCTCAGACTGCTCCGACACTTTGCATTCTTATTTACTATTGAACACATTACTATCACTTTCATCCTTCCACAGCCACTCAAAATTCATGTTTTCATCAAGAGCCATCGGCTCACTTCCAGCAACAGAGGAAAATGCAAAAATTCTGTCCTTCGAGATACCTAGATCAGCAGCTTTAACCTCCGTAACGTGGAAACCTAAAACATTACATTCGCCTCCCTTTATGAATAAGTCATCCACATCCAAAGATACACGATAAAACTCATCTTCAAATGATGACTATTGCTACGACGCCTTCACAATACCTTCATATACTTGCATTGATATTCCACAGAATTCATCTCTAGTCCACCGCCGCTTCCACAGAAAGTTTCACCTAGTTACTCCGATATAAAATCATCTACATTACTTTTACCTACATCACTATAATTGTTGCTACAGACTAG
Source organism: Schistocerca piceifrons (assembly GCF_021461385.2). Lineage (NCBI taxonomy): Eukaryota > Metazoa > Arthropoda > Insecta > Orthoptera > Acrididae > Schistocerca > Schistocerca piceifrons. Next base: position 356,723,023 of record NC_060145.1, read on the forward strand.
TGCCTGATAAGAACTCGTCATACATTCCACCTCCGGCAAATTCAGATCCACCTCAGCCTCTCTTCAGAGCACAGTATCTTTCAACAGAAACTCTTTCATTCCATCATTCACTTCCCTTTCACAAAATAAATTCTCCAGCCTCATATCGTCACTATCGAATCTCTCAAACATTTTACCATATCTCTTGCGCCCTCTTTTCGGTTGAACTGCTTAAAATTATTCTCCATTTTATTTTTATTCCTTATAAGTCCAGTCTCCAAAATTTGTGGCTTCTTTGCCGAATTTTCGACACCCAAAGAATATTTAACATAACGTGTCCTTTCCAACGCCGGTTTATTTCGTCATTTCAGGTCCTGAGATGCTGCGATCACTAATTTCCCAACCTCGTATTCTGGCGTTACATCTTGTGAGACTCCTGCCCCTCAAATCTTCGTTCCTGGTTTCTATTTCAATTATGAGAATTCCCATTTACATTTCCTCTTCGATAATTGTTGTTACCACTGCGGCGATATTTATTTTTGTTATTCTTATAATTCCTATTCAGGTATCTACTTTCCTATCTGTTGTTCGCACCATATGGCTTGAATTTCGACGCTTGTTCAAATTTTTCAATAATATCTAAAAATTCATCAACAGAATGTGTCGGACTGTGGACAAGATCCCATTGTGAAAATTCCAGTAGTCACATCTTAAAGTGTCGTAATCTCCGTCAATACTACCAGCTGACGCCAACTTAGCTAGATCAGCCACATAAAAATCCCGCATCGACCCACTTCCGTGTTTGAAACTTCGTGTTCGTTTAGGAACAATTCTGAAGTCACGTTTGCTTCGCTTCACTCCAGAATCTGTTCAGAAAACAATTCTCATACACTTCAAAGGTAGAAAATGAAACCCTCATTAAATTTTTCCATGATCGTGCATTGTGTCTTTTTGCGAATTTAATTGCTGCCTCTTCTGACATTCCTCTCACAAAACCACCTCTGCATGCACCAAGAAAATCTACTGGGTGGTATTTTTCATCATTTGCAAAACACTTTGTCATTCCTGAAGTAACCCATGGAAGACCTATCACAGTAGTAGCTTGATTCGCTGGTAAAAAATTTAATTCTGCCCATATATCTTTAATCTGCTGCTCACGCTGCACAACTTCTTTAATTAATAGAGCTTCAATATGTTCTCTGTTCTTAGGCACCTCTTTCTCACATTCTACTACTCTACCTGACAAATTGTTAACAGATTTAGTGGTCACTTCTTCAAGTGCATTTAGCCTCAGCACACATTTATTGACGTCATCAACCAGCTCGTCCTGTATCTTTTTCCACTTTTCACTGAAATCTTTTTCTACTATGTCGACTCAGAAATTTTGCCCATGTCTCCCGTTATAACTAAGGTGTATCACTAATCCATTCAATATCAGATTTTTTTACCAACTCAGCTTTTATGCTTTCAGTATTTGAAATGATGTCAGAATTTCCCTGTTCCATCTTTGCAACGCAATCCTCCTACACTAGATTGCATTTCTATCAAAATTAGCATTAATTGCGACGACGTATTGTCTGAATCATTGCTTCCCCTCTCTGGTTTTGGGCTATATGCCCCATCAGTAAGTTCCATTTCGCCACGTTCAGATTAACTAACACAGTGGCACCAGCCTAACCACTCAGATTTGGTGGTTGCTCATTCGTTGTAGGCTCCATCATTGACGACGATGCCGCAACTTCACGCATGTTAATACTATTGGAGCATGTACTTAACTTGTCGGTCATGCTGGCTGCTTCTGTTGTACTGCTGTTGCCAAATGAGTCGATGCTGCCGGTGACAACAACCTAGAATCCGCCGCCGGGAGTCCTCTTTGGCGTAGCCACCGCTGCCGCTGTACCACAGTAAAGGCCTCTGTTGCTGCTGGCCACTGCAGGTTCGAACACAGCACGCCTCTCCGCAATCTCCTTCTTCTTTCTTGAAGTTCGGTGGTAACTTCCCCACCTAATATTTGCTATCAATTTTCAAGCACGGAACTGCTGCAAAATCTTATGCTCAGAGGCCACACAGAAAATGCCTAGCATGCAATACATTTGGGACGTAGATCACAGAATACTGTTAAGTGTTAGAAATACAGTTGTAAATCTAAAGGCACTAAATTTGTGACACGGACGAGAAAAACACCATTTGCGACGGCACCTAACATTCAACCCTGCTGAGTTGCTCTTCGAAACAGCACCCCATATTAGCAAACCCGTTGCGTCTTTATCTGTGGTTAGTCGTGCTTTAGAAACTTGGACTTTACAGTGTTATGTTTAAAAAGCGTAGCCAAACCCGCATGTATTCTTTTATGCTCCGTAACGAACTCGCTGAAAATTTTTGTCTCTAGCTATGATCCTACAGTCAAATAGTCTATGTATTAACTTGAATTGTGAACAATGAAAAACACAGTAACAAAAAATAAAAGGTAAATGAATAATTTACTAAAAGGGGTTCTATTCTAACGTCTGTGGTTGATGTAGTGAATCATGTTGAATAATGTTTATTAAAGAAAAGACATCTCAAATAAACAGGAAGTGATCCTACGATATTCAATAAAAATACAGAAAGAAAATACCCTTATCAAATGCAGTAAAGTTACAAGAAGAGCGTTACAGAAACGGCACCACAATCCCCAAACAAAATTGTAATTAAAGATACATGAAAACCAAGTCCACTGCACGGGGTAGCCGTGGGGTCTTTGGCGCCTTGTCACGGTCCGTGCGGCTCCTCCCCTGTCGGAGGTTCGAGTCCTCCCTCGGGCATGGGTATGTGTCTCGTGCTTAGCGTAGATTAGTTTAAGTTAGATTAAGTAGTGGGTAAGCTTAGGACCGATGACCTCAGCAGTTTGGTCCCATAAGATCTTACCACAAATTTCCAAAGCTAAGTCCAGTTCGTAATCACAGTACACGAAATATTCAGCAGCTCGAAACAATACAGAGATCAACATGATGATTTACAAATTAGCACACATGATATAAAGAACAGTAACTCATATTCTGTGTATCCTCAGTTCTGTAAAACAAATGGAAGATGTTAGGTCCCTCTCTGGAGCACATTAAAACCTCTTGAAATATAACGTCCATTGTGAAGTTAAAGTATGGTAGTGGCCGTTCGCAACCTACACTCAATCACTTGTAAGACCCAATCATGCACGTTCCTGCAAGCAGGTCTGCCTTCTTGAAGAAATTGACAGAAAGTGTCTACAATCACTCCCTTGTGCTTTTCACTCAAAAATTCCTAGCCTTCACTGTACTCCCTTAGTATTATGGTACTGCCTGCTTTTCCATTGGTTGAAGGCTGTTCCTACCAAAAATAAATCCTGAAGCTGTACAGATTGGATCTGACTCAACATGACCCATTTCCTGCATTAAATAAATATATTACAACAATATTTAAATAACATCAATGTTATAAAAATTCTTTCACACCCCGATCATTCACAGCCATTATTAACGAAGATAGATAAATAAGGTAGCGCTACTGTGCAAGTGCACTCAAGTTACATGACAACATTACATTTTACTTCAGTAGTTATTTAAGCCTTCTCGTCAGAAGCATCTTTTGGTTTTCTTTAGAATGGAGGGCTGTCCACTGGCACAAGATCTTAAATTAACTTTTAAATTAACACAGTTTCTTCATAGCACTTGCAATCAACGTTTAAGTAAAGTTACTGGCAAATAATGAACATTTCACTAAATAAATATACAAGTATGACAAAATATGCAGTATTAACGATATAAATGTGGAGAACACGATTTTTGAAGAACATCTGCATAATGAAAACGGCGTCGTAAATCAGTAAATAAAATAGACACAGATACATAGTTTTCATGGATGAAAGCTATAGTGTACTGATATCATCTGAGATACTGTTTATTGAAATCGCATGAAGTGATTAAAAGTTGTAAATGCAGTCGGTATGCAAATGTTCATTCACTGTGAAATATGAACTTCTATAGTTTTAATGATATTGAAATATTGTAGTGTTACTGGAGGCGAATCATTTGACTGAGATTGCTGATGTATTCAGGTTTCCATTAATATGTAACTGTGGTTTATTACCAATGTTTAGAAAGCTCTAACTTAGCCATCTTCAAAATTGTCTCACACTCTGCTATTTCTTGAAGCATTGTGCGTCGTCCTAAGCGGCCATCCATAGCCAAAATTCCCCGTACTAGGATTAACCCACATCCGATCCTTCGCTGATGCACCTGGCTCGCATGAACCAGACACGGCAGTCCACACTGATCCCCAAGTCCACTGCCGTTCAGTCGTACATGAAATTTACCTTACCTCATAGCAATTCCACTCAACTGATTACCTATCCTAAATACACACAATGTCACTAACCACCTGCGATGAACAAAACGAAACAGCACCTTGTCGTTTATACAATTTTTGTTCAAAATTTTGTATAAAGTGGAGAAATACGTTTAGGAAAATCGATTTGTCTAACTTTTTAAATTCAGTACTGTCGTAGTTAAAAGTGGCTGTGAAAAGGCTAAGGAAACCGACCGTTTGCATCCCACAGAACCACACAGCACAGTAAGTTCTTTCTTGCAGTTGGTTTTAACAGGAGACATGCAAATTACTGTATTTAGCTATGTCGTAATGAGTTTTTGTTAGAGGATCATATAAAAATTTGAGGTGAAATGGTCCTGATTAATTCAGTTCAGCAACCATTGTCTTTATGTAGAAATATTGATTGTAGTAAGAATACATGATTAAAGTTGTTGGCAATTGGAACTTATATACGGTGTGTAATAGTACAATGTAACAATGGCCCTAACCCAGTTGGGCATAGAGTTTAACTGAGCTTTGGTGACAGATACAGGTACGTTGTCCCATGCTGCTTGAACTCTACGCCTGAGTCCATCAACTGCAGTGAATGGTGAATGGTGACATGTAATCAGTATGAGGTCTTTTTAATGGGCGAGAGATCTGTATAATGAGCTGGCCATGGCTCTGTATCGACATAGGTTAGGACTCTATGGCCACAAGCCATTTTGCGTTATCTTGTTGAAAGGTAATATCATGTGAACCTCGAAGATGGAGCCCAGCAACGGTATTAACATGTCAGAAATGGTTCACAGTTCATGGCGCTGCTGAAGTCATCACACTTTCCACGTAGAGTGTTACCATGTTCTGAAACCCGAAAATGACGAATTCTGCAATGAGATTGGTCAACACGCTTTTTGAATGACCCTACACCAGATGGCGATAACCAGGTGCAATAAAGTAAACATTTACGCCGTCATACCTTACAAAACCCTAGCCACATTACTAGAAGGGTATGTATGACCGCATGGTACAGCTGCACTGGTCGATGTTGGGTCAACATCTTGCTATTTGAATAATCTCCCATCGTCCATGTATTGCTTCCTACAGAGTATCTCCTTCATTGTGTCAAACATATGGTCCTTCGTTGCTCTTTATAGTTTCTGTCTGAATGTGAGGATCCCAGTGGGCACCCACCTTTGAGTACTCCAATTGGTGGATGAGAATGTCAGCACTACCAACAGAGATGTCCAGTTATGCATTGAGGTGTTGGTAAACTGTCGGTCACTGGGAGCTCGAGTGTTCACACATTCCAACACTGCACAAGTCACAGCAGTGTGCTGCCAACCAGTACGAGGAGATCTGACAGGTTTGTGATGATTATGGATGTCTTGCCATACGAGTCATTGTGCTTTTGTTCAATGCCATGTCTCTATGAACATTCTGCAAACACCTACGAATATCTATGACAAAAGAAACTCAATTACAGCTCTCTTCTTGGAATGCACTTTGAAAAACACCAGTTTAAGGATAACTCTATTTACTGCTCCAAGCCCTAGCCTGATTTCGGCGTTTGAGGGTTGACAGATGAGCACTACTCCATCACAGGGAGATGTTGACAGTGATGCTGAACTTTTACATAAGAATCTCTTTTATTTATGTGTGTGTGTGGGGGGGGGGGGGCTGTGTGTGTGTGTGTGTGTGTGTGTGTGTGTGTGTGGCATGTATACAGATTTTCTGATATTTACAGACAGTTGTATTGTTATTTCACAGAAATGCTTGCTGTGCTTCAGCTGAACCCCTCCTGCTGATACCACTTCTGTCTGTAACATCCACCCCTGTAAGACAATCTCCAGTTCTGAATGATAAAAATGATGAGCCCTTGAGGCAGCTGCAGGAGACACTTGATGAGTGGTATGCAGCCTTTATTGAGTTGGGTGCAAGAGACTTCCTATGTAAGTATCTCTATTTGTATAGTACAAATTTTTTTTGGATACTTATAGTATGCCCGAGGCAGGATTCGAACTTGCGACCGTAGCAGTCGCGCGGTTCCGGACTACAGTGCCTAGAACCCATGGCCACCGCGGTCGGCCGAGATAATGCAGGGCACCTCAGTTACTACATGGGTTGATGATTGTACCCTGAAGCCTTTAAAGGCCCAGATCTCTGATTTCCAACAAAAACATTGTGTCAAGATCGCTGCAGAGTTCTGTATTTGGATGTTAATGTACATGTGTATGATATAATATTTGGAAGGTCCTTGTTTATCGGCCTACCAAAGCATGTTGCTGACAAAAGGGCTCTTTCAACATCCAAAATAATGATCAGTACTGGTTTCAGTGGTCACTCCTGGCTTGTAAGGTAAATTGTCAGGAACATGCATATCGTCCAGAATGACACCATGTGAATATTAGTGGATATTATAGGCATGAGGGTATTAAATTCCCCATTAGCCCTCAGGATACTGGTAAATATGAGAAGCAGAATCCCCATATATCTATTATGTACTCTGCCTGAAGAAATGCCGATCAGATGGTGGTGTTGCTACATACATGGTGGTTGAACCCGTTTCCTTTCCTGAAGCTGCTGGTTCGTGAGGGATGGATGCAGATTTTTTGTTAGCCTCAGAAGGTGACAGACAATATTATTATTGTATCAAGTCCACGTCCCACCTTCTCTCCTCCCAAATGTTGAAACATAATGGTAAATGACTTTTTTGTCCCACGTGCTTGAAGTTGTTTCAAACGAGAGAGAGCTTAACAAAGCAACTGGTAGTGCTCCACCAAGGACACAGTATGTGTTGTAATGCTTACTTATGAGAATTCAATCTTGAAGTTTAAGAGCTGAGTATCCTTTTTTCCATATATGTCGACTTTGACTGTTTTCTCAACCCTGTGGTGGGCTGTGAGGGAGATACTACTGGCTCTCATACCACTCTCACAAACTGAAAAGCGCCTTTTGCGGCTACTTATTAAGTCGTAAGTACATCACACTCAAGACTTAATCATTTTGATTCGTATATTGGAAATAAACCTGCGAAATGGCCCACTCTGAGCTTGAAGAGTTTGCAAGGAAAGTTCATGGTATTTTTGACAACAATGTTCATATAACTGAAATGCGGGAGGGTAAGTTACTCTACAAGAATGCACATGACTTATATTTGGGAACAGCTGTTACATAAAGGAGCAGAAACACCATATAGTGATCATTACCCTTTAACTGGCAAATTCCTTGGTGCCGCATACTGTGTATAAAATTATATGAAAGTTTTCAGAAAAGCAACAGAGATAATGACATGTGTAATAATTGGGTCTACTGCCAGATGTTTGTGTCGCTTTGGCACAATATTTCAGCCACGTAACTCTTTGCCTTCTTCAGGTGCTACCTGAGACTGCCCTGTTGCCGGTCTGCATCTTCAGAGTGTCGTCTACTTAGGAAAGGTAGTTTTTACCAGGGAGACATTTACTACTAACAGCAGATTATAGGAAGGAAAGAAGGTGCTTCACGTTTGTTTATATGTCATCATGCAGGCGGTGGAGAAAGGGGAATCACAAGAGGAGAGCGATACTTAGCAAGTTAGCGAGTAAGTAGCGCGCTGGGCCGCTTGTAGCGGTCTCTGTCGTGAGACGGAGCACCAAGGCTCCGGGTGAGAGGGTTCGCTGAATCCGCAGAGGAACGATACAGATGTCGTGCTTGGCGTTGAAAACGAGCTAGGACGTATTCCTCTTGGGCTGCCTCGTGGAAATAGCGAGACGGAAATGTGGCAGGAACGTGAAAAATACGGCGGAGGGCCTTGTTCTGGAGCTGCTGAAGACGATGAATGTGCTTGTTGGCAGCGTTTCCCCAGACGGCGCTTGCATAATCCATCACGGGGCGGATAAAGAGGCGGTAGACCAGAAGCCCGTTCCTAACGGAGAGCGCAGAGCGTACGTTGAGGAGGGGGTATAAGGCCCCCAGACGTTGATGCACTTTAAGGCGAACCGCAGCGGCTTGCTGTTGCCACGTCAGATGACGGTCCATGACGATTCCCAGGTAAGTGGCGGCGTCGCTCCACGCGATGTCCACACAAAACAGGCGGATCGGCGGGACTTGCGGCGAGAGTCTCCTGGTGAAGATGACGGCCTGGCTCTTGAGGGCATTAAAGGAGACACGCCATCTCGTCGCCCACGTCTCGAGGTCGGAGCAAGCATCCTGCAACCGACGGTGGAGAGCCGCTGGCCATCGGCTACCGGTGTAGAGAAGGGTGTCATCTGCGTAGAGGGCCCTCTCGATGCGAGGTGATCGAGGGAAGTCAGACGTGTAGATAGAGTAAAGCGTGGGGGCCAGGACGGAGCCCTGCGGAACGCCCGCCGTTATCAGCCTGGTCGAGGACAGGGCGTCGCCAATCCGCACCTGAAACCAGCGTCCCTGTAAGTACGAGGCGAGGAGATGAACGATCTTCTTCGGGAAGCCCATGTCCTTGAGCTTGTACAACAGCCCACAATGCCACACACTATCAAACGCCTTCGAGACATCTAAGAAGATGGCGCCGCAGAATTCCCTGTTGTTGAAGGCGAGGGTAATTTCCTCCACCACATGGATCAACTGGAGGCAGGTGGAATGCCCCTTCCGAAAGCCAAACTGCTCAGGAGGCAGAATTCGGCGGTGGTCAAGGAAGTTCCGTAAGCGGTGCAGCAGGAGCCTCTCAAAGACTTTGCTGCTGCCCTGTTAGAGGATCTTGTCCAGTATTTATGCCCAGAGGGCGCTGGGTGCTCTCTTTGCCGTCCGCTCCCACCTGGCGCTGCTTGTAATGTGTTGTCTCTTCCCCGGTGTTCCCTCGGACGTCCGCGCCCGACTTGGGCGCCATCTGTGGTAGCTCTCTGAGGCCTGTCCTGTGTCGGGCGTTCCGTTCGCGGTCCGCGCCCGCTAGGTGCTGCTCCTGAAGTTTTTACCCCTCCCTGGTGCTCCCACGGACGCCCGCGCCCGGCTCGTCCACCATCTGTGGTCGTGGCAGTTGTTTGTGGCCGTACCTGCATGTGGCGTTCCGTGCGTGGTCCGCGCCCGCTTGGCGCTGCTCCCGAGGTGTTGTCATTTCCCTGGTGCTCCGACGGACGTGCGCGCCCGCCTAGTCCACCATCTGCAGTTGTGACAGCTGTCTGAGGCCCGTCTCGCGTCGGGGACTCTGTTCGCGGTCCACGCGCGCCTGGCGCTGCTTGTAATGTGTCGTCTCTTCCCCGGTGTTCCCTCGGACGTCCGCGCCCGACTTGGTCTCCATCTGTGGCAGCTCTCTGAGGCCTGTCCTTTGTTGGGCGCTCCATTCGCGGTCCGCGCCCGCCTGGCGCTGATCCTGCGGTGTTGGCACTTCCCTGGTGTTCCGACAGTCGTCCATGCTCGGCTCGTCCATCATCTGCGGTCATGGCGGCTGTCAGAGGCCCGTCCTGCATCGGGAGTTGCGTTCGCGAATGGAGCGCCCAACAAAGGACAGGCCTCAGAGAGCTGCCACAGATGGAGACCAAGTCGGGCGCGAACGTCCGAGGGAGCACCGGGGAAGAAACAACACCTTACAAGCAGCGCCAGGCGGGCGCGGATCGCGAACAGAGCCCCCGACGCGAGACGGGCCTCAGACAGCTGTCACAACTACAGATGGTGGACTAGGCGGGGGCGGACGTCCGTCGGAGCACCAGGGAAATGACAACACCTCGGGATCAGCGCCAAGCGGGCGCGGACCACGAACGGCACGCCACATGCAGGTCCGTTCCCAAACAACTGCCACGACCACAGATGGTGGACGGGCCGGGTGCGGACGTCCGTGGGAGCACCAGGGAGGGGTAAAAACCTCAGGAGCAGCACCTGGCGGGCGCGGACCGCGAACGGAATGCCCGACACAGGACAGGCCTCAGAGAGCTGCCACAGATGGCGCCCAAGTCGGGCGCGGACGTCCGAGAGAACACCTGGGAAGAGACGACACATTACAAGCAGCGCCAGGCTGGCGCGGACGGCAAAGAGAACACCCAGCGCCCTTTGGGCATAAATACTGGACAAGATCCTCCAACAGGGCAGTCTCAGGTAGCATCTGAAGAAGGCAACGAGTTACGTGGTCGAAATATTGTGCCAGAGCGACACAAACATCTCGCAATAGACCCGATTATTCCACATGTCAAGATCTCGCCAGGAAAACCTGAAGAGTTACAACTGAGACAATGTTGACCTGTCCAAAATCGAAAAATAATACTGGTATATGCAACTACTGTTCAGTGAAAGTAATGCTAGAGGAGGATGTCCTGTTACATGCTACTCTTCCCCCAATATATCGCGATTTCCGAAGGCAGCAGTATGCGCTGCAATGCAATCTTACCGTGGTTGCCGTCTACTTGGGGTGCGCCGAGCTGTGCCTGCTGCTGACTATGGTAGGGCTGAGCCTACGTAACGTGACTGCAAAGGGAGTACCTCATCCAACTCCTGATCACCAGCAGTGGACAGTGCCTACGTTCAAAGCTTCGAAGCCTTGTTAGAGGGCCGAAGTCGTGAAATACACAATGCATGCAAGTTGAATTATCAACTCCCACCACACGTTTTCATCCACAATTTAAGCAGATATGACGCTAACCTCCTGTTTGAGCTGTTGTCTGATAGCATAATTAGCAACGATCAGCTTGCTGCCATACTTGATGCCACTGAGAGATACACTTCGTTTTTGAATTTCTCTAAGGTAACTTCACTGAGGTTGCTCAACTCACTGAGACTCATGGACAAGTGATGAATCAGGAAGACTGATATCTCACTAATAGTGCGTTTCCTGATGGTATTATGTTTCAGCTTTTGACGAAGAGGAGGGTGTTCTCATATGAATATCTCGATTAAGAGAATAAACTCAATTATACCACACTGCCTGAGATAACCTCATGCTCCAGCAAACCTCAGGTACTGCCACATCGAATGCGGAATATAGGCACATAGTGAATGTATAACAGGAGATCGAGATCCCTAATTTTCTTAAGAATTTACTTTATTTACTAGCGATTCATCAAGAATATTAACACATTTAATCATACTATGTGAGCGTGGAAGTAGTTGCCAGTGGATAACTGATGAAAACAAGTCAAATTTCTTTCATCAAATAGAAATTTTATTCCTAAAAACTTTTTTTTCAGAAACAGATTTTAAATTACAATCAGAAAGAACCCTCTAAATATCAAGCTACAATTTATTTAGAGGCAGAAAGAACAAATTTTTGACAGTATGAGCTTTCAGGCTGAGAACCTTGCCGTTCCCTTTCAACATGGCCGTAGTCACGACCGCTCACAATAACCTCTGAAAGACTACACTGGTGCAACTCTGCAACACACCAGATTACTTTAAACTAAAAATGTTAACTACTCACACAAGCACATAAACTGTGCACCCCGTAGGAAGGATGGAAATGGTACAAACACTAACATTAAAAGATTAACTTGCCACCGAAGGTGCAACTTAATTAAAAAAAAAAAAAACCTCTTACAGTGGAAGGGTGGCAACTCTATATACTAAAATAACTACTTAAATAAAAACCCATGAAACGCAGTCTTACATAAAATATAGAAGGTTAGCCAAACATGCTCTACAATACACATATACCGCCTCTCAAGATGATAGGCAAGATAAAAACATACTTCAGGAATTCGGCCGTTACACTTCAAGCAATAAATTCCTTAACGCCGAATCCGACAAACATGACAGAGGCAGCTATTAACGTATGGCAGATTGACAGGGAGATTACTGAACAACCCGAACCGCAGGTTGCTCTAATCTGCCCATACTCTACAAGGGAAAAACGGACCACCCAATTCATAAATAACCACCTTCCTGCAGGTAGGCAAACGGAGAAAAATGGTGGGACGACCCCAAAACAAAGCGGCTGGTGACCTCACCAAGAAAACAAGTAGAATTTAACAAGTAAATGAAACAACATAGCTCCAATCACTTAACTTCTAATAAACTGCGATTTCTGGCGAAGACCTGGCGCAGCAGTCCCAACGCTCTCCCGAACCGTCCGCTGCCAGCCGCTTCAACGGACGCAGGAAGGCGCGCTGATCTCCCGTCCCACGGCGTCGCAGCTCACACCGGCCAGACTGATGTCGTGGGTTGACTCCTGTTGCTCTCGTGTCGGCCGCGAAGCCACTAGCCCTCGCTATAGGGTGCGGCCCACTGGGCTCACGTGGCGACCTCACATGCGCCGACGCTCAAGGCGGACAAGTCATCTTGTGTCTCAATGCGCGACCGACCAACCGATTGATCCAACCGCCAATGACCATTGCCCAGGCAACTCGAGCGGACTGGCGGCCTAACGCGCAGATGCAGGAACTCAGCCCCAACCAGGAGACCACTAGCTCAGTTCTGTTACTGTTTGAGTGGTAAGACTCTCATTTGGCTGCCTTTAAAGTGTATCCAAACGACAGACATACTAGCACTCCGAACGACAGACAGACACTAACTGCCACACAAATGCGAACGAGAGACAGGCCACCAACTGGTGACGTGTGACTGACCCAGACTCATTCTGACTGACCAACTGCCACTGGAGAGCTTATAGCGCCCCTTAAATGCACGTGAACGGGCAACTTCCCCTTTTCCACCAGAGGGAGACACCAAAGCTGCGATTGCCACAGCAGCGCCACCGCCAGAAACAGAGGGCGACTGCTTCACACAACGCACTGCGGCGCGCTCTTCAAAACTGCAATTTTTTCCACGGCTCAATATGGATGTGCCCTTACTTTCAGATACTATCAAATGGTTCTGGAGAGTATGTATGGAAATATACAAACTGGATCCTGCCTACTACTTCACCATTCCAGGGCATTTGTGGAGCAGCTTGTTGAAAGTCAATGTAGAATTGTTATTGGATGTCGACAGCTGCTCCTTTTCAGAGGGATTAGCAGTGGTCTTTGTCAATGCATCCATTGACATGCCAAGGCAAACAGACCATGATTGCATGGACAGTTGTGGCATTTAAGCTATGCAACAACCTGTACCTCTTGAAGGATTTTGGTGGCTGCCTGATAAGCAATCACCTTAATGGGTGAAATAAATCGAACATGTGTGGGCAGATTTTGAAAAGGGATACATTTTAGAAGTAGATTTAATATACAGTAAAAGTCTGAGTGTCGAGCATTATGGTTTACCGCTGTGTCCAAAGTACCACGTTCAAGAAAATGGTTCCCTTCCAAGCAGATGACAACGCTGGAGGGAAAAACAAGGTATATGCTGCATTATCATAATCTCTAACACTGTCACGTTGGGCTCTCTCGATGTGTACATTTTAGAAAGATTTCTACAAACTTATGAGCAATGCAGTTTTCTCCAAAACTATGCAAAACTACTGAGAACATCACGAAATTCACTTATGTACGTGCTGGAAGAGACGTTATTGCTCAGTAGATTATATTGCCAAGCCAAATTTGAAATGGGCGACAATCTTCAACAAAGATTTCGTTGCTGTGGGGATGGCTAAGGTTTCAGTAGAGTTCACAAAATCTGTTTAGTCAATACATGTGTACAGGATTTATCCAAGCTCGACATGTACCAGTTTAATTATTGTTTTGGAAAACTCATTTTGCAAATTCAAAGTTACTTTATATGGATACTAGCAGCTATATCTATTGGGTGACTAGTTGTGATCCACATGAAACAATAAAGTGCCACAACAAAGCATTCAACACTCTGGTTCTGCAACCAATACTACTTATAACATTTGCCACCAATAAGGTTATTGTTATCATGAAAGACGAGCCTAATCGCTCACTGATTGTTGAGTCTGTGAGTCTTCACTCAGAAATGTATGCATACTGTACATATATAGGCGTAATGTTAGAATGGACTAAGGGTGTGGAGTATGCAGTGTTAATGGCCCTCATGGTTGAAGACTACATCAAATGCCTATGCAATGGTGTTGGCGGCACTCCACCACCACCCCCATCCCACTCTGCCCATGACATGGCAGTTCAGTATGCAATCATGTAGACATGAGGTGCACTCTGTATGGCAAATGAGAATCGATCTGTGTCGGCATGATGACAACGAGTCATTTGTACTGACAGGGGAGAAAACCTAACACATATGCACTATTCACTTGGGCAACAGAGAGATACAGTGAAAAAATATATGTGAGCAAGTATGGAACAATATGATTCACTTGCCATAGTGTGTATAGATGTATATGTATCTATGTGCGTGCGTGTGCGTGTGTGTGTGTGTGTGTGTGTGTGTGTGTGTGTGTGTGTGTGAGAGAGAGAGAGAGAGAGAGAGAGAGAGAGAGAGAGAGAGAGAGAGAAAGAGAAAGTACTTTTTTGCCACTGTTACATCATTTTCTGCACATCATCTGTGAAATACTTATTGTTTTCTGCGTTCTGCGCACCATATTGTAACCTAAAGTTGACGCTTGAAACCTCCGACGTTCAGTTGCGTGTTGTAACAAACACAACATACATCGCGTTTCTACAGAATGATCTGCCAACGTTACTCGAAAATGTCCCACTGGAAACGCGTCGACGTATGTGGTATCAGCATGATGGTGCACCTGCACATTCCGCAATTAACACTAGGCTGATCCTTGACAGGATGTTCGACGGGCGTTTCATAGGACGTGGAGGACGCATAAATTGGCCAGCCCGTTCTCCTTATCTTACACCTCTGGACTTCTTTCTGTGGGTTACGTTAAAGGAGAATGTGTACCGTGATGTGCCTACAACCCCAGAGGATATGAAACAACGTATTGTGGCAGCCTGCGGCGACAGTACACCAGATGTACTGCGGCGTGTACGACATTCATTATGCCAGAGATTGGAATTGTGTGCAGCAAATGATGGCCACCACATTGAACATCTATTGGCCTGACATGTCGGGACACACTCTATTCCACTCCGTAATTGAAAACGGAAACGACGTGTGTACGTGTACCGCACACCTCATGGTAATGTACATGTGCGTCAGTGAAAAAGACCAATAAAAAGGTGTTAGCATGTGGACGTAATGTGCTGTTCCAGTCTCTTCTGTACCTAAGGTCCATCACCGTTCCCTTTGGATCCCTACGTAATTCGGTGCTCTCCGATACACACGATCGAACAGCGGAGGAGTAGTACTCAAGCCTCAACTTTAGGTTACAATATCTCCGGATGTAATTAACATTTTACAATGCAACAAACGGCACTGATTACGTATTTGTTTATATGTTCAGATGTGCTAACAAAACTAACGGGGTTCCATTTAAAAAAAACGTAGGTTTGTGTTAAAAAACATACTTCCGTTCAATTTTTTATGGTTTGTATTAACCAATTACACTAGCCCCTCTCCTCACGTTCGGTCTGTGGAATCGATTCGTCAGTATTTGATGTGTTTTACGAAATATATCCAGCGGTAAAGTTAGGTGACTCACCCTGTATATGGACTCTGCTCAGCTAACCCATGTTGGACCTTGTTGGAGCATTAAATGTCGTCATCAGTGGCTGTAGCAGGGAGCAAGAGGGGCCATTTGTCCCCTCCTGGAAGCTGGAAGTTCATTACAGTATTCTCATCTATTTACAGGAACGATTCTCTGCGTATCTCCTGAACTGCAGATGTAATGTTGCCGAGCGTGATGGGAAATACTCTAAGTTTAGCATGTCTGTAGGAATCTGTAAAATTAGAAACGACCACACATTTAAATACTTGGGCATCGTTTTTTCAGCAAATGTAAGAAGCACACAAGACATCACAAGCGAAATTGGTGAAGGAAAACTGTAACTGAACACTGAACTTCTTTATACGGGTGACAAATTACAAAGA
Organism: Schistocerca piceifrons; assembly: GCF_021461385.2. NCBI lineage: Eukaryota > Metazoa > Arthropoda > Insecta > Orthoptera > Acrididae > Schistocerca > Schistocerca piceifrons. Next base: position 356,739,097 of record NC_060145.1, read on the forward strand.
AAGCAATGATTTTGCTGCACACGTAAGTGATAGAGAGCATCAACATGTACAGTACTGAAACACGAGAGCTAACCAAAGAGAAAGAAAAATGAATTGATGTCCCTCGAGAAGGATTCTTGGCGAAGGAGGTATGTCGCCTCCATACTTGAACACATCTGAAATGACAGAATACCAGAAATTATAGGAGCAAAAGACACCATTCTCGATAACATATATAGCAAAATATTAACTTGGTTTGGCCATCAACGAATGGATGATAACCGATGGATAGATAGAATACATGAATGGACACCATCTGAGCAAAGAACTCATGGAAGACTAGCTAGGAGATGGATACAGGATGTTAAAGGTACAAGGGGCATTGAGGAAGAAGTTTGAACGGTAGGAAAGTGTGGAAGTTGAGAAGCGGAAGACGACGAATGCCACAAATCCATGTATGCAGGGTGATTATAATTACAGTTTCAGCTTCAAGAGGTATAAAAACGAATCTCTGCTCAGAATGAGGTCAAATTTGAACGAAATATTATTGCAAAAGGGAGAAACGTTATGGAAACAAAAAAAATTAACGAACATTTTCCCACTATATGTCGCTGTAAGTGTCATAACGTAAATGCGTTCGGCTACAAATGCCAGATGAGCCGCCATACGACGGCTACAGTGTGAATTGCACATTAAAGAAACCATACCGTGCAAAGCACATGACCGCACAATATTGGCATTCAACAGCTGCAGCGCATTTAACAGCTGTAGCATTGTTAGTTAGATAAGACCAACTACCAAGGCGAGATTCTGCCACATCAGACAGGAAAAATAGGTTTCTAATGCTACTGAGACCAAGAACCGCATAAAAAGCAAAAATGAAATCGGTTTTTAGCTGTCGTGAGGCTGGTGTAAGACATATTCGATATACCTCCCAACGCTTCCTGCCACAAGCTGAAGTCGAGAAACAGTATGTTCCAAGACAGATAGTTGGGAGTGTCTTAGCGGCCACGTTCAGAATCCGTGCCTTCATTCAGGTACGTTTATAATCGGAGCACTGAACACAACAAGCTTGCACATAACCCCACAGCTGGAAGTGAAGATTTCGATCAGGTGATCTGCATAGTCAGGCTGTGGAGAAACGAGGGCTGATAATTCTATCATTTTCAAAACTCATCTGCAGCAGCTGCTTCACTGGCTGTGCAATGTACTACGGAGGAACGCCGTATTGCACGAAGATAACCCTAGCCACGCTTCCATGCTTTTGATGGACTGGAACGACGTTTGTGCTAAAAAATAACTCTCACGGAGATGTACTAGTGATAGTACACGTGACAGGAGCCGCAGGACCCATCTCCTCGAAAAAATATGGCTTTATGATAAACGACGCCGTGAACGAGCATCACACAGTTACTCTGCTTGACGTGCGAGTGGTTTTCCATTACCTGTATTCTGCTATTCTGAGTACTGAAATCTCCTTGGGAATGGGCTTCGTCCGATCACAGAATGTGTGAGACGGCGGTAAGTATCAGGCCTTCCTCCTCACGTTTTATCCTGTTTGCATACTTAATTTGCATACGAAACTTGCTTGCTTCATTTACTTTCAGGCAAGGGTTTTGTTAGTCAACTTTTCACCAGTATTGCACGTTGACTACATAGCTGGTTAGGGGTAGCTTTCAGCAATGTGGATTACCAACACCTCTATACCTGACCTAATATTTCATTCTTGTAGTAGCTTTTTCCCATTAAATGGATAAGGTCTTGGCCAGGGGAACTCCTTTTCGCTCAGGTGAAGACAGTAGAAACTCTCACACTCTGTGGAATAGCTGTCGGTGGCTTAGAAAGCAGCTCTTACACTAGCAAACCACATGGACCGTCTGGCGAACCTTTCAAGGATTATCCTCCTCGCTCAGCCTCCACAGCCAGTGAGCAGAGGAATGGAAGACGAGTGTCCTCTGTGGCACAACAGGAAACTACTGGTGGAAGGGGTGAGAACTCTCCTCTTGAGTGACTTTTGGGTGGAGTCCTCAGCTGTCCACTTGCCGTTATCCTGCTGTGTGTGTGCTCTCCAGACATGTTTGCAAAATAAACAGTCACTGGCGTGTCTATAAATTTCCAAACTTTGCCCTTCCCGTGGAAACGGCATGTGACAAAATTTCCAGAATATCAGACAAACTCGTCTGGGCGTGGGAATGGGGTGGAACCCGTCTCCCATTTCCATTTACACTTATGTCATTGGCGGGCATACTAACTTTATGGTGGAACCTAGAGACGGACAGCCAGAGTTCTGATTGAAAAAGCGTTTAGACGCTTCTGGGATTCGCTACAAAAGGTTGTGTGGGGTGCCTTTCAGAAGTCTGAAGGAAGGCTACTAAGAACTGAGAGGCATTCGGAGTCAGCACCAGGATTCGTATGGGTATTTTGATTTGAACTTGTACTGGTTGATGGTACTCTGGACTCCGCGCTCATTCGTGTGTTTCTTGACTTCGGCCCTCTGCCAAGGCTTTGAAGTTTCTTGAACGTAGGCGCACCCGCTTCGGGTGATCAGGGATTTGATGACATTCTCTCTTTGCAGTCACGTTACATCGGCTCAGCGCAGCCACGGTTAACAGCGGCCGCAGCTCCGAACACCCCGCGTTGACGGTAACCACCTCGTGACAACCACGGTATGATCGCATTACGGTGAAAACCCCCGCCTCCGGAAATCGCGATATAGTGGGGGAGAGGAACTCATTCCTGATTTCTATTTCTCAGTCTTCCTAACTTGATCCATACACTTCAAGGACGGGTGTACACGTTTTTCTGCAACCTCATTCTTGCTTCAAAGGGGATTCTCTTCGTAACCACTCATGTATTGCTTCGTAATCGAGTTAATCTATTGGGTCTCACTCGTCTAGAGACCCTTCTTTCTGATTCTTCCTTTATTCATTGATGTGTGTTTCTGTTCAAATTTGTTCCTTTTTTGTCAAATTAAATAATTTTGTAATCACTGCTGAGAACATTATTTGTGTCCTTTATATGTCTGTAATTTCCCAGTATCTCGCTCCAACCACAAGCAATAGGCCAGGCCTCTGACGGGTTCATGAACTTATCAAATGACGTTTTCCGATGTGCGTGGTAGTTGATTTTTCACGTAGCCTATTAGCTTCATGGGGGTAATGTATCATTTTATATGATCTGAGGTGATAGATTCAGCACCAGTCTAATCTGCATACCCACGGAGCACCTGATAATTTGCGCGGGGTAGCCGTGTGGTCCAGGGCACCTTGTCATTGTTCGCGCAGCTCCTTCCGTCCGAGGTTCGAGTCCTCTCTCGGGCATGGGTGTTTGTTGTCCTTAGCATAAGTTAGTTTAAGTCAGATTAAGTAGCCTGTAAGCCTAGGTAACGATGAATTCAGAAGTTTGTCCTATAGTACCTTACCACAAATTTCTGTTTCACCTGATAAGCAAGAGGTTATGTTCACAGCACACCCTGCTTCTGCCATAAACTGATGGTCCTGGCAGTCTTTCTTAGGATAGGTAGGGGATTTGAACTCGCTTTCTTCTTGTGTTGGGTCAGATACAACTTTTTTCCTCCATAAATGGGTGTCCTTGGCAATCCTTTTCTATCTTGCTTTCTTTCGATCCACAGTCAGCTATACTTTTTTCTCAGACAAATACATATATGTGAATGGAATACTCAGTTGGTTTAGGAACAAGAGCACAATACTGTTAATAAATACATTTAAATTTTTGGGGGTATATTTTATGCTAGCTAAGAGTGCAGTGCTTTTCATAACTGTGTAAGTTAATTTTGCTGGCAGCTTGTTGGTTCTATTTAGATTTTTCTCTCCGTATTCTCTTTGCGTTGTTAGTAATGAACGGCGCGAGTGAATCTGCACACTGCACGTCATAAGAATAGGCCGGTGGATCGGTTCTTTTAGCGATTGAGGGCTAGAAGGCAGACGAGACAATTAGGCAATGTGGAAACCGTGACAGCGTTGGTTCATGCAGAAGCAGGCGAAGTTGAAAGCTTCCCCTTCCATCGACTACACAGCTTAGTTGAACGCCTGATGCAGCTCATAACACTCGGCCCTCGGTGTCCGTGATAGCATGCTCCTATTGTCTGTGAGTGATCGGTTTTTTTCACTGCCTATCGTCATGTCAAGTACACACGGGATGCTGCATTCACTAGGGGAACTCCCCATCGTACCCCCCATCAAATTTACTGGTAAGTTGGCCCATTGGATAGCCCGTCAAAAAGTGAAAACAGATCAAAAATGAAAATGTGAAGAAGCTGTACTAAACGGTGGTAAAAAGAGGCAAAACAAAAACAGTGAACCTCCATACTTATTATATGCGATATCGAGCAGCGTTCACGACCGTCGTCTCGTGGTTGTGTGGTAACTATGTTAGACTAGGCTGCGAAGTGGGAGACCAGGGCTAAAATCTCCCTCAGCCCCATACTTCCTGCCCCCCCCCCCCCACCCCCCACACACACAAAATTTCCGACCGGTCATTGAAGTGTATTTTGCTTTTTTTTCCACAATTCAGTACACCTTCTCAGCTTATGAGGGCTATCCTATGCGCCAACCTACCATTAAATCTGAGCGGCTTGCGATGGGGAGTTTCCCTTGTCAGTTGCGCTGGTGTCTCTTACCAAAAAAATATTCAAATGTGTGTGAAATCCTATGGGACGCAACTGCTAAGGTCATCAGTCCGTAAGCATACACACTACTGAACCTAAATTATCCTAAGGACAAACACACACACCCATGCCCGAGGGAGGACTCGAAATTCCGCCGGGACCGCCTCTTACCGCTCCTAATGTTTGCAACACACTCAGCTGCAGATGTACGAGTTCCTCGGCAATTAATCCCTCCTGCTGCTTGCGGACCCTGTTCATGTTTTGTTGAGTTTCCTGAAACTTCGACAGTTCTCACACTTCTGTTGTGTCGGAAAACGGTGCAAGGGGCGTCCTATCGGTCCTATCTCTTCGTTGACCTTGCTTTCAATTTCATTAACTTTATGTTCTGTTTGCTAGAGTTTCTTTACCTGTTCAGACACTTTCGTTATTGTTAGTTGCTGGGTTTCTAAAGTATCTTAAACTTTCTTATTAATTTCTGTTTGTTTCGCCTGGAAAGCTTCATTGGTTTTCTGGCGTTTCTTTACGTCTTTAGTATTCTGATCTATTCGTTTCCGTATCACCTCAGTAAACGCCTGCAACTTCATCTCTTGTTAGTAACTTACTCCTGTGACTTTTCTCGCTTTCTGTCTATTTCCTTCCGTGAACCCTTATTCTCCTCGATGTCACTCATGAGTTTCCGTAGCATGCCTATTATGCCCTCGCCTCTGAATGCTGCTCCTGATACTGGTGAAATCATCACCACTGGCTGAGACGAATACGTTTAGCGTGCTACGTGTTTTCTACATTACCGCCTATCTCGTCACTATCGTCACTCATTGTGTCTGCCTGATCCTGATTTCTACCCAGTAGCCTATCTTCCACATTACGATTGTCCTCCCCATTTATTCTGCTACTGAAACAGGCTTTCCATCGATGAACATAATTCATCACACTTAGTTGGATGTACTCTGCTGGCTGTGGTATGAAGAGGTTCGCTGTTAACGATTGCTGTTAGGTAGCGCTCTGTCAAGCACAGAACCTGCAACTGTATACAAGTCGAATGCAAGCTACAGCACACGAATGGTGCACTCCAAGAGAACACTATAAAAAAAGGTTAAATACATGATAAATGAACTGCAGCAACATCTTCCTCTCTCTTGGTTGCATCATCAGTCTACCACTGATTCATGCGTCTTTACAAGTCCTCTCAGACGATCATTCCATCCACTTCCTATCATCCTTCAACGATCAGTGTGACTTTGAGACAGGTGGTTCTGTTTTCCAGGAAAGCATCAAACTCGGCAGTCAACGTGCATGCATCCCTATTACCTCAATAGACACACAGCAGAATGTTGTTAAAAAGAATGCAGCAACTGTTCTGTAAGTTATTCAGTTATTTGTTAGCGGACACAGCATGATTGGTTGATAGAGAGTACAGAGAAGAAAACTGTAAATGCTGTTCGCTAGCATTTAAAATACCTAAACAGTATTGCGAAGGGTCACTCTAGTGATCCATTCTGTAGCTGCATATTACTGTCGTCCAGCTCGTAATACAACACTGTTTAGCTAACAATACTTTGTATAAAACTATAAGGTGGTCGTCGATAACTTTGGAGTCACTCCTGAGCTTGTGATCCGACACATATAAATTTATTACTCTAGATTTGGTGGTCATCCAAGCTAAACAATGTATTCTGGCAATCTTATTGGTGTCAACAAAAAATGATTGCTTCCCTAGTTCCAGGTGCTTTCATGTCGACTTTTTCTCGTATTCCTCTGGCTGTCACATTCTTGTGCCCATGTGTAAGGATATTCTAGCACCAAACAGAAGACATGCAATTTCGTCCTTAATTCCCCTCAATTACCCCACATTCTGACGTACTTTCCCTCAGTTTATACACATTTTCCACCAATTTTCGTAATTTTAGCGACTTTATGTCACTTCCGTACATGTAGCACTATTTATCCGTATGTGCATGTGCCTGTATTGGTTCCACGTGACAGACGCTCGTAAGACAAACACTCACTGGGCAGGAAATAGTTTGGGACCAGATAGTGCAGGTGCTGCTACAAAAAGTAGCCAATTGAGGTGGCAAAGGACACCGATAGGAACAAATGTGATTGTGGTTGTGGGGGTGATTTGGCTACTGAATGGTCACAAAAAAACGAATGCAGTGTTCTGAAACTCGGTGGTCTGCTGGTTTTGACAGGTTGACTGGAGTTAATCCAAGCAGTGGCATGTAACAGGAAGTAGCCACTTGGGGTTTGCTAATACCACGAGACAGTTGGTGGTGTAGCGATTGACAGTAGCCAAGGGTCCTAAGCAGATTAGTGCTTCCTCTCAGCATAGTGCAATCCAGCAGAGAGATCAGAGCATTGGTGCACAATGTCCCAGCTGGCATGTCTGCCCTGTGGTCAGTGCAAAGATGCAATTGGAAAATTTTAGCAGTGTAATTACGTGCAGTGACTTACATTGACATAGATTTCATGATAGTATTTCTTGTGAAATCAGAAAAAGGCGACCTATTTTACTACTTCTTTTCAGTGTATCTTATATGACCTGCAGCTTCTAAAGTGGCAGAGAATGATAAGCTTTTCTCACCAAATAAAACAGAGATCCAAACACTGGGAAATGAATTTTATTAAAAAACAATATATCCTTTGCGATGTAAGTGAGTTTTCTGTCGTGAGAGCCTTCCTATTCATTACAGACTGAGTCGTTTTCCTGCCAAATTCAGATGGGGAGGGGAGGGGGGATGGGGGACAGGATGGAAGGGTTGGGGGATTTTCCAGAGGTGGAAGAATTACTTAATTGATCGATTTAATTAATTAATCAGTTAATTTGATATTGAAAGTGTGCTTGTATCAGCGAAGGAAGGGGAGAGGTATGGGGGAGGAGGAGTGGGAGGGGTATGGGAGGTTTCTGAGAAGGACAGATTATCCCCCAGGGGATCATAAATCAATCAACAGAACAATACGCTAAGTGAAGTGGGAGAGGGCCATAAATCAACCAAGTTTGCCCCTGAAATTATGTAGCCCAGACTAACAAAATGTCCTCATTGTGGCTTTGCCCTACTACTCATATCACACATTATTTAGAAGGTGTCTTGATAGCGGAAAGCACATGGGGCTCAACAACGTCGTGCTCCACCTGCTACTGATTACATTCTGTACACAGGGGATTATGGCGAATTTGGAGAAATGCAAATTTGAGGTTCAGAAGATCCGCCACATCATCTCCAAGGAAGAGATCTTACTCGATCCCACAAAAATAGACGTCATACAAGATTTTCCACAGCACACCACAAAAAAAGAACTGAGAGGATTTCCAGTTCTTGTAAATTTTTGCAATGGTTTTGTCGTGATGGAAAGCTTAGCTACGCCACATCTCTGTAAAGCAGCAGCCTGGATTTGGGACAATCAAAGCACAAAGAGAGTTTCAGGTATTAAAATCAGTCAGCTCCAGTTTTGGCAAATCTGGACTTGACTGATGATTTATACATGGTAATGGACAGTGCATTAACAGGGCGTGCGGAGATTCTGCTTCAGGAGGCGATGCAAAGTGGTCAGCTCGTGAGTTGCGTTTGGTAGCCAGGTATTAAAGAAACTTAAGTGGAACTACTCCGTCATAGAGCTGGAGGACTTGGCTATCCTCTGTGGTTTGCAGAAGTTCAGATTCTTTTTATTCGGTAGAAAAACCACTGTTCTAACAGATTACAAGGCGCTGCAGTTTTTACTTACTGCAAAGCTTAGGCCTTGCAGACTGAGACGCTCGTTGCTTTTGCTCCAAGAATATGATTTCTCGATACGATGTGACCCTGGCAGTTCCCACATCATCGGAGATGCCTTTTCACGTTCCCTCATGGGCCTAATGGATAGTGTCAAAGAGGATCTCGAAGAGAATCATTTTAGCCTGTACTGGCTCACAAACGTTGTTTTCGAGAAACACGTGACAGCGTCATGAACAGACATCGTTTCTGAACAAGACAAGAATCCTGCATTGCGGGAAATCTAACGGCGTTATTGTGATGGGACACCATAGAGCTGAGATAAATGTGTCTCTTCAGAAAAGAAGTGCTTTTTGGGCATAGGACAACAGACGACACACAATGTTTGGTGTGCATCCCAGAAGCACATACTGAGAAACTGTTTTGGTTCAGGAATCTGAGGTATGAGCATTATGGTGAAAAGAACTTCTTTTCTCAAACTGAAAACGAGATGCCATTTTAAGAATATGAAGAGGCAGATTCGCACGATACTTGTGCCATGCAAGGACTGCCAGCCCAAAATAAAAACTGGTATCAATGTAGAATCAACCACTCTTTTACCCAATCGTCCCTTTAAAATTGCGGGGTACGGCCGTAACTCACCTCTTCGGCCCACTGCCAAGGACGAGTAGGGGGTATTGCTATGTTCTCGGGACGACTGAACTGACCTCCAAGCATACGTCGCTCGTATCTCTGAAAAGAGCGACGGGGAAGACTGTCACGGACGCTTTCGAAAAGTTTTTCCCCGAAGAGTTAGGGTTGGTTCGTAGAATCGTTTCGGATAATGGGCCACAGTTTCGGTCTGGTCATTTAGGGGGAGGGGGGGGGGAGGGTGGGAAGGGCGTATATTGAGACGTCACAGGATAAAACCTGTATACGTATCAGACTGGCATCCGTCATCCAATCCCGCCGAACGTGTGATGCGGAATTTGGGTAGCTTGTGCAGATTATACTGCTCCAAACATCACGCCTCCTGGGATGTGTTTACACGACTTACACGAGGTTATTAATGAATTTCTGCACTCTGTTACTTTGCTACCGCCTATCAAAGAAGTGATTGATTTGGAGCACATGGATTTATCGGTTTATACAGATGCGTTTATAAACTCAAATTATATACAGTGATACGTGTCACATCAAGTGTTCATGTTTGTTATTTGTAAAAGTGCCGAGTCTTATGTCTCTCACGACTTTTGCTTTGTAATCACATTTGGTTTTAATATGCATATCAATGACTGAGTGCACCATATATTCACAGTTCATATTTTGCTGCACGCAACGTACATATGTGCTTACAAGTACCTGTTCACAGTGACATGGTTGACAGATTGTAAGATTTTCGTAAATATTTAAATATTTCATTTTTGTTGTGTGTTCATGTTTCACTCGAGAATTTTTTTATGCTATTGCCCCCAAATACGAGTTAGTTCATAGTCTTTGGGATGAATATATAGTAACCTGATTCACTTTTTATGTTTTGTTTGGATGATTTTCATGCAAGAATTCAAAATTACTACGTAAGGAAATCTTGTAATTTGAGAGACTGGGAAACTTCGAGGAGGCACAACAGATAATCTCTCAATGTTCTTTGTTTTTCCTTACTGTGTTCGTAAACTTTTCTTTTTTCTTCTCTTTCCTCATTGATGGAAGGTCTGTAAGAAATTGGGTAGTGGAAGGTCTCACCACGTTTCTCGGTGAAACCTATCCTGGGAACTAAATCGGAATATGGTATGATGTGGGGCTAAGGCCTGTTCAGGTCTTTCACCTCAATTTTTATTCTGTTTGCATACTGAATTTGCATACGGGACTCTCTTGCTACACTTCATTTACCTCCCCATTAAATTTTTACCTGTCACCATTTCATCAGTATTGCGTGTTGATTACAGGAGTGCTTGGGGGTAGGTTGTAACAACGTGGATTACCTATCTATCAGTCCCCAGCCTATCATTTCACTCTTGTAGTAGTCTTTTCCCCTTAAATGGGTCAGGTGTTCACAACGGGAAATACTTTTAGCTCAGGAGAAAATAGTAGGACATTAGGACATTTCACAGTCAGCGCAATAGCTACCAGTGGCTTAGAAGGCAGCTCTTACTCTAGGAAGCCACATGGCAGTCTGGCAAGCCTTTCAGGGATTACACTCCTGGCTCAGTCTCCACTGCCAATGAGCAGATAACTTGTGTCCTCTATAGCAGAAGAGGTTTGAGAACAATATCTGTTAGTAACATTCGGGTGGAGTCCTCAACTGTCCGCTTGCTGTGATCTCCTGACACGTTTCCTCAAGTAAAATAAATAGCCACTCGTTTATATGAAAATTTTCAAATTTTTCCATTCGTGTAGGAACGGCGTGTGAAGCCCGTCTGACTTTCCAGAATTTCCTACAATCTAGTCTGGGCGTGATAACGGGGCGCGACTCGTCTCCCATTTCCGTATGGACGTATGTCATTGGCAGATACATTTTAACTTTAAGGTTGGAGCTAGGGAGCGGACTTCCAAATTTATGATCGAGAAAGGACTTAGGCCCTTTCTGGGATTGGCTAGAAAGATTGTGTTGGGTGCCTTTCAGAAGTCTGAAGGGAGGCTACCAAAAATTGAGAGAGATTAGGGGACGATATTCAGATTAGTGTGGATATTATGATTCGAACTTGTACTCGTTGATGCTGCTTTGGACTCAGGACTCATAAGTGTATTTCTCGATCTTGGGCATTTTCCACGTCTTTGGCGTTTCACTTCGAACGTAGGTCACTCGCTGCGGGCGATCAGGAGTTTCATAGGATCCTCCATTTGCTATCTCATTACATTGGCTCATCCCAGCCACAGTTAACAGCGGCTAGATCGTATCTGCAGTGCGCACTCCCGCCTTCAGAAATCGCGATGTAGGAGACAGGAAGAGTTCATTCCTGGTTTGTGTCTTTAAATCTTCCTAACTGGAGCTATGCGGTTCACGCACGGGTATGCAAGTTTTTCTTCAACTTAATTCTTGCTTCAGAAGGCATTCTTTTTGTAACCGCTCTTGCTTCATTTCGTAATCGAGTTAACTCATTGAAGCTCACCCGTCTAATGACGCTTCTTTTTGAGTCCACCTTTACGCATTGATGTGTTATGTGTTTCTGTTCGAATTAATATCTTTCTTGTGTAATTACATAATTTTTCAATCACGGTTGAAAACATAATATGTGTCCTTTATATGTCTGGACACAATCTCAGCCTTAATTGTCCAGCATCATCCTACTATTAATTTCCTCATCATTGTATTTTAATTACGTAGATTTATTTTTAAACTGTTTAATAACATCGACGTTTATGTGTCATGACTAATCTTTACACACTGTTTGAATGGATATTATTTTATCAGATCGAACTCTGCCATTCAGCAATCGTTAACGTGAATTATTCAACTGAAATGCCCTAGTCTTCCAATCAGAAGCAATAGGCGAGGCTCCTGATGAGTTAGTGAACGTATGATGTGCGCGGCAGTTGACTTTATATGTAGTCTTTTAGCTACATGGCGGTAATCTATCATTTTATATGATCTGGAGCGAGAGATTCGCCATCAGCCTAATCGGGATGCCCATTGAACACCTGATAAGAAAGACAATGTGTTCAAATCACACCAGGCTTCTGGCATATGTTCCATGGCTATTCAATGTCCACTTTCATGCGAGAAAGGAATTCTAGAGAAAACGTTTTGCCAGGTCAGCACTAACCAACTTATATATGGATAGCAATACAGGATGTATCGTAGAATATTATGCTCTCTGCCCACAGGCATGTCCAAAGGTCGAGCAATTCCCCGTGCGCTGCATGTTTGAGTACTACCGCTCGAGCAATCCTGCAGTGCTGACGTCGGATCAGTTGTTTTCCCTTACCCTGCCACGTAGGACTTAATGAGAATCTGTCTTTTCGATTTTTGTAATTATTTTCTCCAAACCCTTGGCACCTTTTTTCATACCTTTGAGTGACCGGAACTTCTGCAGAGCTACTGGCGCACAGTCACAGTTCGGGAGGTTGGGAAACAGTGGCTGTATTGTATGATAAGGCTGATGTGGAATAAGAACACGGCTCCAGAAGATTGGAAGAGGGCACTAACTCTCCCCATATTCAAGGAAGGTAGTATGAGGGATTGCAGAATCTACAAGAGAGTCCCACTGATCTCACAGTCTGCCAAGGTACACAAAAAGATCCTGGAAAGCAGAATCCGAACAAAGCTTGAGAACAAATTGAGAGGAACAGAATGGCTTAAGACCTGGGAGGTCAATTGTTGACCTCATATTTGCAGTGAGGCAACTCCAGGAACACAACTATGAATTAGGGGAAGACATCGTGATGGCCTCTGTCGATAGAGAAAAGGCATTTGATAGCGTTTGTAGAAAGAAAGTGTGGGGAGCACTATAAAAGAAGGGAATACCAAAACAGACAACAAACAGAGTGGAGAAGATGTATTGTAAAAGTCTGAGTTATGTGGAAGTAGAAAATGAAAGGACGGATTGGTTCCAGCAAACAAATGTTTGGAAACAGAGTGGCGCATTGTCTCCTCTCCTACTCGTTGTGGTCTTGGATGAGATAACGACTAAGGTGGCAGAAAAAACTGGAGAAGATAAGATGAAATCAATGATGTTCGCGGATGAGTTGATGATCTGGAGAAACGGGGAGGAGGAATTCAGGAACAGCTGGATGCTTGGGAAGAAACTGACAGGTGAACAAATCTGAGATTCTGGTACAATTAGAAAGAAAGATAATGTAATTAGCGATATAAGGACTAGGGGTGAAAAACTGAAGAAGATGGAATGTGTCAATTACTTGGAAATGTGACAGAGGAAAATGGAAGATACCGGAAACAGAGCTGTGAATATAGCAGATAAGCAGAAACATTCCTGCGAAGTGTGGTTTGGTACAAGAACGTCTCATAAAAAAAGCAAAGTAGAGATACACTGAGTATTGACCTATGCATCTGAAATATGGGCAGTGAAGTAAAGAGATGTAACCAGATTACAGACATGTGAAATGAAGTTCCCCAGAAGTAGTAAAAACACATGATAAAGAATGGAAAACAAGTATTTCTGAGCGTACCCCTAGAAAAAGATAGATTAGGGACTGTAAGTTACAGGAAGGTTCACCGTAATTGTATCTCCGTCATTGGAGAACATTTTTAAGGTGGCCAGACCCGTAGGTCGTTACGAGGACGCACCGACGCATCTCGGTAGTAACAAGGAGTGATAGGGTGAGGTATGAAAGGCTAAGGGAAATAGTGAAAGAGGAACCCTTGCAGAGCAGAAAATGAAGATCAAGTCTAAGATGATACGGACACTTAAATAGAATGGAAAACTAGAGGATTCCAAAGACGAAACATGGGACGAAGATGCGAAGGAAGCGATCAAGAGGGAGACCAAGGAATAGAAGACTGACGGACGTGGAAGATTGTGTTGAAAAAATACGCGAGGACTGAACTAGAGTGAATGGAGTAATATGGTATGAAAACAGGACTAGTTGACGAAGCTTATGATACAAATAGACCCAGCCTGGAGCTAGAACCTGTTCAAAATGGTTCAAATGGCTCTGAGCACTATGGGACTTAACTTCTGAGGTCATCAGTCCCCTAGAACTTAGAACTACTTAAACCTAACGAACCTAAGGACATCACACACATCCATGCCCGAGGCAGGATTCCAACCTGCGACCGTAACGGTTCCACGGTTCCAGACTCAAGCGCCTAGAGCCGCTCGGCTACACTGGCCGACGAACCTGTTCAAAATGATGATGATGATGATACCACAAAGAAGATATGTACGCTCAAGATAAAGGAATGAATGTAGTACTCATATAGTCTGGTCCGGTCTGCCGCTGAGAGTGAACGCTGGGGAATTCGCACGCAGGGACCTGAGAGGAATGCAAGGAAGGCGAGAGCGGTTGTCGCGCGCTGCTGAGGGCGAAGAGGTGGACGCTGCGTATCGGCGAGGCGCGTGAAATTCCCGCCGCCCGCCTCGGCACAGAACGTCGTGTTCCGCCAGCTTACTGCAGGCCAAGTCACAGCCTCCTCTCTCTCTCTCTCTCTCTCTCTCTCTCTCTGTCTGTTCCTCGTTCCTCTTCCGCCACGCACACACACACACACACACACACACACACACACACACACACACACACACACGGCGCACGTCTGCGCCCAGGCACAACAGAACAAACTCATATCCGCATCTACACGGGGAAAGGGGTGCAGCAAGTGATGGATAACCAAAGCACGCGTGCGTTTCTCCGACACAGAGAGCTCGTAGAGTGGACAATGCTGAAACGCACGGCGAAGCGGACAGGGCGAGAGAACTGTGGCTGCAGTTTGCTGTCTCGCACGTCCTCTCCTTTTTTCTGTTTGTTGTTTCTTTTTTTTTTTCTTTTCCCAACACGGCACTTCGGACCCACGCCGTCTTCTCTCGCCGTGGCGAACGCGGGCATCTGTGCGGACAATGCCTGGCTGATTAGGCGCTTGGCGGGCTCCATGACTGACGCCGCTGAACTCGTTCGTGTGGACTGCTGAGGCGCCGTTGGCTGTTAGGGTGGTCTGTTTCTCCACTGAAGGCGTTTTCTGCCCTGTTCTAATACCCAGGGATAAATTAGAGAAGCTGTCGCGCACCACCGCTTTATTTAGCCACCTAAATGAAGATAATCACGTTCAGCTGATTTCAGTACCTCCGATCAGTAACTTCAACTGAAACTAATTCTGTCACCAGTCGCAGTATGGAAGATTCGCCCAGTCAGACAAGGATAATTGTGTGACTACAAATCATCAGGCACCTCTTCTGACAGTCTCGAAGACCAAGCATCCGTTTGTGGGTTCGTCGAACTGCACGGACATCAACGCCAGAAGATTGGCAACAATAAATAAAATGGGACGAACATCACTCTTGTTCACTTCTATGATAATGTTGATGATTATTATTTAAAAGGAGTTAACTATTATCACTACCTTGAGGTTTGTGAAAGATTTCCAAGGTTACTGCTCTTTTCATGTTGATTCAAACTTTTCGTGTTTCGCTGTCACGGGGTCGATTAAAGGAAGAAGCAGTTCGCCCGTAGTTCTGGTAAAAGTTAACAAGATCAAAAAGCAAATGGGGAGTAACGTGCCAGCGTGAAACTGGTGACCCTCTTTAGAGTGCACTTTCTACTACGGTACGGCTTCCCTCTGTGTCCACTCCCCGCTCACATCAATACGTAAAATGTACGCTATCCGATCAGAAATATTTAGACGCCTATTGGTCGGCATCAGTATGGCGTGTGTCCACTCTTCGCCTTTATGATGGCTAGAACTCTGGTGGGACTCTTACAATGAGGTGTCTGAATATCTGTGAACGAATGGCAGCCCGTTCTCCCTCAAGAGCCGAAACCAGGGCAGGTAGTGATGTTGGACGCTAAAGTGCGGAGTGAAGGTTTACTGTTTGAATGAGATCGGGATTTGCTTTATGACAGTGTGCATTATCATGCTGACATAAACAATCATGTTCTCCAAACTGTTTCTCTACTGCACGCAGAATACAACGTTGTAAAATATGTTCATATCGCTGCGAATTTAACGTTTCCTTAAAGGCAATATGGGAATCATCCTAGCCATGAAAAACACCCTCATACTGTAATATCACCTCGTCTGTGCTTAACTCTTTGCATTCTAGGCACTCGCCAAATCCAAATCCCTCCATCGGACTGCCACAGGGTACAGCGTGATACATCACCCAAATCACTCATTTGCAGTCATGCAGTGTCCAATGGCATCCCTCCTTCGACAACCTTAAGTGCCGCTTAGCATTGACTACACAATTTTTTTGGTCATCAGTCTACTGACTGGTTTGATGCTGCCAGCCACGAATTCCTTTCCTGTGCTAACCTCTTCATCTCAGAGTAGCACTTGCAACCTACGTCCTCAATTATTTGCTTGACGTATTCCAGTCTATGTCTTCCTCTGCAGTTTTTGCCCTCTACAGCTCCCTCTAGTACCATGGAAGTCATTCCCTCATGTCTTAGCAGATCTCCTATCATCCTGTCTCTTCTCCTTACCAGTGTTTTCCACATATTCCTTTCCTCTCCGATTCTGCGTAGTACCTCCTCATTCCTTACCTCATCAGTCCACCTAATTTTCAACATTCGTCTATAGCACCACATCTCAAATGCTTCGATTCTCTTCTGTTCCGGTTTTTCCACAGTCCATGTTTCACTACCACACAATGCTGTACTCCAGACGTACATCCTCAGAAATTTCTTCCTCAAATTAAGGCCGGTATTTGATATTAGTAGACTTCTCTTGGCCAGAAATGCCTTTTTTGCCATAGCGAGTCTGCTTTTGATGTCCTCCTTGCTCCGTCCGTCATTGGCTATTTTACTGCCTAGGTTGCAGAATTCCTTAACTTCATTGACTTGGCGACCATCAATCCTGATGTTAAGTTTCTCGCTGTTCTCATTTCTACTGCTTCTCATTACCTACGTCTTTCTCCGATTTACTCTCAAACCATACTGTGTACTCATTAGACTGTTCATTCCATGTTTCACACAAATGTCTAGCTTATGAGGAGCTGATCGACCATCGCACCCCTTTATTTTAGCCCCTTGTGAGCAGTAGTGGTGGTAACTGGATTGCTGGTGGCAGTTAGGAACTGCCAATACGATTCCTTCCGCTGTCGTCATGCGATTTCTTACAGCTGCTGTCTGCAGTGCTTGGTGCTCCTTGTCAGTCATTATTTGAGGTCTGTCTTGTCTTGGTGTAAATGTCGTTGTTCCCTCGCGTTTCCACTCCACAATCACGTCACTAACAGTCGTCTTGGGCTGCTTTTCCTTATAGTTTTATTACCCAGTTGACATCCAATGAACAGTTCGCGTTCGATGTCACTGAATTCTGCTGGCTGACGTATTATGCTGTTGCTGCTTCCTGATGACAACACCACACTCCCCGCTTCCCTTAAGACTCGTGACTTCAACTCTAGTGACATCTAGTGGTAAATTTAGGCTTAGGGGATGCTTTTGACTTGGTAGTTTGTAGTGGTTTTATAAAACAATATGAAGCACTTTCAGAAGTCCTCCACATGTGCACTGTAGTGGAGTGGGGTACGCTGTGGCCGAGCGATTCTAGGCGCTTCAGTCCTGAACCGTGCTGCTGCTACGGTCGCAGGTTCCAATCCTGCCTCGGGCATGGATGTGTGTGTTGTCCTTAGGTTAGTTAGGTTTCAGTAGTTCTAAGTCTAGGGGACTGATGACCTCAGATGTTAAATCCCATACTGTTTAAAGCCATTTTTCTTTTCGAGTGGGTTAACAGGAGGGTCTCTAGTTGCAAGAGATATTCATGTGAAAATTTGGAATGACAATACGTAAGTCGTGTAAGACGTCTGCTGCTTTGACATAGGCTTGTAGTGAAGTTCGCCACTCCTTACTGGTCCCTTCGACCACTCGAAGTTTGTTGGTATATGCAGTATTTTGCCATTGCGTCTCCCATGCGAAATGTGAGTGAAAGTTAGTGCCTAGGGCCGTCAGCTGTAATGTTTTCATTGTGACTTCGTCCTTGGCGGGACTGTCTGCAAGTTCATAGCCTAGGAAGACCAGGCGACTCAGCGTACAAAGAGATGTCATGGAGACACTTGCTTTGTGGAGATCTATATTAGGCCTCTTTCAAATTCAAAAGGTGTCAGGGGTAAAATACAGGGAGTGAAAGGCTATTTACAATTTGTACAGAAACCAGATGGCAGTTATAAGAGTCGAGGGGCATGAAAGGGAAGCAGTGGTTGGGAAGGGAGTGAGACAGGGTTGTAGCCTCTCCCCGATGTTATTCAATCTGTATATTGAGCAAGCAGTAAAGGAAACAAAAGAAAAATTCGGAGTAGGTATTAAAATCCATGGAGAGGAAACAAAAACTTTGAGGTTCGCCGATGGCATTGTAATTCTGTCAGAGATAGCAAAGGACTTGGAAGAGCAGTTGAACGGAATGGACAGTGTCTTGAAAGAAGGATATAAGATGAACATCAACAAAATCAAAACACGGATAATGCAATATAGTCGAATTAAGTCGGGTGATGCTGAGGGAATTAGATTAGGAAATGAGACACTTAAAGTAGTAAAGGAGTTTTGCTATTTGGGGAGCAAAATAACTTATGATGGTCGAAGTAGAGAGGATACAAAATGTAGACTGGCAATGGCAAGGAAAGCGTTTCTGAAGGACAGAAATTTGTTAACATCGAGTATAGATTTAAGTGTCAGGAAGTCGTTTCTGAAAGTATTTGTATGGAGTGTAGCCATGTATGGAAGTGAAACATGGACGATAAATAGTTTGGACAAGAAGAGAATAGAAGCTTTCGAAATGTGGTGCTACAGAAGAATGCTGAAGATTAGATGGGTAGATCACTTAACTAATGAGGAGGTATTGAATAGAATAGGGGAGAAGAGGAGTTTGTGGTACAACTTTACTATAAGAATGGACTGGTAGGTAGAGCATGTTCTGAGGCATCAAGGGATCACAAATTTAGCATTGGAGGGCAGCGTGGAGGGTAAAAATCGTAGAGGGAGACCAAGAGATGAATACACTAAGCAGATTCAGAAGGATGTAGGTTGCAGTGGGTACTGGGAGATTAAGAAGCTTGCACAGGATAGAGTAGCATGGAGAGCTGCATCAAACCAGTCTC
The DNA here is from genome assembly GCF_021461385.2 of Schistocerca piceifrons. Classification (NCBI taxonomy): domain Eukaryota; kingdom Metazoa; phylum Arthropoda; class Insecta; order Orthoptera; family Acrididae; genus Schistocerca; species Schistocerca piceifrons. Next base: position 356,758,089 of record NC_060145.1, read on the forward strand.
AGGACTGAAGGCACAACAACAACAACAACATATTAGGTCGTGAATGTTGGAGAACAACGTATCTCGTGGGTAACAATGGCCTGCTCCACACACTCCGCTCAACGAGTCGATACAAGAAAGTAAGTTCACAAAAGGTTATGGAGCACGCTCCAAATACTGTGATAATACTTTTTAAATGAAAACATTTGAAGGGGAAATGATTAACTACTACATCAGAATATAAACTGAAAGGGAAAATTCTTTATTCGTCTCTGGTGACTCTCGTCTCCGTACTTTTTAGCGTAAGACAGAGCTTAGTCACAGTGACGCTGTTACAGACCCCGAATCCCTCCTCCAAGCTACATACAGTAACAAACACTACGTGTTACCAGTATTTTACCGAATAACATTCCTTCCTCCTAGCTGTGGATAAACTATAGCGATTTCCCTTCAGCACTCTATCTGTCGCTATGAAGAAAGGGTCTCTCCACATTCCGTGGTTCCACGTAGAACTCCCACCCTCTTTCTTATTGCTGATTACTTACTTTCTACATTTGCTTAATAAAATTACTACAATTTATAGCAATTTTCAGGTTGAGAAATTAGAAACTAAGGATGTAAACAGTAATTTCAAGATTGCTGTCGACCTTAACATAAGGGACAAACTAATGGACACTGTCATGTGATTCAAGGGATATTAGGAAATAACTTCCATAGCACTAGTGGCAGCAGCAAAGAAAGACAGAGATTTAAATATATCCAGAAAATAATTGAGGATGTAGATTGCAGAACTAAAAAAACCAACGAAAGGATAGCATTACACGAGTGGCGAATGGAAATTCAGAAGTTTGAACGTGGTAGGGAATCTAGGAAATATGAAAAGTGAAAGGCTAAGGCTCAATCTAGATACAGTGGCTCTCCGTGAACTGAAATGGAAAGGAGAGAAGGATTTCTGGACAGATGACTATAGTGTAATATCATCAACAACAGCAAATATTATAACGCCAGTAAATTTCGTAATCAATTGGAAGGTAGTGTAGAGAGTGAGTTAATGTGAGGAGTTCAGTGGCAGGGTTGTTCAGAATCGCCAGTAAACCGACAACGACAGCGATAGTTCAGGTATACACGCCGGCGTCGCAAGCTGATGATGAAGAGGCAGACAAAGTAGATGAGGATTTTGAACGGATAATTCACTACATAAAGGGAGATGAAAATTCAGTAGTCATGAGAGACTGAAATGCGGTTGTAGGGGAAGGAGTAGAAGAAAGAGTTACAGGAGAATACGGACATAGCACTAGGAGTGATAGAGGAGAAAGAATAATAGAGTTCTGCAATAAATTTAAGCTAGTAGTAGCTAATACTCTCTTCAGGAATCACATAAGGAGGGGTGAACTTGGAAATGGCCGTAAGATACGGGAGCACTTCAGTTACAGTACATCATGGTCAGGCAAGGATTTCGGAATTAGATACTGCATTGTCAGGAGTGCCCAGTAGCGATGAAGAGTAGGCTGAAGTTTAAGAGACTGGTCAGGAAGAATTAACGAGCAAATAAGAGGGATAAGGGAGTACTAAGGAACGAAGAAATGCGATTGAAGTTCTCTAAGGCTGTAGATACTGCGATAAAGAATAGCTGGATAGGCAGCTTAGTTGGAGAGGAATGGACATCTCCAAAAATGAAAAATCACAGAGACTGGGGAGAAAACGGAAGATAAAATGAAGGCAGCTGCGAAGAAACCATGGACGACAAAAGAAATACTTCAGTTGATCGATGGAAGAAGGAAGTACAGAAATGCTTAGGAAATTTCAGGCATACATATATAGAAGTCACTCAGGAATGAAATAAACCGGAAATACAGTTAAGATAACACGAAATGGCTGCATGAAAAATGTGAAGAAATTGAAACTAGTGATTGTCGGAAGGACTAACTCAGCGTATATTAATGTCGAAACTATCTTCAGTGAAATTAAAAGCAAGGGTGGTAACATTAAGAATGCAATGGGAATTCCACTGTTAAATGCAGAGGAGAGAGCAGGTAGGTGGAAAGAATACATATAAGGGCTCTGTGATGGGGAAGTCCTGTCTGTTGACTTAATAAAAGAAGGAACAGGAGTCGATACGGAAGAGATAGGGGACCCAGTGTTACAACCATAATTTGGAAGACGTAAGACGAAATATGGCAGAGATGATAGATGAGATTTCATCAGAATTTCTAAAATCACTGGGAGAAGTGAAAAAACGACTATTTAAGTTGGTGTGTAGAATGTATTCGATTGGCGATATATCAACAAACTATCTGAAAAGCATCATCCACACAATTGCGAAGACTACAAGAGCTTAAAAGTGCGCGAGTTATCTTATAATCAGCTTTACAGTTCATGCATCCAATACCCTGACAAGAATAATGTGCAAAAGCATGGAAAAGAAAACCGAGGATGTATTATATGACGATCAGTTTGGCTTTAGAAAAGGTAAAGGCACCAGATAGTTCTGACGTTGCAGTTGATAACAGAAGCAAAACTAAAGAAAAAACAAGACACGTTCATAGGATCAATCGACCTGGAAAAAATTTTGACAATGTCAAATGGTGCAAGATATTTGAAATGCTTAGAAAATTAGGATTAAGGTATAGGACCAGACGGGTAATATACAATATGTGCAAGAGCCAAGAGAGAGAAATAAGAGTGGAAGACTAAGAACGAAATGCTAGGATTGAAAAGGGTGTCTGGTGGCCGAGCGGTTCTGGCGCTACAGTCTGGAACCGCGCGACCGCTACGGTCGCAGGTTCGAATCCTGCCTCGGGCATGGATGTGTGTGTTGTCCTTAGGTTAGTTAGGTTTAAGTAGTTCTAAGTTCTAGGGGACTTATGACCTCAGCAGTTGAGTCCTATAGTGCTCAGAGCCATTTGAACCATTTTTTTGAAAAGGGTGTAAGACAGGGATGTAGTCTTTAGCCCCTACTGTTCAATCTGAACATCGAAGAAGCAATGACGGAAATAAAAGTAAGGTTGAAGAGTGAAGTTGAAATTGAAGGTGAAAGGACATTAGTGTGAAGAAGAATTACAGGAAATGCAGAATGGAATGAGCAGTCTAATGAGTACACAATATGGATTTAGAGTGAATAGAAGAAAGGTGATAGTAATGAAAAGTAGAGGAAATAAAACCAGCAAGAAACTTAACATCAGCATTGGTGATCACGAAGTAGGCGAAGTTAAAGAATTATGCTGGGAACGAAGTTTTTCGCGACGGCACTTACATGTAAAGCATTCTCGGTATTCTTGCCGCATCGGTTCTGGATAACATCTCGAGCTTTCGACGATTTTCTCCATCGTCATCGTCAGGAGCAACTGACTCTCTTCACTGCTGGTTTTTTTGTCTTGTTTTTGTTTTTTTTTCTTTATTGATTTTCAATTCCCCCCGAAGGGGGCAGGCTGGCAGCAGCTTAGTACGCTGCTGTACAGCCTACAGACTTTCTTAAAAACGGAAGAAGGAAAGAAACAAGAAAAACAGGCGATAAAACTGTGACTTAAAATGTAAAATGGCGGAAAAATGCGGAAAGTTAGAACAGAAAGCAAAAGGGGTTGGCAATATTAATAAAATACACAGGAGTCAGACAAGTAACATAGTAGACACACAATTAAAAAACATGGCGACAGTCTGGTTTCTGTTTCACTGCTGCTGTGGTAGCCTCTTTTATAGCCCGTGACGGCTTCTGTTTGGTCGACTTATGATTGGTCGGCGATTACGTACTGCTGTCGCAGACGTTGTCACTGTGTGCGCCGGTGGTGCCACCGCTTCCGTTGTAACGTAAACCTTGGAAGGAACGTCTCTGCTGCTTCTCTGCATCAAGCGCTCGTTTCCATGCACAGCTCAGATGGTATCCGCTATCATGGTTAAAGTTCTTTTGGCTCATTCTTATTTCAACAGCCTCCTTAATGACAAAATCCCAGTACGTGGAGACATGGGACAGAATTTTTGTTTCATTGAACAATATTTTATGTTTCTTCGTGAGGCTGTGCTCCACAATTGCCGATTTCTACCGTTCTCTATTTTTAATATGGCGTTGGTGTTCTGCACAGCGCTCGGAAACGGTACGAATCCGTCTGACCTATATAATTGCTTCCACACTCACAGGGGATATTACAAACTCCAGGGACCTTGAGGCCGAGATTGTCCTTAACAGGGCGCATCATCTCCTTAATTTTCTTAGGAGGACGAAAAATCGGTCTTATACCTCGTCTACGCAGGACTCTTCCTATTTTGCTAGAAATCGCGCCACAAAAAGGAAGAATCGCAATCGGTGTTTCATCCTGTGAGTGTGCAGCATTTTCACGTTTCCTTTTCTTTTGGAGAACGCTGCCTTTATATCGCGTGCACCATAGCCATTTTTTCGGAACACATCCTTCAGATGGTTAATCTCGGATCTTAAGTGGTCGTCGTCAGAAACAGTTTTTGCTCTGTGTACCAACGTGTTCAAAACGGCTCTCTTCTGAACAGGATGATGGAAACTCTGTGCATTCAGGTATAAATCGGTATGCGTCGGCCAAGATGAGCTCTTTGATTGCCACCGTCGTCATATCGACCCACAGCCAGTCAAACGGCAAGAGAACTGTTGATAACAAAAGATGGCAACTATATAAACTTTGTGCATTAAGATCCAGTTCGTACCTTGTGTGTCGTAACCTAATATTATGGAAATGCGTTCCCGGACAGTGCAATTCTGCAACGAGATAAATGAAGACTTCTGGCGCAAGATTGTAAGGAATATGTGTACTCGCCTTCGTAAATCTGTCCGTTACAATGGAGTGCAAATTGAGCACGTGATGAAGTGAAGTGCATTTCCGTGGGCCATGTCACATGTGTGTTAAATTTGAAAATTTTCATTTCAGAAATGAAAGTATCGTGACAATATTAGATGTGCCAGCTATTCGTGCGCCACCCTGTACTTGTTGCTTAGCTCCTTCGCCTCGGGATGACAGTGATATGCACTGCCCTGGGCCAGGACGATTAGGCGCCTAAGAAGTCCTCTGGAATGTTCTGTCTCAGGTGTAACGTTTACGCTTGTTCGTTGGTTCGGAGACTTTGTTGAATAGGTGTCAGCAGTCAGGGCAAGCTGCTGGCGAGGGCCTTATTCAGCTCAAAACGTCATGCAAGATGTTCAAAACTGATCCATGACTGATCTCCAGTTTTTCGATATCACTCTGATTGTGATATTCTGGTGTTCGAGTACCGAGCCCAATTCTCTCAACTTTCGCAGTTTCTCACGGACAGCTAAAATCTCACTTCGATTTTCATCATTCCGACTTGTTTGACCACAACAGAGGCATCTGCGCCACCTGATCAGTGAGTCATACGACGGGCATTATTTTCGTACACTTCCAACAACTCAGCACGCATCTTCACATTTTAGTTACCCTACTTTTTCACAGACAAAAGATGTGCCACTTCAGATGGTTCAAATGGCTCTAAGCACAATGGGACTTAACATCTGAGGTCATCAGGCCCCTACACTTAGAACTACTTAAACCTAACTAACCTATGGGCATCACACACATACCCGAAGCAGGATTCGAACCTGCGACCGTAGCAGCAATGCGGTTCCGGACTGAAGTGCCACAGCGGCCGGCTTGTGCCACTTCGATCGGCGTTATTGCGACATGTCTGGTCACACTGGATGCATCTGCACCACCAGACAACAGTGCCAAATGATGGATGGTGCATTGTTGCCCTACACTTTCTATACCTAAGCATACTTTTTTTTCACATTTTATTTCTCCTCGAATGACGAATTACCACACGGTACTCTATTTATCGACAGGCTGTGCCATTTGATTTTCGCTCCTCTAGCGGCATTACTATTCTGTTCCTGTTTGTTGGGTTGGGATTGGGTTGTTTTGGGGGAGGAGACCAGACAGCGAGGTCATCGGTCTCATCGGATTAGGGAAGGACGGGGAAGGAAGTCGGCCGTGCCCTTTCAAAGGAACCATCCCGGCATTTGCCTGGAGCGATTTAGGGAAATCACGGAAAACCCAAATCAGGATGGCCGGACGCGGGATTGAACCGTCGTCCTCACGAATGCCAGTCCAGCCTGTTTGTTGGAAGCCATGTTTCTAGTACCCAACAATGTCACACGCTGCTTCGATCGTTCCCTAATACACTGTCCGTTGCTGGCTCTGAATTATTTTCCACCGACCGACATATGGGACAATAGGACAGTCTATGTCATTTGAGAAACCTGACAATGCTTTGCACTGAAGATAAGGCGTTGGACTGCTTCTTGTCGCCTACCATGCTGTGTTTTCAAGTGGTTCTGTGGCTTTCAGACTGTTCGTACATAGCGTAGAGAATGGCTTTGGTTGTTTAAGTGGGTATTGTGCCATACTTAATACCGAACACTTCTTTAGATACACATGGACTAGTCACGCTAATGATACCACCGCCAACGTTAGAATTCAACGTTAAATAACCACTCACAGACGACAGATGGCAGCACTAGCAGCGGAGGGTACAGGAAGTATGTTGGGGGGAAACGTAAAGCAGTGTATTAGTTGTCGCAATGCGGAAACGAAATGATTTATCTGACGACCAAAAGGACATGATCATTGGGAAGGTTGGAAGAATTTCTGAAACGGCTTAAACTTTTCGTGTTCTGCCGCGGTTAAAGAATACTTTTCATGGACAAATGGCACTATGCTAAACAGGGGCCGAGGCAACTGTAACGGACAACGGACAGTAGATGACAGAGGTAAACGACTGCCTTGGAGATGTGCGTGGGCCAGCAGACATGCAACTGTTGAGCAACTGACTGCCCAGATGAGCTAAGGGGGCACTCAACGGCCATACAACGAGCGTGGCTTCACATGCGCTTCTGCAGCGGGCGACTTGTTCGTGCACTCTTGTGACTGTTGTTCATTGGCGACAAAGGCTGGAATTTGCTCGCCAACACTAGAAATGGACGTCCAATGAGTGGCGAGAGATTGCTTTTCCAGATGAGTCACGTTTTATTATCCATCAGACGGATAGTCGTTGGCAAGTACGGCGTGAAACGTCTAAAAGCAAACTCCCTGCAACAACCGTCGGAATGGTCTAGGTCGGTAGAAAAGAGTGTTATAGTCTGGCGAATGTTTCTGTGCACTTCCTGGGTGATTTGGTCATCCTGGAGGGCACAATGGATCAACACAAGTGTGCATCTAGCATAGGGGACCTTATCAACCTACATGCAGTTTTTTTCTCGGCCGAAAGGCGCCTACCAGCAGGGGATTGTAACCAGTTGACAGTGTACGTGCGTGGTTTGAAGAGCACCAGGATGGGTTTACTGTACTCCCATGGCCACCAAAGTCACTAGATTTGAACCAAATGCACTGGAGTCGGCATGGCTTCACACCCCTGTCAATACTTTTCAGAACCTCACGGTCCCTTCTCTTGCACATCTCGCAGTGGTCTGCGCGGAGAAAGGTGGTTTTTAGGCTTTTTGACAGGTGGTCACCTTAATGTGAACGAACAATGAATATCACTTTTCTATTTAGCTTTCTTCTAGTGCTGAAGGCCACTCAGTATTGACGAACAAATACGTGGAATCGACACGATAACGTAAACATCTCTTCGCCTGGCTTTGCTCATACGTGTAAGACATACCGACATGTCTAAATTTGAGCAACACAGTTAACGAAATTTCCTAGCTGATCGAAACTATGAGCTGGCCCGGGACTAGAACATGTTACCGTTGCCTTTCGCAGGCAAATGCCCTACCGACTTAGGTATCCAAGCACGACTCAGTAGCTGCCCTCCAAGCTTTACTTCCGCCAGTACCTCATTTGCTACCACCCAAGCTTCACATGTCCTCTTTCTTAAATAGACGGACTAGCATGGTAGCAGATGAAAGCTAGAACGGCAGCTTCTGAGTCGTGTTTGGATTGTCCGATACCTCTTCAGGCCACCTCTCCAGTAACTCTAAAGTTGATATCATTATAACTTTGAACTGAACATCGGGTATCTTTGTAAACTCTAGTGGCTGATCAGTTTCGCCATACGATCCCCATTTTTTATTAATAAATTGTGCTCCTTAAAGGAGCGTCTTCCTATTGTTACTGAGACTCTTTCTAAGGTTTCTAAATTGTTCAAGTTTCTAGGTATGATTATATTCATGCCGTTAGCTGTTGGAGGCAGAGGCTACTGCATAAATCTCTCCACGTACGTTCCTATCAGGTTGTGACACTTGTGCGGAAATGGAATGATTTTATGTGTATGAGTAGCTTAGAGAGTACCCGTGGTCTAGGGATGAACATCGTTTTACTTGCGCATCATCGTCCGGAGTTTGGCGACTAACACAGAAGATATTGGCTTGTTACCTCCGGGTCACACCTGATATGATTGAACCTCAGACCCTGCTCTGTCCCGATGAAACTTACTTTCCGGTTGCAAAATATCATGCGCTTACATGGTTCAAAGGACTTACCGTCGCCTACATCTTTAGCGACGGAGAGCAAGAGCAGCTTGATTACTGGTGGTTCCTATACAATGCTCACAATGTCCTCGAACGCACACCGAAATACCGTACGCTCTTCGCAAATTATTTGCGCAGCGTTTTCGTTAACCCCCCACTCAGCTGGGGAGTGCCAAGCTGCGGTTAACGTTCTGTGCTGCATCACACTAATGGCTGAACGTTCTGCCTTGTCAGCCATGAGCGAAGGAAGAGACAAGCTGCTGCAAGGATGCTGTTTTCCTTGCGGCGCTAACGAAGCAGAATGCCTCCGTTGCAGATGCCCTTCAAAGGCGCTATTGGAGATATCAGATAACGATGGCGAGGCTCCAGGTGGAACCAGTTACATTATTGAAGAAACTTTTAGTTGGAATTACATCAGTGATTTATATTTTTATTTTTTGATGACTCTTTTATGCCACCTTTGTTGTTGTGACACTTACTTGTAGCACTTAGTTACTTGAATTCTCATTTGTACACGTTACCTAAATGTAATCATGTAAAAAAAAAAAAGTGGCAAGGGATAGCCCTAACCTTGATTTCTCATATTTCCCCTGGTATATAGGCAGCTCTCTGGGGTGGGTTTACTTAGGAGCCAACGCCTGAAGTGGATCAGATTTTTTTTTTGTTATAGGCTGAAAAGTGGCGGTGGCACTTAGGTTTTTTTAGTACCATTTTCCTAAGGGGCTTTAAAAAAAATAAAATAAAATAAAATAAATAAAAGCGGTCTAAGGCAGAAAAAAAGGGGTAGCGTCTAAAAAAAATAAAAAATAAAAAAAAATAAAAAAACAAAAAAGGGGTAGCTTCTTTGATTCATAATCAAAAACGCCTTCGGTCCCGGGTTCGATCCCCGCCACTGCCTAAATTTTGATAAATAATCAGCATTGGCGGCCGAAGACTTCCGGCATAAGAAGTCAGCCTCATTCTGCCAACGGCCTTGTCAAAGAGGGCGGAGGAGCGGATAGAGGTTCAGGGCACTCTCTTGTCCTAGGGGTGGGAAATTGCCCTTAAAGGCGGAAGAATCAGCAATGATCAACGACATGAAGATGCAGAAGGCAATGGAAACCACTGCATTAAAGACACGTAACGTGTATCCACAGGACATGTGGCCTGTAATTGAAGAAGTATCATGATGATCTCTCCATTGGCAAAAGATTCCGGAATAGTCCCCCATTCGGATCTCCGGGAGGGGACTGCCAATGGGGAGGTTACCATGAGAAAAAGATTGAATAATCAACGAAAGGATAACGTTCTACGAGTCGGGGCGTGGAATGTCAGAAGCTTGAACGTGGTAGGGAAACTAGAAAATCTGAAAAGGGAAATGCAAAGACTCAATCTAGATATAGTAGGGGTCAGTGAAGTGAAGTGGAAGGAAGACAAGGATTTCTGGTCAGATGAGTATCGGGTAATATCAACAGCAGCAGAAAATGGTATAACAAGTGTAGCATTCGTTATGAATAGGAAGGTATGGCAGAGGGTATGTTACTGTGAACAGTTCAGTGACCGGGTTGTTCTAATCAGAATCGACAGCAGACCAACACCGACAACGATAGTTCAGGTATACATGCCGACGTCGCAAGCTGAAGATGAACAGATAGAGAAAGTGTATGAGGATATTGAAAGGGTAATGCAGTATGTAAAGAGGGACGAAAATCTAATAGTCATTGGTGACTGGAATGCAGTTGTAGGGGAAGGAGTAAAGGAAAAGGTTACAGGAGAATATGGGCTTGGGACAAGGAATGAAAGAGGAGAAAGACTAATTGAGTTCTGTAACAAGTTTCAGCTAGTAATAGCGAATACCCTGTTCAAGAATCATAAGAGGAGGAGGTATACTTGGAAAAGGCCGGGAGATACGGGAAGATTTCAATTAGAATCCATCATGGTCAGACAGAGATTCCGAAATCAGATACTGGATTGTAAGGCGTACCCAGGAGCAGATATAGACTCAGATCACAATATAGTAGTGATGAAGAGTAGGATGAAGTTCAAGACATTAGTCAGAAAGAATCAATACGCAAAGAAATGGGATATGGAAGCACTAAGGAATGACGAGATACGTTTGAAGTTCTCTAACGCTATAGGTACAGCAATAAGGAATAGCGCAGTAGACAGTACAGTTGAAGAGGAATGGACATCTCTAAAAAGGGCCATCACAGAAGTTGGGAAGGAAAACACAGGTACAAAGAAGGTAGCTGCGAAGAAACCATGGGTAACAGACGAAATACTTCAGTTGATTGATGAAAGGAGGAAGTACAAACATGTTCGGGGAAAATCAGGAATACAGAAATAAAAGTCGCTGAGGAATGAAATAAGTAGGAAGTGCAGGGAAGCTAAGACGAAATGGCTGCAGGAGAAATGTGAAGACATCGAAAAAGATATGATTGTCGGAAGGACAGACTCAGCATACAGGAAAGTCAAAACAACCTTTGGTGACATTAAAAGCAACGGTGGTAACATTAAGAATGCAACGGGAATTCCACTGTCAAATACAGAGGAGAGAGCAGATAGGTGGAAAGAATACATTGAAAGCCTCTATGAGGGTGAAGATTTGTCTGATGTGATAGAAGAAGAAACAGGAGTCGATGTAGAAGAGATAGGGGATCCAGTATTAGAATCGGAATTTAAAAGAGCTTTGGAGGACTTACGGTCAAATAAGGCAGAAGGGATAGATAACATTCCATCAGAATTTCTAAAATCATTGGGGGAAGTGGCAACAAAACGATTATTCACGTTGGTGTGTAGAATATATGAGTCTGGCGACATACCATCTGACTTTCGGAAAAGCATCATCCACACAATTCCGAAGACGGCAAGAGCTGATAAGTGCGAGAATTATCGCACAATCAGCTTAACAGCTCATGCATCGAAGCTGCTTACAAGAATAATATACAGAAGAATGGAAAAGAAAATTGAGAATGCGCTAGGTGACGATCAGATTGGCTTTAGGAAAAGTAAAGGGACGAGAGAGGCAATTCTGACGTTACGGCTAACAATGGAAGCAAGGCTAAAGAAAAATCAAGACACTTTCATAGGATTTGTCGACCTGGAAAAAGCGTTCGACAATATAAAATGGTGCAAGCTGTTCATGATTCTGAAAAAAGTAGGGATAAGCTATAGGGAGAGACGGGTCATATACAATATGTACAACAACCAAGAGGGAATAATAAGAGTGGACGATCAAGAACGAAGTGCTCGTATTAAGAAGGGTGTAAGACAAGGCTGTAGACTTTCGCCCCTACTCTTCAATCTGTACATCGAGGAAGCAATGATGGAAATAAAAGAAAGGTTCAGGAGTGGAATTAAAATACAAGGTGAAAGGATATCAATGATACGATTCACTGATGACATTGCTATCCTGAGTGAAAGTGAAGAAGAATTAAATGATCTGCTGAACGGAAATGAACAGTCTAATGAGTACACAATATGGTTTGAGAGTAAATCGGAGAAAGACGAAGGTAATGAGAAGTAGTAGAAATGAGAACAGCGAAAACTTAACATCAGGATTGATGGCCACGAAGTCAATGAAGTTAAGGAATTCTGCTACCTAGGCAGTAAAATAGCCAATGACGGACGGTGCAAGGAGGACATCAAAAGCAGACTCGCTATGGCAAAAATGGCATTTCTGGCCAAGAGAAGTCTACTAATATCAAATATCGGCCTTAATTTGAGGAAGAAATGTCTGAGGATGTACGTCTGGAGTACAGCATTGTATGGTAGTGAAACATGGACTGTGGGAAAACCGGAACAGAAGAGAATCGAAGCATTTGAGATGTGGTGCTATAGACGAATGTTGAAAATTAGGTGGACTGATAAGGTAAGGAATGAGGAGGTTCTACGCAGAATCGGAGAGGAAAGGAATATGTGGAAATCACTGATAAGGAGAAGGGACAGGATGATAGGACATCTGCTAAGACGTGAGGGAATGACTTCCATGGTACTGGAGGGAGCTGTAGAGGGCAAAAACTGTAGAGGAAGACAGAGATTGGAATACGTCAAGCAAATAATTGAGGACGTAGGTTGCAAGTGCTACTCTGAGATGAAGAGGTTAGCACAGGAAAGGAATTCGTGGCGGGCCGCATCAAACTAGTCAGAAGACTGATGACCAAAAAAAAAAAAAAAAAAAAAAAAAAAGAGTAGCTTAAGAAATTTCAGGTGTTTATGCTTTCACATTCGTTGGCTTCCCCAACTCACAGCCCAACTGTCACAGTCCAGCGAAAGGTAAGCCTCTGGCTAAGATACAAATCAGTCTGTCATTATAACCAAAGAATTTGCTTTAATATTCGTTGGTTTCGGCCACTTACAGCCGAATTGTCACATTAGCGCCTAAGTTACAAATCAGGCAGTTCAATCTCTCGTAACAACAACGTTTTTTATTTTTTCACATTCGTTCGCTTCGCCAACACACAACCAAACAGCCATATTGCAAGGTAACCTGGACCTCGTCTAGAGACGGGCAAACCAACTTGAAACTGGTAAAGGCAAAATACATTACCCTTTGGAAAAAGTGTAACAGCGAGACTGAGATGTGACCATAAAGAAATTTATTTCAACGAATAGGGACGAGAAACTGCACAAATGATTAGCATTTAATGCACTGTGACTTTGGAAATTCAGTATTGAGTTGCGTCATCATTGCTGCTAGTGTCGTGGCATGGAAGAGCACCTGAATAATCTGCTGGAGAATACTTTGCCACCCGGTTTGTAGGCGCGTCCACAGATCATCATCTGTGACTGCAGGAGAACCTGATCGAAGAAGTTACCGACTGGCCATATCGCAGACAATGTTCGATGGGCGACATGTCAGGCGGACTGGCAGGCCTGGTAAGCAGAGGTACCCGTCGTTCTTCGAAGAAGGGTTGCACATTCCCCGCCTCATGTGGCCAGGCGTTGTGCTGCTGTAATATGGAATATAGAAAGGACTGCAGGAGGGAAAGTTCCTCAGGCTAACTTCCTTGATGCAGCGTTAGGTTTTCAGATTGCCCTCAAGTCGTGAGACCGCGTGTTGCAAGCAATGGCGCCCCACACTATCACACTTGGCATTTGTCCACTACGCTGCTCAGTAACTGACTGTCTGCCCGACTGTGTCCACCGCGCTGGCGTTGAAAGCATATGCGGCCATCAGTATACCACAAATGAAGTGGGCCCATCCGAGAACACTACATTTTGGCACTCAACATGCCAGTGTCGTCATTTACGTGCCAATTGGAATCCTCGGTGTTGGTGGGTTCTGATCAGTGGGAGCTGAAGAAATGGCATACATGTTTCCAGTCCAGCCTACAGAAGACAGCGTCGTACTATCGATGCAGACATATACACACCCATTGCAGTATTCCAACTCGCGCCTGCGCTATGTCGATGCTGTTCTGTCCGTTATGGCCAAGCGGGCGAGATGGCGGTCATCTCGCAATGTGGTCACATTGTGCCATCCAGGACCATGTTGGAGCAGTGTGTGGCCCTCTTCTCTCCACTCGTTTCACACATCCGTCAGTATTGAAGCAGTGCACCATGTACAAGCAGCAATGTCACGAAATGACAGACTTGCCTCCTGGACATCAATCATTTGAGCGCACTCGCATGCAGATAATCCACCCCTTCATGTTGGAAAGGCGTAGTGGCACTTGATTACACGTTTACACTTCGTATGACAGCTTCACATTGTCTGCGCGTTGCGTAACATTGAACGGTTCCGCTATTCTACATTTCTTCTTATCATGACGTGTTCCAAAATATTATTTCTGATTGTTTTATTTTTTACAAACTGTAGTGTAAATTACCATACAAAAGTGACTGATGACAGTTTTTTCTACCTTGCAACATACGTTATTAAAATTAATTCCCAGCGATACGTGTCGAAGACTGCTGTACACTGTGCTACACTGGTAAACAGGAGGGTTGGGTTGGGCTGTTTGGGGAGGAAGACAGCGAGGTCATCGGTCTCAGTGGATGGGGAAAGAAGTCTGCCGTGCGCTTTCAAAGGAATCATCCCCGCATTTGCCTGGAGCGATGTAGGGAAATCACGGAAAACCCTGAATCAGGATGGCCGGACGCGGGATTGAACCGTCGTCCTCCCGAATGCGAGTCCATTGTCTAACCACTGCACCACCTCGCTCGGCGGTAAACAGGAGACAAATGGTTGATGTGCCTGTATGCCACCTGCGAAAAGCTGCTTATTACCGCAAGAGCGCCAGGCTCCGCAGAAGTGAGACTTAGCACAAGCGAACAAGTCCCCATTCCCACACTGGCCATCTGCTACTGCAGCCCCTGCTGTCTACCTCTACACTATCATCGGTAGGTTGTCCTCTGCGCCAGTTTTAATTGATTAGCTTGCTTGCGCTGTGGGCGACTCAGTGCAGTCACTTTTAATAGGAAAAAAAAGCTCGAAAAAGGACGTGTCGTCTCTGATGGAAACATCAGAGTGTTTCCTCGTCAGCAGTAAGCGAGCAGTGTGATTGTTCGGACTGCTCTGCCGGCAGTGGGCAGGGCCGTGACAGTCCACAGCTCCCACTCCGGGGGCGCGCATCTGGCCCGCGCGAGAGGCAGCGACGATCCAATCTGTCGACAATATATCGCCAATGCAGCGGTGGAGGATCTCGCGTCAGCGCGGGACTTAACGACACGGAGCAGCGCAGCGCACGTATCTCCGGCGTGCGCGTCGACCGCGCGCGGCCGTATATCAGCAGCGTACGGCGCGGCGCGACTGACAAGTCACCCAAATAAACGCCCACCGGCCGGAGACAATGGGCAGCGCGCTTTGTGCAGCGGGTATCGCGCGACTAATCAACGTGTCAGATTTTCGCATTGTTAGGGCGGCGCTGTCGCTCGGACCCGCCCCACAGCGTCCCACAGTCCTCTGTTTTCGTCGGGGGTGGTCCCTCGCAGACTGCGCAGGCGACCTCTCGCGCCGAGTCTGAATACGGTCGCGACCCCGCGGGGGACTTTACTTCTGTTCTGCGCCGCGGGGGGCCGTCCCACGCCGCACGTCTGAATTAACGCCGCGTGCGAGCCGTGCAGGGCCGAATGAGCTCTGCACTCTCGCTTACCTCCCGCGTCTTCTCGGAGAGCTCTCACATTTGCTTTTCTAAAAAACTCCAGACTTCCCCAAAACGCTACTCTTTCTTTTTTTTCTTATTAATTCCTATACAGGGTGGTCCATTGGTAGTAACCGGAACAAATATCTCACGAAATAAGCATCAAACGAGAAAACTACAAAGAACGAAACTCGTCTAGCTTGAAGGGGGAAACCAGATGGCGCTATGGTTGGCACGCTAGATGGCGCTGCCATAGATCAAACGGGTATCAGCTGAGTTTTTTAAAAATAGGAACCCCCATTTTTTATTATATATTCGTGTAGTACGTTAAGAAATATGAATGTTTTAGCTGAACCAGTTTTTTCGCTTTGTGATAGATGGCGCTGTAATAGTCACAAACGTGTAAGTACGTGGTATCACGTAACATTCTGGCAGTGCGGACGGTATTTGCTTCGTGATACATTACCAGTGTTAAAATGGACCGTTTACCAATTGCGGAAAAGGTCGATATCGTGTTGATGTATGGCTATTGTGATCAAACTGCCCAACGGGCGTGTGCTATGTACGCTGCTCGGTACCCTGAACGACATCATCTAAGTGTCCGGACCATTCGCCGGATAGTCACGTTATTTAAGGAAAAAGGAAGTGTGGCTAAATGTAAAACGTCAACCACGACCTGCAACAAATGATGATACCCAAGTAAGTGTTTTAGCTGCTGTCGAGGCTAACCCGCACATCACTAGCAGACAAATTGTGCCAGAATCGGGAATCTCAAAAACGTCGGTGTTGAGAATGCTGCATCAACATCGATTGCACCCGTACCGTATTTCTATGCACCAGGAATTGCATGGCGACGACTTTGAACGTCGTGTACAGTTCTGCCACTGGGCACAAGAGAAATTACGGGCCGATGACAGAATTTTTGCACCCGTTCTATTTAGCGTCGAAGCGTTATTCACCAACAGTGGTAACGTAAACCGACATAAAATGCACTATTGGGTAACGGAAAATTCACGATGGCTGCGACAAGTGGAACATCAGTGACCTTGGTGGATTAATGTATGGTGCAGCATTATGGGAGGACGGATAATTGGCCCCCATTTTATCGATGGCAATCTAAATGGTGCAATGTATGCTGGTTTCCTACGCAATATTCTACCGATGTTACTACAAGATTTTTCACTGCGTGACAGAATGGCGATGTACTTCCAACATGATGGATGTCCGGCACATAGCTCACGTGCGGATGAAGCGGTATTGAATAGCATATTTCATGACAGGTGGATTGGTCGTCGAAGCACCACACCATGGCCCGCACGTTCACCGGATCTGAATATTTGCTATCGTGATCCACCGACAACGCCTGACAACATGCGTCAGTGCATTGTCAATGCATGTACGAACATTACGGAAGGCGAACTACTCTCTGTTGAGAGGAATGTCGTTACTTGTATTACCAAATGCACTGAGGTTGACGGACGTCATTTTGAGCATTTATTGCATTAATGTGGTATTTACAGGTAATCACGCTGTAACAGCATGTATCACACTGGAACAACCGAAATAAAATGTTCAAACTTACCTACTTTCTGTATTTTAATTTAAAAAACCTACCTGTTACCAACTGTTCGTCTAAAATTATGAGCCATATGTTTGTGACTATTACAGCTCCATCCATCACAAACCGAAAAAGTGGTCCAAGTAAAACATTCATATTTCCTTACGCACTACACGAATATGTAATAAAAGTGGGGGTTCCTGTTTAAAAAAAACAGTTGATATCCGTTTGACCTTTGGCAGCACTATCTAGCGGGCCAACCATAGCGCCATCTGGTTTCCCCGTTCAGGCTAGACAAGTTTCATTCTTCGTAGTTTTTTCGTTTGACTCTTATTTCGTGAGATATTTGGCCCAGTCACGATCAATGGACCACCCTGTATATGGACGAATTTCTCACTGGAAAAATGGTCTTATCAAGCTTTCTTCGGAAACGTATTTTCGCCATGATCGACGCCGCTGGCTATCGAAAATGCCTCTGACTGCGTGCAGCTTGGTACATGTGTATTGCAGGCTACCCTCACAGACACCAGACACATCATACAACATTTCAAGCTATTTTTAGGCAACTGTGTGATCATAGGTGCTTTCAGACAGAAGAAAGTGCAGGTTGGTGGCAGTCTGTGCGTACATCAGATTTGAACTGGTTTCTATAGGATATTGAGACGAACCTTAGTACAAGCTCCAGGCAGGTGGCCCGCCAGCATGATGTAAGCCAAAGTACGATTACGTGTATCCTGCATGACAACGCTATTGTCCCTACCATCTGCCGCGAGTGCACCGAATATCAGCAGCGGATTTCCCTGTACGAGAAGGACTTTGTCGATTGTTTTTGCCCTACATCATCACAATTAGGGAATTTCTGTTATCAGCCCTCTTTACCGACGAAGCAACCTTTCCCAGAAGCATCAGTCTGCATAATCGTGATCTGTGCGCTACAGCCAATCCTCGAGGAATGGTTGAGCCATGTAGTCAGCATCGGTTCAGGATCGAAGTGTAGGCAGTGTAGGCACGGATTCTTGGCGACCGCATAACTGGACCGGTTATTATTCGAGAAAGCCTCGATGGGGGAACGTACCTGGTATTCCTGTGGGATACTCTGCTTGGGCTACTTCAGAATGTGTCTTTGGCAATAAAACAGGTTATATTGTTTCTACAAGATGGAACACCACTCCACTTCCACTGTACAGTTCGCTGTCACCTCAACATCTTCCCCGACCGTTGGATAGGACGCGAAAAGCCCGTAGCATAGCCTCATAGATCACCGTACTCAAGCACCCTGGATTTTTACCTCTGGGGGCACCTGAAAAGCGTTGTGTATTCTGGACCTGCTCCCGATGTGCTGACCTTTCAACTGCTTGTTCACAACGCCTGTGACTCTATTCGGAGCGAGGACGGAACGTGCGGAAGAATTCAGGGATCCATCATACGACGTATGAACGCATGCACTGAATCCCATAGGGCCACTTCGATCATATGTCGTAACGTGAATGCGATGCAGTTCTGTACCATGTTCCGGAAAGATTTGTTGTCGTTTCACGCACACTCTCCATTTCCGGACACATGTTCCTAGTACATTTTTTCCTTCGTTTCCAGTCAGGAATCCGTCCCTGCAGTTTGTTGGTGCTATTAAAGTTCACTCTGTATTTCATCTTCTGTGGGTGTCACTTTCGCACCAGCCAGAACCTGGGGCGATTTTATGGCGCGTAGACGACTTTTTGCCACCCTCAGTTTCTTTCGAAAAAACGAGGCCTACAATTTTAGTGTCCCCACTAGAAATACCCGGATCTTTGCATGATAGTGCTTCCATGTGCAGGTGTTTTCATTACTTGCTTCGTACTTTGGATGGTAGCACCAGACCGCCTACAGTAGTCTGAGTATTCTGCAGTGCGAGCTTGTTTCTCGGGAAGCTTCTACTCAGTCTCCTGGAAGCAAGAATATCAACAACTTCTGGCTAGTGTATAGTTTTGCGACATTGTTCATTAAGTTTATTTCAAAATATGAATGTTTTCTGACTGATAGTTTCGGCACATTGCCGATAGATGTTAAAAAATGAATGATCCAGGGGTGACTTTGTGTCACATTTTCATTACGGCTTTGGGTGAGTTTTCAGTTATATATTGTACCGATAGTCATAATGCTAGTTTACTTTATACGATATGTTGCAGAAGTTGCCACAGACATACAAAAAGTCACAGATATTGTACTTTATGTGCCAGCTACACTGATGATCTGTTGGAGAATACGCCTAAAGGAAGAAAATATCAATTCATGCAGCAGCCTACAAACATGGTATTCACTGAAATACCATCGAGAACAAATTGCGCGTAAAACATCAAGCATCAGTGGGTAGACAAATTACATTTTAAAAAAGAGGAGGATATGTTTCCTGCACACACTGTGACAATGTGTGAGTATGGTTTCCCATTTTCATTGTTGGATTTGCGGTGCACTGTAAATGTGTTTCACGACTGATGTGGTCGCAGTGTGTGATCCTTCTTTTGTATTCCTGAATTTAAAAAAAAATATGGGACTAAAACTGTAAAATTTGTAATAATACATTAAATATACAATAAAATATAATTTTTTGGAGTTTTCATCTTTTATTGTGACGAAGTTACTTTGTAGGTGGTTGGTATCAGGGCATTTACTGTATACCATTGAAAAACCCAAGATATAGACAATCCCCATGGGATGACTTCGTGCCAAATTTCTGGCAATATTTTTGGTAAAATGATGTTCTCCAGGAAATAAGCATTAAGTTTATCGGATTGGGCATGTGTTAAACTTACGTGCACTTCCAGAGTTTACCAACACTTCTCGCTAGATAAAATGTTTCTGAAGAATACCTTTAATGGGGCACAAAGTCACTCCTGTTTATGGTAAGTCTACTCCAATACGTATACTCTGCAAAGCACTGCGACGTGCATAGCAGAGGGCACTTCGAATTGTATCAGTTATTAGGGCTTCTTCTAGTTCCGTTCGCGTGTGGAAGGCGCGGACAGTGGCTGTTTAAACGCACCTGTGTGTGCTATAATTATTATGGTAGACCTTCGTAGTCGCTACGGAAGAGAACGGATAGGGTGGTAGCGTATTCCTAAATTCATCACTAACAGCTGGTTCTTGAAATAGGCTTTCTCCAGATTGTTTGCGGCTATCTTCCGTTCCTTCAGCATCTCCGCGACACTCTTCCGTGAGACAAAGAAACTTTTGACCATTCTTGCCGCCATTCTCTGTATGCGTTCAGTATTCCCTGTTATTCCTATACGCTAATGATCCCATGCACTCGAGCAGTATTCTAGGATGGGTCGCACGTATGTTTGGCAAGCAACCTTCTCTGTAGACTGATTGCATTACGCTAGTAGTCTGCCAGTGAACCGACGTGTACCCTGTGCGTTACGTATGACTGTGCGTATATCATTCTTCCATTTCATATCCCTACAAATTGTTGCATGTAAGTTTTTATGAGTTGGCCGATTCTATTTGTGTCACGCTGATATTGTAGCCATAGTACACGAGGTATTTTTGGTCTTGTGAACTGCACATTTTACATTTTTGGACGTTTAAAACCCGTCGCCAATCCTTGCACTGCTTTGAAATCTTATTTTCTGACTATTTCCGTAGTTTTCATTCAGACAGTCTTTCATTAGAGATACACTCTAAGAAAAAAATGACGCACGACGAGGAAATTATCAAACAAACAAATGATTACAATTTCAGAAAAAAATGGATGACATATTCAGAGAAAGTAAGTCATTATAGATGTCCTCCGAGGAATAGTGTGCCAGATGCTGTAAAATTCGAGCCCTAGAGCGTCCTAGCTGGATGGAGGGCCCTATCCATAATGGTCCAGTCATTCCCAATTTGGGAGAGATCTGGCGATCTTGCTGGCCAAATCAGTGTTCGGAACGCATGAAGACACGCAGTAGAAACTCTTTCCCTGGACGGGTAGGAATTGTCTTGCTGAAATGTAGGCCCAGCATGGCTTGGAATTTCATTGAATGGAGGAGAACTGACTTCAGCAATGAGTCTCGCTACAGACTGAGCCCCAATGACCAGCGGAGGCGCGTCTGGAGACCATCCGGACAGCAATAGAATACCAGACTGCTTGCCGTCCTCATTACGGCCCGACAGCCAGGAGTAATGGTCTAGGGCGCCATTTCATTTCACAGCAGGACCCCTTTGGTTGTCATCCGCGGTGCCCTTACTGCATAGCGGTGGGTCGATGACATTCTGTTCCCTCTTTTGTTGCCCTCCATGGCAAGCCATCCTGGGCTTACATTTCAGCAATATGATGCCCATCCGCCCACGGAAAAAGTTTCTACTGCTTGTCTTACTGCTTGCCAAACCCTACCTTGGCCAAAAAGGTAGCCGAATCTCTGTCCAATTAAGAACGTTTGGAGCATTATGGATAGGATCCTCCAATCAGCTCGGGATTTTGACGATCTAACATGTCAATCTGACAGAATTTGGCACAATATCCATGAGGAGGACATCCAACAAAAGTATCAATGCTAAGTAGAATAACAGCTTACGTAAGGGACACAGCTTAATCAACGCGTTATTGACTTGCTCAGTTTATGAAGCTCTTTTCCTTGAGCAAATTATCCATTTCTTTCTGAAACATGTACAGCACTTTTACCATTTGGGTAATTCTTACATGCTGCGCTTTTCCTTTTATTTTTGATTTTATTGCCAGTATGGGCATTAATATTTAACATGAACAGCAAGTGTCCCAATACAGTTCTCTGGGGTACATTTGAAGTTATTTGTCCCTGAATCTCCATGCAAGAGATGAAGCTCTGTTACATATATATGTACGTATCTCCAATTCAGTCACACCTTACGATGGTACTTTCGAAGATCATCATAGGTGTGATACTGAGTCAAACGCTTTCCCACGGCCATTACCACCGCACCACCAGCAGGAACGGAGGCATGAAACGGCTCCACTTCTGGCGGTAGTTTATTGTAAATCACTGGAGCAACGAAGGGTACGTAGCGACGTTTTTGAGACCGAAAATCTTCTCTATAGGAGTCAATGTGGACTCCGCAAACAGAGATCTCGTGAAGCTCAGGTGGATCTTTTCTTCCATGAAATGTATACCGCCGTGGACAACGGCCCCCAGACTGGTTCCGTATTCCTTGGGTTCAGAAAGGCATTTTACACCCTCCCGCACTGCTGTTTAGTATAAAAAAAAGAACGAGTCTATTATCTGAGCGGATTTGCGACTGGATTCAGTACTTCCTTGAACTTAGACTTCAACACGTCGCTCTTGAAGGAACAAAATCGAAGGTTGTAAAGGTAATTTCCGGAAGACCCCGAGGAAGTGTGAAAGGACCAGTTCGGTATTTAAATGATGTAGTAAAAGCGTCGGAAACTATTTGAGACTGTTCATAGATGATGCGGTTGTTTATAAGAAAGTAGTAATTGCAGAAGATAGTATCGAGCGACTACAGCGAACTGATGACTGGTGAAAGCCCTGACAGTTGACCGTGAACGTAAATAAATGGGACATATTACGCCTACATAGAAAAACAAATGTATTACCGTAAAATTGCAATGTTGATGAGAAACTGCTGGAAATAGTATCTACCGTAAAATATCTGGGAGTAACTACTCAGAGAGATCTTAAATGGGATGAGCACATAAAGCAAATAGTGGGAAAAGCACATGGGATGTGGCTTATAAGACGCTTTTTCGACCGATTCTTGATATTGTTTCTCAATATCGGACTCTTACCAGGTATGACTGATAGAAGAGATAGGTATCGAACGAAGAGCGGTGCGTTTCGTCACGGAATCGTTTAGTCGACGCGAAAGCGTTGCTGAGATGGTCAACGAGCTTGATTGGGCGGCGTTACAAGAGAGGCGTTATGAATCACGGAGTGGTTTACCCTTAACATTAGGGCAGGAGCTCGGATGACAGACACGGATACATAATAGCATACTGCTCCGACTAAATTGCCACAGTTCGTTAGTCTGAGTGGCTGGCTTATGATAGCCTATCAAGTCTCTCTGCACCTCATGACCACCCATTGCGAGAGAGATCTGGCGAATGTGTTGACCAGGGCCACAGTCGAACACCGCCTTTAGCTTGGTAGGTCAGGACAGAAACGGGAACATGCGGTCTTGCATTGTCTTGTTGAAAGATAACTTTAGGGAGACCTCGAAGATAGGGTACTGCGTCTGGCCTTAACACTTCAGAAATATAAAATTGTTGTCCAGATCATCGGCTGTGTGAACCACAGGTTCTCGTGTTGTTTACCCAATGGCACCAATTGCACGAATGACTATGACAAGTGCTGTCTGGCGAAGTCTGATCTTCTGGCAGCCTCCAAACATGGATACGTCCATTGGGATGCTGTATGCAGAATGGGCACTCGTCCGAGAAGGCGATGGGGTGCCACTCCTGTGAGCAGTGTTGCCACAGGACAACACTGCATTTGCTGGATTTGCTTACTGCTAATTTTGGCAGATGGCAGATGCACTGAATAGTACCACAGGAAATAACAACCTTTCTCAGTGATACGCAAGTGATATGTATGTAAGGTAATTGTAATTAACGAGTTTTATGTTGCTGTAAGGTAATTATTCATGTAGAAATATTATTAATGATGTCAATATGAATAAAATAAAATTGCAAGACGAGAGAGAGTCTTATATTGCTACATAATGGTGTAAATGTGTTCATGTTCTGTTCGAGTAATGTTGGCAAGGCAGGTGAGGACAATATATGCAAAATATTTGCTTGAGGTTGGTTTTTGGCCGCGAGGCAAGCGCTAGACGTTACGAGACGAGACAATTTTGTGTGGACACACACAGCAGTTCTTCCGAGGTAGTGTAGTGTGTTCGTAATTGTCTGTAAAGGATCAGTGCGGCACAATATAAGATGGTGCTGACGGACAGCTGTGCGAATATTGTGAAGTTTACATTCTGCGGGAAGACGATGTGATAAAAACTGCTTTGAATCGAAACTATGTGCTGTAGGACCAATTGACAACATGCACCGCAACTGCGAAATAGTGTTAAAGGATAGCATCTCTTTGTGTAGCCTGGCTAATGATAATTGTGGTTGTTACCAAGTCTACCAGGGGTCGTGAAGCGTAGGAGAAACCATATTCAAGAACATATTCATACAAGTAAGGAGTTGAAATCCTATTAAGCAATTTGCTCGACTTAAGGGCATCATTCTTCTACTTTGCATCAAATGGACGTCCTCAAAGACTGATAAAACACTTTCTATTAGTTACTGCATATATTCTCCTCTCTTGCATTCAAAGGAATTAAATGTGCAATATATTCGCGTTGTAAAAAGTGAATGCTAGTCACTAATATAATCACTCACTAATACAGAATCATTTCAACTTACCGTGAGTACTTAATGGAGGAAATGTACCTCCATGTTATATAAAAATTGCTAATGAAAACTCTAAGAATGACATTTCAAAAATCTGACCATTATTCGTCCAGAGATTAGACAAACGAAGACGTGAAGTGTGCGCAAATTGTTTGTTTTCATGTGGATTGAAAAATATAGTGAATTGAGACGAAGATATTGATTTTTCTACACAGCGAGAATAACACTCACTTTATAAATTTTCCCACAAGCGATATGCAAAAGTCAGTTTCTGATCATGTCAGTTCCAAGGGAACCTTCCTCAAAGTAGGATCTGTATCACAATATCAAAATTTTTCAGGATGTAAAAACAATTATTGTTTTCGTTTGGAACTATTTATTTTTATGTTTTGATATGTATGATCAACTAATATAGTATGTATTCAAGAACAGCAACATGTATTTAGCATATTACACAATATTCAGAAACCTAACACCATTTTTGTTTATCTTTCCATGTAAGAATGTTGTATATTCTGTAAAAGTACATAATGGAATAATGTTACAACACAACAAATTATGATTTTCTCCTACAATGGCAAAAATAATGGAAAATATTAACAGGATATTTTATCTGACACATTTAAATAATACAAAATATTTATTTGATTAACTTCCAGGCCAAAGGAAACTAACCTATACAGGACAAGAAACAATAACAAAGACAAAAAAGAGACAGAGGAAAAATAAACTGAACCCTTCACTTAGGATGTAATTTCACACATAAAATTCCGCATATTATACATCAAGCTATTTACATACAATCAACAAGTCACTCATTTTGTCTACCGATAGCTTTCTGCTATGGAATCACAATTTTGCATTAATCGGAAAAATGAAGAGTAAGAGACATCATCATTACCTGTGAATGGAAGTATGTAATATCCGAAGCCTATTTAAGCACATTTTGCATCATGAAGGAAATGAGGCAGAATGACTTTATTGCTGTCAATGTTCTTAATGGAATTAGGAAGTTTGACCCAAACCTGAAACTTACCAGTTACATGAGAGACAATAAACTTTTGCTATAGTTTTGTAAAACATGTTGTCAAAACACGGCAGTTCTACAGAAGTTTCATTGGTGCCCTGTTGTTTTGTCCAAACCAATGGCAAGACGAAACAAATTATTCTACTGTATAATTTTTGCACTATAATAATATACGACGTTCCTCCAAACACCATACGTGATGTAATTTTTTCGGGCATGTCTTTCCCAGCGGTAGAAGTAAAGATTGTCCTCTGTTCCTGCTACTTTTCTTGACATTTTGCTTTCGGTTTGATCGTCTTATTTTCCTTTCGGTGCTTTCATTGAAGGACACACTAGCCTTTGGAGTGGAACTTAGATCAGCCACTTCCGCCGTTTTCATTGATATACAATGTGTTTCCAGGACGGTCAACTTTACAATTATAAACGGCTCACATGTAACAAAAAATTAAAAATTAAAAAAAATCTGTTGGTATGGTAGCATGTCGCTTGTGATGTACTACTTTATGCCAGTAAACACTAAATATTGCCAAAAATGTGGTACACAGCTTTCATTTAGGGAGGTCTTCCAAGTACACATAATGTTGTGAAAATGTCAGTTACCCAAATGATGTAGTTCGATTTATCAAATGTTATACTTGCTGCTATTTGTAGGTATATTGTTGCCGTGCCACCAAACTATTAACTGTTCAGAAGATTTTGGTAATAACATTTCCTAGAGCAGCAAGTACACTATTGGCCATTAAAATTGCTACACCAAGAAGAAATGTAGATGATAAACGGGTATTCATTGGACAAATATATTATACTAGAACTGACATGTGATTACGTTTTCACGCAATCTGGGTCCATAGATCCTAAGAAATCAGTACCCAGAACAACCACCTCTGGCCGTAATAACGGTAGTCAAACAGAGCTTGGATGGCGTGTACAGGTATAGCTGCCAATATAGCTTCACCACGATACCACAGTTCATCAAGAGTAGTGACTGGCCTATTGTGACGAGCCAGTTGCTCGGCCACCATTGACCAGACGTTTCAATTGGTGAGAGATCTTGAAAATGTGTTGGCCAGGGCAGCAGTCGTACATTTTCTGTATCCAGAAATGCCCGTACAGGACCTGCAACATGTGGTCGTGCCTTATACTGCTAGAATGTAGGGTTTCGCAGGGATCGAATAAAGCGTAGAGCCACGGGTCGTAAAACATCTGAAATGTAACGTCCACTGTTCAAAGTGCCGTCAATGGAAACAAGAGGTGACCGAGACGTGTAACCAATGGCACCTCATACCATCACGCTGGGTGATACGCAAGTATCTCGATGACGAATACACGCTTCCAATGTGCGTTCACCGCGATGTCGTCAAACACGGATGCGACCATCGTGATGCTGAAAACAGAACCTGGATTCATCCGAAAAAATGACGTTTTGCAATTCGTGCACCCAGGTTCGTCGTTGAGTACTCCATCGCAAGCGCTCCTGTCTGTGGTGCAGCGTCAAGGTAACCGCAGCCATGGTCTGCGAGCCGATAGTCCACGCTGCTGCAAACGTCGTCCAACTGTTCGTACAGATCGTTGTTGTCTTGCAAACGTTCCCATCTGTTGACTCAGGGATCGAGACGTGGCTGCACGTTCCGTTACAGCCATGTGGATAAGATGCTTGTCATCTCGACTGTTAGTGATACGAGGCCGTTGGGATCCAGCACGGCGTTCCGTATTACCCTCCTGAACCCACCGATTCCATATTCTGCTAACAGCCATTGGATCTCGACCAACGCGAGCAGCAATGTCGCGTTACGATAAACCGCAATCGCGATAGGCTACAATCCGACCTTGATCAAAGTCGGAAACGTGATGGTACGCATTTCTCCTCCTTACACGAGGCATCACAACAACGTTTCACCAGGCAACGCCTGTCAACTGCTGTTTGTGTATGAGAAATCGGTTGGAAACTTTCCTCGTGTCAGCACGTTGTAAGTTCGCCACCGGCGCCAGTCTTGTGTGAATGCTCTGAAAACCTAATAATTTGCATATCACAGCATCTTCTTCCGTTCGGTTAAATTTCGATTCTGTAGCAAGTCATCTTTGTGGTGTAGCAATTTTAATGGCCAGATCGATGGTCTGGTCAGACCTGTTGCTACAATTTGTGTAAATATTGTTTTACGGTGAAAAAAAAAAGGTTCAAATGGCTCTGAGCACTATGGGACTGAACATCTGAGGTCATCAGTCCCCTAGGATTAGAACTACTTATACCTGACTAACCTGAGGACATCACACACATCCATGCCCAAGGCAGGATTCGAACCTGCGGCTGTAGCAGCAGCGCGGCTCCGCACTGAAGCGCCTAGAACCGCTCGGTCCCATAGGCCGGCTGTTACGGTGAAAGTTTACTGGTTTACGGAGTGTAGTTATATGTATTTGGATGGGGTTTATGGAAGTAATAGGGAGTTTTATGATCAAAGGCATTAGTACTTAATTCATGTGATCCTCGAGTGCTATTAAACATCGGTTATTAGGACACGCTGCTAGCGACTGTTTCTTTCATCTTTAGTAACTTTACTCATTCCATACACTCGTACTATAACTGCAGTGCGTGGTAATTGTGGCGAATTTCTCTCCAACTAAGGGCACACTTGGGTAACTTTACACGGGCATAAGGAGGCACATTTATCAAAGTAATTTTCATATTTCTAAATACAATTCTGAATTGAAGTTAAACATAAAATCGAATATGGAGCAAAAGGAAAGGGGGAAATACGGGGTGTGCGAAATTTACACATATAGATTTGTGAAGTTATTAGAGTAAGGGAGAAGAATCACTTTCTTTTTACGAGACAAATGTCATAGATGCACTGCTTTCCCGCTACTGGGCCTTGGCGCTTGACTTACCTTAGCTCAATGTGCACAGTTGTTTAGACTGCTTCCTTTGAATCACCTAGGCACTGGAATCTGATTTGCAACACAATTACGTTTTACTGTCTGAGATGGTATCTTTTTATCACTGATAGAGAGAGAACGTCTGTGGATAAACAATTAAATTTTTTATTGTTTACGTTGTGTAGGCATTCCATGAAAATTTCTACTCATGTTCACAGGTTCTTTATGGCTGATGATGCTCTAGCCGAGTTAGTTAACATGCTTCATAGCGGGGTACAATGCAATAGCTGAGCAGCAAAACAACTGCATGCAGAACGCTTTCAAGGGGGAAGTTAACAAATCTTATCACATTTCAAAGATCTGGTGGCTGTATATGTGAAACAGGATCCCTTCGACTAGATCATTAGAATACGGATATACCTCACAGTGTGCGAACTGTTCAGTTTTAGGTAGCTGCATCACAGAGAACTGAGGACAACCCCTGCACTAGCACACAGTCCACAGCCAAAGAACTAAAAACCTCCAACGTCAATGTGTGGAGCCTCCTGCACGTGCTGGTCATGCATCCACTGAAGTATCAGAAGGTAATAGATCCATTCGCCAGTGACTTTCACAAACGTATGGAATTCTGGAAGTGATATCTGCAGAAAATCTTAAACATCTCTGACTTCCAGATATGTGTTACGTATACTTTCAAGGCTGCCGTCAGAAGTGGAGGAATATACAATAGCTATAATAGTCATATCTAGGAGTTGGAAAATTCTGAGGCAACTCGTCCGTTCTACCATAAAGAGAGACTTACCATAAATGTGCGGGACGGTATTGTTCATGATCATCTGAATGGTCTGTATATTCTGGTTAAAAGCTCGGTGGAGGAAATTACCGCATTTTTCACCGCGAATGATTACAGAAAATGTAGGAGATTGTTCCAGTAGCAGTAAGGCAGCGATTTTGGTTCCAACATGACGGAGCCCGACCACACTTTGCAATGATATCAGGGAATGTTCAGATAGTTGTTGGATTGGAAGGGGTGGGTCAGTGCCGTGGCCGGCACGTTCTTCGGACCTCACTACTGTGTTCTTTTTTAGTGAGAGGAGATGATGCGTTTGATTTACGAAGCACTCGTAGAGACTCCGGAAATGCTGGTTGCCCGATGACTCAAGCTGCAGCCATTAATATAAAGGAAAGAAATTTTCAGAAACATCTCTACAATAATATGTAGGTTGAAAACTGCCTCTGAACACCAGTGGCGTCAAAACCTTCATAGATACCTAGTGGGAAAGCAGTGGTTCTGGTCTTTAATGTTGGAGCTAAGTGTAGATATCAGTAGTTAAAGCAGACACAAATCTGCTTGGCCAGTGGATTCGTGCAACAATGGTATATGTAGATGTACTAAGATCTAATGGCTGAAAAGAAAACTGCTAAGACAATCTCGGATTACCTTTGGAAGTAAAAGGGTATCGGTGCACTTGGATCTCTTGGCTACCGAGTGGTTGCATACAGCTCAGTTTTTTCCTGGCTTGTCTTTAACAGAAGGTATTTAGTTAAAAATTTTTGTATTGGTTCTCCGCGATTTATTGTTAATATTTGATTTGCTACACGATTCGTTCATAGTATAGACGTTTTTAAACTATAAAAAATAAGTGTATGTCTGTAGAAAACGTCTCAACTATAGACAGAGTTTTGTGCAGAAAATAATTTAGCATCAAAAGAGTTACTACAGATTTGTGTTCAATACGACCTACAGTCTGGTTTTCCATACACCTTCTACTGATGCTTGTTTGTCGTGCGACAGGCTGCAGGATTAGATACTGCAAGAAGACCAAAAAATGTTCAGGCAGTGACTCTTGAAAAGGAATTACATTTGCGTAAGGCACGAGCAGCTAGAGAATCAAAACCCATGTAACAAGCTACTGCCTGCCATTAAACTGTTTCTATTAATGTCTGTCACTGTGACGCTTGATTTTTAATCAGTAATTAAAAATTACTGAAAACATTCAGCACTGATTGTTCTGGACAAGGTAGGGAATAAAGCTTCAAAAAGGTGCAAATAATTATTTTCTCCTTAAGTTGTTCATGGAATTTACTGGAATGTCTCAACTTCGAACATCATTTATTCAAAACTAACATGTTGATGGCTACACCCCTCACTTCTCAGGGCCTCAGTTCAAACCGAAAACAGTCCAAAGATTGTGCAGCTGTGAAATAGGCAGTAATGTACAAGAAGAAGAGCATCAGAATAATAGCGATACGACGGAAATCGAAGTAAGTTACGTATTATTGTGATAGATCAGGTAACTTTTTTTGAGTATGCACTGCACATCTGCCACAGATACATGACACTATTTTTCGGCATAGCCACCAAGTCTCTGTAAACAATGATCGAAAATTTCTTCCAGTCGTTCAGTTACTCGACAATTCAAATCCCTTCCTTGACCATGGAGCCATTCGAGAACCGATGTGTGAATGTTCTCATCGTTGGAAAATCTCAAATGTTT
Organism: Schistocerca piceifrons; assembly: GCF_021461385.2. NCBI lineage: Eukaryota > Metazoa > Arthropoda > Insecta > Orthoptera > Acrididae > Schistocerca > Schistocerca piceifrons. Next base: position 356,788,883 of record NC_060145.1, read on the forward strand.
CCTCGGCTTGTCGAAACGTTGGAAATCTGGCGCCACATAACTATAGCTGGACGCGACATTGCATTTGACCCATATACCGCCAGAATGCCACTGTGAATTTAGACATGTTGGCCACAGTAATCGCACGGTCCCGCCTATTTTAACATTGGGGTACGTTTCCAGACGCCACGCCATTTCAGTCACACACTGTGATGTATCCTTTATCCGTACAGCAACGGAACTGTGTAGGCAGCAAACTGGGAAGATGCACTCTCTTCGGAAAATTGACAACGTTCCACTCTTGCTCTTAATGGTCTTAGCTTGGGACGGCACGTGTAACATACTTTCTGAAGTCCATACGCGATTAAACATAAGTGTAATAGACGCACGGATCTTAATGTTGTAGCAAACCGGTGGTGCGGAGAGAGGGGGGGGGGGGGGGAGGCGGGGGCTCTTCGGGTATCCTTTGTCGCTTTATTCATGCACGTGTCATTATCGCACGCATCTGTGAATACGCTGCAAGATGGTGCGAAAAACGAGGGCTGAAAAAGCGTAACCACCGTTTTCTGCTTCGGATCACGTTCATATTACTCCCAACGGTTTTTAACGGTTCCCAGTAGTTTCAGCCTGTACACCAGAGTAAATATTGCGAACGCACTGCACTCGAAAGGGGAGCGATCACATTCAATGTCTTTGCTGGCCCACGATGTCCTTAGAGATTCTTCTTCCCCTGATGGTGAAGATACAGTTCAACTGAAAAGTGAATAATAACGAGCATTATTACGTTAGTTAGTTGAGTCCCCATAGAAACTGTACTCGAAGACTTAATAATTTCAGAAGACTTAATAATTTATAATGACAGAGTATAAACAGTATCCAATTTTTAACTTCAGCACATGTGATAAAGGATACTCATATTGTAAAAGGGTCATGAAAAACGCATGAAATTATAATTTCGATGGACAGTAAGTATACGTTGATGAGCCAAAACATTAGGATCACTGAAAACGATTATGCTGAATGCCACCTGGTGCTGTTGTGGGCAAGTGATGTGGTAAGGAAAGAAATTGGTTGTTGTAACAAAACTAATGAGTGTTCCAAATGCTGCATTGGGGGATGTATTCATGAGAAAAATCTGATACATCGTAGGTATGTTCATTAATCGGTGCGTTTGCTGCGTATGCTGAAAAAGGAAAAAAAGTGACACTTTTGACACGAGGAGTAAATGTAACACTACTGGCGAAGTCGTCTAGAAGTGGAATCACCTATAGCTTTGGCATTCGGACGAGTGTTTACTGCAATGATTGACAGTGTGGTGCCGAGGACTAACATAATCTTGTTGACATTGTATTCAGTAAAATACGCCTGGCCACTGGTTAGTTGTATCTGCCCACAACTACATGCAACGAGTTGCTGCACCACTTCAGTTAAGTATCTCAGCGCAATAAAGTGCGTATTTGTGTGTCATTAATTTGTTTGCACTGTCACACTTCCTCCGTCAACCTCGGAGTACCTAAATCTAATACGACGTGTGCGAGCCGTCATACCGAGAAGACCCATACGAACTAAAACATCCATATCTGGAGGCCACAGCCATGTTATAGTTGTTTAAGGAGCACGACTGTGAAGTGTTGTTGATACTTGGCCACCAGATACGCCTGATCTGAACCTGATGGAACACGTCTGGGATGCTATCGGGTGTCTGCTCTGCGCCACGAATCACTGGCGGGTAATTTGCGGGAACTGCGTGACGTGTGCATAAACTGGTGCCACATAATTCCGGAAACCCACGAGGGATTTCCCGAACCCATGGATGAGAACTCGCTGCTGTATTGTGTCCTTAAAGTGGACCAACACGCTGTTAATCAGATGTTTATAATGTTTTGGAAAATCAGTGTATTTTAAAGTTCATGAGAATGGTAGGACCATTAAGGACATCACTGCTACCACTGAGTCATTCTCGATTGAAGAGTTGATTACCTCTGATTCCATGCCAGCGTCATTCCGTGTTAAACATGGTTCAGTTTGTAGACGGGATAAGGTCTGGTATACTGTATCCTTTACGAAAAAAATAAAGGGCAATGTCAATGCTACACTGGCTCACTCATTTTTCCGCTAGACGACAGACTTTTTGTGTCCTCAGATAACTCTGAGGTACAGTGTTTGTGGCGCTTCACTTCACTTCTAGGACAGCTTATTACTGAGGCTGGTAGTGCTGTAACTGTAGCTGTAGTTGTTAGTGGCTGGTCTGATCAGCTTCAACTATCTTTTACGTTGTTTGATGGAATCGAGTGTCCGCAAATGCAATGTTCGCCTGTCGAGCCGCATTAGAATACAATACCTAGCTGTCCACTACCCAACCTTCACAAGTAGGTGTTATTGCCACCGCGCAAGCATCCCAGAGTGTAACGCAAGAAATTCGTACTATATCACTGTGATTTCACAACTTGACTACTGTGATTTTAACATGTTCTCAAGTGGTAAACTTGTGATCTATTTTCATTCCTAAATGCCTGCTGCAGTTGGGGTAACTGAGTGCCTTATAGCCAAATGGTATGAATATGTCAGTTTGTTGGTCTAATGAAACAAGGACGTTTCACTCGTGTACTTCCGTGGTTAGATCCTTCAGTATCTATAGAGGCTTAACACGGGTGAACAGGATGATCAAAGGAAACGGAAATAGCATATCAGGAGGAATTACCGAAGAAGTGTATTTGTTTTCTAGAAATCCGTCTTTTTTGTGTCTGAAGCAGATTGTACAATTCACTCAATACACTGTATACTCTCTAGTAGTAGTACCGTACTTAATTCTTATTTCTTATAATTCAACACTGAAGAATAATAACGTTACAGCCAGCTGTACATTTCCTACAAATATTATATGGCTCTGAGCACTATGGAACTTAACATCTGAGGTCATTAGTCCCCTAGAACTTAGAACTACTTAAACCTAACTAACCTAAGGACATCACACACATCCATGCCCAAGGCAGGATTCGAACCTGCGACCGCAGCGGTCGCTCGGTTCCAGACTGAAGCGCCTAGAACCGCTCGGCCACATCGGGCGGCTACAAATATTTGTATATTGCAGAATGAGCAGCAATACGGCGAGTGCGTGGCTCGGTAAATCTCGTGGCACCGAAACTCAGTATGGGTTTCATACATAATCTATTTGATACTACTTATCTTAGTAACTCGCATTTGTAGTTAACTGTCCAGCTACTGAGCGACTCGCAGAACACAGAGCCATCGCAATTGTTTTCTGTTGAGGATGGTACCCTGTTACTAGTTAGCAATATATTTGCGTCAAACTACAGAGATAAGACAGGATTTTTCTCAGAATGTTTCTAGACTACTTGTTAAATTAGACTGCCCGACGAAATAAGCAAAGCACCCAGAAGATATGGGTTGGGTTGGGTTGTTTTGGGGAAGCAGACCAGACAGCGAGGTCATCGGTCTCATCGGATTAGGGAAGGACGGGGAAGGAAGTCGGCCGTGCCCTTTGAAAGGAACCATCCCGGCATTTGCCTGGAGCGATTTAGGGAAATCACGGAAAACCTAAATCAGGATGGGCGGACGTGGGATTGAACCGTCGTCCTCCCGAATGCGAGTCCAGTGTCTAACCACTGCGCCACCTCGCTCGGTCAGAAGATATGGATGGACGTCAATGTAACTTCGTACACGTAGACCTCACTTGTGGGTACCTACGAATGCTGCCCAGAAAGTAATGCATAGCTGACCTGTGTTACTGGTTAAGTTACGTGCTAGAGAAACCAAAATTGAAGTTTAACCACAACTACTCAAAGGAGATAGGAAGCTAGTAATCTTTGCTGATGGACAAATTTGTGGTTGGTATATAATTTTAATTTCAACTAAAGAACAAGTTTCATTATTACAGAATCAGAATAACAATATAAAAATTTAATTCGAACCTTTGTCCTCTAAAGAAAATATACAACTGACTTTAACGGTACCTCCTCCCCAAAGATCAAGTCTTTAAATTTCGGAAGTTTGTCCTTCACCAAACTTAGAAAAACTATGTGATTAGATCATGAATTAATATAACAAACGGTATTTTAAGGATAATAATTAAATCTGATTGCAAAAGGATTACAGACAGTCACCACCATAAGCACACTATTAAGTTCATTACTTACGTAACCAAAATTTACACAACACTAATGATTCACCTTGAGTTGCTTACGAAAAGATCTCGTCCATCCCGGCGCACAGGCCGGATATTTAACTAAAGAATGGAAGCGCGACTTACACACGATGGTACTCGGAACAAACGAGTAGAAAGCAACCGCTAAGCAATTTCGAAGATTATCAGGCTGCGAGCCCGGGCAGAAAACACGCCGAACACACACACGATCTAAGCCTGCCGCCAAGGCGATAAACCCCATTTGCCCCACATAGCAGACCATTTCTGCAATAGCAAATAATTCTCGCAGGAGACAAATTCAACTCGTGATTCCCCTCTTTCAAGACCACGCAAGGTTTACTAACTACGTGACTATCTGTAACATAACTGAAAACCAAACAGAGACATTTACCGAATAAAAGAACAATTAAAATTACACTGACTTAACAAAAGCTCTGCCTTTCATATTATAAGAAAGTCCTAAAACTAAAACTGGGCGAAGTGCACACTAATTAACATACTACATCAAATTAACACTGCAAGGAACCTTTAAAACAAGCAGTAAAACTCTATTCCCTTTTGCATTTGCCGAAATAATTAGACTTCGAAACCTTAGACTTCCTGAGTTCCGTATAACTCTCTTTTATTCAAAACCATCCTTAACTTATCTCCAGTAGATACAACATGCCACCATACGTTTCACAAATCTTCACAGGTTAGCAGCAGAATATGAATCATACGTAACTTCATGCTTCCAGTTATACGATGAGAAGATGTCCAGCGTGAGATGACGGACCCGCCACCCTTTCGCACGCAAACTCGTTGACTAATCAGCACCATGCACATGGCGCGCAGCAAAACGGCAAGGACGGCGAGGCCCAGGAACAGGGAATCGAGACGAGGGCCTGCCTTCAAAACATGCTGCCTCGTTGAACGCCGACCGGAGAGAGCCCCCGGCCAAACGCCAAACCGGAAAATCAAACGCGGAACAGTCAGAGATACAAGACCAGACGAGTGTCGATATCAGCGATGTAAGTGGAGCATAACTAGCGCCAGTCACCACGGCTCAACGGCATTTTTTTCTTCGACAATTCTTTATTAAACATAATGAGAATAACACACAAGAAAGAATGGCGTTTTATCTACACACCCAATTTTTACACGTAATCTCCATCCTGTCCTATGGCCTTCCTCCAGAGCGAAACAAGAGCGTGTATGCCCTGACGTACCCAACCTTGTCAGGTGTGATAGCCGTGGATGGTTTGCCCGATCGCTTCAAATCGTGGAGCGCCGCCCAACCGCCTTCTGATGACCTCTAGAAGAGCGTAGCGTTCCAAAGGATTGGAAAAGGACACAGGTCATCCCCGTTTTCATGAAGGGACGTCGAACAGATGTGCAGAACTATAGACCTATATCTCTAACGTCGATCAGTTGTAGAATTTTGGAACACGTATTATGTTCGAGTATAATGACATTTCTGGAGACTAGAAATCTACTCTGTAGGAATCAGCATGGGTTTCGAAAAAGACGATCGTGTGAAGCCCAGCTCGCGCTATTCGTCCACGAGACTCAGAGGGCCATAGACACGGGATCCCAGGTAGATGCCGTGTTTCTTGACTTCCGCAAGGCGTTCGATACAGTTCCCCACAGTCGTTTAATGAACAATGTAAGAGCATATGGACTATCAGACCAATTGTGGGATTGGATTGAAGAGTTCCTAGATAACAGAACGCAGCATGTCATTCTCAATGGAGAGAAGTCTTCCGAAGTAAGAGTGATTTCAGGTGTGCCGCAGGGGAGTGTCGTAGGACCGTTGCTATTCACAATATGCATAAATGACCTTGTGGATGACATCGGAAGTTCACTGAGGCTTTTTGCTGATGATGCTGTGGTATATCGAGAGGTTGTAACAATGGAAAATTGTACTGAAATGCAGGGGGATCTGCAGCGAATTTACGCATGGTTCAGGGAGTGGCAATTGAATCTCAATGTAGACTAGTGTAATGTGCTGCGAATATACAGAAAGAAAGATCCCGTATCATTTAGCTACAATATAGCAGGTCAGCAACTGGAAGCAGTTAATTCCATAAATTATCTGGGAGTACGCATTAGGAGTGATTTAAAATGGAATGATCATATAAAGTTGATCGTCGGTAAAGCAGATGCCAGACTGAGATTTATTGGAAGAATCCTAAGGAAATGCAATCCGAAAACAATGGAAGTAGGTTACAGTACGCTTGTTCGCCCACTGCTTGAATACTGCTCAGCAGTATGGGATCCGTACCAGATAGGGTTGATAGAAGAGATAGAGAAGATTCAACGGAGAGCAGCGCGCTTCGTTACAGGACCATTTAGTAATCGCGAAAGCGTTACGGAGATGATAGATAAACTCCAATGGAAGACTCTGCAGGAGAGACGCTCAGTATCTCGGTACGGGATTTTGTTGAAGTTTCGAGAACATACCTTCACCGAAGAGTCAAGCAGTATATTGCTCCCTCCTAGGTATATCTCGCGAAGAGACCATGAGGATAAAATCAGAGAGATTAGAGCCCACACAGAGGCATACCGACAATCCTTCTTTCCACAAACAATACGAGACTGGAATAGAAGGATGAACCGATAGAGGTACTCAAGGTACCCTCCGCCACACACCGTCAGGTGGCTTGCGGAGAATGGATGTAGATGTAGACCTCATCCCCCGTGCCGAGCGATTAACTGTACTTCTGTCAACAAGAGATGCTCCATAGACTTTGCACAAGCGTTTGTGAATATTTCCCACAGTTACTTTCTCTGCAGTAAGAAATTCAATGACGGCACGTTGCTTGTAACGTACATCACCTACAGATGCCATTTTGAGCCTGTCCTGCAGCTACGCTATCTGTTGGAAGTGGCGGAAACTTGGCACGCTCACTCAGGAGGCTTCAAATAATACATACGTACCGTTTCGCATTCGTAGCATTGTTTCCAGCTAAGAAAGAAATGCGGTGCATTACTTTTTAGAGTTGCCATTCTCTGTGACAGCTAGAACAGCGACAAGAGTGCATTCCCGTTGTTCGTATTAGTGATAATACGCCTGATAGGCTATATAAGGGCGTAAACAGCACCAGATGTTGAGTGAAGACTGGGGCGGACACCGAGATTGTACTCGTGTGAGACAGCATAATTAGCACCTAACAGCTTTGGAAAGAGGTCTCTTTATGAGACTCCATTCGGGCAGCTGGTCAAATCGTGCAATATCCTGGCCTGATGTTGCACTGCATGGGAAGATGAGCGCAGGCATACTCGTCGTTTAGGTTCCAGTCAACCAAATCTGACCCTCACAAGCGAGGAAACTAGCAGCAGCTGTACTAGGAAATTATCATCCCAAGCTTTTGCTGCAGTTAACAACAGAGCACGAACAGCTGAATCTGGAGTGTGACCGTGACTCTGAAGCACGTACCGCTGATGAAGGGCGTCGCATTGGGCTGAGCAATGATTCACAGTTTGTACTGCTCCTGTTGGCCATTGTGGTCAAGCGTGGGTGCGACACGGGGATGGGCCCAGTTCTAACGAATGTCTTGGAGAGGCACGGTTTGGGAAGTCATTGGGTATTACTTCAGAGTCGTGAGGTAGCGTTCTCGCTTCCCACGCCCGGGTTCCCGGGTTCGATTCCCGGCGGGGTCAGGAATTTTCTCTGCCTCGTGATGACTGGGTGTTGTGTGATGTCCTTAGGTTAGTTAGGTTTAAGTAGTTCTAAGTTCTAGGGGACTGATGACCATAGATGTTAAGTCCCATAGTGCTCAGAGTCATTTGAACCATTTGAACCATGACTTCAGATCTCGGCTGGCACTAATTGAGGGAACTCTGACGGCACAACAGTACATCACGAACATACTGCATCCTCATTTGTTATCTCTCAGCGTCGTAGTGTCATCTTTTAACGGGAGAGCGTTCATCTACACATCACGTCTGCCTATGAACTTCCTGCATGACGCTGAGGTACTACCGTGGCCCACGGGATCACCAGATCTGACCCGAATTGAACATGTGTGGTACCAGCTTTGATATAAGCTCCATGCCATTGCTAGCATCATGGATATGAAGGACCAGTTACAGCTGTTGCGGACTAGATTGCCTCAGGAGAGGAGGCAACTACTCTAGACACCCTTACCAACCCAATTAATCGATGTATCCAAGCCAGGAGGGGTGCTGATACGTGAGGTCATACTGGCCAGTTCTTTATAGATTTGTTTCGACTTCGTAATCAGTGAAATAATATGACATACCCTCTCAACCCGTACAGTTTCATTTCGTTTCCTCCTTCCATTCGGAATGGTTGAAATTTGTTTTCGGTCCGCGTACATTCAAAGTATTTGTTCGCGGTTATATTTACTTGTATACGGGAAACGAACGAGGTGGCGCAGTGGCTAGCACACTGAACTCGCATTCGGGAGGACGACGGTTCGAACCCGAGTCCAGCCATCCTGAGTTGAGTTTTCCGTGATTTATCTAAATCGTTCCAGTAAAATGACGCGAGGATCCTTTTGAAAAGGCACGGCCGATTCCCTTTCCTGTCCTTCAAAGAATCCGAGTTTGTGCCAGTCTGGAATGACCTCGATGTCGACAGAACGTTAAAGCCTAATCTTTCTTCCTTCTTCCTTTGTATATTCGATTACGACAAGGGATCACCACTGGAACTACTGACGTCTTTTTACACTTCCCCGGTCACTGAAGAACTTTTCTAAAGTGAAACCGTGAATGCAAGGTGTGACTGTGAAACCGTCCCGCCTCCTCTATATCTCTTTTGTTACGCAACCTTCCCTTCTACAATAACCTATGAAACCTTCCTTAGGATTTCTATCTCTTGCTTAATAATCACAAATGAAATTTTCCCTTTTAAATTTATTCTCTTTCTCAATCTTCGCATACAAATTTAACTGCTGCTTATTGAAAGTGATTTACTGATTATTTCGACGAAACATAGAATGTGTCATCGTCGTGGCCCTCAGTCGTTATCTGCAATAACCCAAAACTGTTCCTTAACTTTTTTACTGTTACTGGATCGCCATCAAACTGCTACTTCGAACTGCAACATGAATATACTTACTCTGTTTTACTATACTCTATTAGCTGCTGGTGGGCTGTCATAAGTGGCTGTATTTATTACCAAAGCTGACGTTATTTTTTAATAGCAAAGCTGACGTTATTCTTTAATTAATTTGACTGACGTTAGGTAATTCATAGTTAAACTTTTTCTTGAAAACAATGAAATTTTGCAAAGTTTTACGATGATGGTGTTTGGGATGGATTATAATCAGTGATGCAATATTGCTGGCAAAAATTAATTATATTCTGAATGAAATGATTTTACAAACGTTCAAATGGGACTTCCTTTTTACAATAATCTTACAACTAGCATTGTGCAAACGTGCCTTCAGTAGTCTTGAGTTTCTCAAAAAAAATAATTCAATTATATTAGTTCCTCTTATGATAATAGTTAGCTGATGGCTCTGTACATTAGTTTATAATCTCTTGTAAATTATAGCATGTGGCTGGCAGGCACACCGCTCCTCTCAACCTCTCGCTTCAGACCTGCTACCGGCTCGCTTCACTTCTCGCTTACTACTGACTTCCTACGAACGCTAAAGTGCGGTCTCTCCCGCCAACAATGCTTTCTGGTGCAGACGATCCCTGCTACCATTACAAAATGTATCGATGCGCGGTCTTTCCCGCTCTTTTCTTGAAATGTATCCATACGCGGTCTCTCCCGCCCTTTGTAAAATTATATCAATGTGCGGTCTCTCCTGCCAACAATGCTTTGGTGCAGACATTCCCTGCTGACACAATTGTTTCCAACATGACAAATATTAATTATTCCTACTCAATCCTCTTAATAAAATATAAACATCTTTCGTAAATTGTGGTTTGACGATAGACAATAGAAATATACACGTCTTACAACTGATACGATTCCTAAATGCCTGCGGCAACTGGGTTGCCTGAGATCCTTGCACCTAACGGTATCAGTAAGTCAATTTCTTGGCCAGATCAAACAAGAACATTTCTCTTTTGTAGATTCGTGACGTAAACTTTCAGTTTCTAGTGAAGAATTACACAGGTGGAAAAGCGTTATGAAAAGAAACAGCAATAGTTTGACTGAAGAAACTAGTTCAGGATTTGCCCTAGTGAAACCATGCGAAACTAAATTAAGACAACTAACAATATTTGAAATATGATGTTAGTATTTTAATAGCAGGGCAGTCTCGTGATTAAATGTCGATTTCACGAACCGTTAACGTTGGAAATCACATTAACCAACAACGAACATAAAGCAAGCTCCACTTTTTCCTCTACCAATGCCGGGAGTAATGTCGTAAACATCAACAGGTAAACGAGTTAACATGAGCAGGAGAAACATAAACACGTTGTCTGTCTAAAGAGCCTCACCAGGTTCTGGGAACTGATATAAAGTCAGGCCGTGCTGGACACAGTGATGGCGCGCAACCAACGCACGCGCAACGCTGGCAGTCCGTATCCGCCGCCTACACACGTCAGTCTGAACTGCCTGGACAGTGAGAGGGGTGGGGGGCGGGGGGAGGGGGGGGGGAGAGGGACGAGAGAGAGGGAGAGAAACTCAACAGTACATCATGCAAGAGCAGGCAGACAAATTAATTTTAAAATTTACAGCACCTTCTGTTTAGCCTCGTATTATGGACGGTTTTATGGTGCGGCGTCAGCGAGTGCAGACATTTTACGACGCCGGACTGTGGAATTTGAAGCGCGGCTAGCGGCTCCGACCGTCCGTCAGGACACAGTGGTCAGTGGAGCGGCCGGGCCGCCGCTCTGAGCCCTCGCTTGCCGGCTAATTTGGCCTGCTGTACGATACCCGCGCCGGCCTCTGGCCAGCAGCCACCTCACTTACCCCGATGGACTTCCTGAGAAGGACCACTCAGCAAGCACGCGGCAACACGTTGGTCTCTGGCCCCAAACGTTGGCTGAAGTCGAACTTTCCCTCTATATGAGTTATTGCAACGATAAAATGGGCTGGTAGCCGTGTGATGGCTTGCGCATTCGCCGTGGCGTTATGCCACTGATACAACTCAACACGATGGATAGGAGAGCAGCACACACTCTAAGGTACAAAACTACCGGTACCGCTATTAAATATACACGGTGAACCAGAAGTATACCAAGAAACCCACGTTTACTAGGCTTTTTTTCTAGATTTTGAACAAAACAAGAAAAAATGTGTTGTAAACATGAGCTTTGAAATGAATACCTTAGGAGCTACGAACACTTGTTCACCTTTGCTACTGTGAGAGACATCCCATCTACTGAAAGCACTTTGATTTTCATACTTTTGAAGGAGGTAGTATGGACTAGAACAAAAAAAAGTGCAGTAAAGACGGTCTGTAAAGTGCGTACTTCAAAAGAAATAAGAGCACTTCACCTTCGCTACTGAGGAGGAGATTGGTGTCTAACGTCCTGTCGACATCAAGGTCGTTAGAGCTGGAATACACTGCCGAAAATAACTGTCACCACGCAGGGAAGCCGTACCGCACACTGCATGCAGACAAGCTCCACACATCCCCCACACAGTGAGATGATCTATGGTCGATCTCCCACTACTGTATAGCGATCTTGATTGTTCCAGGAATGCAGCGGCTGCAGCAACTGCGATACATCGCCATCGCTTGCCACGGTAATGATGCGTGATACCCATACTAACAAATCCAACCTTGCATGAACTATCGCAGCTAGTAGGCCACTACTGCTCTTACTACCCATCCCACTGTCGCAGAGGTTCTTTTCCCACGGCACGAGCCTTGGCACTTTTTTCCCCTCTGCTCTTCAAATCGCTACCGTCACTCGCGTTTCGTCCACTATCTATCACCTGATGGACCGTGTTAATGCGTAGTCTTACCCAGACGCACGGATAACATCACAGCCCAGCATCCTCTGACCCATTTACTAGATAACTAACATCTTGACGGAGGTGACAGTAGGACTTTTAGTTTGGCCACCACGTTGGTGCGGGCGCGGAGGGGCCCCATCTCTTTTAAGGTCGTTAGAGACGGAACACAAGTTCTGATTTGGGAGGGGGGGGGGGGGGAGATGGAGAAGGAAATCAGCCATGTCCTTTCGCAGGAACCATCTCGGCATTGTCTTAAACGATTTAGAGAACTCCGCCGCGTGGGATTAGCCGAGCGGTCCAGGGCGCTGCAGTCATGGACTGTGCGGCTGGTCCCGGCGGAGGTTCGAGTCCTCCCTCGGGCATGAGTGTGTATTTGTCCTTAGGATAATTTAGGTTAAGTAGTGTATAAGATTAGGGACTGATGACCTTAGCAGTTAAGTCCCATAAGATTTCACACACATTTTTAGAGAACTCCTAAGTAAGGATGGCCGGACGGAGGTGTGCTAACCACTGCTCTACACCACTCGATATTTTCGCTACTGAGAGACACGTGTCTTGTACTGAGAGCTCTTTGGTTTCCATAGTTTGGAGGGAGCTAGTGTGGACTAAATCGAGAAAAGTAGTAAAGTAAACATGGGCTGTAAAGTGGATCCCATAAGAGCGTTGAGCACATGTTCATCGTCGTTACTATGAAACATATCTCTTCTCCTGAACATGTGCTCTTATCTCTTAAGACGTGTATTTTAGATGCTAATTGGACTTTTTATTATTTTGTACTGTAGTCTCTTCTCCGAAAGTACATAAAGGAAGGAGCTTGCAGTTCAAGACATGTGTATCACAGTATCGAAGATGAAGAAGTGCTCATAACTTTTAAGGTATGCATTTTAGAACTTGTGTGTACTAGACTTTTTTTTTAGGTTTGCTACATATTGACTACTCTGAAAGTTCGCGTTGTATAAATTAAAGCTTCAGGGGTCTGAATACTGTCCGTGGATTCTCTCTTCACTGGACAGTGAATTTGCACCGTTCTGCTTACAGATCTCTAAGTCCTCAGGTATATTCTCTAAGTCCATCCCAGGAAGCCAGTGTACTGGCACCGACCGTCACCAGAGAGGAGTCTGAACACTTGTGACGAATGACACTTCTGCCTGTATTGCAGTAGAGTCTTGCTGGGATAAACGGCTTTTCACAGCTAGCATACCAGCGTACTAAGAATTAGTAAAGTGTCTAGCAATGTAGCACAATGTGCTGTAGTCTATGACATGTGTTACTAGGAATTAGTTTTAATACTGTTGAAAGAGTGAAACAACTGTGTTCAGTCAGTCCTTTATGATAATTTATTCTGCCTTCACCAGTTCCAAGCTGCTTTGCCCAACTTCAGACGACAATTTGGTTGTGAACTGGCGTACCCAACGAATATGAAAACAAAGATACCGATTGCGGTGACAAACTGATCCGTGGCTTAGCCGGATCTTTAGGTTACGTTGAAAGGTAACGGTTTGGTTGCGAGTTGGCGAAGCGAAAGAATTTTATAGCAAAATCATGGTTGTGGTGACACACTGATTTGAAGCTTACCCCGAGATCTAGGCTGGTTTGGAGTGTGATAGTTTCGTTGTGAACTAGTTTAAACAGAGAATGTGAAAGCGAAAATACTTATTATGGTGACACACTGATTTGCAGCGCCGCTCGAGGTCGAGGTTAGGTTGAATTATAACACTTTGATTGTGAGTTGTCGAAGCCACCGAGTGTGAGAACAAAACACTACCTGAATTGTCTTGAGCTCCATAGAAATGTCAACACATTTTATCTCCGCGTAAGAGTTACTCTGCTAAACTGTCACAAACTCCAGTGGAGACGTCTAATGTTGCTTTGGCGCTGGTCAGGTGAGAGTGTGTACCAAATATTGCCCAGAAAATACAAAAAATAAAAACGTCTTGTAATACAACAGAAATTTCAGTTAAGGAAAGGGAGTCAGGGAGAACCTGAGGAACGGGTATGAAGACTAACCGCTTAATTTAAGTTCTTTCTTCTGGTTAGGATCATGATACGTGTACTGACAAAGCTTCACATGGCTACACAAAAGTACCACAGACTTCAATGTGCGTTATGTAAATGTCATGTACATTGTTTGACGTGTTATACTTTTTTGGAAGAATCAAATAAACTTTTATGGAATAATAATTGGTGAAATATTTCGTTATTCTTTGTTACATACTGAAGAGCCAGAGAAACTGGCTCACCGGCCTAAAATCATGTAGGGCCCACGCAAGCACGCAGAAGTGCCGCAACACGACATGGCATGGATTCGGCTATTGTCTCAAGTAGTGCTGGAAGGAGCTGACACCATGAATCCCGCAGGGCTGTCCATAAATCAGTAAGAGTACGAAGAGGTGAAATCTCTTCTGAACAGCACATTGAAAGGAATTCCAAATATGCTCAATAATGTTCATGTCTGGGGAGTTTGGTGGCCAGAGGAAGTGTTTAAGATCATAAGTGTGTTAATGCAGTCACTCAGTAGCAATTCTGGACGTGTGGCTTGTCGCATTGTCCTGCTGAAATTGCCCAAGACGGTCAACAGTGGCTCAAATGGTTCTAAGCACTATGGGACTTAACATCTGAAGTCATTAGTCCCCTAGACTTAGAACTACTTAAACCTAACTAACCTAATGACATCACACGCATCCATGCCCGAGGCAGGATTCGAACCTGCGACCGTAGCAGCAGCGCAGTTCCGGACTGAACCGCCTAGAACTGCTCGGTCATAGCGGCCGGCCAATGCACAATGAACATGAATGGATGCAGGTGATCAGACAGGATGCTTAAGTACGTGTCACCTGTCAGAGTAGTACCTAGACGTATCAGGGGCCCCATATCACTCCAACTGCACGCCCCCCACACCATTACAGATCCTCCACCAGTTCCAACAGTCCCCTGCTGACATGCAAGATCCATTGATTCGCGAGGTTGTCTCCATACCCGTACACGTCCATCCGCTCGATACATGCAAC
The DNA here is from genome assembly GCF_021461385.2 of Schistocerca piceifrons. Taxonomy (NCBI): domain Eukaryota; kingdom Metazoa; phylum Arthropoda; class Insecta; order Orthoptera; family Acrididae; genus Schistocerca; species Schistocerca piceifrons. Next base: position 356,803,908 of record NC_060145.1, read on the forward strand.
ATGTTTTCAGTCATCAACAGTGCGATGTCTGTGTTGACGAGCCCAGGCGAGGCGTAAATTTGGAAAATTGTGGTAAGATCCTATGGGACCAAACTGCTGAGCTCATCGGTCCCTAGGCTTACACACTACTTAATGTAACTTAAACTAACTTACGCAAAGGACAACACACACACACACCCATGCCCGAGGGATGGCTCTAACCTCCGACAGGGGGAGCCGCGCGAATCGCGGCAAGGCGCCCCAGACCGCGCAGATACCCCGCGCGGCTCGAGGCGTGAAGCTTTGTGTCCTGCCAGTCATCAATGGCCTTAGTCTCCAAAAGCCCATATCGATGATGTTTCGTAGAATGCTTCACACGCTGATACTTGTTGATGACCCAGTACTGAAATCTGCAGCAATTTGTGGAAGGGTTGCACTTCTGTCACGTTGAACAGTTTTCTTCAGGCGTCGTTGGTCCCGTTCTTGCAGGATCTTTTTCCGGCCGCGGTGATGTCGGAGATTTGATGTTTTATTGGATTCCCTATCTTCGTAGTACACTCGTGAAGTGGTCGTACGGGAAAATCCCCACTTATCGTTACGTCGGAGATACTATGCCCCATCGCTCGTGCGATAACACTACGTTCAAACTCGCTTAAATCTTGATAACCTGCCATTGTAATAGCAGTAACCGATCTAACAACTGCGCCAGACACTCGTTGTCCTACATAGGCACTGCCAACCACAGCGCCGTATTCTGCCGGTTTACATATCACGGTCTTTGAAAACGCATGTCTTTACCAGTTTCTTTGACGCTTCAGTATAGATGAACAAAGAGTTAATGTACCTTCCACAGCTAGTGCTCATACATGTCTTATTCTTGTTGATCTTACCCAAAAAATTAAATACTTTTAACATTGCTACATTTCGGACTATAATTCAGTATAAGAAATAAAGAATCTCGAAAGTTGCATGGACTTCATCAGTTACCACCTGCATTTAACAAGGGATATTTTTCAGTTACTCGCGTAAGATCATATCCATACGTAGGGGCCCGGACCCCTGACCGGTATCATTCCAGGCAGGTAAAGTCGCACGTTCGCTGGCCGACAACAAATCCAACATGGTTCATGAGTTCACGGGTACAGCTTTAAAACCACAGAAGGGTATCGGAAGAAATAAAGGGGGAAAGAATCACCAGTAACTGGAAGGCTAATTTCGCGAACTTAGGCAGAAATGACGGACAGAAACAGCATTACACTCATTTTCATAGGTGCTCCCACAGCTATAGTATGCGCACCTGTGTTCACAATCGTAATACTTGGTGAAATTCTGAAAGTAATGAATGCAAACTTCAACTTTGTATTCTCTAAATTATGATATTGTGAAAGAGTTTGTTTGTATCGTGGCTCTGAAATCAGTAAATCCGCCCTGGTGATCACTCTCCCGGAATTCTGGGAGGAGCGCCAACCCAGGTCCGGGCGGATTAAGGAAGGACGAACGCGAGAGCACCAAGATTGTGAAGAACTTTTTAACTGGAGCTTCATTTACAACATGGTACTGAAATTTTAATTCCTGAATGTTATTTCCAATTTTACTCCTAAGTGCGGTAAAAATTATAATTAAATAGCTTCCAGATCACCATGCTTTTTTGCTGTTCTGTATTTCCTCATACTACTTATTCCTGCGTTTCATTCTTTCCAGGTTTATGTAGTCACAATATGGGGAATATTTCTGTGTTCAGCAGATTCAGATCTAAAAAAGTGTGTGCACGGATAAACTAAAAATCCTAACGAAAATTACAACTCTCTGATAGGAAAACCATGCCCCAAGATAACATTAGTTTCCGCATATGGTGATGAAGTTGTGCAGTATGTTGCTTGTTTAACTTTTAACTGTATTAATCTTGGCGGGCTACGGTCTCTGCAGAAACCAAGATTTGATCTAGGAGCTTTCACTCTCTCGATATTGAAGAAAACTGATAACAGGATAACTGATGCAGTTGACATTATTGTTACTAAATTTGAGAATCAGGTTAACCTAAGAGGACAAGCAAAGAAAGCATTGCTTCAGGATGAAGAGGAGAATGTATATGGTTTGCACTAATTCACCCAGGTAATTTAAGGCCTAATACAAACACAGTCAATTCTTTTCCCGCAACTCACCCTTTATGTACCTTTTCCGTACAAACCACCGGCATTATAGTACTTAAAGTTGACATGCAGTTCGTCAATACTAGAGTAAAACATTCTGTGAAAGGAATTTTCATGTACTCCAAAACTAAGCAATTTATGTAAGTTTCAGAGAAATTTGGAGAACTGCAATAATCCAGCACAAGAAGAAATCAATATTCTGTTCCACAGTTATTTGTAATAATGATGTACTGAGCCTTGTTCAAAAATACATTAATTTAGTTCTGACAGATTTTTTAAAAATGGAACATTTGTGTTAACTATGTTGAAAAAATTTCAGTTTCTTATAGTTAAAAAGGTATAGCTTCATAAATCTAGGAGGGAATAATAAGAGTGAACGACCAAGAGAGAAATGCTCTCATTAAAAAGAGTGTAAGACAGGAATACAGTCTTTCGTCCCTACCGTTAGATCTGTACATCGAAGAAGCAATGATGGAAATAAAAGAAAGATACAGGAGTGGGATTAAGATTCGAGGTGAAAGGATATCAATGATACAAATCGCTGATAACATTCCTATCCTGATTGAAAGTGAAGAAGTATTACATGATCTGCTGAATGGAATGAACAGTCTAATGAGAACAGAATATGGATTGAGAGTAAATCATAGAAAGGCGAGAGTAATGAGAAGTTGCAGAAATGAGAACAGGCGAGAAACCTAACATCCCAATTGAGGATCACGAAGCACATGAAGTTCAGGAAGCTTTTTTACTACAGCGTCCATATTAACTGATAAATTGCTTATTTATTCTTCATTTAATCTGACCAGGTTAGGGCCTCAAGAACGTCACTTCCGTCGAACCGCGAACAATACATAACAAGACATACACATACATTTACATTGAAATACATAAACGTACCGTAAAGCGTTGGCGTTAACAATAGCAAGAAGATTGATGTGTTATGTAATAGACATTTTGCTGAGAATTGGTTTATCTGCTGTGCTGTTCAGATCACAGGGTGAGAGTTCAACATAAATAAAGAGGAGTGCAATAACGGAGAAGACAATAGAGAAAAGCGTGACATCACTAATATTTTAGTGAAATGAGTTTCTACAGTCGTCAGATACTTAAATTTTTAACCATTTGCTGTATAAATGAAACTATATTCAGTACTTATTTCGGTCACTCAGAGCGTTACCACTGGAGGATTATGAACAAAAGAACTAAAAATGTAATGCACACATTACTTCCAGGAAATGACCTTAACACAAAGGTTAAAGAGAAATATAAAAGTGCTTACAATGAGAAATATATTAGATGGAAAAACAGGTTATCTTTCGCCCAGATTTTTCGAAAGTCCTCAGTATTAATAATGATTGTAGATGCCAATTTATTATATATAATGACCTTACAAAAGTCGCAGCTATTGATGGGTTATGACATTACTTTAGTGCGCCAGATCCAGGGATATAAGACGCTAGGGGTTCAAATATTGCAATACGTATAAAGGACCTGTTTATGACCCTTTTTATGATGTACAGCGTTCACAATTATGGTTCAAAGACAACATGAAATAATTACTGACCAGGACAAGTGATTTATGTTGTTTAACTATACAACTTGTTAATGCTTACATGATAGCATATACAATGTAAAATAAAAAGAATTTTGCACTTAAAATGTGTTTGGAAATTATTTACATGATATCTGACGAAACTACATAGTTTAAAGTTGCAGACGGACGATGCAATCTCTTGATGCATATTCTTGGTTACTAAGGTTTATGTTGATAATTTAGGATTCACACATCATTTGGTTTGAGATCGCATGTTTCTCTAGTTCTCTGTATCAGTGCATAAGGTTCGATGTCACGTTATTTTCACGTATATTACTAATCTCCAAAAGGTTGATGACCACAATGAGAATATGATGTTTTATGAAATATACTAAACTGCTTTTAGTCCTTTGACTGCTGACAGTGAGTACCTTTGTTGACAATCGACACTGAATATGTTAGGACATACGAGGGGTATTCAGTAAGTACTGCAACACTTTTTTTTCTCGGATAATTTCGGTTGACGAAATGCAGTGTTTATTGTGGGACATTGTGGAACATTCCCGCACCAGCCCCTATAGTTTCATGAACTTCCGATGTGTATTGGCGTTTTACGTTGACTTAAAAATGGCGCCTATAAAGAAGACGCTTTCCAAGTAGAGAGATATTAACAGGTTTCTTTTTGCGAAAAACCATACTGTCGCTGATATTGCTGGGTCTGGTCATGAACAAAAGCACGATAAGGTCGGGCAAACCTGTCCAGTCTCCGGCGTGCTAGAAGGCCGCACGCACCAGTAACCCCTGCATTGTTGGAAAGTGTGGACACTCTCATTCAAGGTGATATACGAATCACAATCAAACACCTCGCTGATCATCTGGACGTCTCTGTCACTAGTGTTGACACACGTGTTCACAAGTTGGGGTATACAAAGGTGTCTGCCTGCCCGGTTCCTGACCGCCTATGGAAGACCATAAAGAGCAGCGAAGGACCATCTGTGCGGAACTGCTTGCGCGTTGCGAGGCTGATCCAGAATATTTTTACCGGAGAGCGTCACAGGCAATGAAACATAGATATATCACTCTGAACCGAAAACAGAACGGCATTCCATGGAGTGGCACCACAGCATATCTCCTCCGAAGAAAACGTTCAGAGCCGCAGCCTCAGCAGGTAAAGTCATGGGACGGTTTTCTGGGACTCTGAAGGAGTTGTTCTGTTTGATGTCTTCCCTCATGGTACAACGATCAACTCGGATGCGTATTGTACAAACCTCACAAAATTGAAGAAATTTCCCACAATAACGGAAACGAACTTCTTCTTCTCCGTGATAATACAAATCCTCACCTAAGTGTACGCAGAAAACTTCACCGTTCTTGCTCGTCCACCCTACAGTTCGGATCTCGAACCTCCCAACTACCATCTGTTTGGTCCAATGAAGGATGCACTCCACGGGAAGCAACAGGTCGATGAATGGGAGGTTATTGACACATCAAAACGCTGGCTCCGACGTCAACGAGGGGAGGGGTATCACTCTGGCATAACGGGCCTTCGCAGTAAGTTAGCATAAGTCCGTCGGATTGAAAGGAGATTGTGTAGAAAAATAGGGCTTTATAGCCAAACGAGTGGTAATAATACGGAGTTTTTGGATCCTGAATAAACGCAAACCGCTTTCAGACAAAAGAAATGTGGTGCGTTAATTATTGAACGCCCCTCGTATTTAGCATTGTATTCTTTGGTGTTCTTACCTAACATGTGATCTATGGTGTTCTCTAGACAGCTGGAAACAGTCTCCATGATGGCTCGTTTACAGCTGGTCATGTGTTATGGTAACACCAATTCGATGCTGGTTAAGTTGGTGATGCGAAATAGATGGAAGTTTCGAGACATCTAAGAGAAATGCGAATTACGTTTACATAACATATATTTGCCTTTGCAAGTACTTTTACATTAGTCTTAAATGCCTGTCTTTAGCGTTATTTGCTGGGCATAACGTTCCGTTGCTAACATTACTGTGGCGATGGTCTGAGTGATGGAACCCGAAAGAAAAAAAAAGAAGAAAGAGTTATTTATACAGCTGATGGTTACAGCTGCAGTTCTTTGTTATAGTATTGTCCTGAAAGCAAACAAATATACACGACTGGCCATTAAAATTGCCACACCACGAAGATGACGTGCTACAGACGCGAAATTTAACCGACAGGAAGAAGATGCTGTGACATACAAATGACTTGCTTTTCAGAGCATTCACACAAGGTTGGCGCCGGTGGCGACACCTACAACGCACTGACATGAGTAAAGATTCCAACCGATTTCTCATACACAAACAGCAGTTGACCGACGTTGACTGGTGAAACTTTGTTGTGATACCTCGTGTAAGGAGGAGAAATGCGTACCATCACGTTTGCGACTTTGATAAAGGTGGGATTGGAGCCTATCGCGATTGCAGTTTATCGTATCGCGACATTGCTGCTCGCGTTGGTCGAGATCCAATGACTGTTAGCAGAGTATGGAATCAGTGGTTTCAGGAGGGTAATACGTATCACTAGCAGTCGAGATGACAGGCATCTTATCTACATTACTGTAACGACTCTATCCCTGAGTCAACAGATGGGGACGTTTGGAAGACAACAACCATCTGCACGAACAGTTCGACGACGTTTGCAGCAGAATGGACTGTTAGCTCGGAGACCATGGATGCGGTTACCCTTGACGCTGCATCACAGACAGGAACGCCTGCGGTAGTGTACTCAACGATGAACCTGGGTGCACCAATGGCAAAACGTCATTTTTTCGGATGAATCAAGGTTCTGTTTACTGCATCATGATGGTCGCATCCGTGTTTGGCGACATCGTGGTGAACGCACATTGGAAGCGTGTATTCGTCATCGCCATACTGGCGTATCACCTGGCGTGATGGTATGGGGTGCCATTGGTTACAAGTCTCAGTCACCTCTTGTTCGCATTGACGGCACTTTGAACAGTGGACGTTACATTTCAGATGTGTTACGACCCGTGGCTCTACCCTTCATTCGATCCCTTCGAAACCGTACATTTCAGCAGCATAATGCACGACCGCATCTTGCAGGTCCTGTATGGGCCTTTCTGGATACAGAGAGTGTTCGACTGCTGCCCTGGCGAGCACATTCTCCAGTTCTCTTACCAACTGAAAACGTCTGGTCAATGGTGGCCGAGCAACTGGCTCGTCACAATACGCCAGTCACTACTCTTGATGAACTGTGGTATCGTGTTGAAGCTGAGTGGGTAGCTGTACCTGTACACGCCATCCAAGCTCTCTGTTTGACTCAATGCCCAGGCGTATCAGGGCCGTTATTACGGCCAGAGGTGGTTGTTCTGGGTACTGATTTCTCAGGATCTATGCACCCAAATTGCGTAAAAATGTAGTCACATGTCAATTATAGTATAATATATTTGTCCAATGAATACCTGTATATGATCTGCATTTCTTCTTGGTGTAGCAATTTTAATGGCCAGTAGTGTACTTTTACGTTACTCTTAAATGTCTGTGTTTAGCGTTATTTGCTGGAGATAACGTGTACATTGTATTTTTCATTCTTCCGTTATTGACATTACAGTGGCGATGGTCTGAGTGATGGAAGCCGACTGAAAAAAAAAAAAAGATTTTTATGCAGCTGATGATTAAAAATGCAGTTCTTTGTTATAGTGCTGTCCTGAAAGCAAACAAATGTATGATGTATTCGGATGAAGTTTATGGCGAGTGTGTTGTTCAGCTTGCTTTAGTCGCGACGCTTCGCTTAAGGTGTCGTCATCGGTGATCACGGCGAGGCTGGCTTGTCGCGCCTGCCGATCAGCAGAAGAGCGCCGACAGTTCGGCGTAACGTGAGGAATCGCGCGCGGCGCCAGCTCTCTCGTTGCGGAGTGGGCGCACGTTGTCGCGACACGAGTAGCGTGGCGTCGCCTCAGCCAGGGGTCGCGGAATTTTGGAACATAAATTATTCAGAGTGGGACGACTCCAGCGCCGAGGCCACGCGCAGCCGCCGCCGCAGCCGCAGCCGCAGCGGCTGAGCGAATCGCCGGCAGCATCTGATCTCGCGGTGCCGCAGTCACGGCGCTGGCAGCCCTGGTGGCATCTCGACAGATAAGCCGGCGACAGACACGGCACCAGCGATGACGCATTTAAACGAGCCGACGCTGTGTGCCATAATCAAACGTCAAGGGGCCAGCAGAGACCCTGGCCCTGACCATACCGGCACGCCAACTCATAAACACTTACCTCCCGCTACAACTGGACGCAAGTCATGCGATAGCGTTATGCACTTATGCAAATGTCGGTAGTATCGTGTAAACAAGATACGAAGGGCCAGTGTATTGGCGGAACTGTCGTTTGTACTCAGTTCATTTATGTGAAAAGGTTTCCGACGTGGTTATGGCCGCACGGTAGGAATTAGGACAGTGGTAGTTGGAGCTAGACGCGTGGGACATTCCATTTCGTAAATCGATAGAGAATTCGATATTCCGATACCCACAGTGTGAAGAGTGTGCTGAGAATACGAAATTTCAGGGATTACCGTATAGCATATAATAATTCCAATCCCAAGGAAAGCAGGAGTTGACAGATGTGAAAATTACCGAACTATCAGCTTAATAAGTCATTGCTGCGAAATACTAACGCGAATTCTTTACAAGCGAATGGAAAAACTGGTAGAAGCCGACCTCGGGGAAGATCAGTTTGGATTCTGTAGAAATACTGGAACACGTGAGGCAATACTGACCCTACGACTTATCTTAGAAGACAGATTAAGGAAAGGCAAACGTACGTTTCTAGCATTTGTACACTTAGAGAAAGCTTTTGACAATGTTGACTGGAAGACTCTCTTTCAAATTCTGAAGGTGGCGGGGGTAAAATACAGGGAGCGAAAGGCTATTTACAATTTGTACAGAAACCAGATGGCAGAGGGACATGAAAGGACAGCAGCGGTTGGGAAGGGAGTGAGACAGGGTTGTAGCCTCTCCCCAATATTATTCAGTCTGTATATTGAGCAAGCAGTGAAGGAAACAAAAGAAAAATTCGGAGTAGGTATTAAAATCCATGGAGAAGAAATAAAAATTTTGAGGTTTGCCGATGACATTGTAATTCTGTCAGAGACAGCAAAGGACTTGGAAGAGCAGTTGAATGGAATGAATAGTATCTTGAAAGGAGGATATAAGATGAACATCAGCAAAAGCGAAACGAGGATAATGGAAAGTAGTCGAATTAAATCGGGTGATGCTGAGGGAATTAGATTAGGAAATGAATCACTTAAAGTAGCAAAGGAGTTTTGCTATTTGGGGAGCAAAATAACTGATGATGGTCGAAGTATAGAGGATATAAAATGTAGACTGGCAATGACAAGGAAAGCGTTTCTGAAGAAGAGAAATTTGTTATCATCGAGGTTAGATTTAAATGTCAGGAAGTCGTTTCTGAAAGTATTCGTATAGAGTGTAGCCATTTATGGAAGTGAAATGTGGACGATAAATAGTTTAGGCAAGAAGAGAACAGAAGCTTTCGAAATGTGGTGCTACAGAAGAATGCTAAATATTAGATGGGTAGATCACATAACTAATGAGGAGGTATTGAACAGAATTGGAGAGAAGAGAAATTTCTGGCACAACTTGACTAGAAGAAGGGGTCAGTTGGTAGGGCATATTCTGAGGCATCAAGGGATCACCAATTTAGTATTGGAGGGCAGCGTGAAGGGTAAAATCGTAGAGGGAGACCAAGGGATGAGTACACTAAACAGATTCAGAAGGATGTAGGTTGCAGTAGGTGCTGGGAGATGATGAAACTTGCACAGGATAGAGTAGCGTGTACTGTATCAAACCAGTCTCTGGACTGAAGACCACAGCAACAACAACATGAAAGTACTGCTTAGTAAAAACGGTGTTTTGTCAGTAGCAAGTACCTTTCCTGCCCATGATTTGGTTAAAAAATGGTTCAAATGGGTGTTAGCACCATGGGACTTAACATCTGAGGTCGTCAGTCCCCCAGAACTACTTCAACCTAAGTAACCTTTCCAGACTGAATCGCCTAGAACCGCTCGGCCACCGAGGCCAGCTAAATAAATGTTGCCCTGACCATTTTGTATAGGCTCATTGTTGTAGCGACGCCATTAGTGACAAAAATGATGTAAGCTATTTTAATAGTCATTTAATGCTAAAGTTATTAAAAAGAATAATCTCAATAAATGCAAAACGGCGTCTTGTAATATTTTCCAATTCATTTTTGGCCAGAGGTACAGTTTTATTACGAATAATTTCTATAAATGTGTGCGCTGCCATTGCACATACGCAGCTATCCTGTAGCATCAAGCCTCACAGAATAAATAAATAAGCATTGTGTTTTATGTTAAAGAAAGATTTTTTTTTAATCCATCGTGAGTAAGACGGATGTCTACACGTTGGAATACGTACCATTTTTCTGGCGATAGCGCATGGAGAAAATTTAGCCGTAGCTTTTAACAAACATAAAAGAGAATTTTTAACAAAACAATTCATTCTATTATCAGAATATTCTCTTTCAAAAAACAGTTACGCGATAACCTCTCACCACGGATGACTCAGTGGCCTACGGCCTTCAGTTAACGACCAGGAGCAGCGGCGTTTGAGTAGGGTTCTCAGTGCTAACAGACAAGCAACACTGCGAGAAACTGCAGAAATCAATGTACGACCTACGAAGGACGTATCCGTTCAAAGAGTGTGGCGAAATTGGCGTTAGCGGGCCATGGCAGCAGACAACCGAAGCGAAAGCCTTCGCTAACAGCATGACATCCTCATGCAGCGCCTCTCCTTTACTCGAGACCATATCAGTTGGACCCCAGACTGGAAAACCGTGGCCTGGTCAGATGAGCCCCAATTTTCTTCAGGTAAGAGCTGATGGTAGGGTTCGAATGTGGGGGAGACCCCACAGAGTCATGGATCCAAGTTGTCATCAAGGCACTGTGCAAGCTGGTGGTGGCTCCGTAATGGTGTGGCTTGTGTTTACATGGAGTAGACTGGGTCCTCTGGTCCAGATGAGCCAATCATTGAGTGGAAATTGTCATGATCCGATACTTGGGGACCTTTTGCAGCCATTCATGTTACCAAAAAAGGATACGCCATATCACGCGATTGGTATGAAGAACATTCAGGATTGTTCGAGCAAATGATTTGGCCACGCAGATGTAATTCCATAGAACATTTATGAGACATAATCGAGAGGTCAGTTCGTGCATGACGTCCTGCACCGGCGACACTTTGGCGATTATGTATGACTATACAAGCAGCAGCAGACTTCCAACGACTTGCTATTCCATGCCACGTCAATTTGCTGCACTAAGCCTGGCAAAAGGATGTCCCACACGATATTAGGAGGTTTCCCATGACTGGCCCCTACAAGATGGCCCCTAAAGTGTAAATACTTAGATTCTTTGAAACCCAGATTCAGCGACATGAAGTCTGGAAAGTCACCAATCAACACAGCGGGGGAAAGAAAAAAGACGAACTGAAAGGAAAAGAATATCAACACAGTATTTCACGCATAAAGAGCTCTTATTAGTGCACGAGTTTTCTTTGGCACGCAATACTTCCGTGCAGAGTCTAGTGATTTCTTCCACATCATGCGACTTCGCAAAATACTATTTAATGTAATTACTTTTTCAAACGACGGCTGTGTTGAAATATTGTCATGTTCGTGGTCAGAAATAGCAATACTTTCGGAGCTGGTTTAGTTTGAACTGGTTTCAAAGAAGCATTATAAATGCTTGTAAGATACAGGGTTGGATAAAAATATGGAAACTGTTGAGAAATGCTAGCTTCAACCGAAATGCAGACACTACGCAAGCCTGCAGGTTGCTCTGTTGTATTTGATCACGGACTGCACCTGTACAATGTCCGATTATGTGATTTTTGCTGATCAGTTCCACCCATGGTACAATGTTCGTACGCAAATGGTGATGCTGCGTCCAAGACGACAAGTCCCTATTCAAACAATTCGCGCCAACCAGCAATGGTTTTGTATATCATTGTACAAGCGGTGGACAAAAACATGGACGCTCCAAAAACACAGCTCGTTACCATGTCTAACACGGCGAAGCGTCTTCCACTCCTCTCGGAATGGAAAAATACAGATCATGTATATCTGTCAATGGAATTTTACACCATTCTTCCGGCAAAATAGTGGCATGGTGGATACAGATGATGCATCCTTCTATCCAAAGTACACCAGAAAGATTCATCCTCGAGCTCACAAAACCACTCCTGGTCGGTACGAGTTATTTGAATCGGGTCTCGTCGTCTTGGGATACAGCATCACTATTGCAGAAAGGGCACTGTACCATGTTTGGACTTGATTAGTAAAAATCACATAATTCTTAGCAGCAATGCGACCGTGAAGAGTGTCCGTGGAGCCCACTGAACATCGCAATGTGGCTGTCCAAATCATCACCAAACCCTCGCTATGTTCCATTCTTGGAATGTAAACTCGGCACGACTCTGGCAGCTGTATGAAACAAGACTCAACCTGTCAAATGACTTTTCTTCACTGCTGCATCGCCCAGGTTTTATTACTTCGGCAACACGATTTTCTGATAAGGGTTTTGTATTCTTGATGAGTTATTTTGGAATTCGGCTTTCAGTGAAATTCCCTACTTATCGAGTTCCCTTTGTGTTGTTCTGGTGTTGGCAGGTTTCGCGAGTGCGGCATTCAGCAAAGCAATGGCCTTTCGAGCTGTGGTCCTTTTATCCTTCGTCAAAATCCTCCACAATGGCCGTCCGTCACTATCACTCAACATCTATTTCCGTCCGCCTGGTGACTTATCGGATGGCGTTTTCCGCTTTCTCCATATAAGCCTCGATACGGTGCTTCCAGAAGCACCAACCACTTCGTCTATCTTGGTTATACACCATACGACCACCAACAACTTGCCCACGTTCGAATCCACTTAGCCCCACCATAATGCACTAACACCTACAGTACACTGTTCTGACAAGTACTGACACTTCGAACGTGTTGCGGACATTTAGAAGGTGAAGTTCGTGGTCAAATACAACTGAGCTACCTGCAGGCTTGGCTAGCGTCTGCATTTATGTTGAAGCTAGTACTTCTCAGCGTGTTTCCATATTTTCATCCAATCTGTGTATCTGACAAGCGTTTGTAATGCTTGTTAGAAACTAATTCAAACTAAACCGGCCCGGAATTGTTCCTATTTCGGGCCACAGACATCAGTCGTCGTTTGAAGAAGTAACTATATTACAAAGTATCGTGTTTTGCGAAGTCGAGTGATGTGGAAGTCATTAGACTCTGCATAGAAGTATTGCATGCAAAAGAAAACTACTGTACTAATAACAGCTTTTTATGCATGAAACGCTGCGTACATATTCTTTTCTTTTGAGCTGCTGTTTTTTTTCCCGCTATGTTGACAGAAGACGTTCCAGCCTTCATGTAAGCAGAGTTTGGGTGTCAAGCAGTCTACTTCCTTACATTTTAGGGGTCAACTTGTGAGAGGCAGTACGCCGGTCAGTAAGGTACCACCTTCAGTTTGTTCAGTTTTGTTAGAGTACTAAAGAACGTGGTACCTTGTACTATGCCACGGAAGACGTAAAGCAGTGCCGATAGCCTGGATATTATGAACAGAGTCATGTAGAGAGTCTCCCAACTCGTCTATTTTCCTATGTAGTTTTGTTGTTCTTTTGCGAATAATTTCAGTGGTGGTGTCCATTTATAGATCGGCGTTTGCGTCCACAATGCAAGTGTACGTACTAGCACCAAGTATCCACCGAAGTATTGTGTTTTGCTGGATCCAAAGGTGTCTTGTTTGCATTTGACTGGCTCAACCACAAGACAGATCTGCCATATAAAATATTTAAAAATGATGGCAGAGGTCCTTAAATTCGTGCTGGTAAAAATGGAACTAGTTGTTTGGTCATACCGTACGGCTTGTTCTTGAGGGACTCAGCGTGCTTATGGAAGAGGAAATGTTTGTCTAATGTGACGCCCAGATAGGTCACCGTTGCAATCCAGGGAAGATCTTGTCCTTGCAATCGCAAGCTGGCAGTGAATTCCCGGCGTTTCTTACTACTCGTATAATAAATCTCTGTCGTCTTTCCGGGATCCATTGGACCTTGTTAGTTTTGTACCGAGCAACTGTTGCGCCCAGTGGGCATTGTGATCGCCGTGTAGTGCCCTGTACACGACGTCTACTAGTGAGTAAAGCAGTATCACCTAGGGATTGTGCAATATGAACCTCCTCGTTTGTTGGCTTGTCGGTTAACATACCAGGTACTGAACAATACCGGGACAGTAGGAACTCTTCGGGAACTCCCACTATAGCCAGTCTGCTGTCACATGACAGACTTTTAGAAGTAACCATCATTTCCCTATTGTTCGGAAAGCTGGCAATGAGTTTAACAAAACGTTATGGGAGTGTTGTGTGTTCGCTTTGAGTGGATTATATTGTATGCAGTTTTTAAACTAAATATGAATACATTCAACTTGTCATTTCGTTGGTGAATTTTGGTTCTGTTTGCATTTAATGTACGATCATCGATGTCTCTTTATATTTTACTGATGCTTAGGGCGCTAAAATACTATAACAATTTGTTAAAAATATCAAAAACCATAAATATTACGGTGCATACTACGTTAAGTGACAGGTGACTTCGTCGCCGCTAGATGCACTAGTGTCTCTTCAAGTGTCAGATAGTAACAACTCTATCCACAGTGGGTGTCACGATTCTATTCATAAGCCCGTGGCTCTGTTTTGCTGGCTTCCACGCAAGCTACAGTCTGTAAACTCGAGAGCGAGCAGTGGTTGTGGGCAAAGTGGCCTTTCCTGGAAGAACGCTACAACTGCTGAACGGGATGACTAAAAATCAGCTTCCCCTTCAGCAGTTCAGCTCAGCGTGGTTGTAAGTAGATTCAGTTCGTACGCGTGGCTAGCGTTGTGTATAATGGTTATTAACTCCGGTAATTCATATATTGTTCACATACTTAGTGGAAAATATAGACTCCGCGGGTATCTCTGTCCATTTCGTCGCCGCTAATCCGAAAGGCGAGCTGGGAAAGAGACGTTATAAATTTATGAAACTGCCTGGAGGTGCTTCTTGTGGCGTAGCTGGGTACACACGTGGTGGAGACTCGTTCTTTAGTTTTCAGAGAGAATATACAGTTCCTGAAAGACCAAAGTATGCCTTTTCCTTTAACGAAAGCTAGCGTCGTTTGTCCATCCGGACAACCCTCTTTGTGTGTAGATCAACAGGCACAGGGGTTAGAAGGGTTGGCCTTGCAATGAAAGAGCTGACATTTAAAAGGCGATACGATGATATGTCGGGACAATAAATATTCACCAAGTGACAAAATTAAAGGTCGATATTGGTAGTTAGTAATTTGCAGCAAAGAAGTTGGTGTGGACAAAGCTGTTCTACTATAATTCAAATTACCAGAGGAATATGTTAATACCACAGGTTGTGTTGGGTTGCTCAGATTTTTGCGTTTTAAATAACTCCTCCCTCACCATAGAGAGGCAAGGATGTGATGGACGTTCCGACAAAGAATCTGGGTAAAGAAGACTTCATTAACTGAGTGAAGTAGATACAACTTTGTAGAGTAATACGAGTAGGTAGCTAGTTATATGTTCCGCAGATAATTTGAACGATTCTTTTATCAAAATGATGTGATACGAGTCAGTTTACAGGAAATGTATACATGATCAGTGTTGACATTGATGAACATGCAGCTACACTTTAAAAAAATCTTTATCTCATTTTTTAGGCTACCACATTTTATATAGAAATTCGTCCATGGAAGGAAGCAGTTGTCCA
The DNA here is from genome assembly GCF_021461385.2 of Schistocerca piceifrons. Classification (NCBI taxonomy): domain Eukaryota; kingdom Metazoa; phylum Arthropoda; class Insecta; order Orthoptera; family Acrididae; genus Schistocerca; species Schistocerca piceifrons. Next base: position 356,819,383 of record NC_060145.1, read on the forward strand.
GGAGAATCGAAACTAGTTTATACAGTTTCGGAAGAGATGTCTAAATTACAATAGAGAAGGAATACGCGTAAACGGATCTATTCTGAGCCATCTTCGCTTTGCAGATGGCTCTGTTTCATTTGTCTCGGATACAGAAGAAATTCAGTTAAGGATAAAGCAGTGGCACAGTGTAGTATAAAAATAGAGCTGAAGATTAATCTCAGTGAGAGCAAAATAACGTACAGATGTATGTCGATAGGGAAACAGAGAAGTTTAACAATAAAGATAATGAAACACTTGTTTCTGTTTTCCTCGTACCTTAGTTGCTTCTACATTCTTGGAGATGTGCTCCGTCTAAGCAGTTAAGTGGAAAGATGTTTTCTGCCGTACACATTTCGCTACTTATTGCTTATTAAGCACCTTCATCGACCTTTAATAGATTTTGTCGTATGTATATACGCTGCTTTGTATAATAGACACAGATGTGATAATATGTTACAGTTTTTTCTAGTTCTCTCATTGTTAGGTATGAAACAACTTTTTGGGACTGAAGCTTAATAAATTTCCTATAATGTTAGAAGGACATGAGAATTATTGGAATGAACAGTTACAATATAAAATTCCTAGTATTTCTGAAAAAGTTTACATAAAAAGAAACCTTGCAATGACGAAGAAAATAATAAGTGCCAAATCAATGTAAGTAATAACTCGTCGATCATGTTAGCCATTAAAACAATTACAAACAGGGATACATTGCATAACATAACAAAACTGAATAATAAGATAGTCTCCCATCACACACAGCTAGAAAAGCAGTGTTTGCGATTACCTCCACTCTAGATCCTTCTTTCTTTCCGGAGCATTCCTCATCACACAGTATAAATCAAGCACACAACAAACAAACGAATATAAAACAACATGCAGATACTACGCTGTGGCCGAGCAGGTCTAGGCGCTTCAGTCCGGAACTGCGCTGCTGCTACGGTCGCAGGTTCGAATCCTGCCTCGGGCATGGATGTGTGTGATGTCCTTAGGTTAGTTAGGTTTAAGTAGTTTTAAGTATAGAGGACTGATGACCTCAGATGTTAAGTCCCATAGTGCTTAGAGTCATTAGAATTTTTTGCAGATACTAGAATACAAACAACCGACAGTTGTATCTGTCTACACTATATACAGTAAACACACACAAGAACACTACAGTGAAAATGTAGTTGAAATTGAAATGTGTTCGGAAACGCTGAACATCGGACGCCCTCGACTACGTACACCAACAACGTACTCCTAAAATCTTAAGTAAAATCAAATAGTAATTTAACCTAGCGAAACTTGCGCTCCAAAAGTTGTTTCTTACCTGTACTGCAGGCCACTGAGATGTTTCATAAATGAAAGGAAGTTAAACGTCTGTGGGGTACTGACAGACATCATGCGGAATACTTTTGGACGCGTTTTCTGAGAACTATCTTGAGCTGCTAGCTCGGCAGCCCAAATGCAATGGAAATACATTAGACCCTCTAGCTACAAATAGACCGGACCTTATCGACAATGTCCATATACAAACGGAGATTATCGATCATGATATCACTGTAGCAACTATGATTACGAAAGTTAATAAGTCGGTCAAGAAGGCTAAGAGACTGTTTCTGCCAGATATAGCAGATGAGCAGTTATTAGTATCTCAAGTAGACAGTGAATTGGAATCACTTAGTCCCGGTAAGACGGATGTACGGGAATTATGATCCAAGTTTAAGCAGATAGTAAATCGTGGTCTGGAGAGTTTGTGCCTAGTAAGTGGATGATGGAAAAGGCCCACCATGTTTCCATAACGAAATTCGGAGGATGCTGAGAAAGCAGAGGCTGTTGCACTCTCGGTTCAAAAAAACAAGTGAAGATAAGTAGAGATTCGAGCGTCTGTGAAAATATCTATGTGCGACGCATACATCAACTATTACTGTCACACCTTACCAAAAGATTTGGCAGAGAACCCGAGTAAACTCTTTCTTATGTAAAATCACTAAACGGGTCTAAAGCTTCCAATCAGCCCCTTGTTGATCAGTCTGTTGTGGCAGCTGAAGATAGTAAAACGAAAGTTGAAGTTTTAAATTTTACATGTAAGTAATTGTTCATAGAGGCGATTCGTACAAACTTACCGTCATTTGACCATATGGACGACATAGTAATAAGTATCCATGGCTTGGAGAAAAAACTGAAAGATCTGAAAGTAAATGCATCTCCAGTTCCGGATGGAACCCAGTTCGATTTTAAGAAGAGTTCTCTACAGCACTGGCCCCTTACCTAACTCGAATTTATCCTGAATCTCTCGCCCAGCACGAAGTCCTGAGGGACTGGAAAAGGCGCATGTGACTCCAGTATGTAAGAAGGGTAAAAGAACAGACTCGCAAAATAACAGACTAACATACCTAACTTCTGTTTGCTGCAGAATCCTTGAACATATTCTGAGTTCGAATATAACAAATTTTCTCGAGACTGAGAAGCATGGTTCTAGAAAGTATGCTAGTGCGAAACTCAGCTTGTCCTTTTCTCACATGACAAATTGCCAACTATGTATGAAGGGTAACAGACAGACTGCATATTTCTAGATTTCCCGAAAGCGTTTGATGCAGTGCCCCATTGCTGGATGTTAACGGAGGTATGTGCATATGAAATAAGTTCAAAGATATGTCAGTGGCTGGAAGACTTCTTGATAATAGAACCTAGAGTGTTACCTTCGACGGCAAGTGTTCTCAGAGACAAGGATATCATCATAAGCGCCCCAGGGAAGTGTGATAGGACCGCTGTTGTTTTCTATATACACAGATAAATAATAGTTTCCAGAACTCCTGAAGATGGACGTTAACTGTGGATAATGTTTCACACAAACAGTCCCTTTGACTGTTCAGAGATGTCATTAAACCCACCCAAAGATGTAAACAATCATGCGTGAGCAGCGCCTATTAGACGGGGGGGGATCCGATAGCCGATCAGTTCCAGTCATTCCACCAGAAAGTAGATACACGGCTCGTGTTGTCTGCAGTTCAGCCATGCCTAGACGGTCAATACCGCGATTCGATCTCGTCCGCATTGTTCCTTTATGCCAGGAAGGGTTCTCAACAAGGGATGTATCCAGGCGTCTTGAAGTGAACCAAAGCGAAGTTGTTCGGACATGCAGGAGATACAGAGACAAAGGAACTGTCGATGACATGCTTCGCTCAGGCCGCCCAAGAGCTACTACTGCAGTGGATGACCGCTACCTACGGATTATGGATTGAAGGAACCCTGACAGCAACGCCATCACGTTGAATAATACTTTTCTTGTGGCCACAGGACGTCGTGTTACGACTCAAACTGTGCGCAATAAGCTGCATGATGCGCAACTTCACTCCCGACGTCCATGGCGCGGTCCATCTCTACAACCACGACAGCATGCAGCGCGGTACAAATGGGCCCAGAAACATGCCGGATGGACCGCTCAGGAATGGCATCACGTTCTCTACACCGATGAATGTAGCATATGCCTTCAACCCGACAATCGTCGAAGACGTGTTTGGAGGAAACGCTTTAGACACATTATCCAGCGAGTGCAGCAAGGTGGAGATGGAATTATGTGGGGCCGACATACACCGCTGATGGTAATGGATGGCGCCGTAACGGCTGTACGATACGTGAATGCCATCCTCTGACCGATAGTGCAACCATATCGGCAGCGTATTGGTGAGGCATACGTCTTCAGGGACGACAATTCACTTTCCGATCGTGCACATCTTGTGAATGACTTCCTTCAGGATAACGACATCGCTCGACTAGAGTGACCAACATGTTCTACAGACATGAACCTTATCGAACATGCCTTGGATGGATTAAAAGGGGCTGTTTATGGACGACGTGACCCATCAACCACTGTGAGGGATCTACGCCGAATCTCCGTTGAGGAGTGTGACAATCTGGACCAACAGTGCCTTGATGAACCTGTGGATAGTAAGTCACGAAGAACACAGGCATGCATCAATGCAAGAGGACGAGCTACTGGGTATTACAGGTACCGATGTTTACAGTAATCTGGACCCCCACCTGTGAAGGTCTCGCTGTATCGTGGTACAACATGCAATGTGTGGTTTTCATGAGCAATAAAAAGGGCGGAATTGATGGTTTATGTTGATCTCTATTCCAATTTTTTATACAGGTTCCGGAAGTCTCAGAACCGAGGTGATGCAAGACGTTTTTTGATGTGTGTACATCAATGATTAGGCGGACAGGGTGGTCAGAAATCTGCGGTTGTTTGCTGATGATGCGGTGGTGTATGATAAGGTGTCAAAGTTGAGTGACTATATGAAGATAGAAGACGACTTAGACAACATTTCCACTTGGTTCGATGACGCCAGCTAGCTGTAAATGTGGAAAAATTTACCTTGATGTGGATGACTCGCTAGATCAATCCTGTGATGTTCGCATACAGTATTACTAGTGTCCTGCTTGACAGAGTCAAGTCGTTTAAGTATCTGCGCGTAACGTTGCAGATCGATATGAGATGGAGCGAGCATATGAGAACTGTGGCAGGGAAGGCGAATGATCGATTTCGGTTTATAGAGACAATTTTAGGAAACACTATTTCGCCTGTAAAGTAGGACGCATACAGGACGCTGGTGTGACCTATTCTTTAGTAATACTCGAATGTTTGGGATCCGTACCAGATCGGACTGATGGAAGAAATCGAAGCAGTTCAGAGGCGGGCTGTTAGATTAGTTGCCGTTACATTCGAACAACACGCAAGTTTTACGGAGTTGCTTCAGGAACTGAAATGTGAATTTTTAAAGGGAAGGCGACGTTCTTTTCGAGGAACGCTGTTGAGAAAACTTAGAGAACCGGCATTGATGCTGACTGTCGAACGATATCACTGCCGCCAACATACACTGTGCGTAAGGACCACGAACATAAGATACGAAAAATTAGGTCTCATACGGAGGCCTATGGACAGTCGTCTTTTCCTCGCGCTATTTGCGAGTGGAGCAGAAAAGGAAATGACTAGTACTGGTACGGGGGCCCTCCACCACGCACCGTACGATGGCTTGCGAAGTATCAATGCAGACGTCGATGTAGCTGTAGATGTGTGAAAAACCTCTCACTTAGTTGCACAGAAGGATCACATCCCCAAGAAATTAAAGGAACAGTTGACAAATTTGTGTGCTCAAGATAACTGAAGACAACAAGTGGATGAGAAGAGGGCAAAGACGGAATGAAGCTCATTTGGAAAGCTCTATAGGGAGGTTGTAACTAAACCAGTGATCATAGGACAACGAAACATTGTGGAAACATTTTTAAGAACATGCGCAAGAGAAATAAAGAATAAAACATTGAAAGAAACACATTTCAATTTCAACATGAGACGGTTTAAATTTCGTGATGTAAGTGGTTTTGCAGTTTGGAATGATCGGAAAATGATTTTGTTTTCTGCATATATGTTACGGAGAAACCAAGTGACCTCACGAGCAACGTGAGGTGGATATCCACCGGGCATCAAAGCAGTTGAATCCAAAGCACCTCCAACCCATAGAGCAGAGACAGCATGTTAGCGAAGCAGATCACAGTAACGTGCGCCGTTCGGGCTGCAGGTCCTTGGGCCTTGGCGTCCGAGTTGCTCAAAGAAAAATTGCCCAGTTGTGAATTGTACTATGGAGCCACATTACATAATGCCACATTCAGTATACAGGGGAACTTCATGAACGCTCCAAGTACGACAATTGTGAGTGTTCACTATCCCAGTGAGATAAATGTGCTTCACCACTCCGAAAAATGTTCCAAGGCCACATGTCGCCAACCTCAACACTTGCAAGATGCGTAAGAGCGAAATCTACTCGAATGTTTGCAACATTTCCCAAAAGTTGGTTAGTAATGTGAAATGTCTGTGGAACCATTTCGCAATTGTCCGCAGCAGTTTTTGAACAGTGTACCATGAAGTGCTCAGCTGTCGTGACACAAGAAGCGCAATTCTCGGAGGTCGCACATTGCGTCCAGCATTCTCAGCCACGGCAACAATAAGATCTCCAACAGTTTGTGGTGCAACTGGCCGTCAGCCTCCCCAGGCACAAAAGGAATCATTGGCTGATCGTCCAAACCGTATAACCACCAAGATCGCCACATTTGAACCCTCTCATGAGTAAATTAAAATATGTGTTTTTCGATGGTTTACTCGTTATTTCTCTTCCTTAGCAATTTTCATTTTCAAACGATCACTGGTTTCTGATGGGAGCCTAGAAGGTAGCGAAAGTTACATTATAGTGATCCTGTATTTAGAAGTAAATTCCCAGTTGTTGAACAATGGGCAGTCTGTAACCAGTGTACACTTCCAGTACTACTTTATGGAAGTGAAAAAAGGGACGTTTAATGCTCTGGAACTTCTAAACTTGAGGGCTGCCCAATGAGCAATGGACCGAAGCATGTTGTGCATAATTATAAGTGACAGAAAGTCAAATAAATGGATGAAATAAAAGAAAAAAGAACTGAGGGCATGACTACTGTTACGAAACTCAAAAGAGATGGATGGAGCAGATACTCATAGGGGACTACATGATGGGAGATGGACGAACGGGATTATCTGTTGAATTCCTCGTAATAAAGAAAGCTAAGAAACAACTTAAATGAAGGTGCGGTTGTTACATAAATAAACGAACTGAAGGAACGTGGACGCGAAATGGTGAAGACAGCAATGATTGGAAAAGTTCAGCAGAGGCCTATACCCAGCAGTGGATGACTGGCTTCTGCTACTGTTGCTGCCGTTGCTGCTATTCCTCCAGCTGATGATGATGGTGGTAAGATGACAATGATGATAATTTCTCTGTGTTAAACAAACTGACTGTATTACGAGCTTAAACATAGCCTTTTTAACACTGATATTTCTCGTATTTTGCTTTAAAAAAGTTCCTTCAAAGGGCATGCTTAAATATTTAACGTGCAACGGTAACAAATAATCAGCAAATGGTGCTACAGTCAAGAACCTCATTAATCTGGGGGCGTAGATCCATTCCTAAAGAAGCGGTTGTCATTGAATACAAATATCTCTAGAATACTGATAACATACATAGAGAAAGTAAGTTAAATTAAAAACATGTGAAAGTTGAAACTTTTCACTCAGTGACGATTGGATGATTACTACACTATTTTGCATATTCAGCTGCTACGCCAGCTTGTAGAGACTGATAACCTTAGAGGGATTTCCCTGAGTGCCTCATTGGTTACAAGTATATGGCGTTTGGACGTGGTCAAAAAGCAGAATCAGGCAATCAGCGAGTCTCTCTCCTGCGAAGAGCGCTGTTTGGTGTTGAGATTTCTCTGTTACAGCCTTTACGACAGCCGGGCTACGGAGCTACCCATCCTAGCTGAGACACAGCTGGGATTCGCTGTTGACCTCCCTCCCTCATCCGGTAGACATAGTACGAGTAGAAAGAGTGTTTGTTCATATCAAGAAGTCCACGTACTGTTTTAATCCACAGTAGTCACACGATAGTTTGAAGGCACTCATCTACATCCGATTTCGGGTTACAAGGAGAAAAATTAAAGTTCAGGGATGAGGTTTCACTGAGGAATCTGTATTTTGTAGATATGGAGCTGAGTACAGGCCACTTCTTACAGTGACGCTGACATCCAGCCTCATGTGCCGTGGAAGACTTAGCAACCACTGTTATCTACTTTCATCTCCTCCTCCACATCTCCATTACCTCCATCGTCTACTCCAATCATTCATCTATACCTACATTCCGTCTCCATTCCTCTAGCTCCTCCTGAATTCCTCCATATGTACCATACATAAGGCTAGCCCCTCCTCTTTCACTTCCTTCCGTCCATGCCTTTATCTCTCTATATCTGAAACTCCATCAGCATCATCATCAGTATCATCATCGTCATCTCCATCATCATTATTATTATTACCGACATCATTATCATTTTGCCATGTGTTCTTCTCCATCAGCAGGTGTTTCACTGCAAACACGGTGACTTCTTTTCTCCCCCCTGCTTTGCCATCCTTTTCTGTAGCAGGACGAATCTTTCTTGAAATTATCTGTAAGCTGGTATAGTATTCATTATTTTTCTGTTCTTTTCGTCTGAGTTAGCTGTTATTGTGCGGCTTGTCCTCATTCAATCTCGAGATTGCTAAATTCTGGTCTGCAATTAACTAAGGTATGTAGTACGAAGGTTGGAACTTTAATAGCGGCAAATATTTATTTACAGCTCGTACAAAATAAATACTTGTTTCAAGGTTTTACTGACCTTCAAAGTAGTCACCAGCATTGTGTATAGCCCGTTGCCAGCGATGTGGAAGTCGTAGGATACTCGTAGCAGTTCCAATTGTGTTGGCAGTTCGAGCTGCGCGGTCTATTCGCCGACCAATTTGTTACAGTTCTGAAGCGAATGCCGTGAAGTGTTTCCTTCAGTTTAGAAATCGAGTTGAACTTGCTAGATCTTAAGTCAGGGGACTGCAGTAGATGGTACAACACTTAGTAGCCCAATCAGTCGAACAAATCAGTAACAGCTTGCACTGTACGTGCTTGAGCATTGTTCTGCAAAATGATGGTCAGATCCTGCAGAAGTTGTCATGACTTCTGTCTCTATGCTGTTAATTTTTGGAACACAACCTACGACCAGCTTAAAGACAGAAGTGATGACACTTTCTGCAGGACCTGACCAACATTTTGCAGGACAATGCTCAAGCACGTACAGTGCAAGCTGTTACCGATTTGTTTGACTGATGGGGCAGCTAAGTGCTATACCACCTACTCCACTCCCCTGACTTAAGCCCTCGTGAGTGCAACTCGGTTTATAAATTGAAGGAAACACTTCACGTCATTCGCTTCAGAACTGCTAAAAATTCGTCAGGCAATAGACCGCGCCGCTCTAACTGTCAACACAATTGGCACTGCTATGAGTATCCTACGACTTCCACATCGCTGGGATCGGGTTATGCACAATACTGGTAACTACTTTGAAGGTCACTAAAACTTTGGAATACGTATCTACACTACTGGCCATTAATACTGCTACACTACGAAGATGACGTGCTACAGACGCGAAATTTAACCGACAGGAAGAAGTTCCTGTTATATGCAGATGATTAGCTTTTCAGAGCATGCAGACAAGGCTGGCGCCAGTGGCGACACCTACGACATGCTGACATGAGGAATGTTTTCAACCGATTTCTCATACACAAACAGCAGTTGACCGGCGTTGCCTGGTGAAACGTTTTGTGATGCCTCGTGTAAGGAGGAGAAATGCATACCATCACGTTTCCGACTTTGATAAAGGTTGGATTGTAGCCTATCGCGATTGCCGTTTATCGGATCGCGACATTGCTGCTCGCGTTGGTCGAGATCCAATGACTGTTAGCAGAATATGGAATCGGTGGGTTCAGGAGGGTAATACGGAACGCCATGCTGGATCCCAACGGCCTCGAATCACTAGCAGTCGAGATGACAGGCATCTTATTCGCATGGCTGTAACGGATCGTGCAGCCACGTCTCGATCTCTAAGTCAACAGATGAGGACGTGTGCAAGACAACAACCATCTGAACGAACAGTTCCACGACGTTTGCAGCAGCACGGACAATCAGTTCGGAGACCATGGCTGCGGATACCCTTGACGCTGCATCACAGATGCGATGGTGTACTGAACGACGAACCTCGGTGCACGAATGGCAAAACGTCATGTTTTCGGATGAATCCAGGTTCTGTTTACAGCATCATGATGGTCGCATCCGTGTTTGGCGACATCGCGGTGAACGCACATTGGAAGCGTGTATTCGTCATCGCCATACTGGCGTATCACAAAGCGTGATGGTATGGGGTGCCATATGTTACACGTCTCGGTCACCTCTTGTTCCCATTGACGGAACTTTGAACAGTCGACGTTACATTTCAGATGTGTACGACCCATGGCTCTACCCTTCATTCGATCCCTACGAAACCCTACATTTGAGCAGGATAATGCACGACCGCATGTTGCAGTCCTGTACGGACCTTTCTGGATACAGAAAATGTTCGACTGCTGCCCTGGCCAGCACATTCTCCAAATCTCTCACCAATTGAAAACGTCTGGTCAATGGTGGCCGCGCAACTGGCTCGTCACAAAACGCCAGTCACTACTCTTGATGAACTGTGGTATCGTGTTGAAGCTGCATGGGCAGCTGTACCTGTACACACCATCCAAGCTCTATTTGACTCAATGCCCAGGGGTATCAAGGCCGTTATTACGGCCAGAGGTGGTTGTTCTGGGTACTGATTTCTCAGGATGTATGGACCCAAATTGCGTGAAAATGTAATCACACATCAGTTCTAGTATAATATATCAGTCCCTGAATACCCGTTTATCACCTGCATTTCTTCTTGGTGTAGCAATTTTAATGGCCAGTAGTGTACTTTGTACGAGCTGCAAATAAATAGTTGCCACTATTAAAGTTCCAACCGTCGTATTTAAATTCTGTTCTTAGTTACGCTATAAGTACAGGATGAGCAAAGTGTTTCATGCAGCTTAGTGTTGGCAACCCAGGTTACATCAGCTGCTCCAGTTGGTCTGGCTGCCTAATGTTGCGTGAGACACGTTATGATAACGCCGTCCGAAGAGGATTTGAAGGCCCGACGATATCGACCGGTCGTCGTCTCGTCCTTAGACCACAGGTGTCATTGGATGCGGATATGGAGGAGCATATGGTCAATATACCACTCTCTGGGTAGTTGTCAATCAAGTAGCTCCTCATTTTGCCTCACAAGGGCTGAGTGCATCTCTCTTGCCAGCAGCTCACGGCATGTCGGACTCTCAGCCGTCCAAGCGGCAGCCAAGCCCGAAGCGCTTTATTTCGGTTATCTGACGGGAATCAGTGTTACTACTGCGGCCAGGCCACTGGTAAACATGTGACGGGCAATTTTATTTCGCTCACCTTGTATTTGAGTTTCAAGTTGTTTACTTCTGACACGCTATACAAGTCAGTAGTACTAGTGGTGGTTGTCAGCGTAGTAGCCATCAGCTAGGAAGAACGACTGTGGGTAGCCTCCGTATGTGATCTGATTTCTCTGATTCACCCTATCCTCATTATTTCACGAGTCTAGAGGTAACAGATTAGGTATCAAGACGTCTTCGGTCCCGCGTTCGAAACCCCGCCAACGCTTAAACTTTTATTAATAATCAGCATTGATGGCCGAGGACTTCTGTTATAAGAAGTTATCCTTATAAATTCAACGGCCTTGTCAAAGAGGATGGAGGACCAGACAGAGTTTCAAGGCACTCTCTTGTCCTTGGGGTTGGAAAGTGTCCCTACAGATGGAAGTATAAGCAATGATCAACAGCATGGGGATGCAGAAGGCAATGGAAACCACTGCATTAAAGACACACAACGTGTACCAACAGTACATGAGGCCAATTACAGAAAAAGTGTCATGATGATCTCTCCATTGGAAAAAGATTCGGGAATAGTCCCCCATTCGGATCTCCAGGAAGGGACAGCCAAGGGGGAGGTGGCCATGAGAAGAAGATTGAGTAACCAACGAAACGATAACGTCCTGCGAGTCGGGCCGTGGAATGTCAGAAGCTTGAACGTGGTAGGGAAACTAGAAATCTGAAACGGGAAATGCAGATTCTCAATCTAGATATAGTAGGGATCAGTGAAGTGAAATGGAAAGAAGACAAGGGTTTCTGGTCAGATGAGTATGGAACAATATCAATAGCAGCAGGAAACGGTATAACGGGAGTAGGACTCGTAATGAAAAGGAAGGTAGAGGAGAAAGTGTGTTACGGTCTACAGTTCATTGACAGAGTTGTTCTTATCAGAATCGACAGCGAACCAACACCTCAATGACAGTACAGGTATACATACCGACGTCGCAAGGTGAAGATGAAGAGATAAACAAAGTATATGATGATATTGCAAGGGTAATTCAGTATGCAAAGGTAGATGAAAACCTCATGGGCATGATGCAGTTGTAGGGGGAGGAGTAGGAGAAAGGGTTACTGAAGAATATGGGCTTGGGACAAGAAATGACTGGCAATGGGAAGGAAAGCGTTTCTGAAGAAGAAAAATTTGTTAACATCGAGTATAGATTTAAATGTCAGGAAGTCGTTTCTGAAAGTATTTGTATGGAGTGTAGCCATGTATGGAAGTGAAACGTGGACGATAAATAGTTTAGACAAGAAGAGAATAGAAGCTTTCGAAATGTGGTGCCACAGAAGAATGCTGAAGATTAGATGGGTAGATCACATAACTAATGAGGAGGTATTGAATAGAATTGGGGAGAAGAGGAGCTTGTGGCACAACTTGACTAGAAGAAGATACCGGTTGGTAGGACATGTTCTGAGACATCGAGGGATCACCAATTTAGTATTGGAGGGCAGCGTGGAGGGTAAAAATCGTAGAGGGAGACCAAGAGATGAATACACTAAGCAGATTCGGAAGGATGTAGGCTGCAGTAGGTACTGGGAGATGAAGAAGCTTGCACAGCATAGAGTAGCATGGAGAGCTGCATCAAACCAGTCTCAGGATTGAAGACCACAACAACAACAACAATAAATTTCAGTTAATAATAGCGAATACTTTGTTCAAGAATCACAGGAGGGAGAGGCATACTTGGAAAAGGCCGAGTGATAGAGGAAGATCTCAGTTTGATATCATCATGGTCAGACAGAGATTAAAAACTCAAATACTGCATGGTAAAGCGTACCCAGGAGCAGATATATACTGAGATCACAATGTAATAGTGATTAAGAAAAGGCTGAAATCGAAGAGATTAAGAGATAAGAACCAACACGCAAAGAGGTGAGATACGGTAGTATTATACTAAGGAATGACGCGATACGCTTGAAGTTCTCCAAGGCTTTGGATACAGCAATAAGGAATAGCTCAATAGACAGTACAGTGAAGGGGAATGGACGCCTGTGAAAAGGGCAATCGCAGAAAAAATGTTTCAAATGGCTCTGAGCACTATGGGACTTAACATCTGTGGTCATCAGTCCCCTAGAACTTAGAACTAGTTAAACCTAACTAACCTAAGGACATCACACACATCCATGCCCGAAGCAGGATTCGAACCTGCGACCGTAGCGGTCACGCGGTTTCAGACTGAAGCGCCTAGAACCGCACGGTCACACCGGCCGGAGCAATCACAGAAGCTGGAAAGAAAAACGTAGGTACAAAGAAGGTATCAGAGGAAATACTTCAGTTGTTCGATGAAGGAAGGAAGTACAGAAATGTCCAAGGAAAGTCCGGAATGCAGAAATACAAGTCGCTGAGGAGCGAAATAAATAGAAAGTGCAGGGAAGCTAAGGCGAAATAGCTGCATTAAACATGTGAAGATATCGGAAAAGAAATGATTGTCTGAATGACTGACTCAGCATATACGAAAGTCGAAACAACCTTCGGCGAAATTAGAAGCAAGAGTGGAAACATTAAGAAAGCACGGGGAATTCCACTATCAAATGCAGAGGAGAAAGCGGGTAGGTGCAAAAAGTGCACTGAAGGTCTCTATGACCCATAACATGGTAAGTTAGACAAAACGCATTTATACATAATTACTACATCAGTAATGGCGATCAGCAGTACAAGTAAAAACTAGTGAAGATTTTTTTACGGGTGTGTGTCTCGATAGTACCGAATACATGTGGTAGAAAATTTAGTCGTTGGTTTCATAAGCCTAATCCTGTGTGTCTCCCAGCTGCTGCTGTGTTTGCACTCCGAGCTTGTACGGACGTCCAATGTCACACGTGGTTGGGCGATGCGCAGTGACGATCCAGACAATGGCGTCATTCTCCCACGTTGCGAGTGCATTCAAAGTCGACCTTTCGTGTTATTTTAGGCTGCGCAGCATAAAAGAGACACGGACGCATTACGTCAAGAAGCCTGTAGGGTCCGCAGGCAGCAAAGCGTTCCAATTATACAGCGATTGTAAAGCAAAGATATAAGGGGAGCTGACTACAGCTACGATATTAGAAAATTTCTGCAATGTTTAAGTCTCTTGCTTTGTTTTTCTCCTCAAACAAATAAAAATTATTAAGGACTATTATATGATTATCTGCCATTTTGGTTCTGATAGTAGACGGACGCATTAGTGTGTGTGTGTGTGTGTGTGTGTGTGTGTGTGTGTGTGTGAAATCTTATGGGACTTAACTGCTAAGGTCATCAGTCCCTAAGCTTACACACTACTTAACCTAAATTATCCTAAGGACAAACACACACACCCATGCCCGAGGGAGGGCTCGAACTTCCGCCGGGACCAGCCGCACAGTCCATGACTGCAGCGCCTGGGACCGCTCGGCTAATCCCGCGCCGGACGAATTAGTGTTTTCTAGTCTTAGGCGACAGTAATGTTGTGAAGAAACACTTATCATTTTTCATATACACAAAGTATCCTCCTCGATAGCTGAGTGGTCAGCCTGACTGACTACCGTCCTACGGTCCTGGGTTCGATTCCCGGCAGGGTTGGGGATTTTCTCAGCTCGGGGACTGGGTGTTGTCCTATCTTTATCATTATTTCATCCCCATCCGGCGCGCAGGTCGCCCAATGTGGCGTAGAATGTAATAAGACCTTCAGCAAGGTGGCAGGACCTGCCCCGCAGGGGGTCTCCTGGCCAATGACGCCAAACGCTCATTTTCATATACACAAACTGATTAAATAAAAGTTTTACTTCGTAATTTAACTTGCATACCATTCTACAGATTGTTACGTTCCAAAATTTGTCTCATCGATCCTAGGATCGAGCTCTCTACACTCAAGTCAGGCAGAGATGTTTCCGTTCTCCAATCTCGAAGTGAAGTTCAAATGGTTCAAATGGCTCTGAGCACTATGGGTCTTAACATCTATGGTCATCAGTCCCCTAGAACTTAGAACTACTTAAACCTAACTAACCTAAGGATAGCACACACATCCATGCCCGAGGCAGGATTCGAACCTGCGACCGTAGCGGTCACGCGGTTCCAGAGTGAAGCGCCAGAACCGCACGGCCACACCTGCCGGCTCGAAGTGAAGTGCCCACTGTGGAAGTTCGCAGTGAAATGGCTACTTTGCCGTCTCGAAGTTAACTGCTACGTTAGGATGATGTCTCTCCTAGAATTCTCGATAAATTTCCCTGAACGTGCCAATGCACGTGATTGGCTGCTACCGGTTCTTCTTCTCACCACCCGAACTACTTTACAACTACTCTCAAACCGTCCTCATTTCCTATGACCACACACACTAGAAAAGAAAGTTTTTCTTGGAAGGCATTCCTCCGTTTACAAGTTGCTTGATTCTGATACCTGCAAACACCTGAAGCCCAGCAGACGTGTACTTTTGTCAGCTCTGTTTTTGCGAGGCTTCAGCTTGTCTGTTTATGCGGTACTCAGTCCAGAGACTCGTATGATACAGCTGTGCAAGTTAATCTGTTCTGTGAGAGCCTATTCCCTCTTCATTACTACTGAAACACACATCCATTTGCTCCTGCTTACTGCATTCAACCATTGCTCTCCTCCTACAATTTTTAGTCCCAAATCGACGATTTCTGCATACCACATGATACGTCTTCTCAACCGATTCCTCCTTTCAGTCAAGATATGTTATAATTCAGCCTTTTTTTTACTGTTGTCGACGTTCGTCAAATCTTTCCAGAACGCTATCCAGTCCATTCAGCTATTCTTTTAAGTCCGTTCCTGTCTCAGGCAGAAATGCAACGTCATCGGCAAACGTTTGTCTTTATTTCTTCTCTCTGAACTGGAAACTACCACTATGCGCTAAATGGTTGGACATCCACGGTTCTTCACAGAACGTGGGGTTCGGAGGCTTCTCTGCGCTGTAAAGTAGCACAATGCCGGTGCATGCACAAGTGTTTCGGTGCACACCGGTCAACGTCCATTGTTGAACATTGAACTCTGCAGCAGACCACACCTACGTGTTCACATGTTGACCGAATGACATCATCAGTTACGATTGCAGCGTGCCGGCCGCGGTGGCAGAGCGGTTCTAGGCGCTTCAGTGCGGAACCGTGCGACTGCTACGGTCACTTCGGGCATGGATGTGTGTCATGTCCTTAGGTTAATTAGGTTTAAGTAGCTGTAAGTTCTAGGTGACTGATGACCTCAGATGTTAAGTACCATAGTGCTCAGAGCCATTTGAACCATTTGATTGCAGTGTGCATGGAACCATATGGATTCGTCCGTTGATCAACGAAAACGGATTGGCTCTTCGAGTGAATCACATTTTTGCTACACTATGTCGCTGGTCGTCTCCACAAATGCCGTCATCCCGATGAACGGCGGCTCCAAACGAGCGGCACGCCACGCACGCTGGTTGGTTTTATGCTAAGGGAAACATTCTCCAGCGCTTGTATTGGACCTGTGGTAGTAATCGGAGACATGGAGACAGCTCCAAACCACCCGCATCCCTTCATGCTTCATGTCCTTCCCAACGCAGATGTCATTTTTCAGCAGTTTAAGTGTCCGTGTGTCGGAGCATTATAGTGCAGGATGTCTCGGCGACCTAATTCACCTGACGTAAAACTTGTGGAACCCATCTGGGTCGTTATCGGGCACCATCAGCGCGCACCGTATTCAGCGGCCTGTTATTTACGCGAATTACATGACCGGTGGGTAGAAATCTAATGGCAAATCACTCTACAAACCTATCAACAAACTACCGGATCCCTAATACGCAGAATCAGTGGTGTACTTCGCTCCAAAGACGGACTAACAAGCTATTACGCAGGTGGTCGTAAGTTTTGGCTCATCAGTGTAGTTGCAAGCTTGCAACTGCGCTGCTAGCCGTCAGCGATTTTCTTTCGCCGACTCTAATGCAGTTACACTTTGTCGCTGTGCTGTTCAGAAGAATCACATTTGGTGGCTCGCAAGTGGCTCGGCGACCGCCTCGCCTCTGTCTGTGGCTTTCATTGTCCGGCTGCAGACCACAGGTTCCAAGCGGCTGCAGCAGTCTGCGGCTTGGTGTGGCAGACGCTTCGTACAGCACAGTGGATGACCTCCTGGAACACAGCTCTCGGCTTCTAGACAGGCGGGTGTCTTGTCTCTTTCGTTCATTGCTTGGGGTTTGACTAGATGTATCATTTCACCGAAATATTGCAAGTGCAATGGCTTAAACGTATGTGATCCACGTCAGTGCTCCTTGGCTGCAGTATGTATCTAGGGTCCGCAACAGAAAAAAGTCGTAGCACCTATTTACAGTTCACATACTACTTATAATTTGCTTACATTGCAAGCAAGGTTAGACTGGCGAAAAGTGTTTACCACAATGCAGCGTGACTGTTGTTTACTAAATAAACTGTCTATTTGATACGCCCTTATACAGGTTGGTCCAGTGATCGAAACCGGGCCAAATGTCTCACGAAACAAGCGTCAGATGAAAAAACTAAAAAGAACGAAACTTGTCTCGCTTCAAGGGAGAAACCATATGGCGCTATGGTTGGCACGCTGGATGGCGCTGCTATAGGTCAAACGGATATCGACTGCCTTTTTTTTCAAATAGGAACCCCAATTTTTTTTATAACATATTCGTGTAGTACGTATAGAAATATGAATGTTTTAGTTGGACCACGTTTTTCGCTTTGTGATACATGGCGCCGTAATAGCCACAAACAATGGCACACAATTTTAGACGAACAGTTGGTAACACGTAGGTGTTTTAAATTAAAATACAGAACTTAGGTACGTTTGAACATTTTATTTTGGTTGTTCCAATGTGATACATGTACCTTTGTGAACTTATCACTTCTGATAACGCATGCTGTTACAGCGTGATTACCTATAAATACGACGTTAATGCAATAAATGCTCAAAATGATGTCCGTCAACCTCAATGGATTTGGCAATACGTGTAACGACATTCCTCTCAACAGCGACTAGTTCGCCTTCCGTAATTTTCGCACATGCAATGACAATCCGTTGACGCATGTTGTCAGGCATTGTCGGTGGATCACGAAGCCAAATATACTTCAACTTTCAACACAGAAAGAAATCCGGAACTGTCAGATCAGGTGAACGTGCGGGTCATGGTATGCTGCTTCGACGACCAATCCACCTGCCATGAAATATGCTATTCCATACCGCTTCAACCGCACGCGAGCTATGTGCCGGAGATCCATCATGTTGGAAGTACATCGCCATTCTGTCATGCAGTGAAACATCTTGTAGTAACATCGGTAAAACATTGTGTAGGAAATGAGCATACATTGCACCATTTAGATTGCCATCGGTAAAATGGGGGCCAATTATCGTTCCTCCCATAATGCCGCACCATATATTAACCCGACAAGGTCGCTGATGTTCCACTTGTCGCAGTCATCGTGGATTTTCCGTTGCCCACTAGTGTATATTATGCCGGTTGACATTACCGCTGTTGGTGAATGACGCTTCGCCGCTAAAAAAAAAAAAAAAACGCGTGGAAACCGATTCTCGCGCAGTTTGTCTGCTACTGATGTGTGGATTAGCCGCGACAACAGCTAAAACACCTACTTGGGCATCATCATTTGTTGCATTTCGTGGTTGACGTTTCACATGTGGCTGACCACTTCCTGTTTCCTTAAATAACGTAACTATCCGGCGAACGGTCCGGACACCTGTATGATGTCGTCCGGGTTACCGAGCAGCATACATAGCACACGCCCGTTGGGCATTTTGGTCACAATAGCCATACATCAACACGATATCGACCTTTTCCGCAATTGGTAAACCGTCCATTTTAACACGACTAATGTACTACGAAGCAAATACCGTCCGTACTGGCGGAATGTTACGTGATACCACGTACTTATACGTTCTGACTGTTACAGCGTCATATATCACAAAGCGAAAAAAGTGGTCCAACTAAAACATTCATATTTCCTTACATACTACACGTATTTGTAATAAAAAATTGGGGTTCCTGTTTTTAAAAAAACGCAGTTGATATCTGTTTGACCTATGGCAGCGCCATCTAGCGGGCAAACCATAGCGCCATATGGTTTCCCCCTTCAAGCTAGACGAGTTTCGTTCTTTGTAGTTTTTTCGTTTGATGCTTATTTCGTGAGACATTTAACCCAGTCACTATCTATGGACTGTCCTGTATACTACAAGTCCAACGATAAATTGATACACATTCACTTTCCTCCCCAGTTCAGTGCTAGAGTTCCAGTTACAGTACGTTACGAAAACAATTTAATGTTGTGTTGACTGATGGTGTTCATGAAATAATAACAGATTCCTTAAACGCACTCTTGAATTTCTTATGGGTCCACGAACTGATGTGACAATTAACGCATTCGTGAATACCACGCTGCTTTTCCGGGTTAGCACCCGCAAAAGTACTGCACACGTTTCTAAGTCCACCAGCTCACGCACTAGCTTTAGGAGCCCCTAAGCCTGTTATTCGAAAGCTTTTAAACAGTATTTTAGAAGCGACCAGTACGCCTCCTATGCAAGGTTTCGTCAGCTATCACAGGTCCTACGCTCCCTTCTCCCCCCACTCCTCCCCCTGCCCATCCCGCCACCCCCACCCCCCTCCCCTGACGAAGAGCACATACAACAGACTGATCCAAACCAATGGAGTCACATTATTTCTTACAGCCCACAATCTGCCGTTGGAAAAGTCACAAAAATATGTTTGAAGAGGCAAGACACAAAGCGTGCTAAGTGTCATTTTTTTCACAAAACTCATTGTCAGTGTTATTGTGTTCTTGGTACTCTGCTGCATGTTCCTAGACTTAATCAAGACGGAGAAAGTCTCCAAACATGCGTTAGTAGGTGAGGTATGGTCTTTTTACCAAGCTATGATTCCATTCGGGGTTCCAAGGTATGACAAAGTGTTTTGTGTATTACAGCTCTACTGGTTTAAAACCGAACGCTCCATTTTTTGTACATGTAGTGCATTAGTATTAATGGCTATGGAAACAAAACCCTTCTCTTAATAAAATAAACAGTATCGATCGCAATAGTGACTGGTTTCAGTCTTGAAAGATCATGCACAGACAATAGGAATGATCCTCGGTGACCCGCGTAGACGCCGGGTAGAGCTGTAGTGTATGCTGGGAGCACAGTTACCAGCTACTGACGCCTTCCGACGTACGAATACACCACAGCTTGGCCCATCGTCTATGCAAGTCACCAATGGTGATTCTCTACGGTCTGTACATGGTCTTTGAAGACTGATACCGATCACTATTAATAGAACATCATTTCCGCAATCAAAACTAATTATTCTATTAATATTGGATTTAGGTCGCTGTGTTTTCTAAATATGTTTCGAAAATCAAAAACTCTCTTCCTGCTATTTTGTCAAAAATTTACATTCTGTACGAACTACAAGTTGATTTAGCAAAGAAGAAAACAGCAACCAACCAGGTTGGTAATGGTTTACATTCTGTACGTATTACAAGTTGATTTGGCAAAGAAGAAAACAGCAACCAACCAGGTTGGTAATGTTATTTCTTTATACAAAGAGCGCCGTTACCTGTTTCTGAACGATAGGTTCATGTTTATATCTCTGTTCAAGATTAAATCACATTTGTTTTTGTTTACATTAGTTCTTGCAAAAAGCAACTAATAGTTAATATGTAACTGACGTCTGTTTTTCCTCACAGCCATTTAATGTGATTGTTTGAGTCTCTCTCTACGTGGGCCACAATTAAGATTCTAATAGGAACTACCACTGTGCTTGAAGGCACAGAAATTAAAACATCTGCACAAACTTTTGTCCATAATGCTATAGTACATGTAGTTGTTTCTGATAAAGAAAAACAACCAATGACTAACAATTTCACTAAATATAATTAAAAGTAACTGATTTATCATCTTCAATAACAAGATAAACAAATTTTATTTGTGCCATTACCGGTTTCGAGCGACAAAGCTCTACTTAAGACGACACATACATTCGCCATAAACATGTACTTACAAGTTAGAGGAGGTCACGCTGAAACTATGTCAAGAATAAAATATTTCAGTCGACATTCACGTACTTTGTAGCACAAGACATTAACACTACAGTAGAAGATATTACGTTACGTGGTATTATGGTGCAAGACTTCACAGAAATGTACAAGATAACACTATCTTCTTCTTAATTATAATCGCTTTCTTTCTATGTATATCTTTAAGGATAATACTAAGTAGTCTAATATTCTAGATAGCAAAATTAATGGCTCTTTGATTATTACTAGTGTTTTTTAGGAATGAGTACTCATAGTATTTTCTCCAAAATTTCTGGTATGTCTAAATCACCAGCTCGAGTTGTTGAATGTGAATGTATAGTAGGTTACTTCAGCGTATGTATTTCCTGGTCTGATTCGTTCAAATACATTATACGAAAACTCTGTCTTATGTTGATGAGACTGTGTTTTATTTTACGCTACGTGAAACAGAAATAGTCTTTTCTGTTTTAATATATCTAAACGTTCACTGATCCTTATTTAAAACTTCAGTGCAGCCTGTCTCAAATAAAACGTAATTATTAAATAAGCTGTAAAAGTGAATATATTTGTCAGTATCACAAGCTCATTTTTATTATTTCGGAAATTATGTTTTGGTTTATTTAGTAGTTCAGCTTCATATATATTCCACTATGGCAGATGTTTGTCCCTTCAACAAACACAATTATACACACTCATTTTTATTATTATTGTTTTTATTACTATTATTGAACAGTAGCAATTTATTTGAAAAATCATCATCTATTCTTTCTTTACGACATTGGTCTAGTCAATAAGAATATCATAACTGAATATTATTGTTATTATTATTATTACTATTATTATCACTGATTTGAACGGATCTTTCAGTTTCAGGTTATTTAAAAATCCCTGTGAGCACATTGCACTGCGATATTTGTTGGTCAATTCAGTAACTGTAAGCTTATCGGTTATTATTATTACCATTATTGTTATTATTACCTCCATTGTTCGTTATCATCACTGTTACTGAAAATTATCACTGAAAAAATGGGGTTTGAAGGTGGATTACAAAACGAATCGAAACCTGAATCCCCAAAATGATATTCTTATGGTCCTGATGGAAATCCATATTGTGTTGTGTTACGAAATTCCTCAAATTAAGTTGTCAGTTTTTTCAACTCTGACATTTGTTATTTTGACTTCAATGAAACACGAGGTAGATCAAAGTTTAATAAATTATTTTGAGCAAAGTATACAATTTGTATTATATACAATATTAACGTCTGTCGCTATACATAAGGCAAAAAGCCATACTTAAATGTATGGGAGTTCACTGACTCCGTGGGGGTCACAAAGTAAACCGTGTTTCGCCTTTTTCCCATATATCATCAATCTGTAACATACTGTGCACCTCCTGCACGTGATATAAATCTCACAAAGTTCGTTATTGTAATGTATACTGTTATCTCAGGTTCAATATAAATACCCTTCAGCACATAAATCCATTTGTATAAAGAAAAAGAATGGTGCATCACTTCAAATCAGTGATCGAATGAATAAGGAAGAAACAACTGAGAGTTTGAAGTTGCATTGATTACAAGTCATTCGAGGCAGAGCACATGTTTGATTGGAGAAGGATGGGGAAAAAAATCGGAAGTACTCTTGCAAAGGAACCATCCAGTATGGAAATCACAGAAAACTAAATCTACATGAGCAGAAGAGGACTTCAAACATTGTCCTTTCAAATGCTAGTACAGTGTTTTACCACTGTACCACATCACTCAGTGTTACTGAAAGTAAGAGTAGCAGGATAATGACGGGATGGTGCACTTTCAATATGAAACTGAAATCAAAATTAATGAAATTGTGACACCTGATTGATTTATGACATTAACCAATGGTTGTGCTAAGTGGTTTAAGACCCATTGAGGGCTGATTTTTGACTTCCTGGGGATAATCTGTCCTTCTGAGAAACCCCCCCCCCATCCCCTTCCCCCTCCTCCTCCCACCCCCCCCCACACTTTTGATATCAACTTAATTGACTAATTAAACTGGCCATTAATTACCCCCTCCGCTCCTGGTGGATCTCCAATCCTCTTCTACCCTCCCCCCACTCCCTCTCACCACCAACACCTGGAAATGGTGTAGTTTATGCTGATCTGCTGAATAAGACAAATATAAATTACGTTACTTTCTTTACTTTGAGTGTTACCCTTATAGAATTTGGTTGGAAAAGCTCACCCTCTCCCCTCTCCTACCCTCACTCCACGTGGAGAAATGGTAGGGAACATTCAATCTGTGCTGAGCTATAGGACTGGAAGGTGCAACTGCAGGTCCTAATTACGAAATTGCCTTGATGCAGATTTGAGATGTTGCCATATTGGAAACTTTTTGTGTGTGCTTGCCTTGATGTGCATGGATAGACAGAGCTATCGTGCAATTCCACCACCAAAGGATGTCCCACTACCCACCCCTCCCACCCCCTCCCTGACACTCCCAAAAAAATTGGCGGGAAAAATCACTGAGCTGGTGACTGGAAGGATGACATGACACGAAATCAATTTAGCTGTAGAGGACAAAATAATAAATAATAGTGACATATTATTTATTTATAAAACTCGATTTACAGTAGTTGGATCTCATTTTTATTTGGCACAAAAAGCTCATAAATCCTCTGCTGTTCATTTAATTTTGGAAGTAGTAAAATACAAACAGAAAAAAGGTAATTAAATACGTAAGCAGATCGCATTTTTCAGTTTGTGCAAGGAATATCATAATGAAACCATCTTCAACGTAACCCATTTCATATAATCACAATGTTACAGATCTTGCTAAACACATCTGGCGATATAAAAAATTTTTCTGAATGCACAGACTTGCTTTGTCACACACCCCGTCAACAGATTATTGGCCAATGATGGGGTCACAGCTGCAGGTGAACTGAACAGCAGGCAATGACTGCAAAAAATGGTTCAAATGGCTCTGAGCACTATGGGACTCAACTGCTGAGGTCATAAGTCCCCTAGAACTTAGAACTACTTAAACCTAACTAACCTAAGGACATCACACACATCCATGCCCGAGGCAGGATTCGAACCTGCGACCGTAGCGGTCGCGCGATTCCAGACTGTAGCGCCAGAACCGCTCGGCCACCAGCGGCCGGCGCAGTGACTGCAGGAGTGCCACACAAAAGTCTGTAGCAGCCCCAGTCACCTACCACTTAAATTCTGAACAAAGTATCAGGTGCTAGTGTTCCTTTGATACCAACCTCATTTCCTGTTTTTCTTCCAAACATACACCTTCCATACTAGTTCAGTGAAAGCATCTTCTCTATGTGCTCGCCCAGCTGTGTGTATACTGACTGAGTTAATTCACAATACCACCAGCAGAGGACACAGAGAAGCAAATCGTCCTCCCCCCACCCCTGCTCCTTTCCATCCCCTCCTCTCCTCCCCATCACCCCTCAATTACTTCCTGCTGGATAAAGCATCAGGTGGTGGTAATGGTTTGATACAGGTGGTGGCAACTCTTTGATGTTGATACCTGGAAAATTCCTGTTGAAACACATGCTCTCTATCTCTCTCTTTCTCTCCCTATCTCTCTCTCAAGAGGTTAGTTCTTGCTCTGCGAGCATCTGTCATGAACTGCACTAACTCATCTCTTCTCCTGTACGAAGTAGTGGATACCTGACAAATCCTCAGCTGTGGATGTCTTGGAAATAGGCCCCCCACTGTACCAAATGGATTGATTAATTAATTAAATTTGTAACGTCTGTGTGGAATAGTTTCTGCTTGCTTCCTGTTATTTGGTGGGAAATTCTGGGATTCGACGCCACTACTGCCCAGTTTCCAAACCTTACTCTTCCCCCTACGAGATTTTTCCTTGCATCCTGTTGGAGGCTCAGGCACAGGCAGAGGCAGTTCGCTTGACAGAAAGTCCATTACATTGGAGAGAGCTGAAAATTTCAAAATTCCAGCTGAGTTGCATGCATTGTCCTTCAACGATTTGCGGGAGACATGTTATGAGGCTGGACTGGTGTGTGTGCTCATAATGCCACTACCAGAAACAATAAATTGATCAATTGGGAATTTGATGTTGCTATTTCTTTTTAAAACGCTACATAATTCTAAGTTGGTACTCCCAACTGAACCATGGCAAAGAATGAGGAGGAGGAGGTGGAAGAGTCTCCCACATGATACGATAATAACATCAACAAATGCCATAGCAAGACAAAGTTTACTGTGATGTATTTACAAATATTAAACATGATAGACTCAAATCATGAACCATTCCCTACCACTAGATGTAATGGTTAGATGTTAGGTTGCTGAAACACTTGTAAATCGTGCAACCTCATGTCCCGATGCCAACATGCAGTACCCCAGGCCAGAGGTCACACGGTGCTATTTACCACCATGGACGAGCAAGTTAGTAATTGCCCCAGGTCTGCAGCTGGATCGGCCCGCCAGAGACGACTACCCGGTCACAGAGGGCGTTCGGGATGACAGAAGTGGTAGGAATTCGGATGTTATCAATACATCCAGTGCCAACAGTTGTCAGTGATCGATAAATCTTCTCAAATATCTATGTAGAAATCGGAGAATACTCGGAACACTCGTGATCACAAAGGCTGTCCAACGTATACTGAGAGTTAGTTCGTTATTCACCCGCCCTGAGGACGACACAGTGAGGTCAACATCATCAATATGCCCGATTTGACTGGTTTGGGAGGGTTAGAGGCAGCCGCACACCAAGCAGTGTCATCCTAGGAAACCATCAAATACTTATCACTGTAATGTCAATTAAATATTACGATTGTAGCTCCAATACAATGCCAGTCTGTAATGAGTGAAGTAACTAATACACCTCTTAACGACTGTGCCTCTGGAAATATCGATTTCCTACTCAAATCTATATTCTTGTTATGACTAGACTTATGACTGGACATAATTTTCCACATAAAATCTTTTATACCCCTTACGCCTATCAGTGCACTGAAATCGCAATTTTAAAAGTGAAATCTATACCTTCCTTACGACTGGACATAGTCCAAACAATGTCGTTTTCATACCCCATTT
Source organism: Schistocerca piceifrons (assembly GCF_021461385.2). Taxonomy (NCBI): domain Eukaryota; kingdom Metazoa; phylum Arthropoda; class Insecta; order Orthoptera; family Acrididae; genus Schistocerca; species Schistocerca piceifrons. The sequence continues at coordinate 356,845,309 of NC_060145.1, forward strand.
GAGAACACAGTTCACAGAAACCTTTACAAATAAACATTTTCGATTATCGTTTATACGTTATAGCGTCCGGCAAGTTATGGTATATCCACACACACTCACAGACCAGCAAGATGTTTCGATTATCCTCGGTTCTAGGAAGTTATTTAATAGTTAGGGGTTCCAGTCGACCAGATTCAAGCACAGGCTGCAGATGAAAGAATTTGTTCACAGCTATAGTACCCCGACTACTTCCCGCAGATGAAACAATTTTTTCACAGCTATAGTACCCCGACTACTCCCGACACACGTCTGGTGATAAGGCGGAAAACTAACCACAGTAACTTTACCCTCCAAGAGAATAACACTCATGACAAGTTGCTTGATTATCATTTGTAGATGTATGGCGTCCGAAGAATTTTAGTACGTGTACACTCACAAAAGCTGGGTGTCGTTTCACTCGGCCTACCATAGTTTCTCAGTACCAAAAGATTCCTGCCACATCATGTTATCACATATTCGTCGAGGAATAAAGGCCATAATTACAATTAAAGAGCCTTAACGTCTGTTATTTATGTTACTTACATTCTTGCACAACAGTCGGCATTGGTCAGAACAGGAAGAACTGATACATCAAGCCAACTCGCAGACAAATAAATGGCTCTAAGCAGTATCTGACTTAACATCTGATGTCATCAGTCCCCTATACTTAGAACTACTTAAACCTAACTAACTTAAGGACATCACACACATCCATGCCCGACGCTGGATTCGAACCTGCGACCGTAGCAGCAGCAAGATTCCGGACTATAGCGCCTAGAACCGCTCGGCCACAGCGGCCAGCTGTAACTCGCAGACCCCAGCTATTCCCTTGAAATCCCATTATGTTCCTACAGCACTGTTCCATTAGTTACAAGACTGACAGGTAGAGAGCTATCACAACGAGAAAAATAGCACACTATTTTACAGGAGGAAATTCTCCACAACGCAGAGTAAACGTGAATTGCACAAATAAATTCTGAAGCATGACACTTACATTTCATAAATGTCAAATGATGGTCTATAAATATCCCCTGTACGTATCCCAATCTTAATGTATTGTATTCCTATGACTACCACTCTAGAAATACGACAGCATAATGGAGTCAGAGTCTTCGTTGACAGCGCAGCCTCTCTCTGTATATGTACCTTTGTCTCTGTCTCTCTCTATCCGTCTATCTCTCGTTCTCTCTCTCTGTCTCGTTCTCTCTCTCTCTCTCTCTCTCTCTCTCTCTCTCTCTCTCTCTCCCTTCCCCTTCCTCAGTCTCACTCCATACTTTTTTTTGTACTACGACTTTGAGACCTGTGCCAAGTGCTAAACGAACAAAAACATGTTTCTATCCATTGAGTTATCCTCGTATGGTGTAAACTAAGCTGCTCCCACGACACACAGAATTGTTTAAATAAAATACAGAGGTGGTGTTTCTTATTGACAAAAGTATGGAATACTTTTGAATATATGGAAACTGGAAGAGTTTACAGCATTGTGGTGTATTTCCAAACAGCTATCCGAAGCTAATGACCTCTACATTTAATCTCATCTTCCACAGTGATGGGGAAGCAGATATCTCGGTGTTCCATTTTCGAAGAAACCCAAGGCCTTGAGTCCTGATATCCAGGAATGTGATCACTGTTTCGGTGTCCTAAGTGATAGTCAACCCGACCTCCAAATGTTTGGATATTGCGTCTTTCATGTTTATGACTTACAATGCATAACTACATGGGAAACAAGGGGTCTTCTGGAAGAATTGAACCCACAGCACACGGATAGTATGCACCAAAAGCTGTGAATCCCGTCGGTTTTACGCGTCTTCCATCAATTTTCATAATTTTGCCAGGTTTTGCGTGATTTAAACTATTTTACTCAATCACTTGAGGTCCAAGCCGTCACTCGCGACGAGTCTTTAATTCTCCCTGCAACACTGTCTCCAATTTAGTTTTAAACTGATCGGAAGTAGGAGGGCACTATACTCCCTACACTCGATATCTCGTGAAGGTACAGAACAACCTAAGTTCCACGTAATCGATACAATGTGATATTTTGCTTTGAAAAGAGTATAACACGTGTCCCAACCCTATGCCGATCGACGTTAGTGATATAGATCGGTATTCTCATTCCAATACTGTAACCGCCATTCTGGGAAGACTGCTCCATACCAATGTTACACACGTTACCCGACCAATTACACACGATCTCTCTAGATGCTTACTTGATAAGGTGTTTGTCACTCCTTATTAGTGTATAGTTCATATGAGCCTAATTCTCCTGAGAGTGTTGTGGTGATGTAACAGACGATTACGAAGAAGAAGAAGAAGAAACGTATGATTTACGCATGATGGAGCTCCAGATGAAAGGAGTTTGAAACATTTTACGTAAGTCACTTGCACTATCAAATATGTAATGTGTTTTAGTGTTGGGATTCCATACCAAAGAGAAATTGGGAAGAGAGAAGTGTTCATACAAAATAAAAACACACTCTTCAGGTTACATGGCTCTGCATGGTATAATGTTAAACCAGCATGATTTCCCTTATATTAGTCGTGTGTACTTAAAGGCTGTTATTACGCGAATGCAGGATATATATATTTCCAATGCCTGACATACATTCACCCTTCATGTTTTCTATGCCACTCACTATGGTGAGTACCTTTAAAAAGAAGAGTAATGAAATAAGTTTTCCGTCGATTTGGTGGGAACGATTCATCACACATGCATTGCAAGTCTTCTGCTGATGGTGGTATGGAGATGTTTGCTGTTACCGATAAATAGCGCTCTAAGCCACACGGAACATGTAGTTATATACTACTCGAATGCAGGCTATATGAGCAGTTCACACTGTTTGAACAATGGGAAAAACGATTAAGTGGTTGATAAATGGCCTGCTGTAACATCTCCCTCTCTCTAGAATGCATCATCAGTCTACCGTTAAATCATACGTCGTTGTGACCACTCTCTACCAATTCATACATATACTTTCTGCCATCCTGTAATGAAGGTCCATACCAGTTTAGAGGCATAGGGTTCTCTCTTTCGGGAAAGCATCAAACACAACAGTCGACTTATATGTATCCCTATTGCCTCAACAAACTTACAACAAGATGTTGTTATAGAACCATGGAACAACTTTTGTCTAACGTATTTGCTAGCTAACACAGCATGGTAGCGATTGGTAGAGACTAATGAGAAGTACATTGTAAATAGTGTTTGTTATAGTTTAAAAGACGCAAACAATCTTGCTTGGGGTCAAACACACGATTCATTCTGTAGTTGATTATTACAGTCCCCAAGCTGGTAATACAATGCTCTTTAGCCAATTACACTTCATAAAAGTATATAAAGTGACTGCCGATAATTTTGGAGTCACACCTGGGCTTGCGAATCAACATATATAAATTTATTACTCTACATTTGGTGATAATCTATGATAAACAATGTATTTCAGCCGTCTTATAGTTGTCCACGAAAAATGAGTTTCCCTGCTTCCCAGTGACTCCATGTCACCCCTTTTACTCATACTCCTCTTGCTGTCAAATAATCGTTTCCCTGAACAAGAATTTTCCTGCACCAAGCAAACAAGTAATAACTCCCTAAATTTTCCTGCATTTTGGATTGTTTACTCTCAGTTTTTATGTATTTTCCTCAGCTTTCGAAATTTTACCGGTTCATGTCACTCCTGCTTATGTGATCATATCACTTCTCGGCACGTATTCAGAAACTGTTTGTGAATGTAGTACAGTTGTCAACACCTAGTACAACTGTGCCACTCTGCTATGAAACCGATACAGACGGATACAAACGCAAATGCAGAAAATACGAGAAATATATGATAAAATTTTACATGGAAACACCGGGATCAATGGAAACAGTTATTTTTAGTGGACAGCGATAGGACGGTGGAGATAGCAAGTCGTCATAAAATCTTACCGAATTTATGAAATGTTTCGGCATCTTCTCCCTGATTATTTCTATTTCCTGCATTAAGAAACTGTATTTGTGTCATGTGATGTAGGCAGCATAACAGGATTTGCGATATGTCCACTTGTATATACCCTCACAAAGTAATGGAGGAGTGGTTTGACAATGATGCAGAAACTGACAAAGATGCTTTAGTGTCATTGGCCGACAGCATCACGAGATCAACGCGAAGAGACATTTTTCTGACGTGACAGCTCAACGAAATTGGCGCTTTGACTCTCGAATAATTGTGTAAAATGCGTTTAAATTGCGGAAAACCTGTAAAAGTTACGAAAATTGACGAGAAATACATAATATTAATGTAAATACGACAAAAATTGTGACGAATGAGGGTACGTACATATTCGCCTGATTGTATGAAAATCATTCCATTCCTCCATCAGTGGAATTGAAAACTCATGGTGTATGGTAGCAGTGCTCTATGGGCTTAAGTGCTGCATATTACCCCTTCAGATTTCACACGCAGTTATGCGTTGTAAGACACAAACATTAGGGAGATTTGGACGTCAGGAAGACTATCATCTAAGCTACCGCAACAGTAATCACGCACCTGGGTGCAATATGCAACATCAATACCAAGAATCAATGCTCTAAGTGTCGTCGAAAACGGAACACTGAGACATCTGTTATCCCATCACTATGAAAGATGAGATAAAATATAGAGGTCATCACCTTCGGATAGCTGTTTGGAAAAGCACCACAATGCAGCAGACTCTTCCAGACTGACATGTATTTTGGTCAATAAAAAACTCCGACTCTTTCGTTTCTTACTATCATTCTGTGTGTTGTGTGAGCAGATTAGTTTACACTGTGCAATGCTCAGCTTTGTGTTAGACGCAATGGATCGAAATGTGTTAATGTTAGTTTAGCACTTGGCACGTATCTTGGCAGAGAGAGAGAGAAAGAGAGAGAAAGAGAGAGAGAGAGCCTGTACTGTCCAGGAACATGATAACAGAGAATAGGATTCGTACAGGCGGATATTTATAGACTACAAAATGGCTCTGAGCACTATGGGACTCAACTGCTGTGGTCATCAGTCCCCTAGAACTTAGAACTACTTAAACCTAACTAACCTAAGGACATCACACACACCCATGCCCGAGGCAGGATTCGAACCTGCGACCGTAGCAGCAGCACGGCTCCGGACTGGAGCGCCTAGAACCGCACGGCCACCGCGGCCGGCTATAGACTACAATTTAGTATCAATGAATTGTAGGTGTTATGCTTCTGAATTTATTTGTGAAGTCTATGTTTACTTTGCATGTTTGAGAATTTCCTCCTATAATCTAGTGTGCTACTTTCCTCATTGTAACAGGTCTCTACCTGCCTGTCTTGTGACTAATGGAACAGTGCTGTGAGAACATTATGCTATTTAAAAAGAATAGCAGAAGTCGGTGCGTTGGGTTGGGGTATCAGTTCTTCCTGTTCTGGAAAAGTCGCTTATCGTGCTAGAATAAACGTAACACAAATAAAAGACATGAACGTTTATTAGTTGTAATTCTCTTCTTTATTCCTTGACGAATATATGATGATGACGATGTGGCAGGAAGCTTTTGCTACTTTGAATCTATGGTAGGTCATGTGAAACGACACCCAACTGGTGTAATCGTGGACATACCCTAATTTTTCGGATGCCATACATCTATGAATGATAATTACACTACTTGTCAGGAATGTTATGCTGCTGGAAGGTAAAATTACTGTGGTTAGTATTCTGACATATTACCAGATATATATGGGAAATGATCCCAGTACTATACTTGTATGTTTAGCTATAAGGGAGGAGAGTATAGACTTTACATAGGGGATTGCCATTTCAATGCATTAACGCGTATATCCGACTGTAAGGGATGACAGGTTCACTTTGTAAACATTTGCACAATATAGCAATGCCGTAACGTACAAACAGGGCAGGCAATATGGATGTAACATCATGGATATACAGAACGTCCTCTCATCGGCTCCACTAAGAAGATCCCCAAATTTTCTTTGACGCACTATAGACTCGATGTTTATTACAATACTCCATCCTATATCGATTATGTCTCTCCAACCCTTTCGCCTGCGGGAGCGCTGTTGATTACGACATAGTGCCATATTCCTGTGTGTTACTACACTAGATGGGATCCATCGCGTTTTGAAAGTTCTGACTGAAAATACCTGCAGTCTGTCCTCGAATCTGATAGGATGGAATTCCTAAATGTTCAATACGTTCCTAGAAGTTAGGAGAGCCGACTCACCTAGCCAATGTGTGTGTGGATATACCGTAATTTTTTCAGACACTATAAACATATAAATGATAATTAAAAATGTGTATGTGTTGGAGTTAAAGCTACTATAGTAACTGTTCCAAATTGTGGAAAGAAAATGATGTTTGAGGGATTATGTCCAGTTGTAAGAAAAGTATAGATCTGACATGGAAAACTACGATTTCAACTAATTGGTAAAGGGTATAAAAGAGTTTACATGGAATACTAAGTCCAGTCTTGAGTAGGATATAGAATTACACTTTGTGATCAAAAGTATCCGGACACCTGGCTGAAAAAGTGGTACCCTCCATCGGTAATGCTGGAATTCAATAGGTGTTGACCCACACTTAGCCTTGATGACAGCTTCCACTCTCGCAGTCAGGTGCTCGAAGGTTTCTTGAGGAATGGCAGTCCACTCTTCACGGAGTGCTTCACTGAGAAGAGGTATCGTTGTCGGTCGGTGAGGGCTGGCACGAAGTCGGTGTTCCAAAACATCCTAAAGGTGTTGTGTAGGATTCAGGTCAGGACTCTGTGCAGGCCAGTCAATTACAAGGAAGTTATTGTCGTGTAACCACTCGGCCACAGGCCGTGCATTATGAACAGGTACTCGATCGTGTTGAAAGATGCAATCGCCATCCCCGAGTTGCTCTTCAACACTGGGAAGCAAGAAAGTGCTTAAAACATCAGTGTAGGCATCTTCTGTGATAGTGCCACGCAAAACAAGGGCTGCAAGCTCCCTCCATGGAAAACACGACCAAACTATAAACCACCTCTACCGAATACTACTGTTGGAACTACACACACTGGCAGACGACGTTCACCGGGCTTTCACCATACCCACACTCGGCATCGGATCGTCACATTGTGTACCGTGATTCGTCACTCCACACAATGTTTTTCCACTGTTCAATCGTTCAATGTTTATGTTCCTTACACCAAGCGAGGCGCGTTTTGGCATTTACCGGCGTGATTTCTTGCTTATGAGCAGCTGCTATACCATGAAATCCATGTTTTCTCACCTCCCGCCTAACTGTCATAGTACTTCAGTGGATCCTGATGCAGTTTGGAATTCCTGTGCGTGGTCTGGATAGAAGTCTGCTTATTACACATTACGACCCTCTTCAACTGTCGGTGGTCTCTGTCAGTGAACAGACGAGGTCGGCCTGAACGCTTTTGTGCTGTCCTTGTTCCTTCACGTTTCCACTTCCATATCACATCGGAAATAGTGGGCCTAGGGATGATAAGGGAGTGTGGAAATCTCGCGTACAGGCGTGTGACACAAGTGACACCCAATCACCTGACCACGTTTAAAGTCCGTGACCCCCGATGAGTGCCTCATTCTGCTCTCTCACGATGTCTAATGACTACTGAGGTCGCTGATATGATTACCTGGTAGTAGGTGTGGCACATGCAGTTAATATGAAAAACGTATATTTTGAGGATGTACAAATGCCTCTGAGCACTATGGGACTTAACTTCTGAGGTCATCAGTCCCCTAAAACTTAGAACTACTTAAACCTAACGTAAGGACATCACACACATCCATGCCCGAGGCAGGATTCGAACCTGCGACCGTAGCGGTTGCGCGGTTCCAGACTGTAGCGCCTGAACCGCTTGGCCACCCCGGCCGGCTTTGGAGGTGTCCGAATACTTCTGATCACATAGTTTATGTGGGAAATTGATATTTCAGAGCCACAGTTACCCGTAGGAGGTATTTCTGATCCTTTGCTCATTACGGAATGTCATCAGGTTAGTGCTACGATCATAAATTTTATTGTAATTGCAATGATAAATATGTGGCTGGTTTGCTAGGAAGACACCAGTTGGTGTGTGGGCACATTATGGGGGTAGCCTGTAGCCAGAACGAATGTACATTTCTGGCTTAATGCAGAAGTGGCCACAGGGCCTCCTAAACTAGTCAGACAGCGTACATGGAGGCAGTTGACTGCATCGTGTCGCCTTCTGGGCATGTGGGTAGCGAAGTAATACTCAGTATGAGTTGGTCAGCCTTCGTGATCGAGTGTGAAGCGAGTATTTTCAATTTTTATGTGGATATCTAAGAAGACTCAATATAGATCATTGGAAAGTGTTCACACTAGGCATGCTGATAATTCCATATTCCTCCCACTTTGGTCATCATGGAGACGCTCCATGGCTGTGTAGGCCTCTATGGTAGGACTGTGTCTGGCTGCAGAGCTGGGGCTGCTAGACTTCTGGACTGGGGCACTGATTGTGGACACTGGGACACGAGGGCACACGATGTACGAGTGTTGCTACGATCTCTGACATATACCCACGACAACTACTATTAGGGACTGAATCGTAGTTTAAATGTGTCTATTTAGGGCTTCTCAGTATCTAACAATGGACTTCGTCTTTAACTAGTATTCATTGCCGTTAATATCCTATCATGGGGTAGACCCTTCCTTGTCATCCATCTCATTCTTCATCCTGGTCTAAGTGAGAGTTACTGGTTAGGGATTATATAGTGCATTAATAACGAATAGCAATGCAAATTCCAATATAATCAGTTTATTTTTTCCGATAGTGGTACTGCAAGCACACACACCAGTCTAACCCCATGCCCTGTGTCCTGCAAATTGTTTAGGAATTTTGCATGCAACTAACCTGTAATTTGAAATTCTCAGCTACCTCCAAAATAATGGACTTCCTGCCAAATGACCTACCTGTGTCAGTATCCATCTACAGGATACAAGGAAAAAAAAAAAAAACAGAAGAGGAAGAGAAGAATTTGAAAACTGGATGGTTGTTGGATCGGATCCCAGAATTTCCTACCAAATATTCCATTTCTAGTATCCACCAATAGAAAGCAAGGAAAAATTATCCTCCACACATGGTATCGATTTCATTAATTAGTCAATTAATTTGACAGATATTCCAGCTGGGAACTTACCAGGTATTCACTTTTCTCAGGACAAGAAAGGGGGTAGTGTGGTAATTGTGCAATTTTCCAGCTATCAGTATCAAACAGTTGCCGTCACCCTGTATCAAAGAATTGCCATCATCTGATACATTGTCTGAGAAGAAGTAACCAGAGGGTGAGAGGGAGGGCAAAAGGGGTTGGGGAGAGGAGGGGCGGGGAGGTAGCTTCTCCCAGTGTCCTCTGCTGGTGGTATTGTGAATTGTTCAATACCCTCACAGCTGGGCGAGCAAATAGAGCAGCTGCTTCCACATACCTGGTATAGAAAGTGTGAGTTTGGGAGCAAAATAATATGGTAGTCTGGTATCAAAGGCATGCGAGCACCTGTCTGAACCGTAACAGAGTACATAATTTTTTGGATATGGTCTGCCCTAAGCAAAACACAACTTTGTTTTACATTATATCTCAAACATGTTTCACTGCTGTTGCAGCATCATCAGTGGGCTCTTATTTTATGGCTGTTAATCATAAATAATGTTCTATACTGTTTGTACACATGTAAATATTAGTTTCTAAAACTTAAATTACAAATTTTTGACAACACATAAAATTATATGTTCATATCTTTGTACCACATGGTGTGGTTTTTCTGAGGTATTATGTCTTTAAAGTGCCTGTTTTCTTTCACGGTTTATCATCTGAAACCATACACAACTTAATGTAGACAAATCATTTAATATGGCTATGCCTGAAATTAATTAATTCTACGTGAAAGTTGTGTGTGTGTGTGTGTGTGTGTGTGTGTGTGTGTGTGTGTGTGTGCGTATGTATGTGTTTATATTATGTTTCACTTACGTTTTCTTTCTCTCATCTATTTCACTGTGAAGATCTCTATACTGAGATGTCACTGTCACTGTTTCAGTGTTTCCCAGATTTAAAAACAGGATGTCCGTATGTGGAACACTTGAAGGTGTCCCTGGCGGTTGTTTTGAATCTTTAAGTTTTGTCTGGACCATTTTGTGTGTGTGTGTGTGTGTGTGTGTGTGTGTGTACGAAAGAGAAAGAGAAAGAGAGAGAGAGAGAGAAAGAGACAGAGAGAGAGAGAAAGAAAGCGAGAGAGAGAGAGAGAGAGTAGGTTTGAGGACTTATCATTGTACAGCGTGGTCCACTGATAATGGCCGGGTCAAATATCTCACGAAATAAGCGTAAAACGAAAAAAAAACTACAAAGAACGGAACTTGTCTAGCTTGAAGGGGGAAACCAGATGCCGCTGTGGTTGGCCCGCTAGATGGCGCTGCCATAGGTCAAACGGATATCGACGTTTTTTTTAAAAAAACAGGAACCCCCATTTTTAAAAACATATTTGTGAAGTATGTAAAGAAATATGAATGTTTTAGTTGGACCACATTTTTCGCTTTGTGATAGATGGCGCTGTAATAGTCACAAACATATGACTCACAGTTTTAGACGAACAGTTGGTAATAGGTAGGTTTTTAAATTAAAATACAGAACGTAGGAACGTTTGAACATTTTATTTCAGTTGTTCCAGTGTGATACATGTACCTTTGTGAACTTGTCATTTCTAAGAACGCATGCCGTTACAGCGAGATTACCTGTAAATACCACATTAATGCAATAAATGTTCAAAATGATGTCCGTCAACGTCAATGCATTGGACAATACGTGTAACGACATTCCTCTCAATAGCGAGTAGTTCGCCATCCGTAATGTTCGCACATGCAATGACAATGCGCTGACGCATGTTGTCAGGCGTTTTCGGTGGATCACGATAGCAAATATCCTTCATCTTTCCCCACAGAAAGAAATCCGGGGACGTCAGATCCGGTGAACGTGAGGGCCATAGTACGGTGCTTCGATGACCAATCCACCTGTCATGAAATATGCTATTCAATACCGCTTCAACCGCACGAGAGCTATGTGCCGGACATCCATCATGTTGGAAGTACAACGCCATTCTGTCATGCAGGGAAATATCTCGTAGTAACATCGGTAGAACATTACGTAGGAAATCTGCATACATTACACCATTTAGATTGCCATCGATAAAATGTGGCCAATTATCCTTCCTCCCATAATGCCGCACCATACATTAACCCGCCAAGTTCGCTGATGTTCCACTTGTCGCAGCCGTCGTGGATTTTCCATTGCTCAATAGTAAATATCATGCCGGTTTACGTTACCGCTGTTGGTGAATGACGCTTCGTCGCTAAATAGAACACGTGCAAAAAATCTGTCATCGTCCCGTAATTTCTCTTGTGCCCAGTGGCAGGATTGTACACGACGTTCAAAGTCGTCGCCATGCAATTCCTGGTGCATAGAAATATGGTACGAGTGCAATAGATGTTGACGTAGTATTTTCAACACCGACGTTTTTGAGATTCTCGATTCTCGTGCAATTTGTCTGCTACTGATGTGCCGGATTAGCCGCGACAGCAGCTAAAACACCTACTTGGGCATCATAATATGTTGCAGGTCGTGGTTGACGTTTCATGTGTGGCTGAACACTTCCTGTTTTCTTAAATAACGTAACTATCCAGCGAACGGTCCGGGCACTTGAATGATGTCGTCCACGATACCGAGCAGCATACATAGCACACGCCCGTTGGGCATTCTGATCACAATAGCCATGCATGAACACGATATCAACCTTTTCCGCAATTGGTAAACGGTCCATTTTAACACGGGTAATGTATCACAAAGCAAATACCGTCCGTGCTGGCGGAATGTTAAGTGATACCACGTACTTATACGTTTGTGACTATTACAGCGCCATCTAACACAAAGCGAAAAAAGTGGTCCAACTAAAACATTCATATTTCTTTACGTACTACACGAAAATGTAATAAAAATGGGGCTTCCTATTTAAAAAAAAAAAAACCCAGTTGATATCCGTTTGACCTATAGCAGTGCCACGTAGCGGGACAACCCTAACGCCATCTGGCTTCCCCTTCAAGGTAGACGAGTTTCGTTCTTTGTAGGTTTTTCGTTTGAAGCTTATTTCGTGAGATAATTGTTCCGGTTACTATCAATTTACCACCCTGTATAAACACCATGTGATCCAATGTATCCGGACATCTCGCTGAAAATGACTTACAATTTCGTGGCGCCCTCAATTCGTAATGATGGAATTCAATATGACAGCTTTCTCTCTTGCAGGCATACGTTCAATCAGGTGCTGGAAGGTTTCTTGGAGAATGGCAGCCCACTCTTCACGGAGCGCTGCACTGAGGTGAGGTATCAATGTCGGTCGGTGAGGCCTGGCACGAAGCCAGCGTTCCAAAACATCCCAGAGACGTTCAATAGGATTCAGGTCAGGACTCTGTGCGGGCCACTCAATTACTAGATTGTAGTTGTCGTGTAACCACTCCGCCACAGGACGTGCATTAAGAACAGGTGCTCCATCGTGTTGAAAGATGCAATCTCCATGCCCGAATTGCTCTTTAACAGTGTGAAGCAAGAAGGTTCTCAAAGCATCAATGAAGGCTGGTGCTGTGGTAGTGCCATACAAAACAACAAAAAGTGCCAGGCCCCTCGAAGAAAGACACGACCACACCATAACACCACCGCCTCCGAATTCTACTGTTGGCACTACACACGCTGGCAGATGATGTTCACAGGGCATTCGCCATACCCACACCTTGCCATTGGATCGCATCATTGTGAACCATGATTCGTCACTCCGAACAACGTTTTTCCACTGATCAATCACCCAACTGTCGTAGCACTTGCAGTGGATCCTGATGCAGTTTGGAAATACTGCGTGATGGTCCGGAAGCATGTCTGCCTATTAGACATTACGACCCTCTTCAACAGTCGGCGGTTTCTGTGGGCCAACAGACGGGGTTGGCTTCTACGCTTTCGTGCCGTACGTGTACCTTCACGTTTCCACTTCACTATCACTTCAGAAACTACGGACCTAGGAATGGTTAACTGTGGAAATCTCGCAAGTGACATCCAATCACCTGGCCACATTCGGAGGCCGTGAGTTCTACAGAGCGCCCCATTCTGCTCTTTCACGATGTCTAATGACTACTGATGTCTCTGATATGGAGTACCTGCCAGTAGGTGGCAGCAAAATGCACGTAATATGAAAAACGTATATTTTTGGGGGTCGAGATACTGTTGATCACTATATATATATATATAATGTGTGTTTGTGTGTGTAGGGCAGTGGGGTATCTATAAGTTGTTACTTAATAAGTCTTTGAGGGCAGATTTCCATTGCTGCAAACTGGGTATTCGTTTGTTACTTGTTTTCCTTCAATTATGGACTCTTGTCATTGCTAGTTTTCTTCAATTATTAGTTTTAGTGGGGGGCTGTTGCTGCATTTGAGAATTTTCAAGTCAGTATTGAAGTCTGTTGGGTTATGTTTCTTGTCCACAAGGTGTTAAATTTTCTTTATCTCAGAATATACAGACACAACAACCATCACCATTCTCCTAGGAATGGAGAACTCTGTTTTCTGCCCTCAAATAGTTATTAGATAACACCAACACTGCACCCACCCATATACTTTTCACACACACACACACACACACACACACACACACACACACATACACACACACACACACACACACACATACATACATACATACATATATATATATAATAATAATGACAAATACCCAAACCTACTCTCTCTCTTGCTCTTTCACACAGAGGCGCGCACACACACACACACACACACACACACACACACACAATGGCACATACACCTCCAAAGATTAGAAACAACCGCCAGGAACACCTATAACTGTTCCACTGTCTGCCATCTCATTTTAGCAGCTGCTAAACAGTAACAGTGATAACTCAACATACAGGATTTCACAGTGAAGAAGATGAGAAAAAAGGAAACTTAAGTGGAACAAGGGGCTCACCAGTGCGTAAACTCCCAGCCAGCATTTTACTCAATCACATTGGAAATAAAATATTTGAAACAATAGTAAGACCCAAACAATACCACATAATGCAATTTTGTCATAAGATGACATGTTGGAGACCGTGGCTGTTTTTGAAGACAAATGTTGTTGGTGTTAGGACAACAACCAGCCACAAATTTACTTTGAGTTCCTTTATTCAAAGGAAACTGTTACCGGTTTCGAATCGTTGCGATTCATCATCAGACGGTTTACACGCTTTCTTTCTGACATTTGGTGTGTTTTTATAGATTAATTGTCCTAAAATATAAATAAAACATAATTACAAACACGCCACACACAGATGGTTGCGTTGCAGATTTTCGTTGCATGTGACTTACGTGAAACGTCGGTTTCGAGTGATTGTTTCCATAACGTTCATCCAATCGATGTAAATGCATTCCCACTGCATTCTCGTTGTTGCACACGTAATAGTTCTCACTGTACACTTTAGATTTGTTGCTGAGATCATTCCAACCACGCACCACATGTTTTGGTACATACAAAGAGCTTACAAACATATGGGTGTCACATATGCTATGATACATCATAACATTTGATGATGATGTCCTATGTTTGGAAAGGATCATACATTCTTTTACAAAACTGTAATGTCTTTTACAGTAGTACAGAGAGATTTTTTTATATATAAATCTGTTATTGCTAATTTAATTATAAAGTTTTTTATATATACTTAGAACTGTATAGGTAAAATAGTATATTATTTTATTACATTTGGCAGCATGAGAATTATAGTAACATATAAATTTTGTACTTGATCTGCAGATAGGTGTATTAATATTATTTGCTTTGGAGGCTGGAAAGTAAGTTTTGGAAATTTTTCAGGAAAGGGGTGTTAGCCAACTCTGTTTGTTCGTTAAGGATATAGTCTGGGGTGCTGTTTTGTGTGTGTGTATTTCCAATTCTTCTAATATATTCATAGTGGCTCCTTTTTCTGTTAGATGTAAAATCTTTAAGTTGTCCTCAATGTTTCCCACTGAATGGTTTTCTTCAGCAATATGGGCTGCAAATGCTGATTTGTTCAAGTTACCAAGTCTTAGAGCATATGTTCTTTGTATCTAATTTCAAAACTTCTTCCTGTCTGTCCAATGTAGAATTTTGGGCATGTATCACATTTGAGTTCTTATATTCCTGATTTACGGTAGGGACTCTTGGAGGTGTTTACATCATGGATTACTTTTTGTTGTAATTTATTATTTGTGGAAAAGCTGATTCTGATATTTTTCTTCTTTTTAAATAAGTTTGCTATTTGGTATGAAAGTGGGCCTATGTATGGGAGAGTAGCATATTTAGGTTTGGCTTCAGTGGCACACTGATTTGGCTTGAAGTGACTGCTGTGAAGTGAATCTGTGGGCTTTGTCTGCATTTTGTTGTGGAGTTTTTCTATTATTGTGGGTCTATATTCATTATTATGAGCAACTGTTTTAATTATATTGATTACATTTTGTTGGTCTGTATCACTCATTGGTATTTTTTTAATTCGGTGTAGCATCGTTCTGAAATATGCCATTTTTTGTTGGTGGGGGTGGCAAGATGAGTTGCTAATACTGATATCTGTGGTGGTAGGTTTTCTGTAAATACTGAATTGATGTTTATTGTTACTATTGCAAATTTTCAGGTCAAGAAAGTTAATGCTTTTATTATTTCATGTTCAACTGTGAATTTAATATTTTTGTGTATTTTGCTAAGATCTGCTGCTAATGCATCTATTTCATTGCTTGTACTATCAAAAAGCAGTACTGTATCAACAACATATCTTCTGTAGTATATTATTTTGTTTGAGATGTGCTGGTTGGCAGAAAAGAATTTTTGTTCTATATGGTTGATGTAAATGTCAGCCAATATCCCAGCTAAGCTACTTCCCATTGCCAAACCATCATGTTGTTGGTACAGTTTGTTGTTGAAGCTAAAGTAATTATGCTCTAGAATAAGTGAAAGTATTTCTATGAGTTCACAGATCTCTGCAACACTAATTTTCTTATATTTAAGCAGATTGTTTCTTATAATGTTAATAGTCTCTTTTACAGGGATGTTTGTGTACAGATTGACTATGTCTAGTGATGCTAATTTAGCTGTTGGTGGGATGTGGATGTCTTTAATTAAGCTTATGAGTTCATGTGTGTTACGTATGGTGTAGTTATTTTCAAATTTGTAGTATTTGGTAATGAGGTCTTTCAATTTACGGCTTATGAAGTATGCAGGGCTGTTTCTTGAGTTAACAATCGGGCTTATGTGTCAATTTTCTTTATGAACCTTTGGCTGTGCACGCAGTTTTGGTGCCGAGGGATTCATTGTTATGCAGTTACGTATTTCATATTTGTTCAGTAAAAAGTTACAGTTTTGTTATAGCTTTCGGAGTTTAGTTTGGAATTTTACTGTAGGATCTGTCTTTATTTCAGTAATATTGTTGCTATGGAAAAATTGCAAGGTTTTCTCTACATATTCTCTTTCGTGCATTATGATTAAAGAATTTCCTTTGTCAGTTTTTACTATGAGTGCTTTACTTTCAGACAGTTTGCTGTTAATATTTTTCAAATCTTTAAGTTCAGTGTTTTTGCGGGTATTATTTGTTTGAAGTTGTTTCCTTATTAGTTTATTTGTCTTGTATGCAACTGCATTTTTCTCACATGTGTCTAGGTTTGCTGTGTCCAAGCAAGTTTTGTGCACGCTATGAGGTTTTTAACACTGTGATTATTGAGATTTGTTCCAATATTATGTTTCAGACCTTTATTTAATAAAGTGAGTTCACTGCTGCTAAATTGGATGTCAGTTGTATTAATGACTCTATCAAAAAATTTTTGTTGGCTTAGTTGTTTGTTATTATCAAACTCTGGATTGTTCATAGATTTTAAGGCTTCAGTTTTCTTTTTGTGTTTGGATAGGATAATCTTTAGTTCTTTGTCTACTTTATCGTCTATGTGCTGTAGGATGTGCGAGAATTGTAAAGGTGAGAGGCTGTGACCTAGCTGCAGATGCAAGTTGTACATGACATTGGTTAAATGTTCTTTTTTCTTGTATTGCATTTTAATCACTGTTTTAGCTATATATTTTCGCATTTTTGCTTAGCAAATCTGGCAGCTTTAGTTTTGCAGCTAATTTTGACTTTCACATATTTTGGGACTATTTTAAGTGACATACACTCTTTGCTGAATTTAAAGTTAAGACACGTTTTCATTAGGTTGATTTTATGTTTCTTGAAAGCATGTATATTTCTCATTACCTGACGAGGTAAGCTTAATGCAATTTTGTCATATGATGACATGTTGGAGACCGTGGCTGTTTTTGAAAACAAATGTTGTTGGTGTTAGGACAGCAACCAGCCACAAATTTACTTTGAGTTCCTTTATTCAAAGGAAACCGTTACCGGTTTCGAATCGTTGCGATTCATCATCAGACAGTTTACACGCTTTCTTTCTGACATTTGATGTGTTTTTATAGATTTATTGTCCTAAAATATAAATAAAACATAATTACAAACATGCCACACACAGATGGTTGCGTTGCAGATTTTCGTTGCATGTGACTTACGTGAAACGTCGGTTTCGAGTGATTGTTTCCATAACGTTCATCCAATCGATGTAAATACGTTCCCACTGCATTCTCGTTGTTGCACACGTAATAGTTCTCACTGTACACTTTAGATTTGTCACTGAGATCATTCCAACCACGCACCACATGTTCTGGTACATACAAAGAGCTTACAAACATATGGGTGTCACAGATGCTATGATATATCGTAACATTTGGTGATGATGTCCTATGTTTGGAAAGGATCATACATTCTTTTACAAAACTGTAATGTCTTTTAAATTAGTACAGAGAGATTTTGTTTTTTATATAAATCTGTTATTGCTAATTTAATTATAAAGTTTTTTATATATACTTAGAACTGTATAGGTAAAATAGTATAATATTTTATTACATTTGGCAGCATGAGAATTATAGTAAGATATAAATTTTCTACTTGATCTGCAAATAGGTGTATTAACATTATTTGCTTTCGAGGTTAGAAAGTAATTTTTGGAAATTTTTCAGGAAAGGGGTGTTAGCCAACTCTGTTTGTTCGTTAAGGGTGCTGGGGTGCTGTTTTTGTGTGTGTGTATTTCTCTCACCTTTACAATTCTCGCACATCCTACAGCACATAGACGATAAAGTAGACAAAGAACTAAAGATTATCCTATCCAAACACAAAAAGAAAATTGAGCCTTAAAATCTATGAACAATCCAGAGTTTGATAATAACAAACAGCTAAGCCAACAAAAATTTTTTGATAGAGTCACATCCAATTTAGCAGCAGTGAACTCACTTTATTAAATAAAGGTCTGAAACATAATATTGGAACAAATCTCAATAATCACAGTGTTAAAAACCTCATAGCGTGCACAAAACTTGCTTGTGACACAGCAAACCTAGACACATGTGAGAAAAATTCAGTTGCATACAAGACAAATAAACTAATAAGGAAACAACTTCAAACAAATAATACCCGCAAAAACACTGAACTTAAAGATTTGAAAAATATTAACAGCAAACTGTCTGAAAGTAAAGCACTCATAGTAAAAGCTGACAAAGGAAATTCTTTAATCATAATTCATGAAAGAGAATATGTAGAGAAAACCTTGCAATTTTTCCATAGCAACAATATTACTGAAATAAAGACAGATCCTACACTAAAATTCCAAACTAAACTCCGAAAGCTACTACAAAACTGTAACTCTTTACTGAACAAATATGAAATACGTAACTGCATAACAATGAATCCCTCGGCACCAAAACTGCGTGCACAGCCAAAGGTTCATAAAGAAAATTGACACATTCACCCGATTGTTAACTCAAGAAACAGCCCTGCATACTTCATAAGCCGTAAATTGAAAGACCTCATTACCAAATACTGCAAATTTGAAAATAACTACACCATACATAACACACACGAACTCATAAGCTTAATTAAAGACATCCACATCCCACCAACAGCTAAATTAGCATCACTAGACATAGTCAATCTGTACACAAACATCCCTGTAAAAGAGACTATTAACATTATAAGAAACAATCTGCTTAAATATAAGAAAATTAGTGTTGCAGAGATCTGTGAACTCATAGAAATACTTTCACTTATTCTAGAGCATAATTACTTTAGCTTCAACAACAAACTGTACCAACAACATGATGGTTTGGCAATGGGAAGTAGCTTAGCTGGGATATTGGCTGACATTTACATCAACCATATAGAACAAATTTCTTTTCTGCCAACCAGCACATCTCAAACAAAATAATATACTACAGAAGATATGTTGTTGATACAATACTGCTTTTTGATAGTACAAGCAATGAAATAGATACATTAGCAGCAGATCTTAGCAAAATACACAAAAATATTAAATTCACAGTTGAACATGAAATAATAAAAGCATTAACTTTCTTGACCTGAAAATTTGCAATAGTAACAATAAACATCAATTCAGTATTTACAGAAAACCTACCACCACAGATATCAGTATTAGCAACTCATCTTGCCACCCCCACCAACAAAAAATGGCATATTTCAGAATGATGCTACACCGAATTAAAAAAATACCAATGAGTGATACAGACCAACAAAATGAAATCAATATAATTAAAACAGTTGCTCATAATAATGAATATAGACCCACAATAATAGAAAAACTCCACAACAAAATGCAGACAAAGCCCACAGATTCACTTCACAGCAGTCACTTCAAGCCAAATCAGTGTGCCACTGAAGCCAAACCTAAATATGCTACTCTCCCATACATAGTCCCACTTTCATACCTAATAGCAAACTTATTTAAAAAGAAGAAAAATATCAGAATCAGCTTTTCCACAAATAATATATTACAACAAAAAGTAATCCATGATGTAAACACCTCCAAGAGTCCCTACCGTAAATCAGGAATATAAGAACTCAAATGTGATACATGCCCAAAATTCTACATTGGACAGACAGGCAGAAGTTTTGAAATTAGATACAAAGAACATATGCTCTAAGACTTGGTAACTTGAACAAATCAGCATTTGCAGCCCATATTGCTGAAGAAAACCATTCAGTGGGAAACATTGAGGACAACTTAAAGATTTTACATCTAACAGAAAAAGGAGCCACTATGAATATATTAGAAGAATTGGAAATACACACACACAAAAATAGCACCCCAGACTATATCCTTAACGAACAAACAGAGCTGGCTAACACCCCTTTCCTGAAAAATTTCCAAAACTTACTTTCCAGCCTCCAAAGCAAATAATATTAATACACCTATCTGCAGATCAAGTACAAAATTTATATGTTACTATAATTCTCATGCTGCCAAATGTAATAAAATAATATACTATTTTACCTATACAGTTCTAAGTATATATAAAAAACTTTATAATTAAATTAGCAATAACAGATTTATATATAAAAAATCTCTCTGTACTACTGTAAAAGACATTACAGTTTTGTAAAAGAATGTATGATCCTTTCCAAACATAGGACATCATCATCAAATGTTATGATGTATCATAGCATCTGTGACACCCATATGTTTGTAAGCTCTTTGTATGTACCAAAACATGTGGTGCGTGGTTGGAATGATCTCAGCAACAAATCTAAAGTGTACAGTGAGAACTATTACGTGTGCAACAACGAGAATGCAGTGGGAACGTATTTACATCGATTGGATGAACGTTATGGAAACAATCACTCGAAACCGACGTTTCACGTAAGTCACATGCAACGAAAATCTGCAACGCAACCATCTGTGTGTGGCGTGTTTGTAATTATGTTTTATTTATATTTTAGGACAATTAATCTATAAAAACACACCAAATGTCAGAAAGAAAGCGTGTAAACCGTCTGATGATGAATCGCAACGATTCGAAACCGGTAACGGTTTCCTTTGAATAAAGGAACTCAAAGTAAATTTGTGGCTGGTTGCTGTCCTAACAGCAACAACAATACCACATAATATATTGGCATCATTATATAGATGACATTATAAGCCTTTATGATGAAACACCTTGTCACATTTAACAAGTCCACTGTGATATAAACCAAATCCACCCAAAAATAAAATTCTCCATAGAAACAGAAAATGGCAAATTGTTAAATTTCCTTGACCTCTCAATATCGAGACACAACAACCAACACCAATTCTCCATATTCAAGAAAGTGACCACACTAACACAGCCATTCACAAACATTCTAATCAATCAACTTCGCGCAAACTAGCCAGTTTACAGTATATGCTGCACAGACTGAACAAAACTCCACTCAATGAAAACAACTACAGCAATGAATTATAGATAACGAGACAAACAGCTGTAGAAACTGAATAAGATACAAACACTGTAGATAAACTGAGCCCCAAAATAAAGAAGCACACCCAACACACAAAAACAAAAGCCTTCTCTCCAACTTACAAATACACAGAACACAAAAAAGAGCACACATCAACAAGAAACACCCACAACAACAAAGAAGTGGTTCACTCTCACCTACAACAACAAAGCAGCACACAGAATAGGTAGCATACTCAGAAAACAAGGGCTAAAAATAGCATACAGGACAGACTACTCAACACAGAGAAAACTAGGGACAACCAACACAAGCACAGAAAAACACAACACATCTGATACTTACCAAGTAACACGTCAGGACTGCAAAGCAGTTTATATAGGACAGACAAGCTTAAATTTGAATACCAGATTCAGATAACACAGAAGAGCATTAAATAGTAATGGCTGTCATTCCACATTGCTGAACACCTTATGGACAAGAAACAATATTGACTTGAAAATTCTCAAATACAGCAACACCTCCCCACAAAAACTTGTAATTGAAGAAAACTATCAAATACAGAAAGCCATAGTTGAAGGAGAAAAGTAATAAATGAATACACAGCTCTCTGCCATGGAACTTTGTTCTCTGCCCTCAAAGAATTATTAGATAACAACAACCTATAGAATCACCCCCCCCCCTTACCCTTCACTCACCCACACACACACACACAGACACAGAGACACACACACACACACACACACACACACACACACAAGCGCGCGCGCGCGCGCTCGCGCGCATACACCCATACAAAATTAAATTTTAGGGTGTCCCAAAATAATGTATGCAGTCTTTGGAACTGAATTTCTCTTTAATTAAAGGAGATAGAAAATAATTTTTCTGGTAATAATGCAGAATGTGATGAAAAAAATAACAACGGTGTCTTTTGTTTCAGGATTATATACAAACATTGCGTTTCGTTGGAACAACAGAAATAGATGCCGAAATGTTACTGGAGAACAGAGAATGTGAGGAGCGACGATGTTGGCTAGTTGAATTTGGAACAGCATCACCAACGAGGGTAACAATTACAAGAATTCATGATAAATTTGGCGTCGAAGGAACCGTGCATGACGTGAAGAAGGGATGTTGTAGAAGAAATGGGCGTTCAACAGACAATGAAAGTGTCGATGGCATAACAGAGGAAAGGCATTTTAATCTACGAGGAGCATCAGTCTGATGTGGTTTGACCTCTAGAGGGTTAATCGGGCCGTACTTCTTTGAAAACACCCTCACACGTGACTCTTACTTAGAAATGTTGCATACGAAAGCTCCTGGTCTTAAGGACTTTTTTTTGAAAATGAAGATTATTATTTTTAAAAGAACGGGGCGCCGCCTCATTTACACGTTGTTGTGAGGGCAACTCTCATCTGCACATTCCCTGCAAGATGGATAGGAAGAAGAGGGAGTATGGAGGTTCCCACTTGGTCTCGTGATTTAACTCTTCTGGACTTCTATCTGTGGGCTTCTCCCAAAAACACACTTTACATAGCAAGAACACAAACACTGCAGGATCTTAGAAGAGCAAATTGAGCAAGCCTGTGACGTTATTCCACTACGAACAATACAGTTGGCATGTCGCTCTGTTGGAAGTTGTTGTCGACGGTGTATTGAGGTGGAAGAAGCCCCTTTAAAACATTTAACACCTTTAGTTGGACCTTACAGTACACCACAAATATCCTACTGTATTTCTGTCTCCTTTAATGATAGAGATATGCAGTTTCAAAGGGTATATACATTATTATGGGACACCCAGTATAATGAGAAATCCCCAAATGTACTCACTCTCTCTACCTCTCTCTCTCTCTTTTTCACACACACACACACACACACACACACACACACACACACACACACACACACACACAATATGGCACATACATCTCTGAAAGATTCAACACAACCACCAGGAAGACCTTCAACTGTTCCACTGTCCGCCATCTTATTTTTACAGCTGGTAAACAGTGACAGTGACAGCTCGATATATAGAACTTCACAGTGAAGAACATGAGAAAAAAGAAAACGTAAATGAAACATAATATACATAAACACACACACACACAACCTTCAACATATAATTTAATAAATATAGAAAATAAAATGAAAATAAATAAATAAATAAAATAAGTTAATTTCAGACGTGTCCATAACAGTTTCCAAATAGTAATTTTTGCGTGAATAATTTGTCTACATGAAGTTGTATATGATTACAGATGACAAACTGTGAAAGAAAACAGGCACTATAAAAACATAATACCTCAGAAGAACCACACCATATGATATAAAGGTATGAATACATAGCTTTATTTGTTGTTCAAAATTTGTAATTAAAATTTTAAAAAGTAATGTTTAGATGTGTACAAATAGTAAAGAACATTATTTATGTTTAACAGCCATAAAATAAAAGCCCAGTGATGATGCTGGAGCAGCAGTGAAACATCTTTGAGATATAATAAAACCAAAACTGTTCTTTGCTAAAGGCAGACGCCATCCAAACACATATGTATTGGTAAAACCAAAATGGACAAAAGAGCTTCAACTACAAAATGATTGTAACAAAGTAATTACGTATGGTGAGTTATGTTGGCATCGATTTTGTGATGGTATTTCTTCTGCAATTGGAAAAATGCAATCTATTTACATATTTAATTACTTCTGTGTTTGCTGTTTTTTGCAAGAGTTGTATCTACCAATATTAAATAAACATCACGGAATAACTGAAACTGAACCTTATAACAGGATTGTGGGCGAGATGCAGGGACTTGGAGGTCCTCTGGTGGTGGCATTGTCCACTAGCTCAGCCAATGCCTGCACATCAAACTGAGGACACATATGAAAAGTTTTCAGCAAGACACCTCCCATCTGTGTCAGTGTAATTACGTAACTAGATCATGTAGTTGCTGGACATGGTGATACTTGCAGCTTTGGGTTCAATAGGTCATCTCAAACTGTGCATCTGTCACCATTTCTCCTCTTGGTGGGAGGGAGTGTGGAGCGGAGGGGAGAGGCTGAGCATTTCGTGCCAACTTCCAACAGGGTAGCATGCAAAATAAAGAAAATAAGCTACCCCATGTCCTTCCACTCCAGCAACTAAGTCATTTTCCCACTAATTTGTAGATGGGAGCAAGAGGGGAGGGGAGAATTGGTGGATGCCCAAAGAGAAAAGGGATAAATTATTGAAGAATTTAGCTAATTACCCAAATAATTTGTTATCAATCTATGCTTATATAGATGAGGGGGAGGGTTGGAGATTTACGAAAGAAGCGAGTGTGGAGTGGGAGGGGGATGGGGTGGGAGATCTCTCAGGAGGTTGGATTATCCCAGGGTGTCAGAAATCAACTCTCAGGGGGTCATAAACCACTTAGCAGAACGGTAGGTTAAGGTCATAAATCAGTCAGCTGTCACAATTTAATTAATTTGCATATCAATTTGATATGAAATATGGACCAGTACTGTCATTGCCCTACTACCATTAAGTAGTTAGTATTCTTTTTGTCAACGAGTACAGAGACATGCTGCAAGTGCTAAGAAGACTTTCAGGGAAACAGCTGACAGGAGTATGGGATCAATGGAAATCGGAAGCCTGGTCGTTACCAACTTGAGCTAGCAGCCATCACTGTTCTTAAAGTTTGTAACGTGTCACTAAATAGCATTATTAAAAACTCAGTTACAAATAACATTTCAGTGGTAGCTAATTCTGTATGTTACGTTTTATTCGAGCAAGGTGATGTAGTGCTAAAGTGGGGAATATAAAATTGCGAACTCATGGAATAGAGTACTGGTCAGACAACAGATGCTTTTACTCTACCTTTAATTTAACCTGCATCTCTCAATGATGTGAGAAGTCGCCAGGAACGACATGGGATTCGGATTCCACGTTAAACTTCATGCCCCCTTTCTTCAATTGAACAACTGCTATAGGTTAGGTTACGCAAGTCGTCGAAGTAGCGTCCAATTGAAAGACTTACACTGAGCCACTTATGTTTTCTTACATGCAGACGCACTAACCAACAGTCTTTTCAGATATCTTAAGATGGAGGTGACCAGTAATCAAGATAAAGTGGAAACTGTGATCGTAGCAAACGGCTTTGGCTAATGCCGTTGCAGACAATTCGAAATTGGCTATGCGTCAGGCGATGCAAGTAATTTGCCGCCAGAAATATCATTTCCTTGGGCATATTTTGAAGTGAGAATACAGCGGAAAGCTTTGATTAATTAAGACAGTTTACTGCTTACGGAAGAGTAATACTGTAAACTGTTGTGGAGACTACAATAGCCAAAATACAAATCTTCAGGCAATGAAATCAGTCTCAAAAAATACATTACAACCACATATCTTAAGTGGAGAGTCTGGCCAGTTTAAAATGTATGCATACATCAGTAATAAATAGAAACATTTATCACCAGAAAACTGTAACTACACTTGGTAACTGCGCTGTAATAGTTATAAACGAAAGGTTCGTGGAGAGGACAATGAAACAGGCAAAGAGTCCTAATAAACATAGGTCTGGGATCCAATGTGTTTCCCAGTACGACATATGCACAAATGGATATGTGTCAATGTTACAACATTGCTAATCTTTGTTTGGATGATGCTTCTTCTAGTGAAATGGGGCCTATCTAATACACTCATGATGGTGCATGGGCACACTTTCATATGGATATTCAGTAACACATAGCGCTAATTTTCGACAAATCTATCTATCATGGCTCGCCAATAGGATGGCCCCTTAGATTCCCCGATGTGAACCCGTTGGACTTTTGTATATGGTGACATTTAAAATGTCTTGGTATATTCCAGTCCTATTGACATCGTCAATGAGCTAAGGGAATGCATTGCGAATGTTTGTCAATGCATTCGAAGCACGTGTGAGATTTTTGAACGTATACGGGCATCAATGAGCTTTTTATTGTGTTCATAAAATATGAAACAAGAAACTAACTAATTAACATAGGACTATTTTAGGTAATAACTTTCCTCTTTTAGTAATGTGGTGCAGTATTTCTGTACACAACAAGAAGATCCGAAACGTCATGTAAAGCAACCAGTTCCACCACGACGGTGAACACGAAATGGCAGCGCAACCTACATGGCTACCTGCCTTCACATGAATGGTGGCCGTGTGGCACACTTGTAATGTTTGTTTTCAAGTGCATATCTGCAGTTTGGATCATCGGAGAATATCACAGGGAAATTTTACACATCGGCGATACGGTCACATAACCTGAAAAATTTTATTGACCATTATAAGGCGTTGATGCAGTCAGTCGAGATACGTCGTATAAGGGAAACCATTGGCTTCCGGGCCTATGTTTATTACGATTAGTTGCTTGTTTCACTGTCGCCTATTCACCCTTTTCATTTGCACCTGCGCCGCCTCTACATCAGATTGAAAACAAATGAGAGCCATCAAGGAAGAATATCCAAGACTGTAGCAGAGACCACCTTACACAGTACGATTAGTAAAAGAAATAGTAAAGAAAATGAACGATAAATCTATGAAGTATTAGAAACTTCCCAAAAATAGTTCTAGTAGAAACCAGAGAATAAGTAACTATTAATTCCCGAAACCTATAAAATATAACAATTCATAATGCTATAAAAGGAATTAAATTAAAAATACGCAGCAGGCATTACCATTCCACCAGTGGTCAAAGTCTACAGCTACCACCGTAAGTTTGTCTTGACCCGAAATTATTCACCGTCGGTCAGCGTCGTTAGATTTCTGTCAGTGAAGCAGCTACTCTCATCAGCACCCTCACAGAGAGTCATCTTGCGGTTTAGGCATAGTAGATCAGCTTTAAATAGGTTTCTGCAGGTCCTGGCGATACAATCGTTTACAAAGCTGTTATCTGCCTCGGTACTGATCAGTGCCCCCAAAACACCATGAGTGAGCTACTTGAACGACGGTGAAATTCAGCAGCATCTTGGTCACCTCTGTAGTTCACTCACTATTACGTTTTCTCTCACAAATTTTTTAAAATGTAAATCAGTCACTAACTCCTTTAAACACTTCGTTTTCTGTTCGTAACATTTATGACAATTCACTTTCAATGCGTACAGTAGCTTTCGTATGCTCCTACTCACACAAAGCATCTTTTCTAACACTTCACTACGCTGTCTTTTGTATACATGGAGACTTCTTTGCAATGCGTCAGTGTGGTAATGTTATCAGCAACTGTTGTAGGTAGGTTGCGCTGCCATTTCGTGTTCAGCCGTCGTGGTGGAACTGGTTGCTTTCCATGACGTTTCGGATCTTCTTGGTGTGTGCAGAAATACTGCACCACATTACTAAAAGAGGAAAGTTATTACCTAAAATAGTCCTATATTAATTAGTTAGTTTTTTGTTTCATATTTTATGAACACAATAAAAATAACGATCAGGAGTGTGTCATAAGCAACGTGGTGAAACACATGCGAGTAAAGCTTCAAGGCTATATTCTGAGTATTTACACACACTAAAATTCAGGAAATGAAGGACACACACACACACACACACACACACACACACACACACACACACACACACACGGCTACTCTCGTTCAAAAGTACGGTACAGAAAATTACTCAACTTTTAAATCTGTTGTGTTTACTTTAGGAGCACATTATTTCGTTTGGTACACTATCAATAGTTTTTTACCTTAGTGTTTTACACCTTCCTGATACTATGAACTAATGATATTGCACCTAAATCGTTTCTCCTTGTTTTGAATTAACATTTGTCCAGAAACTAAATGGAAGAAAAAAAATCCAACACAGTTGGATCGAGGGCAATAGTAGAATCAGTTCAAGAGTATATACATCTAAATAGATAAAAAAAACCTGCTACCTCATTAAAACCTCTTTTGCTCGCATCTCAGTATCTTTAAAGTTTTATAGTTGAAGTAAAATACGATACGTGCTCCGGCTTTCTTAATTTATCATCCGTAGTATACGGTTCAAAAAACAAAAGATAGATGGAACACCATCACCTTTCTGCTTTCTACAATTTGCGTGGTTCACAAAATAACAACTTACTTCTTAATGTTATGAGCACAGAAAGTAATTATATGTCGGTCGGAAATCTTGTCTATTGACATCATTTAACCATTTTTTGGTAATTTCCAAGAATGATTACCTATCGAAGTTGGAGGGCTCCAAGCGATATATATCTAAGTTGCGACAGTAAATGGATTAGGGGTCTCGTGGCGCACGTTACAAGTATGTTTCAAGTTGTCACTACAGCAACGACAAAAGAGAAGCGTTAGAGAAGCACTTGTAAATTGAAAGGAGACGACTTACCTTACTCGTCGTCGGTGTTATCGTCTTGTGACTGTCCGCGTGATGGATAAGCTGCAGGGACAATTCCTTTTTTCCCGTACGTAGGATAAACTCTGCCAGTATCGCGCAGGAATATCGGCAGAGTGGCATGCGTCAACTTTCCCCTGCAAGAGGAAGTTCTGAAAGAATAGGTACTGGAACAAATACAGTTCGTCCCTCTGTCCTGGAAGCCCTTCTCTTTTTATTGTAGACTTTACAGACTTCCACAGCCGTTCTGTATTCTGGGTATAGACACTGGCGTCATCTGAAGAGACAAACTGCACAGAGTGGTTCACGAATTCATGCTCGATCCCTCCAGCTTCGAGAGTCTGGTACGACTGAAACCCGTCTGTGAAGACTTTTGTTCCAGGCAGTACGAAATGTTTTATGAGACCCACCTAAGTCACCTTGACTCGGGACAATACCCTCACAACGAAACATTTGTGTGACTCCCTTCTATCTCACCAATAACCCAAATATGATCTACTTCACTTTTAGAAGGTCGTACTCTCTGATTCTTTCGTCCAGCAATATGAGACTCGTCTACTTCTACTATTTTATTTGGTCCACCAACTGGCACACTGTCATTTGTCACTATAGCGTATCACACTTCTCGGCAAAACCCGAAGTAGTCACACACGGTGTTTGCCGATAACTCAGTTTCTGATGCTATGTCTTGCAACGTGTAATCTCGAATCCAGCACGACACAAGAATTACGCTCGTCTGAATGATAATTTCGAGGACTCGAACCACGTAGTTTCCGTGACGATGGTTCCCTTTCCGCAAAGTCCGCAACGAAACTGCAGCGGAATCTCAGTGCCCACACTCTTCTTACGCAGTTTCACAGACTTCGCAGCACCACAGTCAACAAAGTCCCTCCTTTCCTCGTCCAGCAGAACTCCACAATTTCCGACAAAAAGTCAAACATTTGTCTATGCTGGATATGCATGGAATTACAGTTCTCCATGTGAGACAATCCGCAGAAGAAACTTGAGAAGCAGCACACATTACACTCGCTATGAAGAGCAACTGTGTCGATTTCCCTATGGAATCACAGACAATTACGGCGAAAATGTAATGTACACGAACTGAAGAAACAACGCAAAACTGATAAAGATGACGATCACAAATAATTTATCATAATGCGTAACACGAGACTTCCATAATCGATTTACTATAGCAACTTCGATATGTATCGAACAGAGCCCTCCAACTTCGATAGGCAATCATTCTTGG
Source organism: Schistocerca piceifrons (assembly GCF_021461385.2). Taxonomy (NCBI): domain Eukaryota; kingdom Metazoa; phylum Arthropoda; class Insecta; order Orthoptera; family Acrididae; genus Schistocerca; species Schistocerca piceifrons. The sequence continues at coordinate 356,875,275 of NC_060145.1, forward strand.
AAATTACCCATTTTTTCCTGGAAGTTGTGGCTTCGCAACAGGAAAGTTGCAAATAAATGCATGATCGTTATATTAATATCAATTTTTAGATACTTTATGAGGCACATGCATTAACATACAACCCATCTAAAATATCCACGTACCTGCGAAAAGCCGGCCGTTGCGGCCGAGAGGTTCTAGGTGCTTCAGTCTGGAACCGCGCGACCGCTACGGACGCAGGTTCGAATCCTTCCTCGGACATGGATGGGTGTGATGTCCTTACGTTAGTTAGGTTTAAGTAGTTCTAAGTTCTAGGGGACTGACGACTTCAGATGTTAAGTGCCATAGTGCTCAGAGCCATTTTTTGAACCTGCGAAAGGTAATATTGGTTTCTTTCTTTAATTTATGTTTGGTATTAAATCTGCATGATTCTTCATCATTTTTCTTCACGTAGACGGAAACGTCTAGAAATTACAACTACGACTGATAAATACTGTACCCTTGCTCCAATAAATGTATGTTCGATATGCGTCTTTAACAGCCACAACACACTTCTACTTACCAAACTCTTACGACCACAATTGTGTCCAACCGAAGCGTCCTCGGGCAGTGTGATTATTTTTATGGGGTCTTCGGTACTGATGAGTTGCCTGTAAAATCTGGATCACTTTTGAGTTGCCTCCCGCCGGCAATAGTTCTCCGCTGTCGCCCGTTAGCGCCCTCCGTTGCTGGGCAACCTGACAGCGTTTACAACAATTTGCTATGATTTCTCCGGCGCGGCCGTTTGTCCGCGGCTCTGCGGACGTCTACGAGCGCGCAGCAATAACGCCAGCTTATCTGCCGCGTCCGCCGCGTCGTCTGTCACGGGCGCTGTATTTACAACCGACCAGAGGACACAACATCGCGACAAGGTCATCTGGGCTCGCCTCCGCCCCGGTCCGGAGACCGTGCGCGCGTGTGTGTGTCAGCGTGCGGTGGCAGGGCAGGGCGACAAAGAACGAGGTACCATCCGCCACTCTTAAAAGTCAGCCCCCGCTGTCGCGCATGCGCAGCACAGGTAGGAGCGCGGAGCCGAATTTACGCGAGTAGCGAAATATGACGCGCAGGTCACGGCTCCGGCGGCCGGAGACAATGCGGACCCAGCGCCAGCCGCGTTCCATAAATACTTGCGCGCTCCGTCGTAACTCGCGCTGCCGGGCCGCTGCAGCTCCAGTCGCGACGGGCGGTAATGATCGATAAATTTCGTCTCCGTCAGATTCCCAGCGTCCGTAATGCATAAATATTGCCCCAAATTACGCTCACCTGTCTTTGTACGCGAAGTGATTTTCCTGCCGACCGGCAAGAAAGGTTGTATTGGTGCCAGGAGCACCAATATAAAGCAGCATAGAGAATTACATATTGCATAAACCAAATAGGTTGGGAGTAACCGTGTCCGGGTATAAGGGCACAGAAAATGACGCCAAGGATGACTAAAACCAGGCACACTCGAGAGCACTTAGAGCTGTTCGAAACGTCTACGTCTCTACTCCGAAAGGTACCTTACAGTATGTGGCGGAGCGTACTTCGTATACCACTGTCACTGTGGTATCGATAGCAACGATGCCACGGAATAGTTTCTCAAGTTGGCACTACGAGAGGCACAGCGACTGCTTCAACCCATTTGATCAGGTGCAGACAGCCAAGACATTTCCCTTCAGCGTCACACCTACGCTCGAAGTTATGTAATCGTTTATCACCTTGTTTTTGCACCAATAAACCACGTTCTTGCAGTACCGACTTGTATTACCTTTTACCGTTCCTACCCACGAACCGCTTACCAGGCGGGATACAAAAGTCACCTCCTAGGAATGTCGGTTATCGCTAAAAGAAATGGTTTTCGGTTGTATCACTTTTTATTTTCCACGTAAATTTAACTTGACTGTTAAAACCGCTCAAAATAACCGGTTTCTAAAAAAAACAATTATTTTCCTATTATTTCTTGTAATAGACGCAGAAATCGAACAAAAATTGAAAAATGGACTCTCCCAGTTTCAAGATACAGAGAAACAAATGAAAGCAAACTTAGTTTGTCCACCAGTCGCTGCTTCTCTTGAAGAGTGAAAAGTACCAATGCCACAAAAAATGACCAGTATTGTCCCGTAGATTCCAGTTTTTTGACATTCCGCTAAAAATCATGTTTTAATCGGCGATCATACCACTATTTGGGCGCTTCGAACAATCAGTGCTAAAGGATGAAAAATGGGGTTAAAGAGATCTATTTTTCGTGTTAATTTGTCTCTTTTCAAGCGCCAAAATTAGATAAACGCATGTTATGTAGGCACAGTCTGCAGATCAGCTACTTTCCAGTTTTACTATATACTATGACTGAAATGTCACCATAATTTTCTACCTCTTTTACTGTTTCAGGGAAATGCCAGACTAATTTTTAATCTTCTGAAGCAAATGAGGCATTGCACCTCCTTGCTACATAACTTCGCAAAAATATTTCCAGACTGGGGTTGGTGTCATTCTGCAATGCAACTGATGTGAGAAACTACGGTATAGACCACGTGGGGCCAAGTCATGCACACTGCACGTGTACACCAGCACCTTAAGCGACGACACTCGGCAACAAGGAGGTTATTGTCTCAGCAACACTAATGGTTCTGAGCACTATGGGACTTAACATCTATGGTCATCAGTCCCCTAGAACTTAGAACTACTTAAACCTAACTAACCTAAGGACATCACACAACACCCAGCCATCACGAGGCAGAGAAAATCCCTGACCCCGCCGGGAATCGAACCCGGGAACCCGGGCGTGGGAAGCGAGAACGCTACCGCACGACCACGAGATGCGGGCATATCTCTCAGCAACACTGTACCAATTCTTAGGCCATGTGTTCGTTGATCGTTTCTGGCGGCACTCTTATTTAAATAGCACTAATTGCGTATCCCATTTTCTATAACAACGCAATATTTGAAACGAATGCAGATTTTACGAATAAATAAATTACTGCTTTTTTAAAAAATTATTAGTTCAAAAATCAAAAATTTTTGCACTGCTGCGGTGGCTAAGTGATATGTCGGTTTGTTTTACTCAGTTGTTAATAAAATATAAAAAATGCAAGGTATAAACGAGACCAAAAAAAAAAACGAAAAATATCGAATGTTCAGTACTAAAATCAGCTTTAACCAATCAATTTTTTTTCCATGACTATCACTGCCCCTTTCCTTTTCCTGTGCCGACCGCAGTGGCCGAGCGGTTCTAGGCGCTTCAGTCCCGAACAACACGACTTCTACGGTCCCAGGTTCGAATCCAACCTCGGGCATGGATGTGTGTGATATCCTTAGGTTAGTTAGGTTTACGTAGCTCTGAGTCTAGGGGGCTGATGACCTCAGATGTTATGTCCCATAGTGCTTAGAGCCATTTGAACCATTCTGAACCTTTTCCTATTATGAGTGGTGATCAGGAAGGATAACTGGTAGTCGCCGGCCGGTGTGGCCGTGCGGTTAAAGGCGCTTCAGTCTGGAACCGCGTGACCGCTACGGTCGCAGGTTCGAATCCTGCCTCGGGCATGGATGTGTGTGATGTCCTTAGGTTAGTTAGGTTTAATTAGTTCTAAGTTCTAGGCGACTGATGACCTCAGAAGTTGAGTCGCATAGTGCTCAGAGCCATTTTTGATAACTGGTAGTCGGGCACCTTAGGAGCTCGAAACTTCCTAAGTCTGTCTTCACGGTCTTCTCCCGAGGTGGATGTAGGCGGAAACAATAAGATATTTTCATGATTCACATAATTTCGGTTTCTTTGTTTGTTTTTTAAAAAGCTATATCCGACCACACTTTTTGAGGGGCAGCGCTCAACTCCGACTTGTAGTTAGCTGGGACGTGGTAAAAAGTTAATTTAGCTGCAGGTACAGAGTCGGGACAGAGAAAAGGTAAGAGCAACAACCACACATCTTCTTCTTAGCCAAGAATGTTGCTGATTCGTTGTGTGTCACACTTAGATATCTTATTTACGTGCCAAAGGCTACTGCTCAAGTTTAGGAAGAAATTATTATAGTCTGATTAAAATTACTTGATAGCTGACACTTCACGTGTTGGTGGTGTCTTTCTCCAATCAGAGCGTACAGCGTTACGCCGTTGCTAAACTGCCACAACAAACGTTCAGTTCACTTCCAATTCCTTTTCTGTCTTTTTTTCTTGATGTGTTTGGATCTCGAATCCTGGGTCCGGCCCTTTTATTTCGCATTTCATCACACGTGATAAACACACCCAAAACGACACACAGAACGATGGAAAAGAAATAATGCACATTTCGTACACATCACTAGCCGAAGACTAGCTCAAATGTTTAAATGTGTGTGAAATCGTATGGGACTTAACTGCTAAGGTTATCAGTCCCTAGGCTTACACACTACTTAACCTAAATTATCCTAAGGACAAACAAACACACCCATGCCCGAGGGACGACTCGAACCTCCGCCGGGACCAGCCGCACAGTCCATGACTGCAGCGCTCATAGACCGCTCGGCTAATCCCGCGAGGCCGGAAGACTAGTGGATTCTTTTGCACAAGACGCGATTCAGCTTCTCATATTCAGTTATTATCATCACAGAGATCGGCCTACAGTGGATAAACTTCATGCGATATGGTATGAAACCGAACACTGTGAAGGTAAAAAAAAATTGTTGTAACTGGTTGTATACATATACACCAAAAAATATTATAAGTACTCCGAAGACGTAGAGCAAAAAATTAAAACTAAAGGTTATTCATATACAATGAACTAATGAAAAATGGTTCAATTGGCTCTAAGCACTACAGGACTTAATCTGAGGCCATCAGTCCCTTAGACTTAGAACTACTTAAACCTAACTAACCTGAGGACATCACACACAGCCATGCCCGAAGCAGGATTCGAACCTGCGACCGTAGCAGCAACGCGGTTCCGGACTGAAGCGCCTAGAGCCGCTCGACCACAGCGGCCGGCGAGCTAATGAACCCAGACGCAGAAATCTCAAGTGGCTTTGTGGAAGGAACTGTGGTTTTAGTTCCATAAAATACCACACATTTTATCCATCGAAAACCTTAGACCTATAACTTTGCTGAATACTGACTATGAGATCATGGTAAGTATACTAGCTCAGTAGTGTAATGCGGACGGGACTCACCAAACCAGCGTTGGCGGGGACAGTACGACTATGCAGACTATGTGTGATTATTATAGAGATATAATAGCCGTAGAAGATGTTCTCGAATTGAATTGTGCTGTAATATTACTTGTAGGCAATTGGTTTTCCACGACTATTTAACAAATTAATACTCGGAATATTAACCCAAGTTTCATCCAGAATCCTAAAAAACGGTTAGGTAACTAGAATATTTAACTGCAATAGTACGGTGAGACAAGGATGTCCAATGCTGACGGCCCTCATCGCAATCGCATTAGAACCACTGCTAGTCTGTCTGGAGCGGCACCTAGGAGGACTACACACGAATGCTCAAAATATCGCATGTAGGGCATACGCTGATAACCTGGACTCGTGGTTACCAATGAAAATGATGTAGAGATGATTCTAGAAATCATGGACCAGTACGAACTGGGGTCGGGAGCGAAGGTAAACAAACCAAAATCGAATACCATGAATATCGGACTCATGCAGTTAGAGGTAGTGGCTCAAATGGCTGTTAGCGCTGTGGGACTTCTAAGGTCATCATTCCCCTAGAACTTAGAACTACTTAAACCTAACTAACCTAAGGACATCACACACATCCATGTCCGAGGCACGATTCGAACCTGCGACCGTAGCGGTCGCGCGGTTCCAGACCGTAGCGCGTAGAACCGCTCGGCCACCCGGTCGGCAGTTAAAGGTAGTCTCAAATATGAAAATATCAGGTACTGATTACAGATCCAATATAAAATACACCATCGCTGTTAATTGCTAGAAAATACTCACAAGCGTACGAGCAACTGTACGAGTATAGTATGACAAATCTCCACGAATTTCAGAGGGCATCCCTGACAAGTATATAAACATCGTCGTAAGAATCAATTATGTGGGGCAAGTGATACCCATCCCACGAGACACGGCTACCAGAATTACACTATGTGGTCAAAAGTATCCGGACACCTGGCTGGAAATTACAAGTCAGTGTCGCCCTCCATCGGTTATGTTGAAATTCAATGTGGTGTTGGCCACACTTAGCCTTGATGAGAGATTCCACTCTCGCAGGCATACGTTCAATCAGGTGCTGGAAGGTTTCTTGGGGAACGGCAGACCATTCTTCAGGGAGTGCTGCACTGAGGAGAGGTATCGACGTCGGTCGGTGAGGCCTGGCACGAAGTCGGCGTTCCAAAATATCCCAAAGGTGTTCTATAGGGCTCAGGTCAGGACTATGTGCATGCCAGTCCATTTCAGGGATGTTACTCTCCCGCTGGTCCCGGCGGAGGTTCGAATCCTCCCTCGGGCATGGGTGTGTGTGTTTGTCCTTAGGATAATTTAGGTTAAGTAGTGTGTAAGCCTAGGGACTGATGACCTAAGCAGGTAAGTCCCATAAGATTTCACACACATTTGAACATTTTTGATGTTATTGTCGTGTAACCACTCCGCCACAGGCACTGCATTACGAACGGATGCTCGATCGAGTTTCTCTTCAACAAGTTGAAGCAAGAAGGTGTTTAAAACATCAGTGTAGGCCTGTACTGTGATAGTTCCGCGCAAAACAACAAGGGCTGCAAGCTGCCTCCATGAAAAACACGACCACACCATAGCACCACAACCTCCGAATTGCACTGTTGGCACTACACACGCTGGCAGATGACGTTCACCGGGCATTCGCCATACCCACACCCTGCCATCGGATCGCCACATTAGATACCGTGATTCCACACAACTTTTTACCGCTGTTCAGTTGTCCAATGTTTACGCTCATTACACCAAGCGAGGCTGCATTTGGCATTTATCGGCGTGATGTGTGGCTTATGAGTAGCCGCTATACCATCAAATCCAAGTTTTCTCACATCCCGCCTAACTGTCATAGTACTTGTAGTGGATCCTGATGCAGTTTGGAATTCCTGTGTGACACACTTGTCGGACGGTCGAAGCCCCACTTCGGCTTCTAATCTCTTCAGACATTTTTGTTGGCACATATTGTTGACCTAGCTGCATTTTTTATCATCTTTCAACTACCACGAAATAGCATGAAATTACCTTCCAATGTTTGTCGGTACTCGACCATTATTTACAATTCCATTTCTACTCGTAACATAAAAATTGCTAGACTCCTATGAGTAGTCGATCCTCGTTGCAGCCGTGGTCTAACGATGCCGACACCGTAGCTGAGCGTGTTCGGTTAGAGAATGATGAACTTCAACGGGTCTCACGTGGCGTCACCACGACCACATGCAACGAACAGTAACCAACAAAATGGCGAGAAAAAAGCGGTAGCCTTTTTCATTACTAATCAAAACGTCCTCGGTCCCGGGTACGATCCCCGCAAGTGTTTAAATTTTAAATAATAATCAACATTGGCGGCGAAAACTTCCAGCATAGGAAGCCACCCTTTTTCTGCCAGCGACCTTATCAAAGAACGGACAGAGAGGCTCTTGGATTGGGAAACTGCCAATAAAGGAGGAAGACTCGGCAGTGATCAGCGCCAAGAGTATGCAGAAGGTAATAGAAATCATTGCATTAAATACACGTAAAGGGTACCCACAGTACATGTAGCCTGTAACTGAAAAAGAGTCGTAAGTACAGGGTAATATCAACGGTAGCAGAAAATGGAATGACGGGAGTATGATCGTTACGAATAGGGTGGTAGGTCAGAGAGTGAGACACTGTGAACAGTTCAGTGACAGCGTTGTTCCCGTCAGAACCGACAGCAAGCCAAACCGACTACTATACTTCCGATATACATGCCGATGTCGCAAGCTGAAGACGAAGGTAAAGGGAAAGTATCAGGGGATGTTGAACAGTTAATTGAGTATATAAAGGGAGATGAAAATCTAAGCCATAGGGGATTCGATTGCGGTTGTAGGAAAAGGTGTAGAAGAAAAGATTAAGGAAGAAAATTGGTTTTGTGCTAAGAATGAGAGAGGAGAAATTCTAATTAAGTTCTGCAATTAATTTCACCTACTAGCCTAGTAACTCAAGAATCACTAGAGGAGGATGTATACTTCGAGAATGCCAGGAGATACGAGAAGATTTAAAGTAGATTACTTCACGGTCAGGCAGAGATTTCGAAATCAGATACTGGATTGCAAGGCGTACCGAGGAGGAGACATAGACTCAGATCACAACACAGTAGTGATGAAGAGTAGGCTGGAGCTTAAGAGACTGGTCAGGAAGAATCAGTACGCAGGAAACTGGGATATGGACGTACTAAGGAGTAAAGAGGTACTGTTGAAGTTCTCTAAGGCTATAGATGCGAAGTTAACGAACAG